>NC_139001.1:61835980-63035980 GCF_964374135.1 Grampus griseus
CCAGGAGTCAGAGAGGTTGGAAAAGAGAGAAATTAACATAATTTTTTAAAACTTTATACTTATCTATACTAGTCATATTTTGCTGGGACATACATTATTTTATTTTAAAAGATATATATATATTTTTTAACAAATAAGAGATCTCTAGACAGGAGATTATTTTGGCCCAGATGCATGCTGAAATCATGTAAAAGCAAAAACCATGTGAGGCTGTAGAAGCCCATCTTGAGAAGAACAGGAAAGCAGAGAAGTAAAAAACCAAAGGACCATGCTTGACAGAGGACTGGTGAGTGGGTTCTCTATGAATCCTGTATCCAGGCCCTCTGAGGCCGGCTGAGCTTTGATGTCTGTCCTTAAATATCCATGAAATTTCCTATTGCATTCTTCTAAGAAGACCCCCTTCTCAAGAGCCAATCTGAGTCCCTCACAGGCTAGCTTTAGTTCCTAACAACCCCAAAGAAGCCGGGCCTGTTGCCACTGCTGAATACCCTGTGTTATTCCATAGTGGAGGTGCAGCCTTACCTTGCTGAAAATAAAGCAATCTGAAGCTCCTACCCCATGAACTCCTGCGGTCAGTCATGCCTAGCGAGTATGATTTAAATAGAAACTTGTCCAGCAACATTTTACACTTGTAAGAATATTCATGATGAAGATATCCATTTTTGAGTATGTTACTCAGAATATTTTGTCTATATGTTATAATATGTTCTATACGAATCACAAATCATAGAACAATGCTTTCAAAGCTAGAGAACAGCTTTTAAAAAGAAATCAGAAGAGCGAACAGTGAGGAAAATTTGTACTAATTTAGTACAAATTTAGTATAAATTTAGTACAAATTTGTATTTGTACTAATTTCAGAGGAAATTAGTACAAATATTAAATAAATATGCAGAGATACACAAAATAAGAAAACACGTAGTACATAAGCATGAACAAATTAGAGAATAATTCCAAACTAACATATAAGCAAGTACATGATATAACGGCCAAGGCTGGTAAGAAAGAGACTAGGCCCATTTGTAGGAATTGACTTCTTCACAAACAACCTATCTGCACATGTTTAGATAGAACCCACTCAAGGACAGCACAGATGTCATCTCTTCTGGAAGGCCTTTCCTACTTTTCCCAGTAGAGGTGCCCTTTCTTAATGGTCTCACTGTATTATGTACTCTTTTCTAGGAGTTATCACATTGCCTGACATTTATTGTGCACATGTTGGTCTTCTCCACCAGTGACTCCTAGAGGAGGCCATGCCTTAATAATTTTCTCTGCCTCATCGGCAAATACCCAATGTATAATAAGTGCTCAGTAAATGTTTATTTAACATAGGATTAAAAATCAGAATTTTAAAAAGCAATGAGGTCTTCTCAATTTTAAAAACAGTTCTAGGGCTTCCCTGGTGGTGCAGTGGTTGAGAGTCCGCCTGCCGATGCAGGGGACATGGGTTCGTGCCCCGGTCCGGGAAGATCCCACATGCCACGGAGCGGCTGGGCCCGTGAGCCATGGCCGCTGAGCCTGCGCGTCCAGAGGCTGTGCTCCGCAGCGGGAGAGGCCACAGCAGTGAGAGGCCCGTGTACCGCAAAAAAAAAAAACAACAAAAAAAAACAGTTCTAGTTTCATAAAACACTAAAGAAAATACAAATAAAAGAATAAAAATATTAATACTCATAAAATTCCACCATCCAAACATAACCACTCTTAATTGTAAATATCATTGCAGATACAAACACACACACACACTCATATACACTCACATAAAGATGAATGGCTTTGTTTGTTTGTTTGTTTGTTTCACAAGGCTGACCCAATCTCCTTACAGAATTGCTATTTCAAAGGCTTCTATCAGTCATGAAATTCAAGACACTTAATCCTCATCCTCACCCTCCAGGGCATCAGCCATTGCTCACTGCCTTTACCTTTCTAAAACACTCCCCTCCCTTTGTTTCCTTTACATCTTACTTTCCTGGTTCCAATTCTGCCTCTCCATTCTCTCATTAATGTGGACATTTAAACTGAAGTCCTGCCTTCAGTCCTCCACTTGTCTCCCAAATGGCTCATCTACACTGAAGGTTTTAACCATCATGCCTTGGCACGTGGCGCCATCTTTCCAGCCCTATTTCGTTCGATTCCTCTGGCCCCAGTCCAGGATTACTAACTGCTGGCCACACATCTCCACTTACATGCACCCCCTAATCCTCAGACACAGCACGTATAAAACTAAGACAACCACCTGTGGTTCCTCAAAGCCACTACTCAATGCGCAATGTCCATCAGGGGTCCCATCGTTTTCCTGGTAGCCCAAGCTACTGCCTCACTCTCACATTAGTCAGCCACTAAGCCATGTCCATTCTTTGCTCATTCCTGTGCCTCCATTTTCACCCCCGCTGCTGCCACCTCTATGCATCTCACAGGGGATGGCTACAAAAGCTTTCTTGTCTCCCTCCCTCTAGTCTCCTTCTATTACAACTCCTAATGGACCTCACAACTAGATACAACATCCAAAGCCATCAATTCACTCATGCCACAATTTCGCTTAAACAAATAACCTCTGATGGCTCCCTATTGCTAAATTAAATAAAGACCAAATTCTTCAAATATTTAAGCAACCTAAATGCAGCTTCCATTCCTGTGTCAAAACTCCTTTCATTTCCTTGTGTCAAGCTTATAATGAACTTCAACCTAACCCCTTGCCATTTCCTGAACCATCCTTGGACGTCCACACCTCTGTCATTTTGTCCAGGCGATTTCTACCCCCAGGAGTGCTCATTCCACCATATCCATTCATCAAGAATCCTGCCAGCCCTTCAAGAGCCAGCTCATGTTCCCTAACCCCTCCACAAATAGGCAGCACCTCCTCCTCTGAAACTCTATGGTGCTCATATATGAGGAGCTGTCCTGTGGTGTTGCTCTGTGGATAAACCTCAACACCCAAACAGGCCCTGGGCACCTTATAGACAGGGACTGTCTAATTCGTATGAGTCCCCTCTGCACTTGCATCAGCTGTCACTCAACAAATATTTATGAAACCAAAGAAGAGGATGAGTGCAGTTAAACAGAAAGGGCTGAATCTTGGAGTCACAAAGCAAAAACTTAAGCTGACCCTTGAAGAAAGTATATGCCTTGAATTAGTGGGGATTGCGGAAAAGACATTCAAGAAAAAAAAAATTAATGGAGGCAGGTTGGGCATTTTCAACAAGAAAGCCGTTCACTGTGCAGGGCTGTCCTGCAAATATCAGGATCCTGCGCCCTGGCTCACTCTGTGCCAGCCCCCCTTCCACTGTGACAACCACAGACAGCCCCCGGCCCTGCTTCCAGGTGAGAAGGATTAATTGAAGGTGCTGCAGAGTGAGCTATGGGCACTGGAGAGGGAACTGCTGGACCCTGACAAGATTTGACTGGAGCGAAAGAATTACTTCCATTGAGGAGGTGAGAAGAACACCCAGCACCATCTATCTTTCAACGCCTCATGCTGCTGTGGAGGAAATAAAGCAACTGACAGCCACTCTTTTTCTTCTTTTTTCCAACAGCTTCACTCACACACACGCTGAGAAGCAGTGAAAAATAAGGTGAAGACTGTGGCCTCCAGCCCTGGGTTCAAATCTCAGCTTTTACATTTACTAGCTTTGTTGGCAAGGGGAGAATTGCTTAACCTTCTATGCCTCTGCTTCCTCGTCCATTAAACAGAAATAATGAGTACGCACCTTTCAGAGTTGTGTGGTAGTCCCAGCCAACAGAAAGCACAAAACACACTGTTTATTATCACATCTTGGAAAAATCCACTCGTGAGAAAAGAGTAGAATATCACCACTACATACCCTTTTAGTAACCAGTAAAACCTCTTCTATCATAGAGAACATTTTCTGAGTAAATACTAGATGCTGGACACAATATCAGGTGCCATAACTCCATGAGACAGTAACTATTACTATTTCCACTTTACAGATAGGAAGACTGAGTCATTGAAAGGTTAAGTAAGTTAAGTTGGGAGCCAGGATTTAAATCTTTTTGTTTACCCCACTATGACTCATTGATTCAACTAATATTTGATGAGCATCTACTAAGTGTTGGGCACTGTTCTAGGTGCTGAGGATACAGCAATGATCAAAAAAAGGCTAAAACCATGCCTTAGTGAAGCTTACATTCTAGCAGGGGGAGAGAGAGAATCAATAAAATAAATAAATATAATAAATAGATGATGGGTAGTGATCAACTGCTAGGAGACAATTAAGTAGGGAAGGTGAATAGAAAGAGTGGTGGTAGGTAGGGGAACTGCAATCCTAAAATGCATGGCCAGAGAAGTATCATTGAGCAGGACGCATTTGAGAAATGAGAGGAAAGAGGTGAAAGAGTAAAACTCTTAGCCAGGCGGTGGGGGTGGGAGCCATTTCAGATAGAGGGTATAGGAAGTGAAAAGGCCCTGAGGCAGGAGTTCGCCTGGCTTACCCAGGGAATAGCAAGAAGCCAGGGCAGCTTCAGTGGAATAAGCAAGGCAGAAAAGTAGGAGTTGGGGTCAGAGAGATATGGGGTGGGGAAAGAAGATCATGTAGGTCTTCATCAGCCTTGTAAGGTAAGGACCTGGCTTTTACTTAGACAGATAGAAAGCTGTTGGTGGGATTTGAGCAGGCAGGACATGATCTGACTTATGTTCTAACAAGTTACTCTGGTGGCTGCATGGCAGGTGGACTGAAGGAGATGTCACTTGGAGGTCCCTTAAGAACAGCCAAAGTTATTGGCAAGAACAAAGAAGCAAGTGTCTTCCTCAATTCTAGCAGGTGTGATCACAATGGACTTTTTTTTTTTTCCAGAGCCAAGTGCTTGGGAAGCCTCTTTCCACTCTATCTAAGATGTTTGTTGAATACATAGGTCATAGGGAACTGTCATCAACTATATTGTACTGGGACCCTTTCTAAAACAAACTGTCAGGACGCACCCACAGTAGCTGGCTAGAAATTGCTACATTCTCACTCATCACTCCTCAGTGTTTCCCTCACTTTGGGAGGTGAAGCTGAGTACAGAACTGGTTGTCCAGTCTTAGTACAAGGTAGGCGTGCTATGATCGGAACATTTAGAACACGGTCAAGTGGTAGGACAAAGTCCAAAGAGAGCTATGCTTAAGCTTAGCCAGATATTCCACAAAATGCATATTGACACCTACTCTGAGCAAGTCAATGAGAGACTCTAAAATAAATCAATTTCAGCCCTGACCTAAGGGGGCATACTGTTCAGTATGTGAAAGGATATGACTTGAACACAAGTCCCTAGACAGCAATAAGCATACACTACACATGATACACTATATAATATATTTACTTGAATAGAGTTATATAATTACTTATAGTTACTGGAATACTTGAATACAAGTAACTACACTGCAAAATAGAAAGTGACAAGTGTCCCATAAGGAGGGAAACAGTCTATCCAGCCCAGAGGATCCAGGGGTGGCTTTGACTTGGCCTTAAAGTGGAAGCTGGAGCTAGAGACACGGAGATGGGCAGAAGGCATGCTGGGCAGAGGGAGCAGAGGGAGAGACTAGAAAATGGAGGACTCAGGATGGGAACAAAGGTTGGGAGAATTTCAGGAGACCCACAACATATTTATAATGAAGATTCTGGGCCCACTCCCAGCATTTCTAAATTGATGGGTGGAGAAATCTGTATTTTTAGCAAGAACCCTCAAGTAATTCTAAAGCAGTTATTTCTCACTCAACTCCACCTCCACCTCCACTTTGAGAAACACCAGTAGACATGAGTTAAAACCACCCCATGTAGTTTTCCTTATTATTCTCTCTCATATAATCCTGTTTATTTCCTCTACAGCACTATTATAGATACTATTTATATATCCGTTTACTTACTATTGTTTCACTCCACAGGATATGAGCTCTATTAAGTCACCAACATAGAACAGATACTAAACACTGGCAGAATGTTGAATGGTAGAGCTGGATCTAAATCCTGGAGGCCTTGAAAACCCCACTAGTTGTGTAAACCTTATTCTAAAGGCAAGTCACTTAACCTCTCTGTGCCTCAGTTCCTTCTTCTGTAGAATATGGATAATAAGAATACCTTCTCTATGGGCTTGTTCTATGGATTAAGATAAACATGCAAATACATGTAAACTTCCTAGATCTATTCCTGGTTCACAGCAAGCTCTCAATAAATTATTATTATTATTAGCCAGTGGGAAGCTATGGACGTTTCCAAACCTAATAGTAACCTAATGGTCCATTTAGGAAGATGCACCTGGTAGGAGCATGCAAAGATGGATGAAAGGAGGTGACTCTAATTAGGAAGATGAACCAGAAGGCTACTGTGGATTTGGGTTAGAATTATGAGGGTTTGTACTAAGGCAGAAGTCTCAGGAAGAGAGAGAGGGCTATCTGGGAGAAGATTAATAGTAGCAGAATCAACAAATTTGGGGTAAAACATAGGCTGTAGAATGAAAAGAAACAGAAGAATTAAAAAACAGCTAAAGTTTTGAGCCTGGAGAGCTAAGAGACAGTCAACCAAAATGGAGAGCCCTGGAGAAGGCGCGGTTCTGGGGAAAGACTCCAAGTCCTTTTGGGGACCTGCCGAGTTGAAGGATAAGCGACAAGAAGGTGGAACTGGAAGCGACAAGAAGCCTCAGGAAAGAGGCTGCGCTGGAGAACTGACTGCAGAACAATCTGTAGAGAGGCATGTTTACCTGTGACCCTGCTGTGGTTCCCAAGGCAGAGGTGGGTGTGGGGGAGAGGGGGCAAGGGCAGAATCTCACACAATCTGTCCACTGAGTGCGGGTGCAGGGCACGGAAGAGGAGCCACAGGAGGGGCCAACAGGGACGTAGGGAGAGAACAGAGAGCAGAGTTTTGAGAAGTGGGGTTAATACTGGGGCTAAATGCCCCTGAGCGGAAAAGGAAGAGAAGGGTTAAGGAAAGGTCTAGAATTTTGTCTTCAAAAAGGAGGCTCCAGGTGAGAGTATGGCCAGGACTTGAACCACCCCATCTGGGAGCTAAAAGCAATTGTTCCTAAATGGCCTCCAGGTGGCGTGGTCAGCCCTGTCCACAGAACTGCATCTTGGGGGGCAGCTGGGCCCAGCACACGGTCACTCTGCCTGGAGAAGGGCTCTGAGCTTCAGGGACCCTGTGCTCACAGGGTGGCAGGGAAAGATAATGGGTATGAGCCAAACTTTTTTTTTTAAAGGATTACAGAAAAAATCAGACAAAAGTCATAGTTTCATGGGCTCGTAATAAAGCCATTGTCACTCAGGCCTCTAACATTTGCAAAATAGCTCCTGTAGATGAAAAAGTCTCAATTAGCTGCCTAAAAATACATTTCCAGGTAAAGATGGATGAAAGGAGGGGACTCTAATTTGTGAAAGTGAACATACTTTACAAAAATTATGAGTGAAAAAAAAAAAGCATTAACAAACAGAACATGTTCTGTAAAATGCTTGCTTTTACTTAGAGAAATAATGCCATTTTTCTATGGTGAAATCTTTTGCTCCAAGACAAAAAGTCACTGCTATGGACTAAATGTTTGTGTCCCCCCCATTTCAAATGCTGAAGCCCTAATCCCCAATGTGATGGTATTTGGAGGTGGGGCCTTTGAGAGGTGATCAGGTCATGGAGCCTTCAGGAATAGGCTTAGTGCCCTTAGAAGAAGAGACGAAGAGAGATGATCACTCTCTCCCTGCCACGTGAAGACACAGCAAGAAGGTGTCAGTCTGCAAACCAAGAAGTGGGCTCTCAACAGAACCCAACAATGCTGGTACCCTAATTTTGGACTTCCCAGACTCCAGAAACTGTAAGAAATAAATTTCTGTTTTTAAGCCACCTAGTCTATGGTGTGCTGTTATAGCAGCCTGAACAGACCAAGGTAGTTACCAAGTTATATCAGAGAACAAAACAGAAAACTATCTCATTTCATCATCAAGGGCTATATGTGGTTGGGAAGGAAATCTTACAAATTTACAAGATTTCTTATTCTAACAAGGTCTAAATTACTTCAAAATATAACTAGTTAATAAGCACTTTTTATGAACAATCAATAAGTCTGGTCAGCTCTACTCTAAAAATACATTCCTGAATCCAGATACCTGTCACCACCACCACCAGGGCCACCACAAGCCCCCGAGGAGCCTTTCGGGCATCTTAGAAAAAGGACCCCTCACCACCTCTGCCAGGCCCCTCCATCACGGCACTACATGCAGCCCTGCCACCCCCTCCAGGGGTCCAAGCCACCCGGGTCCCCACCTGGACCACAGTCACGGCCTCCCTTCCTGTCTCGGGCTTCTGTTCTCGCTCCCCGTCCCCAATAGTCTGTTCCTCACTTAGCTACAAGCAAAATCTGTTTTTAAAGTTACACCAAATGCTACTGCGTTTAGAACAGGATCCCACCTCCTGCCACAGCCCACAAGGCCCTTCATCGCCTAGGGCGTTTTCCCTCTTTCACCTCCAACTCTCATTACTGGCGCGTCGTCACCACCATCTCGCTGTACCGCTGTCCCCTCGGCAAGCGGAGCTCACCCCGCCAGAGGCGGCAGCTGATGGGAAGCAGCCCCTACTCCACTCCCGCGGGGCAACGCGGCAACCTCCTTCCCATCACTCACGGCTATGCTCACACGTCTCGTCCTCAGAGGAAGCTTCTGGAACCACCCGGTTTATTGCGGACCCCAAGGGGTGAGAGGTAGTGTGCCGGATGGGCTGGGGACCAGGGAAGAGTCACGCTCAGAGGAACGGAGGTCGGGGTTGGAATGGGTGCGAGAAGGAAGATCACCGCTGCCTTTTGTGGGGACCCCTGAGCAGCCCCGGGGGACCTCGTACAGAGCCCCGAGCAGCAGAAAAGAAAGTGAAAAATTGGTTCGTTTGCTTTTCAACCGTTGAGTCTCACCTGAGACCTCGGGTTGGGCAGAAGGTGACCCTGTTGGGCGACGGCACGGGGAATGGCCCAAGGGAATCCCCGGCGACGACCAAAGCGAGGAAGCAGGAAGAAGCCAGGTCCTAACCGGAAGTTCTCCCCTCTCCCGCGCCAGGCGGGGCTGCTGCTGCGCAGTGGCTGCTGAGCAGCGGAGCCAGGTGAATTCTAGAGCAGGAGGAAAAAGGCCTTTCTTCTCTTGGGTGGTGGAAAGTGCACTCAACCGGAAACCAGGAGCCCTGGTCTGGAGAGGCAAGCTCGTATTTTTGGAATCCTGCCAAGTGTCTTAAGTCTCTTCACCTCTTTGTGCCTCAGTTTCCTCTTCGGCAAAATGAGATGGTTGAACTAATCACTGTTTTCCGAAGTCTGCCCCAGGCACCGCTCACTGAACTTGCTCAAACCCAGAGCTTCTGACACCCGATCTCCAGGGGAGAGACCAGGAATGGATGTTTGACAGAGCTCCCTGGGCGAGACCAGTGATCTCTAGGTTTTTCTCTAAGTTCCCTTCCCTAGCGTTCTATGAATTTTAAACCTTAAACCTATACAAATACTCGGAGAAAAAAAGAATCATGGCATAATTGAATTTATCTACTATCGTTCAAATCGTCGTTCCCAAATCACAAAGCAGTCACGATGTTGCAGGCACTAAGGAACAATACACACCCACAGCCATGACAAATGATTAACTAAATGCTCAGATTTTTCACTTCCTCACCAATGTATGGGGAAATTTATCTTAGCTTTAGATGCCTTAAACCTGAGTGAAATACATTAAAAACAACTGCAAGTTACTGATGACTAATGCCCTTCAATTTGGCCTCAAGCTGAGAAATTCTGTGCAGAAATAAAGTGGTTTATAATCCCACAGGTCCATTCTATTATAAACTGCAGGTGGCAAATCAAGTGGCTATGAACTATCCTGTGTGTGTGTGTGTGTGTGTGTGTGTGTGTGTGAGAGAGAGAGAGAGAGAGAAAGAGAGAGAGAGAGAGAGAGAGAGAAATCAATACTCAAGGAGGGTATTTCTGCACTCCTTTAATGGGAATTTAACAGCCCAGAAAAAAGGCAGATGCTAGTCTTGAGGACCGAGGAATCTGGGTGGTGCCTGACAAGGGTCTGAGGCCAGAGTAACTGTCACCCCCCTCTCCTGCCCACCAGCCAGGGCAGCTGCGCCTGCCCTTTGCAGAAAAGCAATTGAAAGCAAGCACAGAAGAAAGCTGGAAGGAAAATAACTGCAACTCACATTGATGACCTATTTTCTGAATCCGGCTTATCTGAGATTGGATTGTCATTCTTCCAAACAACAGCCGAACACTTCAGGCCCAGGAAATGGCGTCTTTGAGGAAAGCATGGACCAGAATGTACAACACATCGTCACCAGAGGACTTTCTTCCAACCCAGGTTCCAAGTGGTGTAGCTTCACAGGGCTATTGTGGGAGCGGCTGATAAATCTACCAAATCCTTGGGGGTGCTTCACTATTAGCCAAGATTAACGTGATGCTAATTGGTAGTGAACCTGATCTATTTAGTGTCTCCTACCAGCATAAGCAGCAGAATCAAAACCATCCTCCCAGGCTCCAAGTGCACATCCTGTAATATTTCCACTGTTGTATTCCTGCAACTTCAGGCTGCAATGCCCCTTCATTCCAGACATTGCATAATCAAGCTAATCATCTTTTCCTGAGTCAAGGGCTCAGTCAAGGCCTGCAGGCAGGTTCACTTTTCTGAGCTGCAGTTGCACCTGGGGGAAATGCCATGAGTTTCTGAATTCCTGAAGAAAGAAAAGTGACTGCTGAACAGCATTCAGCAGCATGCTCTGGGCTAAGAGGAGAGAGGGGGAGCTGGGAACAGGAAGGCAGGGCCTGCCTACCTGCCTGCAGCCAGCTTCTTTTCTGGCCAGCCCAGGTGACACGCAGGCCCTTGTGATACAGCTGAAGACTGCAAAGCGGCAGGCAGCAAGAGCAAATAACCTTGGATTACCTAGATCCATAAATTGTGAGGAAGAGTCTCTTCAACCCAGGACGAAGACCCCAGGGGGAATGCTTCCCGCAGCAGATAAATGTAGGTACAGTTTTGAAGGAAAAAGTGAACAGGATTCATGTAGATGAGGCAGGAAGGAAATACAGGGCCAAGAAACAGCTCTCAGAGGATGCAGATGTAGGAGTGTAGTTTAGAGAATTCTCATATTATAGCTTGTAGAATCATAACATAGCTGGACTGAACTGATTGATCATCCCATCTATTCGCTGAATGACTAACTGGATGGATGGATGGATGAATGAACAGGATACAAAAAAGAACAGATTCCAGTAGAAGGGTCACAGGCATAATCAGGAGATGAGTCAGTATACAGAAATCAGTTGACAGTTTTCCGGCAGCCTGGAGGGCTAAAATTTGAATCCAGAGGTGATAGGGAGCCACACCAGGTTCTTAAATAGTGGGGTGAAATTGGAAATTTTCTTTGAGAGAGATTCCTGGCAGTTTTCACAGGAAAGAGCAGAACAGGAAGGCCAGCAACATACAGTTTCAAAGGTCATTGACAGCCTGCCCAGGCACCAGCGAAGGAAGACCAGCTAAAACATCTTTACCAGGGATTTTCCCTGGGCCCTTCCAGACGACAGCACCCCAGTAACTTATCCTGCCTTCCTTCCCGTCCTCCCCACCCCCTACCGCAGCCCTGACAGTACTTGTTAGCTCAAAATGGACCGTCTGAAGGAAGGGACATGCTCCTGCAAATGGCTGAGAGCCTGATCGCCTCCAGTTGAGTGTTTTCATCTGAGAAAGGAGTTGCAGCTCATTCCCCGTGTGAGCGCAGTAGCGGCAACCTGACAGCCATTTGCATAATTTCTCTTCTGTTAACAGGCTTCAAAATAACAATAGGCAAACTAGACAGAATCTATTCATTTTAAATGTGCTTGAGCTGCTAGCTTTCATGGAGCTAGCTATTAAAGCACCATAAGCATTTTAAATCCACAAATTATGTAGTGTATCATGTGTTCTCTCCAAGGAGACATCTGGGGAGATTTGTGTTACTATAATTATCAACAGATTTGATTCTGGGATTTTGATGGCCACTTGTTTTTGGAGGTACCGATAAGGCTGGAAGGTAGCTTGCTTAGAAAGTTCATCTAAGAGTGGGAGAAAAAAATAGTATCAAAAATAATATAATGGGGGGACTTCCCTGGTGGTCCAGTGGTTAAGTGCTTCCAATGCAGGGGGCACGGGTTTGATCCCTTCTGGGAACTAAGATCCCACATGCTGCGTGGCACGGCCGTATATATAGATAATGGTATCAAGATAACAATGATGTAATAATATGGTATCAGGAATAAGATACACACACATCATGTCAGCAATGACTCAAGAACCCAGAAGCAAAAGAATGTCATAGATGACTTTTGCAGGTGCTGACATCACTATACGGTCTGCAACGCTGCAACAGGGACTGTGCCTGCCTAGGCCACCATTATATATCCCAGGCTTAACATAGCGCCTGGTATGTAGCTATAATGTTGAAAGATGTGACCAACTGGATGAATGAATAAGTGAATGAAGAATGAATGTGATTTCTTTACATAATAAAGGCCATTAGGATATGTAAGAAATTTATGCATAAGATTTATTTTTCAAAATAGATGGAAACAGCAAAAAATTTCAACATACTCATTCATAAGCCTATGTGCCCACATGTTTGCACAACTGCACACACACATCTCAAGTGAAAACACCTTCAGAAGGTAAGGACATCAAAAAGAAGGGCTTTAGTTTTTAATTTTTTATACAGCAGAAACATTTCAAAACTAGCAAAGCATTTTATAACATTTTGAAATGAATTACTGCCGGTTAACATTTTAGTCTCCCCCATGCATTTATGGAGTGCCAGGCACTGCATTTGGTGGCTGAAGAATTGCCAAGGAAGGAAAAAAAGAGCTAACTTTGGGGTTTCTTCCCCTGGATAATTTTTCCAAAGAATATGCTATTATGTTTTACTCTAAATAGTTGCATTTTTGGCAGGACCAAAATAACCCATTTTCTGCTCTATTTTAATATCCACATTTTCATTTCATGGGTTTTACCCCTCAATTCCAAATGACATTCTAAGTCAAATGAGAATCTAACCAAAGTCATCAGCTGGTACTTTTATAAAAAGATAGATCTTAATGGTAAAAGGAGATAGGCTCTCTGGATATTAAGTCTGTCCTGAATGGAGCAGCCATTGAAACACAGGGCAAACAATGTGTTCAATTTGAGATTTTTTTAATTTGGGGGTCTGGAGTTCACCTGTTTTACCACACACACACACACACACACACACACCAGGTACACAGAGCTCACTTGTATGTGTAAGGACATGAGAGAAAGAATGGCTGAAGAAAGAGGCAGACTGAGGACTGTGGTTTTGATGTGGGTCATGTTCCCAGGGGGCTGTTCCTACACTTTTATCCTCCTGTCTATGAATACATGGGGCTTCATCTACCCAGAGAAAAGGGGAACTTTTTCTGATGATCACAAAGGCACCGTCATTTACCAAGTTGTACAGCATTTTGTAATTCACACAAAATCACTAGATGGGTTCTCTGTTTCTTACATCTTCCTTCATCCTGAATGCTATGGAATTTACTATGATGTTGCCATTCTACTGCCCCCATCATATTTTGGATAACACCATGTTGAAATCCTTTGGTATTCGTATTTTTAAATTAGTCCTTCTAACACGCCCTCTAATCCAAGCATGGTTGGATCCAGTCTATCAGCACTCAGTGTGCCGTGGTGTGACGGGTCCTGGTGATGTAAAGCAGACCCCTTGTGCTCAGGAGTGTCACAGAAAAGGTGCTGTGGGAACCCAAGACAGAGCTAATTCAGCCCAGGCAGTGCTTCTCCAACTTGATTGCACATTGGAATCACCTGGGGAGATTTAAAAATACTAATTCCTGGATCCCACCCCTAGAGTTTCTGATTTAATTGGTCTAGAGTGTGGTTTTGAGCATCAGCAGTTTTCAAACGTCCCAGAGGAGTCTAATGTGCTGCATCGTTGAGAATCGTCGCTGCTGGGCAGTGGTCTCAAATTTTAGGGGGCATCAGAATCCCCTGGAGGGCTTGTAAAACACGAATTGCTGGGTCCCAAACCCAGAGTTTCAGACATTAGTTGCGAGGAAGAGCCCCGGGATGTGCACTTCTAACAAGGCCCCAGGTGATGTGGCTGCTGCTGACCAGGGACCACACTATTCTGGGAGATCAGGTCAGGAGGGGAGCTAAAGGGATGGGGAAGATGGGAGCGTTCCAGGCAGAACAAAGACCCAGAGAAGAGAGTGCCCAGGGGAACCACACATTCCAGGAACTGAAAAATTTGCTCTATGGCCAGCGTTTAAGAAGGAAGGAGAGGGTCACACAGGTCAAAGCTGAGAGGTAGGTGGGCACGCACCCTGTTCCTGACATCCCTGGTTTTGCCTAAGGAGAAAATGACTCCACGAGGCAAAAGAGTTTGTGCCCTTCATAGGGACTGGCCCCAGCAGTTGTACAATCAATAGCCCCCTTAAGTCTTAGGTTATTAAAAATCCAGGCTAGCTTGTCATTAAAAAGGATTAATACCCTACGCAGGTATAACATTCTATAGCTTTCAGGACACTTTTGCAAATGTTATCTCACTCAGTTCTTACAGGAATTCTGAAAGGCAAGAAGGGCTGGCACTCCTGTCTTCACTTTGCTGGCAAGGGACAAGGAATCAAATGATAGGACCAGGTCTCAAACCCAAGCATTCAGCCTCCTGCTCTGGTGATCTTCTACAGTTCATTACCCTTCGACTTTAAATCCTACCCACAAATGGAAAAGTCCAGTCCCCTAGGAAAGTTGTCCTTCAAAGTGCTAAGAGAAAAAAAAGAGAAGTAAATCAGCTCTCCACAGAGATTAGGTAACACATACGCCAGCTTATAGAATTTGTACGTGTGTCACCATAGAATGTTCCGAAGGGCCTTGGACAACTATTTGACTCCAGAAATTCAGTCAGATATAAAGTTGATTTGAAAGAGAGCTAAGATGTTTGTCATCACATTCTAGAGGACTTTCTTAGGCACTGGTCCTGAAATTTCAGTAGCTGCCATAAGGGGGCTGTGATGTTTAAGTACTGTCTTCTGTAAGCCAAAAAGCTGGGCTTTCCTAAACTATGGATAGCTGAGAGACTGCGTGAATCTAATGAGCAATTCAGGGGCTTCCTGTTTTATTGCTTTTGTGTGTGTCCAAATTAATACTCTTTTGAAAAGATTGACTCCTACTTTATCTTTTGCATCCTTTTTAAATTTAAGAATGTGTTATTTCCTTTTCTCTGGTTATAAAGTAGTACATGTTTGTAGGCAAGATATTGGAAAATACAGGAAAGGACATAAGTGAAAATAAAATCAGCCATAATCTTGCCCCCAACATTATCAATGTTTTAGTATCCTTCCTTCAGACATTTTTTAAAATGCATGTGTGCGTTTACAACAGTTGACTATCTACTGTTTGGCATTTGATTTTTTTTAAAAAAAATATTACACTAGTAGGGTTCTACGTCATTTAACTATAATTGTGATTCTTAAAAGGGAATATGCCCACTATCAGAGTATCAGAATCACCTGAGAAGGTTCTTTTCCAATCACAATTTTTTCCCAAGCTACATCCCAACCAATCCCACCCTCCAATTAAGACTTGCTGTTGGATAAATGCTGTTCAGATGCGGGAGAACATCACGTGCCTCTCATGTGAGAACCGCCAGCCTACATATGTGACTGACCACTTCTCTTTCCACTGCGTGGCTCCACCAAAACGTATATAACCAATCTCCTGTGAACATTCTGTTGTTTCCAATTTCCCCACATTTAAGAACTATTACAACAAGATCTTCAAATTCTTGAGCGAATCCTTGTATACATACCTGTGATTTTAGGCTTAAGTCCTGGATGTAGAACTGCTGGATCAAAGGAGTTGAATATATTTCTAAGGTTTATGCAGAGCTTTGGGGGGAAAGACATGGCACAGACTAGAGAATGATCAAAATAAATAGAAACATTTAAATATATTAAGAATTATTTCTCACACTGAATGGGTTGTTTTCAATCACTGGTTCTTCTAAGTAAAAGGCAACCGTAGACTTTCCTGTTTCTTACTTAGGTGTCAGAACCCTCTAGATTTCAAGCATGCACACAGCTCCAGGGGAGCTCTCAAATCTACCTCCTCTGTGACTTCAGAGATGCTTTGGCTTCTGAAGTCTTGACTACCTGCTTATGCCGTCTCAGGAAGACCCATTAATTAGCCTTCTTAATTCTCCTAAGTACCTCTGACAGTGTCTAGCTGCCTATCCAGGCTCTTCACTGGGAAACCTTCAGCTCCCTTCTTTCAAAGTCACAGTGGAAAGGCTAACTATGATGATATGCACGTCTGCACACGCACAGCCCGACACCTGTTATTTTTTTTCAGTCGGGACAGGTTGCCTTGGCAACCATCTACCTCACTGCCTCAGCGCCTCCTGCTCAGTAAGTCCCTGATATTAGCAAAGAACAAGACTCTTTCTCTGGAGATTTTACTGCTTCCCCCCCCCCGACCCAGAGTATTTCTCCACGTGGGCAGGAGCTGTGGCTGTCTTGTTTACCATCAACTGCTGATCTCCCAGTGCCTGGCAATAGTTCTCAAAATATGTCTGCTAAATGAATAGATCTGATTTAGCAACCTCCCTTTTGTATGTGAGACGTGAAATTCATAAGCACTTGGAATATTTAAAAACAAACTTGACAAAACAGTTTGCAAATAGCCACATGGTGGTTTCCTCACAAGAGTCATTAAGAATGAAAATATCGTAGTTCCTCTAATTTGATCTGAACCAAATCAGCAACATATACCCATTAGAAGTAACTTGTAAGAACTGAATACATAGTAGATGTGCTATTTCCCCAACCAGATTACAAAGTGGGAACTGTTCTTACCATGACTGCTGAGTATGATTGGGGAAGTTGTACACTGCCCAAAGTCAGCCAGCCCAGGAGACAAGTGGGAGCCAAAATCTAGCTCAGGCTCTGCTCGTCAACACACGTGCCCTGGCATGGGGCTTCATCGACCCAGAGAAAAGGGAAACTTTTTCTAACGATCACAAAGGCACCGTCACTTACCAAGTTGTACAGCATTTTGTAATTCACACAAAAGCACTAGATGGGTTCTCTGTTTCTTACATTTATTCATATTCCTCAACCGCATGTAGCAAAGTCCTTAAATGTTGCAGGTGCTCCATCAATATATCAACTAGACTGAGTGAGTATGGTGTTAATTGATAATTCATAATTTTATTAAAACTATTCTGAAGGGAGAAAAAATCCCAGCAGAACAGTGGTTCACTCATTTGGGATCAAATACCATTTTAGCAATTGAAGAGAATTCAGAAAACATGTCCTCATTTAATAGGAAAAAAGAGGCTCAGAGAGTTGTCTAGATTACTGGACTCTTAGAATAGCACTCTTAGGAAAAGTCAGATATAAATTAAATTTTCCACTAATCTAGGCCCTAAAAAGCTCCTCCGGCAGGACCAACCCTCAGTTCCCAGCTAACCAAGTCTCATGATAAGTGAGCAGTCTTGCAATTCGATGGGGGGCTTTGAATTCCAACTGGATTGTTATATTGCACGAATTATTTCTCATAACATCAAGATATTCTCCTAACTTTCAAAATGAACTCTGATAGAAAAGAAATAAATCAAACTTTTATAAGATCTAATAGATGTCAGAATGTTCATTCCTTGACAGGAGTTCCAATTCTTTTTTTGAAAAAAAAGATTAATCATCAAAGCAATTTAGTATAAAACTGAAGTTCCTCATTTATATTATATTAAATTTATATTACTTGCCACTTCTATCAACTCTAAAGGAGTCATTTTCTATATTGAATTATTTATATTCTCTTGTAATCAGATATCTGATAAACTTTTAAACATTTATGCATCCACCTAATTTAAAGATAAGTGAACTAATACTGAAAATGAAATTCCACCTGTCAGAACTCAGGGCACTATAGAATTTCTGCATGTCTGTCTATCTATCTACTTACCTGCATCCCTACACATATACCTGCATAGCATGTACCTGATCATTGTTAAATGAATGATGAATAAACGTAATAAATACTGTGACTTAAGATGGCAAGTCACATAATGTCCACAATAGTAGAGAAAGAATATATTACCACATTATTTCAGCACTCCATGAATTTTTATGCAGCCTACCTTGTTTGTTATTGCCATTTCTATAGAAAACTCTTAACAGTGTTGGATTTCTCCTATAGTACTAAGACTCTTATAATACAAGCATATTTTAATTTGGTACCAGCCATAAGAATTCCTAATCAAGATATGAGCTTTCAAAAGAGAATTAAATTTACTCCTTTAAAGTGTCAAAAGAAGATAAGGTATGTATTGCTTAACTGTTCTGCCTTTCTGTACTAGTTTCCTATCGCTGCTGTAAATTAACACAAACCTAGTAGCTTAAAATAACATAACCTTACAGTTCTGGAGGTCAGAAGTCTAAATATAGGTATTATTGGGCTAAATTTGACATGATGGCAGGGCTACGTTCCTTCTGAAGGTTCTATGGTAGCAGAGGATCTGTTTCTTTGTCTTTTCCAGCTTCTAGAGGCCACCTGCAACCTTTGGCTTGTGGTCTCTTCTCCATCTTCAAAGCCAGCAGCATAGCATCTTCAAATCTCTCTTAGACTATGACCCCTGACTGGCCTGCCCCCTCTTTCTCTTATAAGGATTTTTGTATTTACGTCAGGCCCACAGATAATCCAGGTAATATTCCTATCTCAAGATCCCTAATTTAATCAGTCTGCAAAGTCCCTTTGGCCATGCAAGGTAACATAGTCACAGGTTCTGGGGATTAGGACATGCACATTGGGGTGGGGGCATGGCGTGGCGCATTATTCTGGCTACCACCTGTTCTAAAACTGTGGCTGGCATTTAGCAGCGAGCAGTGCCCTGGGGAGGCAGCCTAGAAATAATGAATGAAACACATTTTGAGAGTGAAGGAGACGATTGTTTGAATCCTGGCTTTGGCCACTTACTAGCTATAGGGCCTTGGCCAATATATTCAAACCCTCTGAACCTCAGTTTTTTTTCACTTGTAAAATGGGACCACAGTACCTACTTCATTTCGTTGTTATAAGGATTAAAGAGAAAACAAACATAAAGCATCTAGCTCCCAATCCACAGTGGGTGTTGAATAAATGTGAGTCAATTCTTCTTGCCTATACATTGAAAGGGCACAGTGGCATTAAAGCCAGTTACATGCTGATTTGTTTTCTACTGACATGAGGTTAATTACTATTAAATTCAGTGCAGAGAGGATTTCTCTGGCCCAGAAAGTTAAGGATGAACAGTCGATTGTGGGCTTTCTCTGTTAGCCAACACTGTTAAATACCAGCAGGGCTGCTTGAAAACCTGCTCTACTCAGTAGCTTAAATGTCAACCTGATTTAAGACAATGGAAAGGATTTCTCTTTATCTCCAATTCTCAGTTACCTCCTAGGAAAGATGCCTATAGCCAGGAGTCACCAAATCATGTTTTAAATCTGTAGAAAATGATACATTATGGAGGAGTTCATATTAGAGGGCATTTAAAAATGCCAAGTTTCTAAATAATTTTTATTATACTTTTAAAATTTAGAAGTTATATATGCACAATATATGTTGAGTTGACAAAACTGACCAAAGAAAAAAATGCAATAACTATTCCAATGTCATCAATTGGGATGTCATGGATAAAGCATTAGTTTTGGAGTTAGATGACTGTGATTATCAGGAGACCCATGTCCAAGTCCTGCCTATACCACTCCCTGCTGTGTGACCTCAACTGGTTCACATTTACCTCTCTGGGTCTTATTTATAAACTCACAGGATTACTACAGGGATTAACTAAGATTTTAAATGTGAAACCACTACATGAGTATAGGATACTGTTATTCTTTATTCATCCAATAAACATTTATTTTATCTTTATACTGTGGTAGATACTAAAATGAAAAGAGAATGAAAAATGAGCAAGACTCTGTTGTCTACCCTCAAGGCTCTCTCAAGCTAAGGGGGAAACGGACAGAAACATATTATTTTTATAAAATTTCTCCTTTAATGTTGTTATTTTTTAGCTGAAGTACAACTTACTTAGAGTGAAATGCTCAGATCTTACATGCACTATTCAGTCTAATTTTGTCAAGTACACATCAAGAGACAAAACATTTCCACCACCCCAGAATGTTCCCTTGTACCCATTTCCAGTCAATCCACAGTCCTTTCTTAAGCAACAACTGATCAGCTTTCTATCATCATAGGTTAGTTTTGCCAGTTCCAAAATTTCATAAAAGTGGAATCACACAGTATTTACTTTTCTGTGTTAGGCTTCTTTCATTCAGCGTATTTTTTTAATATTGACCCATGTTTTCACACTCATCGGTAGTTCTTTTGTGGTTCATTGGTTGGTTGATTGGTTGGTTGGTTGGTGTGCTTTGCTGAGTAGTATTCCTTTTCTGGATAAATCACATTCCCCATAGTCCAAGATGGAGTTGCTGACACTTTGTTTTTGTTTGATATCTACCTTGTCTGTCTCGTTCCCTTTGTAATCTCATTGCTTAATATAGTGTCTGGCACATGAGAGGCACTCAGTAAAATTCTGGTAAATAAATGAAGGAATGAATGGTGAGCTGGGCAAAAAGAGGAGCTGGAACTAAACAGCACCCAAATTGTTTTACCATCTTTGATCCTGCCATCAAGTAGCAACTACCCCTTCAACTCTCAAATCACTTTTCCCAACTATCTGAGCAAGAGTAGAGATATGAGAATCACCACTGTGGCTCTTTTCAAGTCACATAGGCCTACCGCACTGTCCCCCGCCACCCCCAGGTGACAAGCCAGGTGGTTCTCAACCCTGGCTGCACACTGAGCTTTTAAAAACACAAGACTTGGCTGTACCCTCAGCAATTCTCATTTAATTGGGCCACGGTGGGGCCCAGGCACCTGTCCACGATGGCTGATGTGATCAGCAACAACAGTAGTATCTTGATTATACAGAAATGATCTTATTCAAGTAGTTCATTAAGACTTGCACCATGTTTACTATTATTTACTATGCAGTTAGCAGGCCAGATGCTTAGAGCCAGGAGCTACCATTATATAGGAACAGATTAGAGAAAAATGAGCAGCATCGTGCATTTTATACTCTTAGCATAACCCAAAAGAGAGCACATAATTGGTGGCACATTAAAAATCCTGTACACTGGGTGTACTCTGATGCTTTCGCAAAAATGTTCCTATAAAAGGGGTTCGTCTTCGAGGAATTAATG
This sequence comes from Grampus griseus, assembly GCF_964374135.1. Classification (NCBI taxonomy): domain Eukaryota; kingdom Metazoa; phylum Chordata; class Mammalia; order Artiodactyla; family Delphinidae; genus Grampus; species Grampus griseus. The sequence goes on from NC_139001.1 coordinate 61,857,218, forward strand.
GAAAAGACTCTGACAAGTACAGGTTTCTGGTAACTGACTATACTGTTGAATTGAATGAATAAGCATTTTCAGAACTCTAATGGAAAACTGATGAATTCATGAAAGTGCTAACAAAAGATCAAGATGAAAAAAAATTAATTACATGGGACGGAGTGAACTGATGAGGATGATTATAATTTTTGTGACTTTCTGTTTGAATTAAAAAAAAAATCCCACAAGGACTTAGAGGCAAAAAATATACAAATCAATTTTCATTGCAAAGTAAAGGAGCTGTTACAGTGGAGGATTACTGGACTGAATGTCAATATTATGACATAGTCTGAGGGTGTTTCGTGTTTGGTAATTGCAATCATCGTTGCTTTTGTTGTGGTCATCCACTTACAATGCTTGGTGTCAGTTTATTTATCTCTTGTAAAAATAAAATACAGGGGCTTCCCTGGTGGCCCAGTGGTTGAGAGTCCACCTGCCAATACAGGGGACACAGGTTCGTGCCCTGGTCCGGGAGGATCCCACATGCCGCAGAGCGGCTGGGCCCATGAGCCATGGCCGCTGAGCCTGCGCGTCCAGAGCCTGTGCTCCGCAACGGAAGAGGCCACAGCAGTGAGAGCCCCGCGTACCGCAAAAAAAAAAAAGACTCCTGCAATCACTTCACCTCTCTGCTCTCAGTGTCCTCATGTGTAAAATGGGCAGTGTATTAAGATGCCAATTATAAATGACAGAAACATAACCTCAACTAGCTTTTTTCAAACTAGCTTTTTTTAAAATGTAAAAATGTTTCTTGGCTCACATTCCAGAAACATCCAGGGACTGATGGATTTCAGGCATCACTCAAAGGATTTAATCAGAGTTCTCTCCATCTTTCTAACAGGATCTCTCTACATGAAAAACCAGATGGCCACCAGCCACCCATGGTGTATAACTTATAGCCCCTCCAGTAGACTAACAGTTCCAAAGAAAGGTCCTAGGGAGGATTCTGATTGGTCTTGCTTGGGTCATGCATCCTTTATTATCCAATAAACCAGTAAACATAAGTAAGTGTTTCCCTAGGTTCTGTGAGCTGTTCTAGCAAGTGATCTAATCCAAGGAGGAAGTCATGGAATCTCTGATTCACGGCCAAGTCAGACAGAAATTGTGGGTAACCTGGGGATCTACTACTTGTGATTGGCAACTGAAGTGAGGCTGGGGGGCAGTCCTGTGGGGCTGGGCCCTTTAACTCTGGAGTCTGCACTAACTCTAGGCAGTTAGTGTCAGAATAGCTTGGTGTGGAAAACTCACACATCTGGCATCAGAAGTATTGTGAGTGTGGTAATAGTACAAGAGTAAAGGAGAAACAGGGAGTTTTTCCAAGTCACTACCCCAAGTGAGGGATCTCCAATCAGCTGCACAGGGGGGACCTGTCCTAGGAAAAGCCCAGTGCAGTACCCCAGACAGTCATCTATGGCCTGCTTTCTCTTCTTTCTACCAATCCTATTTCCAAGACTGGGCGGAGTTTCTCTTTCACTTCTGAGAACTTGATCCAACACAGCCTTGTTCTGCATCTAAAATCCCATATCTTCACACTATCCTCTCAGAGACATACTCCCCTCCTGCCCCCTTAACTGAGATGGACCTGGAATTGGACTGGAATTTTCCATTGCCTTTTGGCCTCGGTGTTCTAACCTGTTGGCCACTGGTCTTTATCTGGGAAGGGGCCACTACTTCTGCCCCAGGGTTTTCCTTACCCGCTTAAGCTCACACTCATATTCCCTGTATGTCTTGTAGGCTATGTTAATCCCTTCCTGGAAAATATTCTTGGTAGAAAGATGAGTGGGGGTTCAGAGTTTCAAAGAAAGGAGAGCAGAGTTTCAAAGAAAGAGTGATCAGTTGTCTTAAAGGCCACCAGAAGACTGAGGACCAGGAAAAGCCATTTGACTTAGCTAGTGGGGGCTAAAGGTAGCTTTCAAAGATGCTAAGCAACTGAGGCAAAAGACACATTGCAGCAGTGAAGAACAGAGGAGGTGTAAACCACTTTTTCCCCCAAATTCATCAATGACAGGAAGGGAAAAATAGGATGAAGAGAAAGGGGGAGCCATATGGTCAACTGAAACTTTTTCTCAAGGTAGAAAAATACCTAGAGTTATTTTCCAGCAGAGAATAAAGAAATAGAATACGAAACCAAAGTCTAAGGTGCAATAAAATGTCCCTCTTGTTGATGAAATATTTCTATTTGTCATCAAGAATTAATTTCATTTTCCAAAAGCTTTATTGAGCCAGTAAAGTGTATATAAATACAGGTACTCTTTCACATGGATTTTTGGATTTTGAAAAGCTAATACCTGCAAATCCTTCTAAAATTACAAGCCTTGTAGGACTCTCTGGCCCCTTTTGATTACATTCAATTGGCATGAGAAGCAGTAACTGAAGTATTAAGAATCAATTAACAGTGATCTGGCTGATTGTCATTATACCTTTAATTAGCAGTATTGGTTTCAGCATCACAGTGCAATGGTTAGTGGCTGTAAATAAATTGATTGCCCAGCCACCAGCTGACATTTTGAAAACCTCGATACATCATCACTTTTTTCTGCTACTAATTAAGATTTATATCTTCCACTGTATTAATATTGCAAATGCCTTTGTGATGAAGGTAGCATTTTTCCACTGCCTTTGTGTCCATGGGTCTCATGGTTACAGTGTAGACACTCTGGGACCACGGACTTGTAAACTCCACCCCAGGACTCACTTCAAACTGGATCCTCTGCTGATTCATCCAACAGATATTTATAAAAGGACGACCACATGCAAATCACTGTGCTAAATGCTAGGGCAAGGGAGGAGGAGAGAAGGGAATACCAAGATAAATAAGGCACTCACCCTGAATTTAGGAAGTTCATTACTTCCGGAGGATACACACAGTGTAGGTACTCACTGTAATACAGTAGGATGCAAATTACAATAGGCTAGAAATAAAGTGAATAGGGGCATAGAAAATGGAGCTATTAGTTCTGATTTCCAACAAGTGACTTTTTAAAATGCCTATTGTCACAGATATTCAAGGGCTCATAGAAAAGGGAAAGGGATTTTTATTGGTTAATTACATGGCCAGTCTGGACATTCGTGAAGAAGCAGCTCATCCATCTCCAGCCATAATTCCCCCTCCACGGGGAACAGAGACCAGCATAGCCTGAGTGTGGCTCTGGCTTGGCTTTCCACTCATTGGCCACAGTGTCAGTGCCACTACCTTGCAGGGCATAACTTCTCACTTCCTCCCAAAGCAGCTCTATGTCAACTGTTGCTGATTTAATTATACTTCTACTGCTATAATTAAATCATTATGTATAAGAATCACTTTGAAAGCATTTCTAAAAGCCCCTTTTCAGACCCCACTTTAAGAGATATTATTTAAACTGATAGCCTAGGTTATTTTGATGCTAGAAGTCTCCAAACCAAATTTTGAGAAATATGGCCTAACCCAGCTTTCTAGCTTTACAACTGAGAAAACTGAAGCCAGAGAGGTAATTGCCCTAGGACCCAGGTAGTGTATAATAACAGCAAAGACTTCTGTAGCACTCGATACGAGCAGGTGTGCTGCCAGATGTTTTACACATGCACTAGTAGTTCCTTTAATCCTCACAACTCTCTAAGGTAAATATAGGTACCATTTCTTTTTACAGATGAAGAAACTGAGGCACAGAGAGGTGAACTAAATTGCCCGAGGCCACACAGTGAGAAAATATCAAATCTAGCCTTAGAACACAGACTACCTGTCTTCAGAGCCCACCATAGTCACTACCCCACCGGGCAAATGTGGGTCAGAACCCAGGCCGTCTGACTCCCAGGCCAGGGTCCCACACCACATTACCTTGAAGGCTGTGATTCTCAAGTAAGGACTTGTATGTTCTTCTGTTGGCCACTGAGAGCTCCGGTGGTTTTTCCTTCTGGGGAGAGCTGGCTTGTTTTGGAGACTTGCCCACATCACTTTTCTTCCTTCGCAACATTCTACACTTCTCTTTGCTTAGAGTATCTTGAGAATCAGAGGAGCTCAACTTCAGAGCTACAAGCTTCGCTTTAACTGATACATTCTTTGGGCAATTAAACTGATGCATCCATTAGCAGTTCTGGTAGGGCCAGGAGGAAAAAGATATCGCATATCCATCGCTGAGTGTGTGCTGAATATGAGAACCCCCAAATTATACTTCCAACTTTGCCTCAACATTGAAATTTTCATTTTTTTTCTGCCTGAACTGACTGAGAGTCCAAACTTCTCATGGAAGAGTTTGGAAAAGAAGTTCCAGGTCATTAAGAAGAAAGTATAGGAAGTTGGGTTGACAGAAATAAGTTCCAAAGCACAAGGTCCTGACTACAGATTCCAGTGCACCCATCTGCACAAGAGAATAACCTTCATGAGACATTTCTCTTTATGACTCTGCTGTTTGGAATCTCTGGCAGGCTGTAACATCAATTAAGCAAAGCTTTTTATTTCTGAGTCCCTTCATTAAAAAAACAACACAAATTCTCCCTGGTCTCCTTAGTAAGCCCTTCCTTGCTGCTTTGTTGCTTGGTGCGATAGCTAAAGGTTCCCATTCCAGCTGGGTCTGCAGCTCTGACTCAACTGCCGACTACTTCCTGATATTCAGAAATCTCATCTCCAGGTCCCTGTTGTTTTCCTGTGTGAGGCTGATTGCCGGCTCTGGTTCCCAGGAGGCGCCTGGCTCAGCCAAAATGCCAGCTTCCTACCCCATGGCCTTGTTCTCAGAACCTCTATCCTTGGTCAGCAAACTGCTTCTCCACCAACCTTCTTCACCACGCTGGTCCTGTACGATGCGGTCATCATGGTAAGTCAGCCAGGGTGTGGTCCTGAAGCCAGGGCCATACAGTACAAGACGCAGAGCTCACTTTTGTTGGACTTATGCTTTCACCAGCTGCTGCCCTCTGGATTGTCAGAACTAACAAGTGCAATTGTGGGAATGGTGTTGCCTGGGATTTTACTGCTGGACCAGCCTACAGCAAGGAAAACAGTTGTTATGCAATGTGGACTGGGATCGAAGTAGTCTTCATTGGTTTTGCCACATTCAAGGCTTTTGTAGATGCCCTTTATCAGGTGGAGGAAGTTCCCCTCTATTCCTAGTTTGTTGTAGGTTTTTAATCATGAATCAATGTTGAATTTTATTTTCAAATACTTTTTCTGCATCAGTTGATGTGATCACATACTTTTCCTTCTTTAGACTGTTAATAGGGTGAATTATGTTGATTGATTTTCGAACATTGAATGCCTCATGTTCCCAGGACAAACCCCACTTGGTTGTGATGTATTATTCTTTGTTTATGTGTTGGATTTGATGTGCTAATATTCTGTTGGGGATTTTTGTGTTGGTCATTGGTGTTCCATCAGGATTTTGGTCTGGAATATACTTTTTTGGTACTGCCTTAATCTAGTTTTGGTATCAGTGCTGGCCTCATAAAATGAGTTGCGAAGGGTTTCTTCCTCTTCTATTTTCTGAAAGAGATAATGTTGGACTGATTTCTTCTTTAAATATTTGGTAGACTTAGCTAGTGAAACCATCTGGTTTTTGAAAGGCTTTTGATTATGAATTCAATTACTTTTGATAGTTATAAGACTATTCAAGTTATCCATTTCATCTTGGGTTAGTTTTGGTAGTTTTTGGTTTTTTGAAAAACTGGTCCATTTCATCTAAGCTGACATATTTATGTGCATAACAACTGAAGCATCATTTCTGCAGCCTCAAAGAAATGAATTCTGCCAAACAACCTGAGGAAGCTCTTCCCTAGTTGAGACTCTGATGAGGTCACAGACCCAGCTGCAGCCTGTTGATACCCTGAAGTAAAGTAGATAATCCAGCTAAGTCATGCCCAGACTTCTGACCTATGGAAACTGTGAGATAATAGATCTGTGCTGTCTTAAGCAAGTTTGCAGTAATCTGTTATGCAACAGAGAAAGCTAATACAATCTTCACCTGTATGACTATATTTGAAGTGAGTTCTTACAGACAGAATACAGGTGTGTTTAGATCATTTACATTTAATATACTTACTGATAAGTTTGTACTTAGGTCTACAATTTTATTGTTTTCTGTTTTATATTTCTCTGTAGTTCTTGTCTGTGTGTGTGTTTTAAAATTCATTTTGACAATCTCTGCCCTTGATTAATATTAGTTGGAGTTAGTTGCCTCTTCTCTGCCTTCTTTTGGGTTATTTGAACATTTTTTATTATTCCATTTAAATTTATTAATGTATTTTCTAACTTATATTTTTGTATAATTTTTTCAGTGGTTGCTCGAGTGATTACAACTAAACCAACGTTCCACTTGAAATTATAAAACACAAGTTGACTATGAAACAAAACACTAAGTATGAATTAGTATTACCAAATGGAAAATGATGTAGTGGAATGGAATGAAATAAAAAGAGCCTGTGGCCCATTGTTCCAACTCAATCCAGAATGCAAGAGTGTCAAGATGTTCAAAAATAAATTTTCTTTCGCACTACCAAGTTGAAAAATATTGAAACCTTTCCTAGGTCATTTATCTCATGTATTTGTGTTCTTTGGCCAGATTTTATATAATTAAGAAATTGGGTTTTTTAATGTTTCTTTTCCCTTCCTCTATAGATCCCCATACCCTGGCTAGAGGTGGGGTTTGTGGGGCCTCTGGCACTGTTTTAAAAAGTGATCACAGGGCTTCCCTGGTGGCGCAGTGGTTGAGAGTCCGCCTGCCGATGCAAGGGACGCAGGTTCATGCCCCTGTCCGGGAAGATCCCACATGCCGCGGAGCGGCTGGGCCCGTGAGCCATGGCCGCTGAGCCTGCACGTCCGGAGACTGTGTTCCGCAACAGGAGAGGCCACAACAGTGAGAGGCCCGCGTACCGCAAAAAAAAAAAAAAAAAAAGTGGTAACAGTTCAGAAGTTGGATCCCAGCAAAGTATCTTTCATCACGGGTCAGTCCTTACTGTGTCTAGCAGACCAGACACACCTACCACTGGAAGTCAATGCTATGAGAAACGTTCAGGCTAAGATGGCAGTTCAAACTCTCAGTCTGGTGGGTATAATGGAGTAAGCCTGAACCAGCCCTGCAGCTCCACAAAGCCCCAAAGCAGATACTGGCCCATTCCCCATCATTTTGAGTTGCACCAGTACACCTCTCTGTTCATCCTCTGTCCTTCACCTGAGTGAAGTAGGGTGGTAGCCATGAGTCCTGGCCAATTCTCCCCTCCCTACGATAATTGTGTCCAGCACCGTGCCAAGGATCTCTCAGTCCCTGGGCCCTTAGCATTGTCCTCAATGGTGAAGATGTTAGGATTTCTTGAGGCTCCAGCATAGAAGAGGTCCACACAGTCACCAGAACAGCAGAAGGTAGTGAGAGGTAACTGAGCAGAGAAGTGCCATGTGTGCAGCCAGAGGGAACTGTCCAGAGGCCTCGCCTTGGCCAGACACGGGCAGCACCTGGAGAGCACCATTTGGATCACTGCAGAGTTCTGTGATGGAGGCGACCTTAATTAAGTCCATTTAGATATACTTGAAAGGTGGGAGGGGGAAGGCACAGCTACACTTTCTCACTATTCTGTGAACCTCTGATGACCCTGAGCCCTAAATGCTTAGGGAGGTTCTGTTCCAGTTGCTCTTACCTTGTTTCTTCCTCATTCCTTCCCTTTGACTTTAATTCTCTTCCCCCTAGGTCTATGAACACCAAAGAGGACATGTATACAGTTGTGGTATATCATTCACAGAATCCAAGGGACAGAAATAATTACTTAGTACTGAAAAGATTAACACAAATGGGGAAGCATGATCCTTTATAGATAGTTTTGTCTGTGTATAAACGGGCAGGCATACACATGGTTGGCATCTTCTTTCCTCCCTCCCTTCCTTCCTTCCTTTCTCCTTCCTTCTCTCTTCCCTCCCTTCCTCCCCCCTCCCTCCTTTCTTTTCTTTTCTCCTTCCCACCTTCCTTCCTTTCCTCCTTCCTTCAATAAATATTAATCAAATATTCACTCCATACCTGGTTCTGTGTTAGGCACTGGGACACTTGTGGCCTAAGAATCATTCTGTAAGAGTTAAAAAACACTACTGCCCATTCTTTCTTTGCGTACTTATGTGATTGTAGCTGGGTACATGGTTAGACTGATTTTCCAGTCTCTATTACAGTTACGTGTGGCCATGGGTCCCCATTATCCCCCATGGATAATGAGAAGCAATGTGTGACACTTATGACCAAAGCTTTTAAGTAGATGTGTGACAACTAGGGCACCTACCGGGCACTGGTGGGGGACCACAGACACCTAAGGGGATAGGAGGAACCCCCAGTGACCAGCTTGCAGGATCGTGGTTCCCAGGCCGGAGGTCGGGCCTGAGCTCCTGTGGTGGGAGCTCCCAGTCCAAACCACTGGACTAACAGAGAACCTCAGACTGCAGGGAATATTAATCGGAGTGAGGCCTCCCAGGGGTCCTCATCTCAGCATCAAGACCCGGCTCTATCCAACGGCCTGCAAACTCCAGTGCTGGATGCCTCAGGCCAAACAACCAGCAAGACAAGAATACAGCCCCAACCATCCAAAAAAAAAAAAAAAATGATACGACAAAAACATGTTACAGATGAAGGAGCAAGGTAAAAACCTACAAGACCAAATAAATGAAGATGAAATAGGCAACCTACCTGAAAAAGAATTCAGAGTAATGATAGTAAAGATGATCCAAAATCTCGGAAACAGAATGGAGAAAATGCAAGAAATATTTAACAAGGATCTAGAAGAACTAAAGAGCAAACAAAAGGTGATGAACAACACAATAACTGAAATTAAAAATACTCTAGAAGGAATCAATAGCAGAATAACTGAGGCAGAAGAACGAATAAGTGAGCTGTAAGATAAAATGGTGGAAATCACTGCCAGGGAGCAGAATAAAGAAAAGAGAATGAAAAGAATTGAGGACAGTCTCAGAGACCACTGGGAGAACATTAAATGCACCAACATTCAAATTACAGGGGTCCCAGAAGAAGAAGAGAAAAACAAAGGGTCTGAGAAAATATTTAAAGAGATTATAGTCAAAAACTTCCCTAACATGGGAAAGGAAATAGTCAATCAAGTCCAGGAAGTGCAGAGACTCCCCATACAGGATAAACCCAAAGAGAAACACGCCGAGACACATATTAATCAAACTATAAAAATTAAATACAAAGAAAAAATACTAACAGCAGCAAGGGAAAAGCTACAAATAACATACAAGGGAATCCCCATAAGGTTAATAGCTCATCTTTCAGCAGAAACTCTGCAAGCCAGAAGGGAGTGGCAGGACATATTTAAAGTGATGAAAGGGAAAAAACTACAACCAAAATTACTCTACCCAGCAAGGATCTCATTCAGATTCGATGGAGAAATTAAAACCTTTACAGACAAACAAAAGCTAAGAGAATTCAGCACCACCAAACCAGCTTTACAACAAATGCTAAAGGAACTTCTCTAGGCAGGAAACACAAGAGAAGGGAAAGACTTACAAAAACAAACCCAAAACAATTAAGAAAATAGTAATAGGAACATACATATTGATAATTAACTTAAATGTAAATGGATTAAATGCTCCAACAAAAAGACATAGGCTGGCTGAATCGATACAAAAATAAGACCCGTATATATGCTGTCTAAAAGAGACTCACTTCAGACCTAGGGACACATACAGACTGAAAGGGAGGGGATGGAAAAAGATACTCCATGCAAATGGAAATCAAAAGAAAGCTGAAGTAGCAATTCTCGTATCAAACAAAATAGACTTTAAAATAAAGACTATTCCAAGAGACAAAGAAGGACACTACATAATGATGAAGGGATCAATCCAAGAAGATATAACAATTGTAAATATTTATGCACCCAACACAGGAGCACCTCAATACATAAGGCAAATGCTAACAGCCATAAAAGGGGAAATTGACAGTAACACAATCATAGTAGGAGATGTTAACACCCCACTTTCACCATGGAGATCATCCAAAATGAAAATAAATAAGGAAACACAAGCTTTAAATGACACATTAAACAAGATGGACTTAATTGATATTTATAGGATATTCCATCCAAAAACAACAGAAAACACTTTCTTCTCAAGTGCTCATGGAACATTCTCCAGGATAGATCATATCTTGGGTCACAAATCAAGCCTTGGTAAATTTAAGAATATTGAAATCGTATCAACTATCTCTTCTGACCACAACACTATGAGACTAGATATCAATTACAGGGAAAAAACTGTAAAAAATACAAACACATGGAGGCTAAACAACATGTTACTAAACAACCGAGAGATCACTGAAGAAATCAAAGAGGAAATCAAAAAACACCTAGAAACAAATGACAATGAAAACACGATGACCCAAAACCTATGGGATGCAGCAAAAGCAGTTCTAACAGGGACGTTTATAGCAGTACAATCTTACCTCAAGAAACAAGACACATCTCAAGTAAAGAACCTAACCTTACACCTAAAGCAATTAGAGAAAGAACAACAAAAAACCCCAAAGTTAGCAGAAGGAAAGAAATCATAAAGATCAGATCAGAAATCAAAGAAAAAGAAATAAAGGAAACAACAGCAAAGATCAATAAAACTAAAAGCTGGTTCTTTGAGAAGATAAACAAAATTGATAAACCATTAAACAGACTCATCAAGAAAAAAAGGGAGAAGACTCAAATCAATAGAATTAGAAATGAAAAAGGAGAAGTAACAACTGACACTGCAGACATACAAAGGATCATGAGAGATTACTACAAGCAACTATATGCCAATAAAATGGACAACCTCGAAGAAATGGACACATTCTTAGAAAAGCACAACCTTCTGAGACTGAACCAGGAAGAAATAGAAAATACGAACAGACCAATCACAAGCACTGAAATTGAAACTGTGATTAAAAATCTTCCAACAAACAAAAGCCCAGGACCAGATGGCTTCACAGGCGAATTCTATCAAACATTTAGAGAAGAGCTAACACCTATCCTTCTCAAACTCTTCCAAAATATAGCAGAGGGAGGAACAATCCTAAACTCATTCTACGAGGCCACCATCACCCTGATACCAAAACCAGACAAAGATGTCACAAAAAAATAAAACTATAGGCCAATATCACTGATGAACATAGATGCAAAAATCCTCAACAAAATACTAGCAAACAGAATCCAACAGCACATTAAAAGGATCATACACCATGATCAAGTAGGGTTTATCCCAGGAATGCAAGGATTCTTCAATATACACAAATCAATCAATGTGATACACCATATTAACAAATTGAAGGATGAAAACCATATGATAATAGCAATAGATGCAGGAAAATCTTTCAACAAAATTCCATATCCATTTATGATAAAAAGTCTCCAGAAAGTAGGCACAGAGGGAACCTGCCTCAACATAATAAAAGCCATATATGACAAACCCACAGCAAACATCATTCTCAATGGTGAAAAACTGAAACAATTTCCACTAAGATCAGGAACAAGACAAGGTTGCCCACTCTCACCACTATTATTCAACATAGTTTTGGAAGTTTTAGCCACAGCAATTAGAGAAGAAAAAGAAATAAAAGTAACCCAAATCAGAAAAGAAGAAGTTAAGCTGTCACAGTTTGCAGATGACATGATACTATACATAGAAAATCCTAAAGATGCTACCAGAAAACTACTAGATATAATCAATGAATTTGGTAGAGTAGCAGGATACAAAATTAATGTACAGAAATCTCTTGCATTCCTGTACACTAATGATGAAAAATCTGAAAGAGAAATTAAGGAAACACTCCCATTTACTATTGCAACAAAAAGAATAAAATACCTAGGAATAAACCTACCTAAGGAGACAAAAAACCTGAATGCAGAAAACTCTAAGGCACTGATGAAAGAAATTAAAGATGATACAAACAGATGAAGAGATATATCATGTTCTTGCATTGGAAGAATCAACATTGTGAAAGTGACTATACTACCCAAAGCAATCTACAGATTCAATGCAATCCCTATCAAACTACCAATGGCATTTTTCACAGAACTAGAATAAAAAATTTCACAATTTGTATGGGAACACAAAAGACCCCGAATAGCCAAAGCAATCTTGAGAAAGAAAAATGGAGCTGGAGGAATCAGGCTCCTGGACTTCAGACTATATTACAAAGCTACAGTAATCAAGAGAGTATGGTGCTGGCACAAAAACAGAAATATAGATCAATGGAACAGGATAGAAAGCCCAGAGATAAACCCATGCACATATGGTCACCTTATTTTTGATAAAGGAGGCAAGAGTATACAATGGAGAAAAGACAGCCTCTTCAATAAGTGGTGCTGGGAAAACTGGACAGCAACATGTAAAAGAATGAAATTAGAACACTTCCTAACACCGTACACAAAAATAAACTCAAAATGGATTAAAGACCTAAATGTAAGGCCAGACACTATAAAACTCTGAGAGGAAGACATAGGCAGAACACTCTATGACACAAGTCACAGCAAGATTCTTTTTGACCCACCTCCTAGAGAAATGGAAATAAAAACAAAAATAAACAAATGGGACCTAATGAGACTTAAAAGCTTTTGCACAGCAAAGGAAACCATAAACAAGATGAAAAGACAACCCTCAGAATAGGAGAAAATATTTGCAAATGAAACAACAGACAAAGGATTAATCTCCAAAATATACAAGCAGCTCATGCAGCTCAGTATCCAAAAAACAAACAATCCAGTTAAAAATGGGTGGAAGACCTAAATAGACATTCCTGTAAGGAAGACATACAGATGGTCAAGAGGCATGTGAAAAGATGCTCAACATCACTAATCATTAGAGAAATACAAATCAAAACTACAATGAGGTATCACCTCACACCAGTCAGAATGGCCATTATCAAAAAATCTAGAAACAGTAAATGCTGGAGAGGGTGTGGTGAAAAGGGAACCCTCCTGCACTGTCGGTGGGAATGTAAATTGATACAGCCATTATGGAATACAGTGTGGAGGTTCCTTAAAAACTAAAAATAGAACTACCATATGACCCAGAAATCCCACTACTGGACATATACCCAGAGAAAACCATAATTCAAAAAGAGAGATATACCACAATGTTCGTTGCAGCACTATTTACCATAGCCAGGACATGGAAGCTACCTAAATGTCCATTGACAGATGAATGGATAAAGAAGATGTGGCACATATATACAATGGAATATTACTCAGCCATAAAAAGAAATGAAACTGAGTTATTTGTAGTGAGGTGGATGGATGTAGAGTCTGTCATACAGAGTGAAGTAAGTCAAAAAGAGAAAAACAAATACCATATGCTAACGCATATATATGGAATCTAAAAAAAAAAAAAAGAAATGGTACTGATGAACCTAGTTGCAGGGCAGGAATAAAGAGGTAGACATAGAGAATGGCATTGAGGACATGGGGTGGGAGGGGAAAGCTGGGGCGAAGTGAGGGTAGCATCAACATATATATACTACGGAATGTAAAATAGTTGGCTGGTGGGAAGCAGCAGCATAGCACAGGGGATCTGTTCCATGTTTTGTGATGACCTAGAGGGGTGGGATAGGGAGGATGGGAGGGAGGCTCAAAAGGGAGGGGTCATGGGGACATGTGTATGCATATGGCTGATACACTTTGTTGTGCAACAGAATCTAACACAGTATTGTGAAGAAATAATACTCCAATAAAGATCTGTTAAAATAAATAAAGTGAATCTCTTATAAATAGGAGGAAAAAAAACGAAGTAGACGTATCTGTTGGTGGGAATGTAAATTGGTGCAGCCACTATGTAGAACAGTAAGGAGGTTCCTTAAAAAACTAAAAGTAGAATTGCCATATGATCTGGCAATCTCACTCCTGGCATATATCTGGAGAAAACTGTAATTCAAAAAGACACATGCACCTCAATGTTCACAGCAGACATGGAAAACAACCTAAATGTCCATCAGCAGATGAATGGATAAAGAAGATGTGGTATATATATGTATGTGTATGTGTGTATATACACACATACACAATGGAATACTACTCAGCTGCAAAAAAGAATGAAATAATGCTGTTTTCAGCAACATGGATGGACCTAGAGATTATCATACTAGGTGAAGTAAGTCAGAAAGAGAACGACAAATACCATATGATATCATTTATATGTGGAATCTAAAAAATGATACAAATGAACTTACAAAACAGAAAAAGACTCACAAACATAGAAAACAAACTTATGGTTACCAAAGGGGAAAGTCGGCAGGGAGGAATAAATTAGGAGTTTGGGAGTAACAGGTACACACTGCTGTATATAAAATAGATAACAAAATAGACTTACTGTATAGCACAGGGAACTAGGGAACTATATTCAATATCCTGTAATAACTATAATGGAAAAGAATCTGAAAAATATATATATATGTAACTGAATCACTTTGCTGTACACCTGAAACTACTACAACACTGTAAATTAACTCTACTTCAATAAAATAATTTATTTACTTATTTATAAAAGAAGTAGATGTGTTTCCTCCATGCTCTTTCCTCTTCTACACATTGGGTACAGGCCAAAATGAGAGGGTGGCAAGGCCCCAAGAGGGAAAGGAAGTACACTGACGCTCCCGAATCCCCATGTAAAGGAGAGCCACTCATCGACCAGTGGTACATATGTACTTTCTATTATGTTTGTGCCATTACATGGCTTTTGGTGTCTTTTTCTTAGCAGTTAGGCTACCCTAACACAGAAATTGGTATCTCAAAGTAGGGAGCTGCTGTTTGAAAAATGTGCTTATGAGAATTGGCTTGTTTGTTTGGTACCAGATAGCAAAGAAACAGATATAGCAGGTTGGAAAGCTAGAAATTCCTCTTATCCCATAGGCAAAATATTTGATAAAACTGTCTTATGTGTTAACTTACAAGGTTAATCCAATACCTATAAGGTCTGTAGCTCTAGGGCAGGAGTTAGCAAACTAACACTCATGGGCCAAATTCAGCCTGCTGTCTGGTTGTGTAAATGTTTTATTGGAACACAGTCATGCCCATTCCTTCACATATTGTCTGTAGTTGCTTTTGCACTATAACGGAAATGTTGAGTAGTTGCAAATCCTAAAATATATACTACTTGGCCCTCTAGGAAGAATTTGTCAACCCCTTATATCCTGGCGTTGATAGTGACAGTGATGGGACTTGGATGATGATGGAGCTAAAGGATGGAAAGTGCCTGGGTCCCTGAATCACTATGTGAGGAGAGTCACCCCCACCCCACACCCTACAACCGGGACGTATACTGTTAAATGAACGAGCAATGAACTTCTGTATTTGAATCATTATGTGCTTTGGAAATATATTTGTTTCAGCAGTTTAGATTACCCTATCTGAGGCAGATTGATGGCAAAAATGGCTCCAAATCCTCACTCCTCCCTGGATCTCTTTTCTATATAACTTTGCAGTGCCTGCCCATCATGGGTGGGGTTTTCTGTCCCACCCCTTAACTCTGGGTTCAGCCATGGAATTTACTATGGTCATTGGATGTTAGCAAATACAGCACAATCAAATGCTTGAAAAAGCACTTGCACATTTTCACTTTCTCTCTCTTGTTCCTCTGACTCTGCCATGAGAAGAAGCTCAGACTAGCCTGATAGAGGGTGAGACACACAGAATGGAGCTGGGTTGGCACACTTGTCTCAGCCGAGGTCAGCAGAGCCACCCCCAACTTATTAACTCATAAGCAAAAATAAGTGTTTATTGCTATAGGCCACCGAGATTTTTGTGGTTATTTGTTACACATCATTGTGGTAATGAAACTGAGCAGGGCCCTGTGGGGTCCTCCCGGGTACAAAAGCCCCTCCGCGTCCCCCATTTCTTGTTTGTATAAAAAAAGCTTTAGTCTCCTAGGCTTTCCCCAAATTCCAAACAGCAGACTCGAGCAGTTACTAATTAGAGAAGTGATGGAATGCAGAAACAAAGGAAATCAGTCAATCAAGAAAAGTAATGATAGCTTTAAACAATAGTTCAGAGACAAAACTAAGTCACAGGACTCCTCAAGGGATATACATAACATTGGACATGTATCTTTGAGTTGTTCTGCAGAAACTAGACCCCCCACCCTGGTGGAGGATGGTGACTATGTGATGACCACAAGCATATAGGCCCCAGACTGGCTGGAACCAGAAGGTTGGTGATTAAGATTCCCAAAACATCACCTTGTTACCTTACCACTAACCTTACCACTAACCAATCAGAAGAATGTCCATGAGCTGATCACACACCCTGTGACCCTCACCTCTAATGCTGCCTTTAAAAACCCTTGCCCAAAAGCCATCGGGGAGTTTGGGTCTTTTGAGCACTAGCTGTCTGTTCTCCTTGCTTGGTGCCCTGCAAATAAACACTGTACTTTCCTTCACAACAGCCCAATGTAAGTAGACCGGTGCGTCAGTTGAGCAGATCCTAGCTCAGTTCGGTAACAGTAATAAATAACTGGATATCTACTAATACATACATATGTGTGGTGTTCAGTCTCGTTTATAAGCTGAGGTCCTTATTCTATGTAAAACCTCTCCAAAATCTTATGAGACAGTTACCATGTTCTACTTTCCATATGAGAAAAAATATTCAAGAAGGTGAAGTGACTTGTCCCAGTTGCCCCAATGCCAGAGCTGGGGCTTTAGCTCTGATCTTTCCACTCCAGGGCCAGTGGTTTTTGTCACAAAGTCAAAGCAGCCTATCTAACATCCTCAAGCATCATGAATCCAGTGTACTTAGGAGCCAGGCAGGCCACACAAACAGCACAAGGGACCATTCTCATTGGCGGAGAGCTGTCAGGGAGGGGTGGAGATTGAAGGAATTGAAAACCACATGGTCCATCTAACAAGGCTGCCACAGTTCAACTCAGGCCAATTGTTGCCACACAGAAGCGGGGCCCAGGTCGCCACATGGCTTGGTTTTTCAAGGGAAGCCAGAAGTCTAAAATATTATGTAAATCCTTCTATGTATGAATGTTAGCTCTCTTTTTTAAAGTACAGTGCAGGCCAAATAAAATACGTGTGCAGTGCTTGGCCCAAGAGCTGCCAGCATGTGGCTGTGGTCTTATGTTTACACAGCCTTTCACAGGTTAACAAGTAGTTTTACATCCATTATGTCATTTCTCCCTTACAAAGCCTTTATAACGACAAGAAAAATAGATATTATATGAACACTTTTAGAGATGTGGAAACTGAGGCTTGCAGAAAGTAAATAATTTGCCCAAGTTCAGATAAACAGTAAGTAAGAGTCAAGACTAGCGTCCACAGGCCTTCAGGTTTCTGTACCATTTTATTCCTCTTTCACATAAGACGCGCAGGATGATTGAAAGCTCTCCCGTGTCTGACGCACAAGGGACAGGCACGCAGAGGCTCCGTTATTTCAGGAAGGCATGGTCTTGTCAGGTCTCCAACACTCTGTGCTGTGGGCAGATCTTTGTTTAAATTAGGGAACTGATTACAGTCACTCCCCCAAAGTGTTTACTTTCTCTGATTATTTTCTTCTTTTTCTCTGTAAGTGAACCATATCTACTTATTTAATTTATAAAACTCTGCCTGTGCATCAAATAGCCTTAGACTATAAAAACAAAGAAAAGTCATAATTAAGGTATTATAGAGTTTTAAATGCTAGCAGAAATAATGACAAAAGACAGAGGCATCAAATCTATAAATTCAGCATAAAATTACATTAATAATTTCCTTCCAGTATCCAATCAAGGTAACTCAGCAGACTGCAAAGGTAATATCCTATGCAGCAAAGCACCTAATAAATAAATGGCCCTCCTCAAAACAACCATGTAATTTCTACACAGGAAGCAGTACTGTTTTTACTGATTTGCTCTTTACCTGGTTTGTTTGGGTTTTTAAAAAAATTAATTTATTTATTTTTGGCTGCGTAGGGTCTTCATTGCTGCGCACAGGCTTTCTCTAGTTGCGGCGAGTGGGAACTCATTCTTCCTTGCAGTGCACAGGCTTCTCATTGCGGTGGCTTCTCTTTGTTGCCAAGCACGGGCTCCAGGCACACAGGCTCCAGGCGCACGGGCTTCAGTAGTTGTGGCACGTGGGCTCAGTAGTTGTGGCACACGGGCTTAGTTGCTCTGAGGCATGTGGGATCTTCCTGGACCAGGGCTGGAACCCGTGTCCCCTGCATTGGCAGGTGGATTCTTAACCACTGCGCCACTAGGGAAGTCCCTCCTCTTTAACCAGTTTAACGATGTTTATATTTGAGAGGGAGGGAGAAGTGTAGGAGGCAGGGAAAATGAGATGTCTTTTCACAGTTCACAGCTGGCCAGGAGTGGCCATGAAGGCTTTAGAAAGTCAGGGCATTCCTGGAGTCATCTGGGTCTCTATTCTGAGGGCTCTGGTTTTTCAAATGGGCCTGAAAGTTTGAAGTGAAAGATAACGTAGGTACACGGAGACAGCAGCAGGGATGCACAAGGACAGCCATCCATACCGGGTAGGTATCCATCTTCAGGAGGAAGACCATTCACAGACAGTTCTATTTCCACAAGTGCTAATGAGACCTTTGACACAACAGCTTATAAACTTACAGCAGTCCACAGATTGCCCAGAAAAGCAAACAGTTTAGTCGAGCAGAAAATGTGTTTGAGAAATCCCCTTGTTGAAATTTCAGTCTTTTTTCTTATATTTTTGACATTGAAAAATATATTTGCTTTGGCCTAGCTTTGGAAAAAAAAACAAAAAAAAACAACCAACCCAAGGTCTTTTTATAGGAGCAAAATAAATAAAGATTCCTCTCTCATCCTGCCAAGCAAATAAAGCGACTACTCGATAAGCAGAAATTATACCTCAAGTCCTTAAATAATCATCCCCAATACAAGCTCTGTTAGCTACCACTGATTGCTTCTTTTTTCTAAGCAACTCACTCAGCAGAAAATATTTCCAAAACATCAGAGTGATAGAATTGAGTCCTGAGGAGACATGACAACTAGAGAAGTGAGCCGAGGAGAAAGACTAGGGGTGTGGGTTCTCCATCACGAGAGTCCCAGAGCGCTCCGCTTTAGAGTTGAAGCTTTTGAAAAGATTTTTTTAGCAGAGCTTTAACCTCTCCCATCAAAGCTATAGCCGGGGTGAATCTCCCCTTTGAAGTAGGCAGCGTTTCCCAACTCGCTAAACGTTTGTAGTTTTCAGCCCAGATGCTTGTAGGCGGTTGCTTCCAGGGAGTTTGGGAGCTGCCTACAAGGGCACTTTGCTGAGCCAGGCAGTGCCTCGAGTCCCGGCTGGCTGAACACCCAGATAACGTGCAATGGGGAGACTGTAAGGTCAGCTTCCTCCCTCCACCAGCAGATTTGGCACCAGATAAATCCATTAATATTTCCCCTTGAAAGAATCAGGACCTGTCAAATGCAGAGAGGGTGGAGCTTCCCTCGCATCCCACAATTGCTGTTATAGATATCTTTAGCGAGTGACCAAATACCAGTATTTAGGATTCCCACAATGGACTTTCTTGGTTAAAATATATACGCCGGATTTATTTTTCCATACAGTCAACCCCTTCTGGGCTCTTGTTTATAATATTCTCTCTAATGAAAGATTACCGGGGTTTAAAATGAGAGTTTTATTAGAGCCTGCCTAAGTTATATCCTATCAGAGCATTTTAGTTCAAATCCATTGTGCTTTTTACTTAATGTCAAATAGACTGAATCTTAGATAAGCAGCATTTGAACACCAAACAGTTGCCTCCTCCAAAATCACCTTCTTTTCACTATAGATTCATCTCTAATTATTCACTCCACAAACACCTGTCAAAGGTCACTCTGGGAAAACTGCTGTGCCAGGCCTGGGGACGTGACAGTGAGCAAAACACTGTTCCCACTCCCAACAGATATTACAGTCTGCACAGGGAGATCCTGTGCAAACTGCTTTTTCAGATTCCAAAGAAAGTTGCCTTCTCCCTTCATCTTATGTGAGACTGAGTATCCTACTTCTCTTTCTTATTAAAAACTTCTGATTATGAAAGGTAAATGTACTCACTAAAAAGCTGAAAAATATTAAGAGGTAGGAAAGAGAAAAGTAAAATCATACATAATCCTCTCACTAAGGGATAACTGTTAAAACATCAGGGAGGCAACGTTCATGTATATAAATAATGCCATTTGCAGCAACATGGATGGACCTAGAGATTATCATACTAAGTGAGGTAAGTCAGACAGAGAAAGACAAATATATGATATCACTTATATGTGGAATCTAAGAATATGACCCGAAGAACTTATCTACAAAACAGAAAGAGACTCACCGCATAGAGAACAGACTTGTGGTTGCCAAGGCAGGAGGGTGGAGAGGGATGGATTGGGAGTTTGGGATTAGCAGGTGCAAACTATTATATATAGAATGGATAGACAACAAGGTCCTACTGTATAACACAGGGAACTATATTCAATATCCTGTGATAAACCATAATGGAAAAGAATATAAAAAAGAATGTAAATATATAACTGAGTCACTCTGCTGTACAGCAGAATTTAAACACAACATTGTAAATCAACTATACGCCAATAAAATTTAAAAAATAAAAAACATCAGGGAGGCATATATTTCCAGGCCTTTTTTAGTGTGTGTGCGTGTGTGTGTGTGTGTGTGTGTATGTTTCTGCAATTATATACACTATTTTGTTAGGTTTATTGATAAAAGAAAAGGTACAAGAGAGAACAAAGAAGAGAGGGAGAGAAACAGAGACAGATTTTTAAATTTTTATTTTATATTGGAGTATAGTTGATTTACAATGTGGTGTTAGTTTCAGGCATACAGCAAAGTGATTCAGTTATACATACACATATATCTATTCTTTTTCAGATTCTTTTCCCACGTATGTTATTACAGAGTATCGAGTAGAGCTCCCTGTGCTATACAGTACGTCCTTGTTGATTATCTATTTTATGTATAGTAGTATATATATGTTAATTCCAACCTCCTAATTTATCCCCTCCCCTTTTTCCCCTTTGGTAACCATAAGTTTGTTTTCCACGTCGAAACAGAGACAGATTGACGCAAAGAGAGACAAACAGAGAAAGGGGGAGAGACAGAAAGAAAGAGAGAGCAAGCTGGCAGTTTCCCTTAAATCAATGTAGGTCTCCTTCCTCGCCAGGAAGATTAACCAGTCTCAGGGGCCAGGGCCAGCTAATTAATGAGCCAAAAGCTTTTATCCTGCTTCTCTTTCCAAGCACACTATATCTATAAACTAACCCAATCCTGCATGTAAGCTCAAGTATAACCCTCCTGCCACTGAAAATTTGCCCTGGGCATATTAATAGTAAAAAGGGATACATTAGGAGTATAGGATTAACAGATACAAGCTACTATACGTAAAATAGATAAGCAACAAGGACTTACTGTATAGCACAGGGAAGTATATTCAATATCTTGTAATAACCTATAAGGGAAAATAATCTGAAAAAATACAAATACATGTAACTGAATCACTTTGCTGTACACCTGAAACAACACAATATTGTACATCAACTATATTTCAGTTAAGAAAAGTTAAAAGCATCACTGTTTCCTGACTACTGGTTTAAAAAGTTTTTTTTTAATATTTAAAGAATATGGGTTTAGCAGTATATTGAATATTGGTAAAATATTAATAATTTCTATCATGTATTTTTGATACCACTTTTTTTTGCTTTCTTTATGCTTATATCTTGGTATCTGATTAAACTCACACTATCTCCTGTTTTGACATTAAAAGGGTTTATTTGGCAAAAAGGCAAAGAAAATGCCTATTCACAATCCAGCCGAAGATTCTGGCCAAACCCAAGGTCATTACTGAAGAAAAGCAAACTAAAGGTATTCAAAAGCACTAGAGCAAATGCTTTTTGGTTAAAGATACACCCAAGCCATATGTCAAAACCAAGACAGAAGTACACGGTCTTGTCCAGGCAAAACTGCCCTATGATAACTGAATTTGTATCACTTTACGTGGGGGATTGATGTCACATGGAGATGAATGACTATGTTTTCATTCTGGTTAGAAAAGGGGAGCAAAGTCTTTGACGATCCCCATCAAGGGGTCCCCTGCCGTCCAGGATGTCCCCCCAGAAAACATTCTTCGTGTTTCCAGCAGAGGGCTTGACAACACCAAGTAATTACTCCCAAAGCACAAGAAACCACCACCGGGGGTCTCGGGAGCATGTGGGACCCGTGCAGCTGAGATGACAAAAGCACTTGGAAGCAGCCTAAGTGTCCATCAACAGATGAATGGATAAAGAAGATGTGGCACATATATACAATGGAATATTACTCAGCCATAAAAAGGAACGAAATTGAGTTATTTGTAGTGAGGTGGATGGACCTACAGTCTGTCATATAGAGTAAGTCAGAAAGAGAAAAACAAATACCGTATGCTAACACATATATATGGAATCTAAGAAAAAAAAAAAAGTCATGAAGAACCTAGGGGTAAGATGGGAATAAAGACACAGACCTACTAGAGCATGGACTTGAGGATATGGGGAGGGGGAAGGGTAAGCTGGGACAAAGTGAGAGAGTGGCATGGACATATATACACTATGAAACGGAAAACAGATAGCTAGTGGGAAGCAGCCACCTAGCACAGAGAGATCAGCTCAGTGCTTTGTGACCACCTAAAGGGGTGGGATAGGGAGGGTGGGAGGGCTGGAGATGTAAGAGGGAGGAGATATGGGAACATATGTATATGTATAGCTGATTCACTTTGTTATAAAGCAGAAACTAACACACCATTGTAAAGGAATTATACTCCAATAAAGATGTTAAAAACTAACAAACAAACAAACAAGCACTTGGGAACAGCCACACCTGGCAAACTGCCCCAACCCCAGGCGACGCTGCAGTTGAGCTCCTAGCTCTCACAAAGCCCATCGCCTCCGCAGAAAATGTGCTCACCCAGCCCATTTTTGCCTCATCATGAGGAAGGGAGAGTGGTCCAACTACTAGTTTTTCGGTTAAGCATTGCCCAAGGTGAATGCACTGAGCCTTTGACGCACCTGTGGTCGCACGCCATGCTCCGTGATCACATGAAAATCTTAATGTAACTCTCAAAAGGCAAACAGTGTCTGTCAGTGGGCTGTGTACACCTTAAAACATTACACTGGGAAGGCGGACAATTTTCTTTAACTGCTTCCTGATGACCAGCTCTTGGATCCCCCTTATCTCTGCCGTCTGAAGACAGCCTGCCAGGGAAGGCACTCCCGACCTGGCTTCTGGGCCAATGAGCGGCATAAATCAGTCTGAGAGCAGTGATTGTAGGGAGGGGAGGAAAGCGACATCCCTCTCTGGTCCCTCTCCACCACCCTCAGCCCCGTAATCTTATCTTCATCTCCAGATAATACGGGCCTTCCATCAGCTCCTGGAGGCCAGCCCTGGGAGGCTGGGAAGAAGAGAGGGTGCTCAGCCTCTGGTGGGTAGAAAGGCGGATAAGACCCCTTCCTTCCACCACCTATCTGTGCTCAGAACCCTGAAGCTTTCCCAGAACATCAGTGGCTGATGACAGGCTAAAATTTCTGAACTATAGGCATAAAACCTGATAGATTATTTCTGCTAAGTCCTAAGAAAGAGCAAGAAGGTCTGAGCAATTCAGCAGCCTCCTGCCCCCAAAGTTCCCGCTCAGCAGGGACTAGTCTGCATCTGCATCATGGCCTCTTTTGGGATGGGCTACTGTGGGCCACTCTCAGCCTGGGAAGGTCTCCCACAGCCAAGGGCAAAGGAAGGCCAGACAGCTTGACTCCCCAGAGGGAGAGCAGGGGAGGCATGTGGAGAGAACACAGCAAACAGTTGTACCAAAAGACCTCATGAAAAGGCAAATTTTTATATTGACTCCACACAGTTGCACTAAAATTCACAGCTATTGCTGAATATTTGTCTGACAAGAACACGTTAAAGAAAAATATATGCTGGGAGGGCAGGGTGCACAGCCAGTGGCTTTTAATCATATTTTAAACCAAGTTTACTTAAACCTCACAAATTTTAACTCTTGTACTGCAGCTGACAAGCATGATCACGTGATTTGCAGATGTAGCTATCGTATTTTTTAAAAGGGAAGTTCTTCTTTAGGATGAAAACAAATCACGCATGCTGGAAAGATCAAGCCCAGCTTCTTCACATCGGCCAGGCCTACAGACCAGTTCTCCGGGGTGAAGGATGTGGCTTTGGGAATTCTTTCTCTTACCCTTTTGTTTTGTTTCCTTTGGTGCTTTCGCTGCTCACCTCCGATGCTGCTGCAACAAACAAGTGAAAAAGCAGGATCGTGACAGCCACCCAACACCTGTGGCCCTCAGCGTGGGCCAGCCCCAGGTGGCTGCCTGTGACACCGGGGTCCAGGCAGTCTTTTCCACTCCCTCAGCTCCTGGCCAGAGGAGGAAGGGCCTTACCTGACATCGTTCGACCTGACCAAAGGCAAGCCTAACCCCAAGGATGTCCTGCTCCCAAGCTAAATGACGAGAAGAGATGAGTAATGAATAATTTACTGGAACTCGAAGCGGATGGTAAGTGTGAGGCCAGGGTGAATAAAAGAAAGAAACGCTAAACAAAAGGCCATGTTTCATTCATCAGGAGGCTCAGAGAGGGGATGTTATGTTCAACTGCTGGGAACCAGAGCCTCTGTTTCCACACACTAGTTTTGCACTGAAAGAAACCACACTTGGGTTCCAAAAATTTCCCAGGGGATGCTTGCTAGGGAAATGCCTTCTGGCGCCTGGTGACCCAGGTTCCTGCACATGGCTTGACAAGCAAGTTGATTCGGAGGAGTCCATCCACAAGTTCCTCCCTGTCACATTAGTTCCATTCCTAGGAAACTTCCTTTTCAAAACAGTTTACTATTACAGGCACGATGACTCAACTAACGCCATTTGCTGATTCTTCTACCCATGTGTCCTTCATTCAGCACATATGTATGAAGCCTTTCCCTGTGCCAAGCTCTGTGCTAAGACCTGGAGTGTCCCAGAACAGGCTTACAGGCTGTGGCTCGAAACACCTGTGTGTGTTGATGAGCTGCAGGTAGTTCTCTCCAGCCCACACTTCTCCCCGGAACTCGGAATTCAGAGAGCCAAGACCACACTCAGCATCCCTCCTGGATGTCTCATGCCGTCTAACAGACATCTAATTGGAATTTGTCCAGATCCAGACTCTGAACCCACTCCTCCCGCAGGCTTGTCTATCTCCATTGAGGCACCTCCATTCTTTCTGTTACTCGAATTTTTCTTGGAGTCATCCATGCTTTAGGCATCAGTCTGTTTGGGAACTAGAAACCACGGCACTCTGTGTTTTTTTGTTTTTGTTTTTGTTTTTGTTTGGCCATGCCACGTGCCATGGCGGGATCTTAGTTCCCCGACCAAGGATGGAACCCTCGCCCCCTGCAGTGGAAGCACGGAGTCTTAACCACTGGACCAGCAGGGAAGTCCCATCAGTTATTTTAACAGAGTTTAATATAAATCATTAAGCAGGTACTGGAGAACTGAAAAGGCACAAGGGCGGCATGAAGTAGCACAGAGGACAGGGCAGGAAGCAGCCACCCGCCCTCGGCTGGGGGCACAGAGAGAAGGGTCAGGCTGACCTGAACCCACAGCCTGTGAGAAGGGGCCCACAGAGTCGGGCCTCCGAGGAGAGAGCCATAGGCAGCATGCGCGGGTACCTCTGGGGGGCCCCATGAGGCTGGCTCTGGGAGCACGAGGAAAAGCGGGAAATCGGAACCAGCTATCGTTGCAGTGCCACGGACGGGAAGGGAAATCAACGCACAGGATGGACTCCTCCCTCCCCAGCCTTGTGTCACCTCTGGCACCCCCTTCCAGCAGAGCTTAACGTGGAGCAAGCTGGCCAGGCTGAAAGGTGGTCTGCAGAGAAACTCGCACTAAGAACCAGCACAGTCCATCCACCTCTTTGGCTACTTAGCCTCCATCATCTTTTGTTTTTTTTTGTTTTTAACATCTTTATTGGAGTATAATTGCTTTACAATGGTGTGTTAGTTTCTGCTTTATAACAAAGTGAATCAGCTATACATATACATATATCCCCATATCTCCTCACTCCTGCGTCTCCCTCCCACCCTCCCCATCCCACCCCTGTAGGTGGACACAAAGCACCGAGCTGATCTCCCTGTGCTATGCAGCTGCTTCCCATTAGCTATCTATTTTACATTTGGTAGTGTATATGTCCATGCCACTCTCTCACTTCTTCCCAGCTTACCCTTCCCCCTCCCCGTGTCCTCAAGTCCATTCTCTACATCTGCATCTTTATTCCTGTGCTGCCCCTAGGTTCTTCAGAACCATTTTTTTTTTTAGATTCCATATATATATGTGTGTTAGCATACGGTATTTGTTTTTCTCTTTCTGACTTACTTCACTCTGTATGACAGACTCTAGGTCCCTCCACCTCACTACAAATAACTCAATTTCATGAAACAACAGAAATTTATTCTCTCACAGTTTGGGAGGCCAGAGCTCTGAAATCAAGTGTCAGTGGGGTTCAGACCACTGCAGACCCTTGAGGGAGAATCTGGATGACCCATACCTCTCTCCTAGCTTCTGGAGGTTGCTGGCAATCCTTGGTATCCCTTCGTCTTATAGATGCATCACCCCAATCTCTGCTTCATCTTCTCATTGCCTTCCTCTCTATGTCTCTGGATTCTTCTGTGTCTATTCCTCTTCTTATAAGGACACCAGTATTGGATTTAGGGCCCATCCTAAATCCAGTATGTCATCTCGAGATCCTTAATTTTACTACATCTACAAAGATTCTATTTCCAAATGAGTTCTCACTCACTGGTACTGGGGGTTAAGACTTCAACCCATTACAGTGACCATATTAAGACAAATCAGACCTTGTCACCCTCTGCTCAAAATCTTCCAATGTTCCATCCTACCCTGAGTAAAATCTGCACCCCTACACAACCTGGACACTCTGCTCTGACCTCCCCTCCTACTTCTCTCACCTTCCTTCCCCCACAGAAGCTGCTCTGTCCCTCAGCCCTCCACTCACCAGCCAGCCTCAGGTCTCTACACGTGCTGCTCCGCTGTGTGGAACCTTCTCCTCCCAGATATTCCCATGGTTCTCTCTCTCTTACATCCTTCAGACCTTTATTCAAAAGTCACCTTCTCAGTAAGACTTCCACTAACCACGCTGCATAAAACTGAATCCCCCTCCTCATTTCCTACTTCATTTTTTTTTGCCATAGCGCTTAGCAATACAACATACTATAAATTTTAAGGTTTATCACTTTATGTCTCCTGCCATTAAAATGTAAGCTTCCTGAGGACAAGCGTTTTTTGTTTTTTTTTTGTCAATCTCATTCACTGCTATACCTGAAGCACTTAGAATAGTGCCTGGTACCTACAGGGCCTCAGTAATTATACTTGAAAATGCAGCATATACAATTGGAATTGCACAAAAGGGAGTATATCGAAATTCCTGTGTTCACAGGGCATGGTCCTAGAGTAACACCAAAAATAGCAAGCATATCGGTAGGCGAAAACATATGTTTTTGCATCCCAGCAAATCACATTTTGGCGTATCTGATTCACCTTGTCCTGATGATTTCTAATGATGCCAAAACAGAATGCATAGTTGTCACCAATGGAGTAAAATAGCTTGAAACTTTTCTAAAATGTAAGTAATAAAAACCAGTTTTGATTAACAAAGACAGAGGAAAGGCTGAATACATTCTATTCTCTCTATAGAAAATAATGTTACAAGATTTTTGTCATATAGAAAGGCAATCAAAGAGTATTCAGCAAAAAAAATTTTTTTAGAAAAAAAGCACTTTAGATATGTGTCAGAGATTAATTAATAAAAATTTATCTTTTCTGGATTATTTTACTTTTGCAGTCTCTGTTAGGTTTTTCTTTTTTTTTTTTTTTTTTTTGGTGGTACGTGGGCCTCTCACTGTTGTGGCCTCTCCCGTTGCAGAGCACAGGCTCAGCGGCCATGGCTCACAGGCCTAGCCGCTCTGCAGCATGTGGGATCTTCCTGGACCAGGGCATGAACCCATGTCCCCTGCATCGGCAGGCGGACTCTCAACCACTGCGCCACCAGGGAAGCCCTCTGTTAGCTTTTTTAAATGACTTTTCATTGATTACTGTATTGAGATATAATTGACAGGGAATAAACACATATTTAGAGTGTATAGTTTGACAAGTTTTGGCATTGTTATATGCCCATGAAATTATCACCCACAAGTTAGTGAATCACATCACACATAAGATAGTGAATATAGCCATCAACCCTCAAAACTTTCCTTGGGACCCTTTATAAACCATCCTTTCCTGATCTTTGATAGGTTGTGGTTTATTTTCATTCAATTTAAAATACTTCCTAATTTTCCTTTTGATTTCTTCTTTGACCCATTTAGAGGTATGCTTTTCAGTTTCCAAAGATATGGAAGTTTTCCAGAGATCTTTCTTTTGTTCGTTTCTTATTTAATTCCATTGTGACCAGAGAACATGCACTGAGCAACTTGAATCCTTTTAAATTTATTGAGACTGCTTTTCCTGCTGTAGAATATGGTCTCTTTTGGCTAATGCACTGTGAAAAGAATGTGAATTCTGCTGATGTTAGGTGGTATGCTCTCTAAATACCTGTTAAGTTGAGTTGGTTGAAGGTGCTGATCAGATCTTCTAGAGTCTTACTGATTTTCTTATTTTCTCTACTTATTCTATTGATTATTGAGGGAGGGGTAATGAAATATCTAGCTATAATTGAAGATTTGTTTATTTCTCTTTGCAGTTATATTAGTTTCCATGTATTTTAAAGCTTTGTTATTAGGTACATAATACTTAGGATTTTTATGCCCTCTTAATGAACTGGCTCCTTCACTAGGAAATGATATTCCGTATTTCTGGTAACAGTCTTTACTCTGAAATCTACTTTGTCTGATATTAATACAGCCACTACAGCTTTATTTTGATAGAGATTAACATGGTAAGCTTTTCTCATCCTTTGACATTTAACTTATTTTGTGTCTTTATATTTAAAGTGTGCTTATTGCAGGCAACGTATAATTAGTTCTTGCTTCTTTATTCAATTTGATAATCTCTGCCTTTTAATTGGAGTGTTTAGACTATTTACATTTTATATGATGATTGATAAAGTTAGTTTTAAATCTATCATATTGTTATTTGTTTTCTATTTGTCCCATCTGTTCTTAATACTTTCCCCCTATTTTCCTGGTTCCTTTTAGATTGTGTACTTTTTTTTTTTTTTTTTTTTTTGCGATACGCGGGCCTCTCACTGTTGTGGCTTCTCCGTTGCGGAGCACAGGCTCCGGACGCGCAGGCTCAGCGGCCATGGCTCACGGGCCCAGCCGCTCCGCGGCATGTGGGATCTTCCCGGACCGGGGCATGAACCCGCGTCCCCTGCATCTGCAGGCGGACCCTCAACCACTGCGCCACCAGGGAAGCCCTAGATTGTGTACTTTCTAAAATTCATTTTCTCTCCTGTGCTGGCTTATTAATTATAACTCTTTGTTATTTTAGTGGCTGCTTTGGGGGATTATATTATAATCTTTAATCATGGTGTACTTTCAAGTCATATTATATCACTTTATGTAGTGTATAAGAGCCTTACAATGGTGTTATTTCTAGTTCTTCCCTCTAGGCCTTTATAACATATGTTTTCATGCATCCTACTTATACATATGTTATAAAACTCACAGTTAATTGTTATTATTTTTGTTTAAACAGCCAATTATCTTTTTTTGGTTAGAGTTTCATTGAGATATAAATCACATACTATACAATTCACCCTTTGAAAGTGAACATTTTGATGGTTTTTAGTATATTCACAAAATTGTGCAATTATCACCACTAATTCCAGGACATTTTTATCACCCCCAAAGGAAACCCCATACCCTTTAGCCAATAACTCCCCAATCTCCCATCCTTCCAAGCTCAAGGTAATCACTAATCTACATTCCATCTCTATATTTGCCTATTCTAGACATTTCATATAAGTGGAATAGATAATATGTGGTCTTTTGTGACTGGCTTCTTTCACTCACCATAATGTTTTCAAGGTTCATTCAAGTTGTAATATGTATCAATATTTTATTCATTTTTATTCCTGAATAATATTCCATTATATAAATATACCACCTTTTTTATCCAATCATCAGTTGATGGACGTTGGGTTGTTTCCACTTTGGGACTATTACGAATAATGTTGATGTAAACACTCTTATGTATGTCTTTGTGTGGACGTGTTTTTATTTCACTTGGTTATGTACCTAGGAGTAAAATTGCTGGGTCATATAGTAACTCTATGTTTAACCATTGGTGGAACTGCCAGACTGCTTTCCAGAAGAGCTGCACTGTTTTACATACCTACCAGCAGTGGTCCAGTTTCCAGTGTATGAAAGTTCCAATTTCTCTACATCCTCATCAATACATGTTATTATTCATCTTTTTTTTACAATAGCTACCCTAGTAATATTTAATTGTGGTTTTGATTTGCATTTGCCTGATGACAAATGATCAGTTATCTTTCAAACAGATTTAAATGTAAGATAAACTCATATATTCACCCATGTAATTATCACTTCCAATACTTTTCAATCCTTTTTGTAGATCCGTATTTCCAACTAGTATCATTTTTCTTCTGCCTAACAGACTTCCTTTAATATTTCTTGTACTGGAAGCCTGTTAGTGATAAATTCATTCAGCATTTGTATGTCTGTAAAAGGCTTTATTTTGCCTTCATTCTTGAAAGATATCTTTGCTAGGTATAAAATCTTGTGTAAACAGTTTTTTTTTTCTTTCAGTTCTTTAAATATGTCACTCTACTGTCTTGTGTTTTGCTTGTGTTTTTTTGTTGTTGTTGTTCTTGTTGGAGTTTTTTGGGGTTTTGTTTTTTTTGGTTTTTTTGGTTTGGTTTGTTTTTTCTGATGAGAAACCTGCTGTCATTATTTTCCTTGTTCCTCTGACTATAACTTGTCTTTTTTTTTTTTTTTGCGGTACGTGGGCCTCTCACTTCTGTGGCCTCTCCCGCCACAGAGCACAGGCTCCAGACGCGCAGGCTCAGCGGCCATGGCTCACGGGCCCAGCCGCTCCACAGCATGCGGGATCCTCCCGGACCGGGGCATGAAGCCATGTCCCCTGCATCGGCAGGCGGACTCTCAACCACTGCACCACCAGGGAAGCCCTTAACTTGTCGTTTTTCCTCTAAGTTGCTTTGAATATTTTCTCAGCAATTTGATTATGGTGTGCTTTGGTGTAGTTTTCTCCAGTGTTCTTGTGCTTGGGATTCATTACATTTCATGTAGTTTTAATGAGATTTGGAAAATTGGGGACCAATATTTTTCAAATAATTTTTCTTTGCCCACTTCCTTTTCAGGATCTCTAATTGCTCATGTGTAGGCCACCTGAAGATGTCCCTCAATATATGGACACTCTGTTCATTTTCTTAAATTATTTTTCCCTGTTTGCTTCACTTTAAAATGGCTAAATATTGCTATGTCTTCAAGTTCACTACTCTTCTATGATGTCTAATCTGCCATCAATTCTCTCTAATGTATTGATATTTTTTCACTGTAGGTATTGTAGTTTTCATCTCTAGAGATTTAATTTGTATTTTTTATAATTTTCATGTTTCTATTTACCTTAAACATATGTAATACAGTTACAATAGCTGTTCTTATGTCCTTGCCTACCAATTCTAACATCTGTGTGAGTTCTAGTTTCATTGTGATTGATCTTTCTCCTTATTATGGTCATACTTTCCTGCTTATTCGCATACCTGGTAACTTTTTTATTGGATGCCAGTCATGAATTTTTCTTGTTGGCTGTTGGGTATTTTGGTGTTGCTGTAGATATTTTTGTTTTTTTCCTGGGATGCAGTTAATTTACTAGGAAATAGCTTGATTCTTTTTCACCTTGTTTTTAAAAAAATTTTTAGGTGAGAGCAGACCAGTCTTTAGTCTAGAGCTAATCATTTCCTACTACTGAGGCAATTTACTTCTGAGTATTCTACCTTATGTTTCAAGAATCATGAAGGTTTCCAGTCTGGCTGGTGGGAAGAGGTACTATTCTTGACCTTGTACAAACACTAAGTACTGTTCCTTCTAATCCTTTCGTATGATTATTTCTCCAGCCTTGTGTAGGTTCCTCACACACATGCATTGATTAGTGCTCTGTCAAATACTTAAGGGGAACTCTCTGCAGATCTCTGGAATTCTCTCTCTTTCTACAGCTCTTTCTTCTCCAGGACTCTGTTTATGAACTCTAGCTATCTTTTCCGCAGACTCTCAGCTCAACCTCCCAATTCAGGTAGTCTACCCGGTTCTACCTGGATTTCCCTTCTTTGCACTATAGCCTAGAAGCTATAAATGAAGTAAGGTAGGGAGATTGTAAGGTTTATTTCATTTGTTTCCCATTTCTTAGGGATCATTGTCCTTTGCTTCTTGATATCCAGTGTCTTGAAAAGTCATTGTTTTATATATTTTGTCCACTTTTTCTGATGGTGTTGTTGGTTGTATCAGTAAATGTGGTCCCTGTTACTCTATCTTAGCCAAAAATGGAAGCCTCTGTCAGTTCTTTAAGATTCTCAACTTGTCATGATTTCTTTTCTCATTCTAAATAAATATTCACTTTTCTACTTAATTTTTATTTGTCATTTTGTATTCTTTTTCTTAGAGGGTCCCATACTCAGGTGCTTAGGTAAACACCTGGGTTGGAATTCTGCCTGCAACACTGACTAGCACTGTGACCTTGACAAGCCTCTGTACTTTAGTTACCTCATCTATAAAACCAGGACAATAACTGAACCTACTTCAGGATGTTGAGTATCAAATAAGTTTTTACATATAAACCACTTATATGCAAAGAACCTAGAAGACAGAAACCACTCAATAAATGTTAGTTATTACTCTTGTTGTTATTTGAGTATCATCAATATATAGGTGGTACTATAATTTATGGAATCACCCATAGAGAGTGTGAAGGCTTAGGATGGAAGACCCCTATATAAGAGGTGAGAGCAGAGAAAGAATAGGTCACAAAAGAAACAGAGTAGTGGCCAGAGAATGGGATAACCAAAATAATATAGTGTCCTAGAAAACAAAGTAGGCAAACTTCCAAAGGAGGAAGAAGTTAATATGGTCTATGCCACTAAAGATGAAGATGAGGACTTCAAAATGACCCCTGGATTTGGTGATCTAGCAGTCATGACTAGTGTTGTAGAATACGGACATGAACAGGACCTACCATATATGTTAACAATAAGTATTAAATGAGATAATTTGTGCTAATTCCTTAGCACAGTACTTGGCACATATTAAGCATTCAAAGAATATAAGATTTTTTATTACTATTATTACCAATATTATGTTTACTTTTTGTATCACTGGATCCAGGCCATGTCTCACCCTAGTATCAATATGTAAACGTTAGGGCAGATCCAGATTCTTTCTCTGGTACCACTGTTTCCATTTTCCTTGGCTAATCATCACCTATACCCCAAAGTGTGACCCTAGGAGTATTTCTATCACATATACACGTTACATGCATGCACACTCACGTGCACACACACATACACACACACACACACACACACACACACATCACAGGCTATCCTACAAAAAAGGCTTGCTTTTTTCCAAGGGCAATCATTTCCCCCTACCCTGACACTTCTCCTTGTCTTATTAAAATAGTGTAGATTTCACCAAAGATTAGCACCCTCTGTGGATTCAAAAGCCAAGGCTAATCCTGGCTCAATCCTGAGTCACATGCTCACATCCTTTTAGGGCTAGGAGAGG
The DNA here is from genome assembly GCF_964374135.1 of Grampus griseus. NCBI lineage: Eukaryota > Metazoa > Chordata > Mammalia > Artiodactyla > Delphinidae > Grampus > Grampus griseus. The sequence continues at coordinate 61,890,941 of NC_139001.1, forward strand.
TGACTGGGTGTCTCTGGCTTCTATGTGAGAGGTAGAGCCCATCTCTCCATCAGGATTCCCTCCATGTAAGGAGGGGAATGGATTCTTAGCAGCCAAAGACCAGTGGCCAGTGTGCCCTACACCCAGCCAATTCCAGGGATCCAGAACATACCAACCAAACCAAAAAGTTACTTGGTTCTAGCAGATCAAACACCTCGAATTATATTTCTAAACTTTTTTTTTTAACTTGGGGAGGCACCACTTCCATTTGGTCCTTTGTAAGCTCATATGGATTCCAAATGAAAAACTGGTCCTGTGGTTCTGATTCATTGCTGTATGAATCACATTAATTCCATTTGCAAATTACACCTTTCAAGATGGGAAGTATAATTTGTATCAAGAGCCAACTGATTTAAAGCCTAAACACACCTGTGTTCAAGATGAAAATTTGCTACCTGGGCTTCTCTGAACCTTGAACCTTGAGTCATTCTAGATGACTAAGTCTTCCAATACTTGAAAATTTATTTAAACAGAAAATTTTAGAATTTTAGTGATATGAGGCAAAAATCTTCCTCACCAAATATATTCCAACTTCCTAAACAAGGTGAAGTGAACATAATTTTATCTTCTCTTAGAGACTTAGGGTCACACATAAAAACATCAGTATCAGTCTAGAGTAGATTTAAGATTCTAAGGGTTCTTTAACCCTACACTAAATGGGTCTAGATAGTTAGTTTTGAGTTCTTGGGACTCTTATAGTAGTTTTTCTGGCTCCTCTCTTGTTGACCCTAATTTCTTGCTGTTATCAGTTTACCTATCTATAGTAGCTTCTTCCACATTTAACTATCTGCTGCTTTTTATACCTGAGAGCTGAGACAACTTGTGAGAATTACATACAAAGTTCGTGTAAATGGATTCGAAATGGGGCTCTGAGAGATTTCACATGTGAACGATCTAAACGTGCTCTGACACATTTTTTGCAAGTAGGTAGGGTATAAATAAATAAAATTAATGGAACATCTTGTGACATCGACTCTGGAGTCTCAGATGTTTTGTTGGCTTATTTTGTTCTTCTTACTTTGTGATTCTTGGTCATGTCCTATATTGGTAAGAGTGACACGTGGTAGGTTTCCACAGTGGAGACTAGGCTTCAGGTGTACTTCCTTCTCTCTCTATAGTCACGGTCATCAGCTTGGTTGGAAATATAACCAGTCACTTGGACAAGCAAATAATTGAAATACCTCCGGAAAAAGCTTGTCAATGTTTGTAGCTGGAGACAGAAAGGCCAGCCATGGTCAGAAGGTTACTTCACAATGATTTCCTCATTCCTTACGAAGAATTATAAAAGCATGAGGTCTTGCCCCAGCCCTAGGGTTCGAATGGAAGAAGAACCTTTGTTCCCCTAGGTTTGGCTTCGAGTGAGCCAGTTCCCCATGGGGGACATGGGGCTGCCAGACAGCACACTCTCAACCTGCAGAAATGGCTCCCAAGGGGGGTTTCTTTCACAGCACCTCTCTCTGCTGTGCACCATCCAGCCTCAGAATTTCTCGGTACCCGGAGAAACCCCTGCCCAACATGTCAGTATAATCCTGGGGAGCATTTTCAGTGGGTACATGAGCTTCCAACCATTTCATTCCTTAAACAGCAGAAATCTCAACCCTTCCCAGGAGTCTGCGCATTGGCTCAGAAAAGGGCCCTCCCTGCTGCTTCCATTCCCCCCAGACCCCCTGGCACAAGACAGCTAAGGCACCTGGTCATCCCTTAGCACCCTCCTCAGTCTATGGGGGAGTCCCCTGGAGAGGCAGGGACTCATGTCTCCAGAGCTACATCTCAAGTCCCCACTCTCTGCTCCCCAGACAGGCTGGCACATGAGCTTCTTTCCAGGCTTTTCCCTCTGGGCAGCTTCCGGCTTACTTGACCTATTTTCCAAAAGCTCAAGACAGAGAGCATAGAAAAGCACTGCCTCGCTAGGGGCTGTGCTGTGTCCCAGTTACAGAGCCGAACTGCAAAGCAAATTACCACCTTTTAGCAGCCCCACACCTCACAGACTTAATGGTTGATTCTAATTAATGACCAGCTTGTGTTTCTTTCTTTTCTTTCCCTAGAGTAAGAGAAAAACAAAGTTCTTTTCTTTCAGTAGATTCTAGATTCTGTATTTATAAATATCATTAGAGGCTCTACGTTTTCTTAATGACAGGAAAAGTCAAGATTTCCTCTATTCACCCAACCAGGACAGAGCTATTTCTCCTTTCATTATTAGGAAGTTTTCTTCCCTCGCAATCTCCAGCTCAGGGCCCTGGGTCTTTAGGTACATGGTAGTTACTCAAGAAATATTCATTGGTTGAAAGAATGGATGGATGGATGGATAGAAAAACGTCTCTGCATCGTTATCCACCAGCCTGCCTTCCCAGGTTGAGACAGAGCCTCACAGTGCTTCCCGGCAGCTCTTTTACTCAGGGGCCCACTAACAAAGGGCCTCTCTTAAGCCTGTTTGGAGATCATACAATAGAATTTAATAATGAAGACACCGTTATTTACTTCTTTGTTTTGCAGAGAGCTGGATGAAAACCTGGCTTCCCTGGGCGCTGGGTAGAATTTCTCCATGAATGGTTGGACAGTTTTGTGTTTCCAGCACAGCTCAGCTCTGTCAGGCACCTTGGCATCCACTTGGTCCTGGAACGGCTGTGCACAGCCGGGGGCCAGATAGGAGTTTAAATGACTCCTCTGGGGCTCTGCTTTGTTATGAGGTTGCTGGATTTTGTGGTCTTTTTAGAAACCCTGGCAGCTGCTAGCTCACTCTAGAAGCTATCCTTCCTCGGACATTGCAGGATGCCTCCCCCCCGCTGGGAACTCTGCTAAGACAAGGGCCTGGGCTACTGATCCCTCAGAATGTGGCAGGCCAGGGGCTCAGTTGTACAAAACCAGGCCAAACTTCACTAGCGTGGCTCAGTGACTAACTCTCCTGATCTCCCAGTCCCTCCAGACCATTTTTCCCCTTTCCCGGAGCCAAGCCAGGCTTCTAAAGGCACTTTCCCCCTCTTCACAGATCCTCTAATTAACACTTCATCTTCCCTCTTTTTCTCTGCTCCAGTTCCATCCGCAGCTTCCTAATCACAGCATTAAAAACCACAGGTCTGATCCCACTCCTGATACGGCGTACCCGAGAGGGCTTTGAGCCAAGAGGAGACGGGCTTGTGGTCACGAGAAGCAGAAGGAGCCTCCCTGGGATGAAAAGAGGCCATGTCTGTGGCTCGCAGTGTTTGGCTGGGAAAAGTGCCCTCACAATAGTTGCTGCTGGGATATTAATTAAAGTGACTCCCCACACACTGCTTATTAGTGGCAAGGGAAAAAAGACCAAAAGAGCAGCCAGAATGAAGAAATTGTACAACACCTTGACCAGGTCCAAATTAACATCATCTATGCGGGGCGGATCACACTGTGTGGCTCCAGATACCCTGGACAGGACTCACATCACCTGAGATTGTCTAACCTCAGTCTAACCAGGATGAAACGCCAGACAAGCGCACAACGAGGAGCATGCTATCGAAACCCAATGGTGTGTGGTGCTCACTTTGGCAGTAACTACAGTAAAATTGGAACAGTATGAAGAAGACCAACATTGCCCCTGCACAAAGATGGCACACAGATATGTGAAAAAAAAAAATGGTGCATGTGAGGGGAAGGGGGGATCAATGTCATAAAAGCCAGATTAAAGGAGGTTAAAAGACATGACAACAAAATCCAAGACCTCACCCCACACTGGATCCTGTGCTGGAAGGCGGAATGCTAGAAAGGACACTGATAAGTCATCTAACAAAATCGATATATGGAGGGGAGATTAGATAAACATACTTTGTCAGGTATTAAATTATGTTATGGAGTATTGCCATTCTTAGGAATACACACTGAAACATTTAGGGGTAAAGGGACATGAAGCAGGTAACTTACTCTCAAATTGTTCAGAAAAACATTATATTATACTTATGATAATAGATATAGGGGGGCTTCCCTGGTGGCACAGTGGTTGAGAGTCCGCCTGCCGATGCAGGGGACACGGGTTCGTGCTCCGGTCCGAGAGGATCCCACATGCTGCGGAGCGGCTGGGCCCGTGAGCCATGGCCGCTGAGGCTGCGCGTCTGGAGCCTGTGCTCCGCAACAGGAGAGCCACAACAGTGAGAGGCCCGCGTACCGCAAAAAAAAAAAAAAAAAAGATATAGAGATGTATATTATATATATGTTATATATAATTTTTTCTTAACCATTATATGTATGTGTGTATGTGTGTTTTTTCTTATATATATATGGAGAGTGGAGAAACATAAAAATAATAAAGCAAGGAGAGAAAAATGATGACAATATAGGGGCTCTTGTACTATTTTTACTTTTGCAAGTTTTTTGTAAGTATGAATTACTCCAAATAAAAAGCTCAAAAACATATCTGCTGCTCTTCTGATTCTCACATATTCTTAGAGTCTGAACCTTCTGAACCAGAACAAAAAGGACATAAGGCAACATCTCTGTGAAGCCACTCAGACTTATAGACGCTCATGAGATGGAAAGTATTTTGAATTTACCTATAATTCTGAAGCAAGTGTTCTACGATGGCAACCACTTTAGAGGACAGTGGGCCGCCATGAGGGAAAGGCATCAAAATGGACTCAGGAAGGCACAACCTCATGCCAAGTCCAGTTCAGAAAATAAACAATGCCCTGCTGTCATGATCAACAAAAACAGAGACTGATTTTAAATTCCATTTTGGGGGCAAAAAAGTAGAGACGAGCATAGCACAGAGATTGAGTGTGGCCTGGGTGTCCAGTGGACCACCAGCTGACTCCTGAGGCAAGTTACTGTGCCCTGCTTTGCCGTCGCAGCCTCAGTTTCCTTCTCTGGAGAGGCATAGTCCTCCAAGGGTTGTTATGTGGTATAAATGAGGCAGTGCTGGTGAAACGCCAGGCATGTATGAAGTTCAGGCGCAGTCAGAACGCAGCAACCACTAGGTCGCATTATTATAAAGACAGGGTCCCATCCCCCAACTCTGTGAAGCTGCCAGATGCAGTCTAAGAGTTACAAAGGCTCCACTGGGTCAGAGCTCAGGGCCATCTGGGGGCTGTGGTCCTGGAAACACGGATTCTGCAGGGCAGGAAGGGGTCCTCAGTGGGAGAAAGCCTAATCTAGAAAGCCCCCTGAGCCACGTGGTGTTTGTTCTGAGGGCCTTCCCGGATTAAAGCCGTGGTCTGCTCAGGCCTCTGTCCACTGTCTGATGAGGACACGATACAGGCGTGCTTTATTCAATCAAAGGGCTGTGCACATTGGACGATTTTACCATCAAAGCCTAATCTCTGCTCGAAGAAGTTACCAATTCCTCCACTTAGGTCAAACTTCTTTGGCCTCCAAAAAATACTTTAAAAAGTGAAAAATGCCTTTAGAGAATGAACTCCCCTCTAAGAGATCTGGAAGGCATGAAGAAACCGGGGCCGCGGAGGGGTGGGGTTGTGCCAGGGTGGAGAGGGCAATACAATACCCCTCTTCCTGCAGCCTGCTCATCACCCAGTCTGGCTCTGTCACCCACCTTTCTGGAGGTGCCTGACGGCCTCTCTGTTACAATTTCAGAGACACTCACTGAGCCACATGGAGATTCTGATTTGGGCCCTAAATGCTTCTTGCCTGGCCATTGTTTGCCTGTTGGGAGCTGGTTCCCTACGTTGCTAAAATTCTCTCCCCATTGCCTTCTGCCTAAATTCTACTCTCAGCACGTGGGACTTAGGATGGCCCATTGTCAACACAGTGCACCAAGGACAGGAGGATTTTTCAGCCAGTTCTTTAACTTGGTAAAGAAAAGTCCACTCACACAGTACCTCCGACTTTTTCATGCCCCAGCCATCTACTGACGCCACACCAGTTGCCAGGTCCTGGGCTTGACACTAAGGTGTAGACGCGAGCGAGCCATTATCCCTGCCCATCGGGAGCTTGGCATCCAGCCAGTCCGGTGAACACAGACGGTTCAGGCAGGGTAGCACTGCGGCTCCAACATCACTGCTCATCAACGCAACTTTTGTGCCAGAATTCCCGAGCAGCTTATTGAAGACACGGCATCCAGGCCCCAGACCCCAGACCTACCAACTCAGTCTCTGGGGGTAAGGCCTTGAAATCAGCATTTTTAATGGAGTCTTAGACACTCCAATTCTGAAGGGCCAACAAAAGGCACAGGCCCCTTGGGGATCTATCTCTACAGGGTTCCTAGGAGCCCACAGGACTGGAGGAGGATCAGTAAAATAGCACCACCCATGAGAACTCTTTAAGAAACGGGAAGCCTGGAACTTTGGGAACACAAGAGAGGGTGAAGGGGATTCACCCCATCCCTACACTGTACAGCTGGGAGACCTCTGGGGGCAGCGTGGAAGGAAGTGACAGAGGCCAGTACACACTGGAACGGAGGAGCGGGAGAAGTCAAGTGGGCAACGGCGCCACCTCCTGGTGTCAAGAGAGGGGGACGCAGCCAAGGTCGGTGCTCTGTGTCCTGCACAGAGAGTGCTGCAAGCTGGGGCCCTCCTGAACGCGTCAGAAAGAAACTGCAGGATGTAGAGGACGGACTTGAGGAGACGGGGAGGGGGAAGGGTAAGCTGGGACGAAGTGAGAGTGGCATGGACATATATACACTACCAAATGTAAAACAGACAGCTAGTGGGAAGCAGCCGCATAGCACAGGGAGATCAGCTCGGTGCTGTGTGACCACCTAGAGGGGTGGGATAGGGAGGGTGGAAGGGAGACACAAGAGGGAGGAGATATGGGGATATATGTATATGTATAGCTGGTTCACTTTGTTATACAGCAGAAACTAACACACCACTGTAAAGCAATTATACCCCAATAAAGATGTTTAATAAATAAAAAGAAAGAAAGAAACTTCAGGAGGTGGGGTGAACTGTCTGCACCTAAGCTGGCAATGTCTCTGTGAGTTGCCTACTCCTAAGAGGAACCTTTCTGGGCATTTCTGAAGTGTCGGGCACCAGAGCTGCTATGGGCTTCATGACCCAGAGTTCCACTAGAGCTTCCTCCCCCAAGGACTCTGTTACAGGGCCACACGCTGTGTGCTTCCAGATCTGTATCCCAAAAGCGCCATGGTGAGACAAGTCCAAATGCTCAGGTGAGCACATGTTACACCCAAGCCGAGCCATCTACACTGGTTTCAACATCGGCCTCATTGTACACACTTGGTTAATGGATTCTGTCCCTGGGAGATCACATAGTTACAACTAGATCATCCTGGCTCTTGAGAGCCAGCCAGCCAGCCTCCAACGCCGCCAATTCAATGCTGCTTTTTTCCTGACCTTTACATTGGCTTCTGGAAACCACACTCACTTCAGTCCATAGAATCCCAGCTCTGCCACGAACTCATTGTGCGACTTTGGGAAAGTTATTTACCTTCTTTGAGCTTCTGCTGTTTCTTCTATTAAACTTGGATAATAACATGTATATCACAGTGTTGCTTAATAAATTTCAGCTCCTTTCCACTTCTCTATAGTTGAGTGTCATCAGTAATAGACCCATGATTTGCCATTTGAAAAGACACATTTATAATCAGCCATTTTGTTCATATTTTCATATATTGATCTCAGTTTCAACATTTAGTTAATAGAAGAAACTGACACAGTATTGTGAAATTATACTCCAATAAAGTTCTATTTTTAAAAAAAAAGAAAGAAAAGACTTTAGATACAGCAGGAAATCTTCCAATGATATTTTTCAACGGGTGGTAGGTTTTAAAGTGTCTCTAGGCCTTCCGGAATGGATGGTAGACAATTAGCCTGCCTCTTGCCTGAGAAATCAGACTAATTACTAGTGAGGCTTGGCTAATGGGGTCCTCCGGGAACTCCCTTCCTAAACGAGAAATCTCTAACTTTTCACAAAAACTCAATCTCATTTGTGCTGCTGATTCCTAATATTTCTAAATAAATGCTTGGCCTCTGGGCTTTTGTAGTCAAATAACCCAAATCAAACCAGGCTGCTGTGCCAGGAGAAAAATTTATTTTGTGTGAATCTGCTGGAAGAAATGTTTAGAATCAGTTTGGAATCACCATAGGCAAAGGCTAGCTGTAGCCCATTCTGAGGCAAGTTTTGTGGACCTGGGCTAAGAAGTGAGTTTGCCCCATTTGGGCTGAAATGGCTTGTTGAGATGCTCAAACAGTAAACACTGGCATGTTTCAGAGTCCCCAGTGTGCAAGAGGCTGGCTAGTCCCCTGACCCCAAGTCAACTGCCACACATAGGCAGGTTCAGGGTTCTGTGTCTAAGGCAGAGGAGACAAAGTCCAGGGAAGCCAGTTACCTGCCCTGCATCAACCTAGAAAGGAGGCAAAAGAGCCTCAGAAGGTAGAGGAGTTTGAGGCATAGGGCACCTTAATAATGACAGGGCCATCCACCAGCGGGAGGTCATTTGAAGACAGCCAAACTTGAAGCAGAGATACATGCAAACGCTGAGAGGAGGAGAGGGAGAAGCAAGTCAGAGTTCAGCAGAAGTCTGGAGAGGATTCCAAAAGCGACCCGGAGCTGAGATGTGACCTACAGAGCTGGCTGGAGGGACCTGCTCCAGGAGAATCTCCAGTGACGTTGGCGGGGATACTGGAATGGTCTACCTACGAGTCTCCCTTCGTAGTTCTCCCTCATCAAGGACTCACACAACAACGACTCTTGAAATACAGGGTCAGAGTGGAACTTGGGATTCCTTTTATAATATTAAAATACATTAAATTACTTAGATGACCCCACGCTCTTCCTCTGTTATTTTATTTTATTTCTCCTCTGTTACATTTTTACCAGCTCCTTTGGTTCTTTCCAGAAACTTTAAGAAGGGATGGTTGTCCACCCATAGCTGCTTGGGATATTCTGCATCTCCAATCTATCCTGACTATGGAATGGAAAACATCCTTCTTTTTGGCTTAATAAAGGTATCATCCCATTTTTTTTTTCAAAGAAAAAAATTGGTAGAAGATTTCAAGAAGATAAAACAAAGAGGGACAGAAATAGTTTCAGGACATAGGTTTTCATTGTAATGCAAGTGTTTGGCCAAAGTGTCCAGTAAACCCCAGTTTCTTTCCCTCTCCTCCACTCCTTCACTAGGCCTAGAACAACCTGACCAAAATCATCTTTAAATCCGTCAGCATCTCCATTCTCCAGTTTCATTCTTAGCGTTATGTGCCTCCCCTCCAGGAAATAAGCTTAGGCAGAGGCCTCAGTCACCCATGTAAGACTATAAAGGTCATTAAAGGTCTGTCCCTAGGGAGAGCAAGAAAGACTCTCATTTCTCAGTGACCATGGCTCTCAACCCACAGTATACATATGGACCACTTGGGGAACTTGTTAAAATGCATAATCCGGAAGCTTCTTTCAGATTCAGTCTGGGTGGGTCTCAGGAATCTGCATTTTTAAAATTCTAGTAGTTAAATCATTCTGAGTAATTCTGATTCAGGTATAAAGAAGACACGTCTGAAAGCCTGTTTTAGGGCTACATCAACATGACAGTGAACTTAGAGAACTGGTACCAACTCCTAAGAGAAGTAAAGGATCATTTCCCTCTACTTCTCTAGACCAAAAAGAAGTGATTCCCAGGATCTGGACCCTCAAAAGTCTCCCTGGTTCAATCCTCCCTCTCCAAGATGGCACTCTGTGACCTCCGTTCCCCACAACAGCCGCTGCCTCCTTTTAAAGATCACAAAAGAGCGAGATTCCACAGCCTCCCAGGCAAAGTCATTCCAGTGTTTAATTGCCCTTCAGTTCAGTTCTTTACATTTAATCAATTGTCTCATTGCAAGACTTAACAACTCATGCTCTGTTCTCTGTGGAGATGGAAAAACAACAAGCTACTGTACAATTTCTAACCCTTCATTGTATCAGAGTGTTGAAGCCAAAAGGGATTGCAGATATTATCTGACACGACCCTTTTATGCTACCTATGAGAATGCTTGTCCAAAGACATGTATATATTCAGTGGGTTTTAGTTTCCGTTGCCTACAGAACATCAAAAGGAAGCTGTCCAGGAAGTAAAGGTAGCTTTACTAGCTCCCAATACTCTGTATTTTCTATTCTATTCTGTTGCCCTAATTTGGGGATGGGAGAATCCTCTTAGCCTTCTCTGTTTCAGAATACACATATAAACTCCTTCATTATTCCTCCAAAAAATGTATATTCCCTTCTTGTGATCATTTTAGCTGTTTGTCTTCAGATTTTCCTTTGCTCCAAATAGGGTTGCCTGATATAGCAAATAAAAACTGAGGATACCTAGTTAAATTTGAACTTCAGATAAACAGCTAATAATTTTTAGTAAATATTCTCCATGCAATATTTGAGACATGCCTACACTTAAAAAAAAATGTTGTTTATCTAAAATTCAGTTTTTGGGCTTCCCTGGTGGCACAGTGGTTGAGAGTCCGCCTGCCGATGCAGGGGACACGGGTTCGTGCCCCGGTCCGGGAAGATCCCACATGCCGCGGAGCAGCTGGGCCTGTGAGCCATGGCCGCTGAGCCTGCGCGTCCCGAGCCTGTGCTCTGCAACGGGAGAGGCCACGGCAGTGAGAGGCCCACGTACCGCAAAAATAAATAAATAAATAAAATTCAGTTTTTACAGGGAATCCTGTATTTGATCTGGCAACTCTCATTCAAACATTCTAGAAGTATATCAATTAAAACTAGACACAGAACTCTTCCTATCTTTAGCAATTCGTCATAGTCACTAAGGACACTCCCACCTCGTGGTCTTTACATTTGAAGCTCCCTCTGCTAGAGTGTTCTGCCCCCAAATATCTGTGTGGTTTCATCCCCCACTTCAGATCACTGTTCAAATTTCTACTTATCAAAGAGATATACTCCCTCGCCATCTTATAGAAACCTCAGCATCACTTTTCATCCTTCTTATCCTGATTGACTTTTATCACCTGCCATGTTTATCTAATTTATATAGTTTTTATCTTCTCCCTTAGAGTATGAACTCCGTGACAGCAGGCATTTGGCTTTATTCATTGCTATATCCCTAACATGTAGAACAGTGCCTCACCTACAACAGGTCTATATATTAGTTATTTAATGCTGCATTAAAAAGTACCCCAAAGTTTAGTGGCTTAAACAATAATCTCTTACTGTTTCTGAGGTCAGGAATTCAGGAGTTGCTTGGCTAAGTGGTTCTGGCCAAGAGCCTCATGAAGTTGTGATCATGTTGGCTAAAGCTACAGACAGCTAAAGACTTGACTGGGGCTGGAGGACCCACTGCCAAGGCGGCTCACTCATGTGACTGGAAGATGACGCGGGCTCTTGGCAGGAGGGTTCGATCCCTTTCCATGCCAGCCTCTTCACAGGGCTACTATGGTGCCTGTGTGAGGTTGTCCTCAGTCATACACTGTCGCTTCCTTCATATTCTACTGATCACATAGGCCACCTCTGATTCGATGTAGGAATAAACCTATATTACTTTTCTACTGCTGCATAACAAATTACCACAAAAGGAGCAGCTTAAAAGCACACACATCTGTTATTTATAAGTCAGAAGCCTGTGCAGGACTCTTTAGGCTTTTTGCTTAGGATCTCACAAAGCTGAAAACAGAAACATACACTCACATAGAGAAAACAAATTCTAAAATTATAGACCTAAATCTAAACATAATAATTAAATGTAAGTGGTGTAAATATGCAGTTAAAAGATAGATATTATCAGAATGAATTTTTTTAAATGTCCCAACTATATGCTGTACCCAAGAAACTAACTTCACATATGATGATATAGGTAAATTTCAAGTAAAAGGATGAAACGATATATCATGCACACATTTTCAAAAAAGAAAAAAACAAAAACTGAGTGGTTATGTTAATTGTAGACAAAGCGGACTTCAGAACAAAGAAAATGACCAGGCACAAAGAAGGACATTCTATAATGATACAATGATCACTTCACCAAGAAGACATAACAATTCTAAGTGTGTATGCACCAAACAATAGAGCTTTAAACATAAAGCAAAAACGCAAGAACAGAAAAGAGAAATATACACAATTATAGTTGGAGACTTGACACTCCTCAGTTATTGATTGAAGTAGTACACAGAAAATTTGCAAGATTATAGAATTGCTGGTGTGAACAATTACCATTGGCAACTGAACAGCACCATCAGCCACTGGCATCTAATTGATGTTCATAGAATTCTCAACCCAACAACAGCAAAATATGTATTTTTTTTCAAGTACACATACAACATTCACCAAGATAGACCACATACTGGGTCATACAAAAAACCTTAACAAATTTAAAAGAATTGAAATCATACAATATATGTTCTTTGACAATAATGTCATTAAACTATAAGTCAACAACAGAAAGAAAAACCAGCAAAATCTCCAAACAGTAAACGCTTACTTTCGAAAAAAAATCTCAAGCCAATAATCTAAGCTTCCACCTTAATAAACTAGAAAAAGAGGAGAAAAATAAGCCCAAAGGAAACAGAGGAAGGAAATACCAAAACATAGAAATCAATAAAATTGAAAGCAGGAAAACAATAGGGAAAAATCACAAAATCAAAAGCTAGTTCTTTGAAAATAACAATAAGATTGATGGACATCTTCAAAGACTGAAAAGAAAACAAAAATAAAAAACACAAATTCCCAATATCAGGAATGAAAGGATATCACTATAGATTCAATATGCATTAGTAGGATAATGAGTAAATACTATGAACATCTCAATTTTTTAAATTAGATAAAATGAACCAATTTCTTAAAAAATCACACTACCAAAACTCACCCTAAATGAAATAAATAACCTACATAATCTTAAAACTATTAAATCCATGGTTAAAACGTTCTGAAAAAGAAATTCCCATGCCCAGACTGTTTCACTGGTAAATTCCACCTGACACTTAAAGAAGAAATAGCACACATTCTACACAATGTTCTTCCAGAAAGCAGAAAAAGATGGAATAATTCCCAACTTATTTTATGACACTAGCACTACACTGATACAACAGTACAAGCAAAGTACAGACTAATATACCTCATAAATATAGATGTAAAAATCTTCAGTGAAATATTAGCTAACCAAATTCAGCAATATAAAAAAATAATAGTATACCACCACCAAGTGGAGTTCATCCTAGAAATGCAAGGCTGGTTTCAATAATCAAAAATCAATCAATGTAATCCACTCTATCAACAGTCTAAAGGCAGCACCAATTGATGCAGAAAAGGAATGTGACAAAATTTTACATCTATTCATGATTAAAACTTTCAGCAGACTAGAAAGAGAAAGGAACTTCTTTTAAAGCAGTGATCCCCAAGCTTTTTGGCACCAGGGACCAGTTTCGTGGAAGACAATTTTTCCACGGGCGGGGTGGGAGAGGGGCAGTGGTTCAGGAGGTAATGTGAGCGATGGGGAGTGATGGGGAGCGGCAGATGAAGCTTTGCTCGCTCACCCGCTGCTCACCTCCTGCTGTGCGGCCTGGTTCTTAACAGGCCACCAACCAGTAGTGGTCTGTGGCCCAGGGACTGGGGACCCCTGTATTAAAGGACATCTACAGGACTTCCCTGGTAGCTCAGTTGTTGAGAATCCACCTGCCAATGCAGGGCACACGGGTTCGAGCCCTGGTCCGGGAAGATCCCACATGCCTCAGAGCAACAAAGCCCATGCGCCACAACTACTGAGCCTGCGCTCTAGAGCCCATGAGCCACAACAACTGAGCCCGCGTGCCACAACTACTAAAGCCCACACGCCTAGAGCCAGTGCTCCACAACAAGAGAAGCCACTGCAATGAGAAGCCCACGCACTGCAATGAAGACTAGCCCCTGCTCACTGCAACTAGAGAAAGCCCATGCACGGCAATGAAGACCTAACGCAGCCAAAAATAAAATTAAAATTAAAAAATAAAAATAGAGGTGATCTACAAAAAACCTCTGCCTAACATCATACCTAGTGGTGAAAGGCTGAATACTCTCCCCTTAGATCAGGAACAAGGGAAGGATGTCTGCTCTTACCACTCCTATTCAGTATCATACTTGACATCCTAGCTACTGCAATGAGGCTATAAAAAGTAATTAAAGGCTTACAAGTTAGAAAGGAAAAAACTGTCCCCATTCACAGACAGTATGATTGTCCTCAAGGAAGAATCTGAGAAAGTTACAAAAAGCTCCTAGAACTAATAAGTGAGTTTGATAAGGTCACAAGATACAAGACCAACACACAAAAATAATTCAACTTCTATATATTAGCAATGAACAATTAGAAACTCAATTTTTTAAAAAAATACTACTTACAAAATGAAATCTTTATCAAGTACAAATATAATATTCAGCCTTAGATTGTTTTTCAAACTCCTACTATACGAAAGCCTTTAAAAGTTCTAAAGTTCAAAAATAGACAAAACTAAGCCATGGTGTTAGAAGACAATAGGTCTTTGATGAGGAGAAAGGATGTAGCATTTGGGGCAGGGCACAGGGGGATTTCTGGTTTCTCTGGTAGTATTCCATTTCTTGACTTGGGTGATGATATGTTTACTTTGTGACAATTCATTAAAGTAAACAACTATGAATTGTGTACTTTTCTGAATATGCATTCAACATCAACTTTTTAATAGTAATGATAAACATAAAAAGAAAGTATAGAGGACTATCATTTGTTGAAACATTTGTAAAACTGCATTTTGAAGTTACAATTTGCATTTGGCATTAACCAGAATGATCTGAGAAGTATGTTGATTTAATTTAACCTTACCTAATTTACAAAGATCATTAGATCTCCATAAAATCCTTTTGTTTCATAAAATTTTCCTCACCCTCACCCATATTTCCCTCACCATCATTACCTATCAAAGACAGCAACTGTTGTTACAATGGTAACGTTAATCGTCCTCACAAAACTTGAGGATGCTTTCATTTGGGGGGGGGTGGGGTCTTAGGGTCAGAGAGTTGGGATAATCATCTTCCACCTACACAATGTCCATCTTTTGTCTTGTTTCCAGCATCCCCAATTCTACTTCCCACTCTGTCCTCCCCCTGCCCCCAAACATAAGGACCTAGAGAATGTTTCCTTGAGATTATCTTTGGATGTTAATATACTCTTTAAAATTACAAAGGGTACAAAGTTACAGTTATACAGGATGAAGAACTCCTGGAGATCTAATGTACAGCATGATGATTACAGATAATAAAACTGTATTGTATACTTGAACTTTGCTAAGAGAGTAGATCTTCAATGTTCTCACCACACAGACACAAAAACCGGTAACTATGTGAGGTGATGAATATGTTAATTAGCTTGATTGTGGTAATCATTTCACAATGTATACCTGCATCAAAACATTACATTGTACACCATAAATATATATATACATAATTTTCATTATATGTCAATTATACCTCAATAAAGCTGGAAAATTATGTTTTTATGTGTATAAATTTTTAATTTACATAAATGGTTTGTGCTATAAATATTATTCTTTTTTCTTTTTTCACCCAACACCACGGTTTTGAACAATCATCTCTCCAGCTATGTACGCTTATAGTTCATTATTTCTGACTGCTACAGAACTTACTCAATGTGTATCTACTACTTCTGTGATGACTAATAAAAAAGCACTGTAAACCTCCTACCCATGTCCTACGCAAAAAGATTCTCTGTAATAAATATCCGGGGTTGGGATAGCTGGGTCACAAATCATGTATATTCATCTTTGCTAGGTACTGCCAGAACACCACACTCTAGTAGAATATCTCATGATGCTTTCGGTTTGTATTTCCCTGTTAGCGAGGTTGAGTATTTCCTTCATAGACATATTAGTCATTTAGGTTACTGGTTTTGTGAATTGCCTATTCATATCTTTTGCCCATTTTTCTACTAGGCTTCTAAGTACTTTTTACTGATTTAAATAAGTCTTCCCCAAAGCACAAAGTAAACAGTTGATAATTCTGACATCAAAATTAAGCATTTCTCTTCCATGAATAACACTATGGGCAAAACTCAAAGTAAACAGACAGTTAACCAAATGGAGGAAGATACTGCAGCATCTAAAACATCAAGGGAGTCTCCATTCTAACTTATTCAATCCTCCCAATGAGCCCAGAAGTCAGTGCCCTTAAAACTCCCATTTTATAGGTGAGAAAACTGAGACCAGAGACACTATATAACTTACCCATGATCAGAGAGCTAATTAGATGATTCTTCGATTCAAAGGTCTGCTCTGGGACTCCTGGTTTCCGTTTCCACAAGCAAGGAGCTTGAGTAGCCACTTGGTCTTAAGAAGTAAAAAGCTGACAGGCTGAAAAGTCAACTCTCTTGGATCCATAAGAGAGGGGAGGACACAAGGCAAACTGCAGCCTCCAAGCCTGGAGAGACAGGCAAATACCGGGCGTTGTAGCTGCTGGAGCAGACTCACAAGCAGAAACAGCTGCGGGAGCCAGTGCCGGGGTAGGAAAACCTGAACTACAATCGACGGCTTGCTGGAGGCTCAGTGCGGACCACAGCTCTGAGAGTTAAAACTCCATAAGGACCTGGTCATGGGGGGCCCACAATACTGTGAGATTTACCTCCAGGAGTTTGACCAGTTTCCCACAGTAAATATCAGAGAAAAATCCCTCATCCGTCTGTCAGCGGGAGGGGAAAAGCGCCACGCACTGCAACGCGTCAGAGCACTCTGAAATGCGCCAGACCACTCTGTTCTCTTTAACAAGGCCTGAACTCGGCGGGGAAAGTAGTTATCAGAGCCTGACCTGCTGGGGTACTTTCAGAGTCTAAGTGACCAGGGGAAGGGAAATACCCAACTCCAGCCAGCTCTAAGCCATCCTGTACCACTTCAGGGGGGAGAAAAAATAACTGAGAAACAACCAAATACATCACGTCTGGCTATCAAGAAAAAATTACATGATGTACCAAAAGGTAAAAAAACACAACTTAGGGCTTCCCTGGTGGCGCAGTGGTTGAGAGTCCGCCTGCCGATGCAGGGGACACGGGTTTGTGCCCCGGTCCGGGAAAATCCCACATGGCCCGGAGCGGCTAGGCCCGTGAGCCATGGCCGCTGAGCCTGCGCGTCCGGAACCTGTGCTCCGCAGCGGAAGAGGCCACAACAGTGAGAGGCCCGCCTACCGCAAAAAAAAAAAAAAAAAAAAAAAAAAAAAAAAAACCTTAAAGAGACAGAGCAAGCATTTGAACCAGACACGGCAGGGATGTTGGAATTATCAGACCAGGAACTTAAAACAACCGTGATTAATATGCTTAAGGCCTCTAATGGATAAAGTAGACAGCATGTAAGAACAGATGGTCTTATCCTCATGGCCTCACGGAAGTCACCCCAGGTTTGCATCTCAAGCTCCAGACAACTTCCTGTGAGAAAGCTCCAAGTGTAGGTCATTGGGACCCCAGAACTATCCCAAACTCAATCCCACACTCTAACAAAAAGCTTCCCCCACCGTGCTCTCTGTTGTTGTGACTAGAATCATTACCCACTCGGTAATTTAATAACGTTAAAAAATAAGTAATTTAATTTTAATAAAAAAGAGTTTAGAAGGCTCAGTAACTCAATTCCCGTGTCCCTCCCCTCCAGTATCCAGTAGATTGGGCTTTTGAGCACCTTTTTGCAGTTCCTTAGTTTTCTCTCCATTTTCCTCAGATCCTGATTATTTCTCACACGGACCACTAAAATAATGATTCAACCCCTCCTTCACAGTGCCACAGCACTCTTCCCTTCAAATCTCAGAACGGAGCACATCGCTCCCCTACAACACCTGGGATAGCTCATCGCTTTTAACGTGAAACTCTTTTTGGCATTTAAAGGCCTCCATTCCGCAGATACAGTGTGTGCTCTACAGCTAACCTGCCTTTGCTTCTGCTGCACTTTACCAGCCCGGAAGGCCCCGATCGCTTTTACCTGTTTAATAAAATCCTATGCATCCTTCAAGGCCACTCTCAAAGCCATCTTCTTGGTTGAGCCTTCTTTGATCTCCCAGATGGAATGAACCCTTCTTGGCATTCCCATGGAACTTCATTCTAACAATTATTTAAGTCTGCCTAGAAATATGGTTCATGCACATTTTTAACATTGTGGCCACCTTAATCATTTTTGATATTGCAAAATACTGAAGACAATAAGTTTGAGTTAAACTAGGGTTTGCGTTCCAACTCCTTAACTGACTGTGTGATGTTGCACCAATTAGCCTCTCAGCCTAATTTCTTCACCAGTAAAATGGGGAAATAATGTCTGTCCAATAGGGTTGCTATAAGAATTAAACAGTATAATGTGGACAAAATGCCAAGCACAATGCCTTCTTACTCACAGTCATTAGCTCACTTCTCTGCTCTGTATACCTGACATCTAAGGCAAGGCTTTACGAACAGCAGGCTGTTAAAATGTTTCTTGAATAAAACTGATAATACTGATGGGAGAAAAGTGTATCAAAAGAGTCCGAGGGATTACAGCTAGAGCCACAAACTGGCCAAAAACTGAGATGAGATCAGGAAGAAAATATTTTCAAAGAGATAAAAAAAAAGGGGGGGGGAAGGATGAGCTTTAGGAAGTGAACTGATAAACAAGGATTCCTGTCGGGGTAGGAGGGCAGTGTGTGTGTGTGTGTGTGTGTGTGTGTGTGTGTCCTAGTGAACACCAATAGTAATAACACAATCAACCTCACCTTAGAGGCATTTGTTCAAATTGTGCTCATATTTTCAAATGTTCTCCCATCTTTCTATCTTGTCAAAAATGCTGACCACTGGGGACACTCCCATTCTTTATTCATCCATTTCAGATTATTTGCAACAGAGCAAGTGCTTTCACAAATGCTTTTCTCAATCACTAGTATAATTAGTTGACAGGCTTCGCTTTCCTCCCTCCAGCAACTCAGGGTCCTGATCTAGCACTCGCTCTACTGCGCCATCTAGTGGAGTTGGTATGAAGAATTACGGGATAGGGCTTCCCTGGTGGCGCAGTGGTTGAGAGTCCGCCTGCCGATGCGGGGTAACGGGTTCGTGCCCCGGTCCGGGAAGATCCCACATGCCGCGGAGCAACTAGGCCCGTGAGCCACAACTACTGAGCCTGTGCGTCTGGAGCCTGTGCTCCGCAACGGGAGAGGCCACAACAGTGAGAGGCCCACATATCGCAAAAAAAAAAAAAAAAAAAAAAAAAAAAGAATTACGGGATAGCTGAGATACGGGAAGTGTACTCCAATGTTAGGATAAAATACCTTTTTGTTGTGAAAATTTCCCCAACATACCAGACTAAATATCAGTGAGCTTACAAAACAGGGCCAGAAATGCCTAAAAACATGTGTGATAGGAGTCAGACCTGCTAGCTACCATGAAGTCTTGTTTATTTCCCTCTATAAAATAAAATCAGTATCCCAAGCACCAAATAGGAGAAAAGACATAGAAGAACCAAGAGTTTAATTTCCCTCACACATCTGAAAGAACCTTACTGCTTATATCATCTTATGGAGAAGTAAAATTATGTGATGAATTTTTTTAACAGCAGAGTTACTGTATGGTAATATCATAGATGAGAACCATATCATAGATGAGAACCATATCATAGATGAGAATGGTAAAATAAACTATTTTTATTTTACAGGTAATTAATAGTGGAAAATAAGGGAGAAATTAATTTGTTTGAAGCAGCTATTCCTTTAAATAAACAAGAACATTTAGGAGAAATTGCTTGCCTATAACATCCATTTTAAGGCAAGCAATCAG
The DNA here is from genome assembly GCF_964374135.1 of Grampus griseus. Classification (NCBI taxonomy): domain Eukaryota; kingdom Metazoa; phylum Chordata; class Mammalia; order Artiodactyla; family Delphinidae; genus Grampus; species Grampus griseus. Next base: position 61,910,619 of record NC_139001.1, read on the forward strand.
TATGTGTAGACCTGGGTCTACAAGATGATGGAATCATCTCTACATAGTCATTCACCAGGGGTATCCCCTTTGGAAAAACTAAAACCAAAGTGAAGGGCATTGATCTGAAGAAATGTAAAGGTCATTGTAAAAAATGACCCGAATGTCACATAAGAAAAAAGAAGCTTGGAGATAAAGTTATATAATTTTGATTCCTTTACAGTACCCATATGATACTCAGAAGCCTCAGATGACCGCTGCCCTGGCTGACACCTTGAATGCAGCCTCGTAAGAGACTCTGAGCCAGAGCCACCCAGCTAAGCTACTCCTGGATTTCTGATCCACGGAACTGTGACCTAACGAACACTGTTGTACTGCTTTAATCTTCGGGTAATTTGTTACACAGCAATAGATAACTAACAGTCGGAATCACTTAATCTGCCATTACTAGAATCCAGAAGTGTCTATATTCATTTAATCACGTGTTAGCTATTGTCTCCCCTGCACAGATGAGAAACCGAAGCGTGGCAGGCATTGAATTAGCTATCTAAAAGCCACTCAGTCTGTTTTTCCCCTTATATTTCTCTAGCACTGGGGCTCAAAAGCCAAAACACTTACCTTCCCAGATTTCTTTGCATTTAGTAGTGGCCATCTGACAGTACTGACTAATGATATGTAAAAGTGTGCTGGGAAAGGACTTCCCTTGCTAAACAAAGGACAAAACCTTAAGAAGAAGCTTTTGTCCTGTTTTCCTGCCTGGAAAACAAGGTTAGCAGCCATCTTGCTTTCATCCTCATAGTAGCCATGAGGTTGAATGATACACTCTAACAATGTAGGAAAGAAAAACAGGAAACCTAGATCCATAATGATTTCCTTGTGCAGATGCCCCTTTCTGGTCTGCCTACCTTCAAATTTCCTTTTACTTGAAACTAATAAACCCCTTCCTTCTTCAAGCCATTGCTTAGCCAGGTTTTTGTTGTTTGAAAAAGGGCATATTCCTAACTATACTGAGATAAAGAGGTAATTCAAACCCAGCTCTGTTGACTTTATGCCCTAGACTCAGATGGTAACATACCATCTGAATAAGAATAAAAGCCAATTGGAAGTAGATTTTGATGCATACATGACCAGGCGTCCTGCAGACACGGATAAGTCCTGGACACTCTAGGGAGAGTTAGAAAATTGTGTTCTACGCCTCTACTTCATTGTCAGTTTTCTACTTTCTCACCTCCAGAAGCTATACCTTGGCTTCTACCGCTACCATTTCATCAAAACTATGCTCATCACGGATATCACTTAGTCCAAAATACAATGAATTCTTTTGTAGCTTATATGTCACTTAACCTCTCCACAGCACTTAATGTTTACTGGTTTCTCTCTCTTAAAATACCCTTCCTTCTAGGATTTTTTTTTTTTCTTTTCTTCCTATCGGCCTCTCTTCTCCTTTTCAATCTGGTCCTAATCATCATGTAGAAGATAATCCATTCTTTACCTGTATACTAAAAACCACACCGTATTGATTTTTTATAAGCCTTTTTACCTCTCTGTAAGAAATATATATACATAAGTGTATGATGTACATTTTACTTCTTAACTCTTTTTTATGGTTTCTACTATGTATGACCAATGCAGCCATTGCCTTAAAATGTACCATGTGAATATAAACAGATATCAGAAAAAAACCCTGTTGATCTCAGGGGCCCTATAAAGTCATAGAACCTTTCTAATTGCTCCATTTAGATGTTATGGTTTCTAACCCTACTGGGCTCTCAGTATGACTTCTGTGGTACCTCTCTTTATTTCTAGCCTATTCTCTCCTACCATATGTCTAAACATTTAACTCAAGCTCCCACATATACTAGGCCTGTTCCACTATCAACTCTTACCTGCTTCTCTGCACTAATAAGAGGTAATCAGATATGAATCCTCTTTGCTCTAGACTTTTTTCCTTTCTCTTGTCCCTTTTTCTTCCCCTCAAGCTTTTATTTGTGCTCTTGACTCTACTTCTCTAGCCTGCTCTTGGGCTCGGCTGCATCAATTTTGGTATTGCTCCATTTTACATTGATTTAACTCACACAAAGGCAGCTCTACATAAGGTCCCATTATGTCTTTTCATTGTGTTGCATCAGTTGAAGTTAGCTTCACTCCAGTGCTAGTTGATTACTGTACACTAGGATGGTAGGTAATAGCTCTTCCATAGTTAATGTGCCTCATTACCAAGGGAGCTTGAAGTGCCATGAACAGAGAAGTGATCACGTTGCCATTCAGCTCATCCCTGATGAACTAAGCAATGCTTGATATCAACCAGCCAGATCATAACGTTAAAGGAAAGAACTACGTGCTGTGAATGGGACTGAGACAGTCACAAGTCTTCTGCTCTCCCACTAACCATCAAGTGTCAGGCATAACCACCAGTGAATGCACCTTGTCTTTGTGTTTTGATTCTAGTGGTTAAAACCATGTTGTTTTGTTTTGTTGTCGTTGTTGTTCAACATGACCTCAAATGCAAGCCAACAACAGGAACTTGAGAGTTAGCAGTTACAATCTTGGAGATGTTACAGAAACCCTTGGGCCACACCTCCTCTAATACTGCTGTTACCTCCAAGCCTTCGGTGCTTTCAGTCAGCATCTTTTCTAAGTCACAGAAATCAATATCAAATTACATAAAACAGAAAAAAAGGTTTGTGAACACAAATGGATTCCTAGTTGATAACTGGCTGGTGAGCTACAGGATGGAGGGGTAGGGGCAAGGATTGTCAATTCAAACAAGATACAGATCAATCAAAATAAACATTATCATAAAAGCCTTCAGATTTCTTAAGTTTAGCTGGGGATTCTCAGAAAGCAGAAAGGACCACAGCAGTGTTCTTCAGATCTGCACATCCATTTCCTTCTCTAAAAACCCATTTCCTCTCCCTTCACCCATTTCCTGATTCTAAAAGAACACTTAGCAAAGGCTTTGCATTAGTTATGAGACAAAGACAGAAGAATCAGGAACTAGCTCTGTAAATAAGTGGTTAAAGGAAAACCAAACCCTTTATATTAACTCCACCTTACAGCAACTATGATGTTACGCTTTGATCTTTTCATCTATGCTCACTTACACATATTATTGTCAACATCTTTGAAAAAAAAGAAAAACATGTAAGAATTAAACATTTTAAGGACCTTTCACAAACCAAATGACAGTAGGTTTTTATTAACATATCTTACAATGTTGATTATTCCTAGTTTCGTAATTTCTGCTTGCTTATAAAGATTGATTTAGCTTCTACAGTAATGTACTGTATTTAAATGATCATTCATACAAGGTATCACACCAGTACATTTTTTTGAATAATATACACACATCACTCTAACTTGGACCTGTTATTTTTAAAAGTGGGTTTATAAATGGGACTTATAAAAGTTATGGGGAAAAAATTAAAGTTCTAGTTTAGCAGCATGCATGTATGTAATTCAAGTACAATTTTCAACCAAGTGCTTTTTAAAATTTTACTGGTGACTAATTCACCAATATCAAAATAAACACTATCAAATACCCAAATTTTAATGTTAAGGCTAATATTTTCACTTCACATCCGTATGCACAACCATAAAACATTCCATTTTAAATATGTAGTAACCAAAGTCTGAGTACATTATACCATGTGTATATAGCATCAGAGTTTCAAACTGTATAATTATTCAAGTTCATGAATCCTGTAACAGTATTTACTAGAGATGTAAATTAGCATTTTGTTCTTCAACCACACCTGAAGAACAAAAGTATCTGGTCTGGTATCCATAATGACGGATGCAAAAAATAAGACAGGCTGAACTTATGATACAGTATTTTAAAAAGTAGCAATGTGTTGGAAAGAACAGCTGTTTAATTCAACAGAATCATTCTAGTCTTTCAGAAAGTTACCTTAATATTTTGGAAATGTATATAAAAATAGCAAGCTACTTCCATATTGTATTTTTATTGTAGAGCTATAGGTAATTTTTTGACTTTTTGAACATATTTGAATATTTACTCTTCTGTTTGAATGCAAGGCCATCATTTAATGTCCACTTTTATATCCTGTAATATCATGTCATCATTCAATAATTTTTAGAACACAGATCTGACTTTATTTTTATAGTTTATCATTAGATGTTTTTTAGTTTATTTTTACATGTAAAAATGTAATTTTATATAACAAGCCATGGAAGTCCAAAGTACCAGGAATTGCTTGATAGCACTATATATTAAATAATCATCAAATTATTGAATCATTTGGAAGAAAAATTTTGGTAGCAATATATCACATGCTTTTCTGTCATCTTCCCTCTGTAAGTACAGAGTGGGTTTTAGCTCAATCATTTTCATTCTTACTAACTTAAAAACCCTACAAACATAAATTGCTTTTCACAGCAGCTTCTAACAAGAATGCAGATGTACAGCTCATTCATGAGGATCATCACCACTGAGCCCTTTTCCTTCCCTTTTAGGAAACCGAGCAGAAATAGCAGTGATAACACTGCACAGATACAATACAGATGAACCTCTTGAGCTGATAAGGAAAGTTCCAGAACTATGCTTCATTTGTGGGGAAGTCAGAGCATTTTTCCAATCCAATCATTTAAACAAAAAAACTTGGTTGGTAATAAAAGGTGGGCATGCAGAGAATCAAAATCTGCCATGTATATGTTCTTAAAACTTCTGATTTTATAATAAAATCTGTTTGTTACTACCTCAAGTGATTCATCCAAATGAAATGGCAAATTTTGATTTTTAGGGACTCCCCCAACCACACATGTCCCCCAAAATGTACTGTATTATATTAACAGCAGCTATCTACTTATTTTACAACTATTTCAATTATTTACCTGGGGAGAATATTTATGAAATTCCTGAGAATGAATTAAGTTTCAGCAAAGCCTTAAACTTTTAACAGATTCCTCACAATAAGAAAAAAATGTAAAGTTCTACTATTAGACCAAATTTTACTATACAGTATTTCACATAAATCATGTTTTACATTTTTTTCTAATTACATACAGCAAAAATCTCAAATCAACACAAGAATGGCAGAGGGAAAGGATGCATTACGTTTAGCAGATGCAAATTAAAATACACAGATATAAAGAAGCAGTAAAACTTTAAATAAATCACACCCACTCTAAATATCAATGAATAGCAGATATGCATTGTTGGGAGAATCATTTTTAAATGATTTTGTCAACAAGTTGTGCTTCTTATTAATTGTGGACTTAAACAAAAAAAGGACCACTAAAGAATGGTTTAACTTCTTACTTGTTATGTTCTCCATATACTTAAAAAAAAATTATTATACCATTAATGTGATTACCAAGCACCTAATTTTGGAAAGGCTTTATAATGTATGTTTTCTTTCTTTCCCTCAGCAAAAGCGTTAATCCCCCAAATTAAGTTAAAGCTTATTGTTGATAAATTCTTAATGAAAATGATATAATGCAATGCTAAGGTGGTGAGTCACAGCCCATTGTAATGTGGACCCCATCTTTTATTGATGTGATCAAAAGTATGAGAAATCCACTGTTGTTCAAGAACTTTGTATCTTTCTTTACAAATGTAGAGAGGCTTGCCTCGCCTAGAATAAAAAGGGAAAAAAAGTATTAAAAGTAATATAATACAATGAAGATTTCACACACATTTTTAAAAATAAATTCTTTATGGCAAAAATCTCACATAGTAATTTGGTTTATTTCATATTTCTTTAACATGATGATGGGGAAAATATCCCCCAAAATAGAAATAGTTCTAAATTAATGACTGCCAGAAATAAAAAAAATAATTATTATTATAATTACAAAGTCAGGAATGGTAAATTATTCTTACTGGCCAAACTTCAATAAAACATGTGGATATATCCATGCACATCTAACCTAAGATCTCGGTCTTCCTCTCCATGAGCATCCAAATACACAGAACCCCAGAGACAGAAGCGGTGCCCTCGAATGATGATAATCACTGATGCATTGATCAAAAGGAAAATCCCTGTTCCAGCACCACAGTTCTGAGAATGCTAAAAAATTAAAAATATATGACTGAACTTCATAATCAAATGGACTTTATAAGAAAATCAAGAATGCCTTGTCTTCTAAATAACACAGAAATATTTAAATGTTTTAAAATCAGATTTCACCTAAGTTAAATTTATTAACTCATTCTTAATACTTTATTAACAATACATGAGGAGGAATTTGGATAAGGATTACCTAGGAAATCAATTAAGAGCTAACCTAAACCTAATTCAGAGGCTAGTGTCTACAACAGCATATATGACTGCTGTTTCACAGCACAACATCTGAACATATATACCATTAAAGGGCAGCGGGATTAGGGAGAGGAACTGAAGCTGCACTTAGGAAAAGTTTTACCCACTTAAATAAAACCCCAGGTGTTTTTTTGTTGTTGTCATTGTTTTTGTTTTTACCCTTCTACTGGATAGACCTAGAGCCTGTCATACAGAGTGAAGTAAGTCAGAAAGAAAAAGACAAATACCGTATGCTAACACATATATATGGAATTTAAGAAAAAAAAATGTCATGAAGAACCTAGGGGTAAGACAGGAATAAAGACACAGACCTACTGGAGAACGGACTTGAGGATATGGGGAGGGGGAAGGGTGAGCTGTGACAGGGCAAGAGAGAGTCATGGACATGTACACACTAACAAATGTAAGGTAGATAGCTAGTGGGAAGCAGACGCATGGCACAGGGATATCGGCTCGGTGCTTTGTGACTGCCTGGAGGGGTGGGATAGGGAGGGTGGGAGGGAGGGAGACGCAAGAGGGAAGAGATATGGGAACATATGTATATGTATAACTGATTCACTTTGTTATCAAGCAGAAACTAACACACCATTGTAAAGCAATTATACCCCAATAAAGATGTTAAAAATAAATAAATAAAACAACAACAACAACGAAAACAAGATCCTTATATGTATTGTGTATTTAATTCAAAGACTAGTTAAATTTGAAGAGCTGGCTTGACCATATATACCACATTTCCATGTGATTTACTCTTGCTTACCAATACACATTCACAGTAACTTTGTTGCTTGCAGCAAAGTCCTTTCAGGCATACAAAAGTACCACAAACAAGGCAAACGGCAGGATCTTTAGGAACCTTGGTGCAGACACTACAGGTTTTTCTGTGGTAGTACTGGAAGATGGTGTTATAATTTTCAGGCAACTGTAGTAGGTGTGGCAATTTCCATCTTGACTCTTGGATAAGCAAGGCCTAAAACATTATTCAAAAATATTCATTAGTCCTATGTATTTAAGTCACTAACACAAAATATTTATTTTTTAAAAGGCCTTTTTTTTTAAAGAAAAGAAAATCTGTCTCCAAGAATGTGGCTTATTTTCTTTATTAACACTCTTCCCATTTCCATTTTACAAATGACTAAAATAGTACTTCAACAATTATGATTCTCTATTTTAATGTAATTTTCAATTAAAACATGATGTGAGTTTTTAGACTAAGCACCTAAAACATTGAAATTTGTTATTACTTTAAAAGAAAAATATTAAATATAACTAAGCATGCATGGAAAATATACGTAGATGTACTTGTTTTTAAATATTCTTAATACATAATTTTAAACAGTTATACACATTTTTCAAAACCAAGTTTTTGACCTTTCTTAGATAAACAATTCATTGGCTTTTTCTTTAGGGAAGATCATGGCTATAATTCATATTTCTATTTCAATACTTTATAATCTTTCATTCCTAGAAGATGAAAAATCTTACACCTCAAGCTGTTAAGATCTTTTGTATCCATAAGTGCTGGGGCTACAACTCTTTTCATAAATTTTCTCAGTAAGTGTGAAAAAAAAAAAACAAATTAGTTAAATTTCCCTACAGGGTATTTTGTTCATTTTTTGCAGTTATATAAAAATACTGGAAATAGCATTAATTTTTTTTCTAGATGCTACTTCATTAACACTTAAACCAGATAAAATGTAGTATGAATCTATTATCTTAAGAAACAGTATGGAGGCTGGCAATTCACGTGGTGATCATCTCACATTACTTATAGCCATAATCCATCTAAATCAGTCTAATAACTAAGTATCCAGCTTGGTGTTTATCAATATGTTCATGGATAAAGCAGCCATGGAAGCAAGGATAAGGACAATATATGGGCTTACAATATGCTGTTTGCCAATACTCAGTGCCCAACTTCGGACTCCAAAGACTGCATATTCTGTAACGGGTTCATTATATATGGAACCCTTCCATCAGTGGAAGGAACAGCAATTTGTCCTCATTGAACTTGATACTTATCCAGATTAGGTTGTAAATTACCCAGTAGCACACACCACATGGTCTCTAATCAAAGAATTTTCTTCATAAAGAAAGATGTAACACAATAGGTGGATGTCTATGGAATTAACTGATCTTAACATATAGTCAATCATCTGAAAAAAATCACTGGTCTTTTAAATGATGAACTACTTTGCTGATGAATTTTTAGATGGTACCAACTAGAGGGAAACACCTATTGAATGAGGTATATGCTCCTACAGAATGAGGTATACGACCTAAAAAAGCAACTAGTACATAAGGGTGATTGACTGTTCTCTTACAGATGGAGTGCACAGGTTTGGGAACCAGAGGGTGGCATCTCTCATAATTAGACCTAAAAATTCGGTCTTTAATTTCTGTTTCCCTGCTATTCTGGACTCTTCTGTGGTTTCAGTACTATTGTAAGGAGGCTGTGTGCTATCTGCCAACAAGGGACATAATAATAGTTCCACTGAATTAAAAACTAAATGTCATCTGACCACTCTAGCTTCCCTAATACCACTCGGAAAAGAAAGGGAATGGCTTACAGTATTGTCTGGAGGGAGTGACCTCATCAAATAAAATAGAAATACCTCCTGTATCAGTATGTTTGAAACTCAGAGATACACCCCACCCCCACCCCTAGCGCGTTCATGCTTGAAAGGTAAACATTTCACACAAAACTAGTACAGTCTTATATAAGCATGACAGGACAAATCACTGAGCTCAGACCTCTCAGAATAAAGTTTGGATCACATCTTTGTTCAAATAAATCCAACCAGTTGAGGTGCTGGTCAAAGAAGGTGAAAGAAGAAAGTCATATATTTGACTGTATATTAGCTACAGTTTTATGACTAATTTAAAATTTTCTTGCTTGTTGTGGCATATATTTTTGCAATATTTTTCATTCTCTTTTCCTTTCTTCTACTACTGAATTCAGGGTGAGTAGGTGCTAATTAAAAATTTCCAGGCCGTTGGGGTGTAAGAACAATAAATCACAGAAGGAATGGACATCTCCTCTGGATTCAGGGAAGCTTGATGATATAACTATAGGATGTGACTTCAGGTTAGGTATTTGGGAAATGGTGGCTGCATCTGTGGTTGTAAAGGGAACAGTTACATCATTTTAAACAGGGGAAGAAATGAAACTCTGTGAATGAGAAGAAGGATGCCTATGTGCTGGGGAGGTAAGATGTGAAGGTAGCGGGCCACCAGTGTTCGTTTTTTCCAATTTGTCTGGCAACCTCATCTGCCTTCCTACATTGACAGCATTATGACTTATTTTGGAAAATAACCTCTTTTCCTGCTCCATACAGATCTGATGGGGTTGCCCCATCACAAGATCCTGCACCATCACAGGGGTATACATATGATGTAAATTAGGCCAGTCAGATTCTCTCTCCCAGGAATCTGAATTTGGAGCATATATATAGGGAAGGAAAGTAGCTGAGATGGAGTCATCTAGCAGTAGCGCTTCAGAGAAAACAGACCAGAGGTTTGCAACCAAACTGTTTGCAATCAAAGAATCTTAGCTGTTACAAGAAAGGAGAAGCAGTAATTCAGACTATCTTTCAAGGGAAGCTGTTGCACTATTCAGCTCCAATCACTGTTTATATTTATCTAAGTCTCTCTGTTCAAATTTAAAGTTGCTGGTTAAAAAGAAATCTGGTTGACAAATGGACAGAGTTGAGGTTAGAGATAGAACAGAGTGAAGGGACAAGTGTAGGGATGCAGGTCAGATAGGGGTGCATTCAAATAACATAAAAATTCTGCATAAGCATAAATATCTACTGTTCTGACTCTAAAATAGTTATCACTCAATTTTACAAAAAGATGAAATATGTTTAAATGGTAAATTCTTATTTTCTATCAATATTCACAACAATAATCATTCATCTAAAAAGGTAGGCTTATTCTTATACTATCAAGTGATTTCGTTTTTATCTATTGCTTATCCCATGGCACATATGAAGAAAAAATAATTTTAAGTATGCTCATCACTTTTTCTCCTGTCCTGGTTCTACAATAATACCCAACTCTTACTCCAAGACATTCCTCATAGGTTTTCAGACATCAAAATATAACTTCAGATTATAGCTATAATTGTGAATAAAGCAATTACTAGATAGGAAAATATTTTTATACATAGTACACAAGGTTCATTAACTTCTTCAATTTTCCTTTCCTTTTAAAAAAAGTATAAAATGAGATAATATCTCTTTAAGGATTTCAATTGAAAATGAACAAAAGCAGAGACATTTATTATTTATGCTTATCTTGCCTTTGTTATTCACTTCAATGTTTTAAGAATTAAGTCTAGTGACAACCTCCATCTGAAATACTAATTTTTCTATTGTTCCTTTGACATTAAATTAAAATTCTCGTTTTTCCTGAAATCGGTTCCCCTTTCATCAGTTCTATTTCTCCCAATGACATTAATCCACCATTTAATTGTTTCACAAATATTTATTAGGTGACTAGTCTATATCAGGCACTTTCCAGGAACTAGGGATTCAAGAATAAACAAGAAACAATTTTTGCCTTGTGGAGTCCCCATTCAGACACATTAAACAAACAAAAGTGATAAACATGGCAACTATTAGAAACAGTGGCAAAAGTACTATCATACATAATAGAGGGAGATGGACTCTCAGATAAAGCTTTATAGAAGAGGTAACATTTATCTTAGCAAAGCCTTCATGGGTGATTAACAGGAAAACAGTAGGAAGATTGCTTTAAATAAAAGTAACAGCAATAAGCAATAGCACAGATGTTTTAAAAATGCATAGCATACTTAAGAAATATTCTTTCGTGGTTTAAGCAAGGTGGTGGCTGGGAAGTGGTATGAAATGAAGTTAGAAAGGCAAGCAAGATGGTGAATGCCATGTAAAGATTCCTGTCTTTCTCCATAGCCAATGGGACATCCATCGTCAGTGGTTTTTAAGCAGGAGCAGGTTCCTATCGGAACTATGTATACTAGTTACTACTTTTCTGATGACTTGAGTTCAGGATTTTAAAGTCATGTACACTTGGTCACCAAGGACTATATATTTTTCTCAAATGTGTCTTGCATTGGTTACATTCTGTCTAATTTCTGCTGGCTATCAAAACAATAATCCAGATTTTCTTCACCACTAAATAATCTTTGGTTTCCCTTTCTCCATAACATCAATTTTACTTACTAAAAAAGCCACAAAAATTACCTCCCTAAAACACTACTTTCATCATATTATTCCATTTCTCAAAAACTGTAATTCTATATAGAAGAAAGTCTGAGCACCAAACCATGGCACTAAGAGCCACCCACCACTGCCTGCACTCCACCTTTCCAATTCCCTCATCCCCAACACAATACCTTTACCCATCGAGCTGGCAGCATAGAGTCAGCAAATTTTATAGTTAAAGACATGATGTTTTAGATGTGCAAGTCCAAATCTTTAATTTTTATGTGACAGTCCTCTTTCCAATAAGCTTACAAGTTCCTTGTCTATCTTAAAATTCCTTTGTACCTTCCAAATCTAGTGCTATGACTATTTAAGGTATTCAATAAAAACCTGATGACCTAAAACACACTAAAAGTAACATACTATACCTTAGTTTTGTTAACTGAAACATTTCTGCTTTTACACTCATAAATAAATATAAGCAAACCATTTTTTCAAAATAATTAGTTTAATAAATACTGCCAAGACTAGATTACCTGAAATTTTAAATTCTTCATTATTCTCTTACCTATTAGCATGTCACCACTATAGCAAGTGAGTATTGCTCTTTTTACATACCTTTCCTTGTTCGGCATGTCTTTCAGTAAATGAATTTATCTCAAAACACCACTGAGATATAATATCAAATGCTGGAACTGGCCAATCCAGACAGGAGGCACTGATGAATGGATGTTCTGTTTGGTAAAATGTTGGCAGAAGTCCCAGGCAGCTGGAAAGAACTGAAAACTCTTCTTCTTCCTTTTAGATATGAAATAGAAAATTCTCAAGACATTTCATCATGAACATTTCCCATTATAGATATTTAAAGTGTCATTCTCATCAATTACTTCTGGATAGTAAGAAAACTTTCTTAACTGAGTCAACTAAATAAAGTGAGGGGAGTAAGAGGAGCAAAGAAGAGAGAAAAGGTTCCAAGCTGTTATATCCTATATTCCCAGAATGTTTCTCTTTGAAATTTAACTTCCAAGTGCCATAGCATCTGCTTCATTTATACGTTTATTTTAAAAATAGTGTTTTCACATATCTGATGAATATAGCCTATAGCACCTAGCTACTCTATGAAAGCAAATGTTAATTTGGTGCAAAGGGAAAGTGACTTTTAGTTAAAAAGACATAGACTGTCAGTGTGGATAAAGAAGAACAATAGCGAAAACATGGAATTCACGACAGACAGTGCTAAATCATTTGCCTAGACCCTGAATGGGTGTGAAACAAAGTCAGTTTTAAAAAGAGGGTGAAGTTTGTAAAAACTTGAGAGCTCTAACTGCCAGGTAATCTGAAGCTCTACTCAGTAATAACAGAACCAGTGGAATCAATGATCCAAGGACTCACATCTTGAAAGTTGATTTTTAAAGGAGTTTGTTAGTCTTGTAAACACCAAAGTATACCCCCCACCCCTCTTTATTTAACTGAAAATCCATTTAGGAGGCAGGTTAGTCTACTTTCCCCTGTCCACTGGATCAATTAATTCCTAACATCCTTCAAATTCCAGCTCCTCAGGGAAGCCTTTCCTGACCCCACTTAATGACACCTTAGACTACCTAGTTCCACCGAGATAAAATTAGTACGTCTATACTGTGTAAACACTTCAGTTCTTACATTTATACTTTCTACTTTAAAAATAAATTAGCCTGTCCTCTAAGACTGTGGGAGTAGTCCCCGGGAGTAGGGGCTCTGTCCTCCCGGTGCTTGGCACATAGCAGACATTCGACAAACATCTGTTTGCAAAACAACTAATTGTGTGGATTAAGTACAAAATTCTGAAATATGCTATAAAGAAGAAATAAAGGGGAACTCCCTGACGGTCCAGAGGTTAGGTCTCTGGCGCTTTCACTGCTGAGACCCAGGTTCAATCCCTGGTTGGGGTACTAAGATCCCACAAGCTGTGCAGCACAGCCAAAATAAAAAAAGAAATAAAGATGAAAAAGCAAAATGATATGCAGGCTGAAAAAGATGCTGATTTTTTAAATCACTAGAAATGAGGCCACAAATCCCCCATTTGTATAGATACATTAATAAGGCATGTTAAAAACTAACTTTACTGAGGTATAACTTACATACCATAAAATTCACCCACTTTAAGTCTGATGAATTTTGGAAAATGTATACTCATGCAACCACTGCTACAATAAAGTTTTAGAACAATTCCATCCCCTGAAAAAGTTCCTTGGTGCTCTTCTGCAATCAATTCCAGCCCCTGCTCCTGGCCCCAAACAACCACTTATCTGCTTTCTGCCAACTATAATCTGCCATTACAGTTTGGGGATTTTTAAAAATTCCATATAAATGGAATCATACAGTATGTAGTCTTTTGTACCTGGCCTCTTTCACTTAGCGCAGTATTTTTAGATTCATTCATGTTATTGCGTGTATCAGCAGTCCATTCCTTTTTAATGCTGAGTAGTATTCCACTGAATGAATACACCACATTTTGTTCATGCATTTGCTTGTTGATGGAATTCTGGGTTGTTGCCAGTTTTTAACTACTACAAATTAGTCTGCTATGAACATTCATATAAAAGTCTTTATGTGGACATAAGTTTTCATTTATTTTGGTAGACACCTATTTATTTGGGGGTTGTACTGTAAGTATGCTTAACTTTTTAAAGAAGCTGTCAAACTTCTTCCAAATTTGACTATACCATTTTGCATTCCCACCAGCAAATGACTGAAGAGTGTCAGGTACTCCAGATCCTCACCAACACTTGTAACATTAATTTCTACTCTAAACAATAATGATGTTGAACAGCTTTTCATGTACTGTTGGTCATTCATATACATTCTGATGAGAAGTGTGCCCTATTCAAATTTTTTGCTCACTTTGTATCTTTTGCTTTTTTATTATTGAGTTCCTGATATATTCTGGATACAATAATTTCTCAATATATTTTTTGAGATATAATTTGTATACCATAAAATTCATCCTTTTAAAATGAACAATTTAGTGAGTTTTAGTATATTCACAAAATTGTGCAACCATCACCCACTATCTAATTCCAGAATATTTCCATCACCCTATTTTCTTAATTTCATTTTCAGACTGCTCATTGCTAATGCACAGAAACACAACTGACTTTTTTGTACATTTATCATGTATCCTACAACCTTGCTAAACTCGTTTATTAGCTCTAATAGCTTTTGAGAGATTCCTTACAATTTTCCACAAACAAGATCATCTAATTTGCAAACAGAGATTGTTTTCCCTCTTCCTTTCCAATCTGGATGCCTTTTCTTTTTCTTGCCTAACTGCTCTTTCTAGAACCTTCAATATAGTGCTTAAAAGACAGGAAGAGGGCAGACATCCTTGCCTTATTTCTTATCTTTGTGGGCAAACTTTCTATCTTTCACTTTTAAATATGATATTAGCTATGGGTTTCTCATAGGTGCCCTTTATCAGACTTTCCCTTCTATTCCTTTTTTTGGTGTTTTTTTTTTTTTTTTTTTTTTTACCATGAAAGGGTGTTAGATTTTGTCAAATGGCTACTGAGATGATCATATGCTTTTAAAAAATGTATTCTATTAATATGGTGAATTAAGTTTATTGATCTTTTATTGTTGTTGAGCCAATGTGCATTCCTAGGATAAACCCATTTGGTCATGGTGTATTATCCTTTTTACTGGTAATATTTTATTAAGGCTTTTGCTTCTATGTTCATGAGAGAGATGGGTTTGTAGTTTTCTTTTCTCATGATGCCTGGACTGGGTATTAGTAAAACTGGCCTCATAAAATGAGTATGCAGTGTCTCTTCTTCCTCTGTTTGCCAAGAGTTTATATAATATTGATAAAATTTCTTCCTTAAATTTTTCATAGAATTCATCATGATGTTATCTTTGTTGTTATAAAGTTGTTGATCTCATTTTTTGGCAGGATAATAATTGTAGAAGTTTAATAACTAAATCAATTTCCTTACTCAATATAGATCTATTCAAAATTTTCTATTTCTTCTTGAGTCAGTTTTAGTAATTTGTATCTTTCAAAGAATTTGTTCATTTGATAGATGTTATCAAATTTGTTTGCAAATGTTATTCATAATATTCTCTTATGGTTCTGTAGGAACGTTTCCTCCTTCATTCCTGATATTGGTAATTTGTATCTTCTCTCTCTCTCTTTTTTTTTTTTTTCCATAGCAATCTAGTGAGGAGTCTAGTTCCTGGTTAAAAACGTATGTGTGCTTCCCTGGTGGTGCAGTGGTTGAGAGTCCGCCTGCTGATGCAGGGGACACGGGTTCGTGCCCCGGTCCGGGAAGATCCCACACGCCGCGGTGCGGCTGGGCCTGTGAGCCATGGCCGCTGAGCCTGAGCGTCCGGAGCTTGTGCTCTGCAACGGGAGAGGCCACAACAGTGAGAGACCCACGTACCACACAAAAAAAAAGACAACAAAAAACCTATATGTGTTTTTTCAGGTCTAACCACAGATAATCAAAAAGGTTTTACTTTGCAGGTCTCATGGTGAAAACTGTCCTCCCTCCACCAGACTTGGCACACAGTCAGTGCACTGCAGTCTCTGAAGGGATCTGCAATCATGGTCTCAGGCCCCCTGGCCAGTCATGCTCTTTCACACATTTACATTCCCAGGCCTGGCGCCTTTATTCCTAGGCCCCTCTATCTGAGGCCTTGGGCAGGGGTCACTTTGACACTTCTGCCAAGGCCAGCTTATTAAGGGAAAAAGCTGAAACCTTTAAGAAACTTTTCCCCACTCTGACTCAGTACCCAGGACTTTTCCACTCCTATCCCTACCCCTTCACCCTCCTCTCCACCTCAGAGTTCATAACACTGCAAAAAACTTCTGTTTGCGGCTCCCTTAACAGATTCCCACATCTGTGCTGATCCACCTGATCCTTAACCAGTACATCATTTCATTCTATGAAGGTGATGGAACGGGGAATCAGCATTTTCTCTGATTTTAGCCTCTTGATTATACTATCACAGTAAGTGGTTAAAGGTTTAACTCTTTCATTTGTGGCTTCCTGCTTTAATCAGCCACTCCAGTACCTAGCAGCTCAGTTCTCTCTCTCCCAGCTCAGCTGAGCTCCTGACATTTAGGTGTATCCATTTTATTGATCTTTGCAAAGAACCAGATTTTGAACTAATTGATTTTCTCTACTGTTTCTCCATTACTATCCATTGACTTCTGCTCTGATTTTTGTAATTTCCTTTCTTTTACTTGTTTTGGGTTTAATTTACTCTTATTCTAGTTTCATAAAGTAACAATTTAGATAAATGATTTTAGACCTGGGCTTCCCTGGTGGCGCAGTGGTTGAGAGTCCGCCTGCCGATGCAGGGGACACGGGTTCGTGCCCGGGTCCGGGAAGATCCCGCGTGCTGTGAAGCGGCTGGGCCCGTGAGCCATGGCCGCTGAGCCTGCGCGTCCGGAGCCTATGCTCCGCAACGGGAGAGGCCACAACAGTGAGAGGCCCACGTACCGCAAAAAAAAAAAAAAAAGATTTTAGACCTTTCCTCTGTTTAAATATAAGCATTTGAAGCTGTATGTACCTCTCCAAGAACTATTTTAGGGGCATTTCACAATTTTGCTATGCTGTGTTTTCATTTTCACTCAGTTTACGTGTTTTCTGATTTCTACGTGATTTCTGCTTTGATACGTAAGTTATTTAGAAGTGTGCTGCTTAATTCTCACACATTTGGGGATTTATATATTTCTTTCTTTTACTGACTTCTAATTTAATTCTGTGTGGTAAGAAAACATGTTTTGTGATTTCAATTCTTTTAAATTTATTGCTACTTGCTTTATGGTTTGGCATATGGTACACTCTGGTGAATGGGCCATGTGCACTTGTAAAAAATATGCATTCTGATATTGTTTGGTGGAGTATTCTATCAATTATATCAAGCTGACTGATAGTATGGTTCAGGTCTCATTTATCCCTGTTGATTTTCTATCTACTTGTTATTGATTACTAAGAAAAAACACTGAAGTTTCCAGGTATAATTGTGGATTGTCTATTTCTTCTTTCAATTCTGTCAATTTCTGCTTTATGTAATTTGGGGTTTTGTTGTTTTGTGCATATATATTTACAGCTGTTATATCTTCCTGCTCTATTGAGAGAGGGCATTTATGTTCTAAGGTAAGGCACAAAAACAACTTGAGACAATGGAAACTACTAATGGTAAGAAAATAGCAATACTTTTTCATCTTCTTTATGACAGGATATCCAACAATGGATAAAAATGAACAAAGATCTACATAAATGTATCTTTCCCCCTGGGATTCACAGACTACTTCAGGATTACTTGGCCTCTCATGAAGCAGATGTTGAATCCAAAAGTGGGTCACTAAAATGAAAGAAACCTGAGGAAAAATTTATAAAAGAAGAAAAAAATGAAAGAAAAGTTTCTCATTCCTCCCTATCATTTGACTTGGACAAAACAGATGACAGTGGCAGATTATTCTACACAAAGAAAAAATAATGAGATACTTTTTTAAAGCTCAGATACTAAATGATTTTCCCAGTCATTTTCATTTCCTAATTATTTTCAAAAGCAGCATGTAACAAGTAGGTCATAGTAAAGAAAACTAAATGGCTCTGCATAAGGAAAATGCTCAACCTTAGGAAAAATATAAATTGAAACAACCTTAAAAAAAAAAACTACATTGAGCTATTTTACCTAGACCAAAGATCTAGAGGCAAAGATTCAATAGTATGATAACACACTAAGTAGACACAAGTACAGGGAAACTTTCACTGGTGTTAACATAATTGGTACAACTTCAATGAAAGGCACTCTGGCAATAACCATCAAAACTACAAAAGTATGCAAATGCTGAAACAGCAAATCACTTCTAAGGATTTTTGTGTGTGTGTGCATAAACTTTTTTTGGAGTATAATTGCTTTACAAAGTTGTGGTAGTTTCTGCTGTACAATGACGTGAGTCAGCGCTATATGTATACATACATCCCCTCCCTCTGGGACTTCCCTCCCATCGCCACCCCATCCCACCCATCTAGGTCATCACAGAGCACTGAGCTGAGCTCCCTGTGCTATACAGCAGCTTCCCAATGTGGTACATATATACAATGGAATATTACTCAGCTACTTCTAAGAATTTATCCTACAAATACAATCAAAACCATGCAAAATAACTTGTGCATACTATCATTCATTGCGGTATCATTTGTAAATAGCAAAGGACTAGAAATAACCCAAATGTTTATTAATAGGGGACTAATTAAATACATCCTGGTACATCATACATGAAATATTCTGAAACTGTAAGACAAAAGAGGAAGGTCTTCATGCATTGAATATGAAATGATCTCCAAGATACACTCTTAAGGGAAAAAAAATGCAAGCTGAAGAACAATGTATAAAAAGAGGACTAAAAGAAAAAAAAAATACACCCTCCCCACACACACATATTTCTTGTATATGCATAAAATGTCTCTGGAATAATACAGAGGAAACTGATAGCAACTGGGCAGCAATCAAGTGGCTAGTGAAAGGGGTAAACAGAGATTTTTTTCCATAGAATACCTTCTTGCACCTTTTGAATTTAAAAAAATATGAATACATTACCTGTTCAAAAAATAAATACTTTTTTTCTATAAATTATTGCAGTGGTATATTTATACTATTTAAAATCTAGAAGTATAAAAAGATACTGTTTTTAAAAAAGTCTCTCCACCATTCTTTTTTCCCTTCTATCCTAATCTCAAACTCACTAACCCAACTCCTCGGTAAGAACTGACCATAATTCTTAACGCATTTTTCCAGAGTATCATACATACACACACACAAGCAAATATGAGTACCATTATTTTTCCTCTATTTTCATTTAATATAAGCACACCTTGCCTTGGGATACTTAATATATTTTTGAGATTTTTCCACATTAGCACATAGAAAACTTTCTATTCTTTTTTCTTCTGCAGAGTATGCCATTGTATGAATAAACCACAATTTATTTAACCAGTTTCTCACTGATGGACACTTGAGATGTTTTCAATTTTGTCTGCTATTCTTGTATGTCTATTCGACTATCAACAAATCAATCACTATATTATTATACTTTAAGAAATGTCTATAGAGTATTCATATTGAGATCAAAGAGAGTATAATATGCAATAAGATAGTGGCTTTTACAGACTTAAAACTAGAAGAAAATAACATGTTCGCCTCAAAAACTGATTTGTGTACTAAGCAGCAGTATAGCTCAGATGTTAATAGTACAGATTTGGCATCTGGACTAAATGTGCTTGAATTCTGGCAGCTTTACTTACTAGCTGTGAATCTTGAGCAAGTCATTCATCTTTCTGTGCCTGTTTTCTTGTCTGTAAAGTGAAGATTGTAACAGCTACCTCATAGTTTTGTGAAGCTTAAATGAATTTAAATGCAAAGCACTTAAAACAATGCTTAGCATGTAGTCAGTGTACAATAAATGCTAGCTATCATTATTACTCGAAGAGAAACTACTTTTGACAGATAGAAGAAAGACAAAAGAATTAAAGGAGATATATTAGAGCAGTGGTTTTTCAACTTTGGAGGGTGGGTGGATAATCCACCTATAATAAACTGATAACTATTTTCTTCCAAGAAAAATACACATACACAAACAGTTTACAAACAATGCTATGGAATTCAAAAACGACCTCCAGTCCCTCTGTTAATAATTCCAGAATTAGAGTATAAATAAGAGAAGATGCAATTAAGTTGGAGCAAAGATAAAGAGAACCACATGAGTTACTAAGATCAGCCCCAATATGGTACTAGAAATAGTGTCAGACTAAGATATTTAACTAAATAAGGAAAGTCTAATAGATTTGTGTGGAGAGCAGGCTTCTGTGTCAGAACATGTACCAGGTACCATTCTTGATGATGTCCCATGGATAACAAAATGTTTGTTTAAAAAGTGTATTATTGGGGGCTTCCCTGGTGGCGCAGTGGTTGGGAGTCTGCCTGCCGATGCAGGGGACGTGGGTTCGTGCCCCGGTCCGGGAGGATCCCACATGCCGCGGAGCGGAGCGGCTGGGCCCGTGAGCCACGGCCGCTGAGCCTGCGCGTCCGGAGCCTGTGCTCCGCAATGGGAGAGGCCACAGCGGTGAGAGGCCCGCGTACAGCAAAAAAAAAAAAAAAGTGTATTATTGGGCTTCCCTGGTGGCGCAGCGGTTGAGAATCTGCCTGCTAATGCAGGGTACACGGGTTTGAGCCCTGGTCTGGGAGGATCCCACATGCCGCGGAGCAACTAGGCCCATGAGCCACAACTACTGAGCCTGTGCATCTGGAGCCTGTGCTCCGCAACAAGAGAGGCCGCGATAGTGAGAAGCCTGCGCACCGCGATGAGGAGTGGCCCCCACTTGCCACAACTAGAGAAAGCCCTCACACAGAAACGAAGACCCAACACAGCAAAAATAAATAAATAAATAAACTCCTACCCCCAACATCAAAAAAAAAAAAAAGTGTATTATTAAACTCAAGAGCGTCCTGGCTATTAGAAATAATCACTGAATTCATTAGCAAGGTGGCTAAATATAGAAGATTAACGTTCAAAAATTCCAACTGGATTTCTCCATTTTAGCAACATATTGGAAAATGTAATTTTAAATGATTCCATTTACAATAAAACAGACATACACAGGAAACTTTAAAAGCATTCTCTTTGGGGTAGGGCACAAAAAAGGATACTGCCTATTACTTTCACTGTTCAAAATAGTACTGGACATGCATTAAGACAACAATAGAGAAATAAAGATTTGAAAGGAAGGGATGATACTGTCATTATTTTCAGATGATATGATACACAGAATACCTAAAAGAATCAACAGGCAAACTACTAGAATTAATAGAGAGTTCAGCAAGTGCCCAGTCACAAGAACATACAAAAATCAATAGTATTATTTTATACCAGCAAGGAGTAATCAGAGAATGTTACAGAAAACAAGATATCATTTAAATAGAAACTAAAACCATAAAGCCTCTAGATTAGCTTTATAAAAAATACCAGACTTTAAGATGACAATTTTAAAATTCTATGAAAATATTAAAAGAAGACCTAAATAAATGGACATAAAAACTATGTTCAATGCCTTAAAATGATAATTCAAAGCGGTTCTCATCTAACAGCTTGTAGGAGTTTGGAAAGATAGTTACAAATTGATATAACATTTATATATAAGAATAAAAGTGCATATATAGCTAACCAGCAAAAAATTTTAGAAAAAAGCATTTGGCAAAAAGATATTAGAAGGAAAAAAAAAAGTGAAACTCACCCTGCCAGATATAATGTCTATAATAAAACCATTGTTAAGAGTGTGCTACTAGTATAGGAACAAATAGGTCAGCAGTATACAACAAAGAACCCAGAAATATAGAAACATGTTAGCATAGGAAATTAGTATGAAAAAGCCAGGTTATTTTATAAATAGATTATTTTGTAAATAGTCTTAGGAAAACTGCCTCATCCAATGGAGAAAAAATTAGATCTTTACTTCATACCTTACTACAAAATAAACTTCAGATTAAATGAAAAATATAAATGTAAAGACAAAACTATAAAAATAAGAGAAGAAAATATAAAATAACTTTATAATCTCAGACTGGAGAAGGATTTTAAAAATAAGATTCCAAAAGCACAAGTCATAAATAAAAAAGTGATAGCTCTGACGACATTAAAATTAAATATTTCTGTTCCACAAAGGGCAATACAAAGTCTGTTAAAAGATATCATCTGCAGGGCTTCCCTGGTGGCACAGTGGTTGAGAGTCCGCCTGCCAATGCAGGGGACACGGGTTCATGCCCTGGTCTGGGAAGATCCTACATGCCGCGGAGCGGCTGGGCCCATGAGCCATGGCCACTGAGCCTGCGCGTCTGGAGCCTGTGCTCCGCAACGGGAGAGGCCACAGCAGTGAGAGGCCTGCATACCGCAAAAAAAAAAAAAGAAAGATATCTGCAAAACTGACAAAGCAATAGCAAGATAGTGACAGAAACCCCAATTTTTTTAAATGCTCAAAGAATAGGAATAGGAAATGTACAGAGGAAAATTTAAATGTCTAAAAAGTACATGGACTGATGATCAATTGCATTTATATTAGAGAAATGCAAAGTAAATTAACCATAAGCATATACTTTATCCCCATGTGACTGGCAAATATTAGAACACTGGATAATAAAAGTGCTAGCAAGTATAGGGTAGAAAACAAGAACCCTCACACAAGGCAAATGGGAGTGTGAACCTTGAGCAGCCATGTTAGAAGGCAAGGAGGCAGAATGTATCCCATACATACATAGGCAATCCCATAGCTAGCTAGGTATAGAATCCAGAGAAAGTTTAAAAGTATACAAAACATTAGGTTCATTGCAGCAGTTTATTTTTTTTCATGGTAGCAAAGATTTGAAGGCAGCCTAGATGTTCACCAATGAGGAGTAAGTAAAATGTGGAATACACATATATTGGAATACCACTATGAAGAAATAAGAAAGAATTATCTCGAGCTACATGATTAGGTTTAAATGATATAATATTTAGCACGAAGAAAGTAAGAAAGATACAAGATTTATAGCACAACCAGTTATACAAGTTAAACAAACACAAAATAACACTATATGCAGTTTATATTGACATATACATTACTTCTGAGAAGTAAGGGATAAGATATCATGTGGGGAACAAAGGGAGAATAATATTAGAGGCACTATACTTAGTACGCCAAAGCTGAGGAGTGTGATCAACTCAATTCCGTGCATATGCACCTCCATCTTTCCTCTCAAAATTGAAAAGATAATTTCAGTTAAAGAAGTCAACAAGGGGAACAATATAAATACTATCAGATGAATGTGGTAAATGCTACCTCTAACTGACTTACTAGCTTAGATGTGTCTTCATCCTTCAGTTTCCTCACTGTAAAGTGAAAACCTAGTTTATAAGCTAGTTAAGAAACAGCCAGCCATTATAAACTGCTTTGTAAATATCTTTGAACAAATAAATGTTTAGTCCTTTCTCCCCCAAATGAAACAAAGGGCTATGAATGAATGATTCCTGAGTTAACTTCAAGAAATAAAGAAGAAAACATTAAGGGAAAATTGCTGAGTGAGTAGATTTGCAATTAGAATCAAAGGGAGCAAAAGAATAAATTTTAATAAAAATTTTTTGGATAAAAGTATGAGATATGAATGGGTGAAACAAAATACACCAAATGAAAGAAAGTGACATAAAGAAAAACATGTCAAATCCACAAAAGTTAAAAGTAGGCATAATATTATACCCATCTATAGCATACTATCATGATTAATAGAAACAAAAAAGTCAAAGTGAATAAAGTAGAAGAGCAAGCAAATATCTAACTGTATATTTATTTCTATATTATATATTCATGTATTTCTATAATTATATACATTTTTATGTATTACATATATACTTAAAAGCAAAAAAAGATTACACAGATGACAGAACTCTAAACAGATATATTCACTTCAGGTGAATATATCTACTTAACTCAAATAATCCAACCAACCCCTCAAATTGAATATATGCAAAATACTTTCATCTCGGCCCACACAAAACTGCTCCATATTCCTCCTCCATCAACTGTACCATAACGGTTCAAATCTCCCAGGCTCAAAAACCAAGTACAGTATGCTTCCTTCTTCTCCCTTGACTCCTACATGTTCAACTAGCTATCAAATCCTTACTATTTCATCTCCGAAATCTTTAATTGCTTCCTATCCTCTTCTATTTCTAATATTTCCTTTCCCAACTGGCTTTCCTGTTCCTAGTCCCTCCAATCCTCACAGCTCACAAAATGTCTTATATTGGAATGAGGTTTCATGCTGAAATAAAATTTGAATCATGTCACATTTTTGTCCAAAAACCTTTCAGTGGTCCAAATTCCTTTCATGTGAAATTCAAGATCCACCACAATTTCCCCTTAACCTGTCTTTCTGACACTATGTCACACCATTCCTTTTCATGCCTCCTAATAGATAAATTTCTTTCTTGGTCTAAGTATATTCCCAGTGTTCTACTATAGGCATCGCTGTACACCCAAGCCTTGGACTAATTTTCAGTGCTCAATACTAGAGCTTCTGCTTCCAGGTACTTCTCAGTTTATGGGAGAAAAATACCCTCCAATAAAAACAAATGACAAAATAAACCAAGAATACAAGAACACAAAGGTAACAAGAACACAAAGAACCACAGCCTTTGGTTTTTAAATGTGAAGAAAGCAAAGCTGATGAAGGAAGTAGTAAATTTTGTTTGATTAACCTTCTCTATGCTTCACATGCCAGAAGGAAACATGCTTTTAAGTTCAAATTTAAAAATAAATAACTATGAAAGAAACTATCTAATGGAAGAATATTTTTAATTTGTTCAATATCTTAGAATTCTAAATAGAATGTTTTGGGGACAAATGTGCAGAGTTTATCTTGAATCACTTGATAAAAACCAAGCAATCCAAACTATTTAATGCAATGGTCAATTATTTAAGAGAGAAGGAACCATCAACAGCTTAATTCTGATATACCGCATGCAGGCTTCAAAGACCATAAATATAAGTGACTTAACTCTCACATCAAATTCCCTGGAAATGAATGGCAGATAATGTCAGGGACATAATCCTATAAACACAGTTTGGTTTACTTACCTTCTGGTTTCCAACTCTGTCACTTTCTTGCCTACTCACACTGACCCACAGTTTTACAAAATAGATTAAACCAGTGATAATTCATTCATCCAAGTTTTAATTGGCTACAAATTGAATATTTTGCAATTCTAAATGCAACAACCAGTTTGCTGGCCAACATAACATGACACCCTTTAAAAAGGATATTAAATGCCAATGACGGTTAGTCATAAATATATTAATATGAATACTATCTTCTGTTCAAGTACTGGGTGTTTATTACCACAGATCTAATCCGAAACTCCTCTAATGTCAAATATTAGTAATATTACCATAAAAATGGGTAGATGTCAACAAACACAAAAGTAACAATAATAGTAAATATTCTAAATATTAATTCCTTTGAGTTAGACTAACATATACTTGTATGACAGTTCTGGATATATAATAGATATAAGTATTATATGTCAGTATATTTTTAAAAATTAGATAATTGTTTAAAAAAAAAAAAAAGGCTCCCTACTCTCTACCACAAATTATACCTGGCAGCTAGGTAAATCTTCCCCAAAAAGGTGGTGCTGAAGAAGGCTGGTGATTCTGAGGAAATGTAAGCAGAAGTCCTGTAAGTATTTTTCCGTGGATTCAGGAGACCAAGCAATAGGGCTAATCTAAAGTTAAAAAAGAAAATCAGAACAATTCGTTCTATAATAGACATAACAAACAGTAATATTCATAATGGCAAGAAAATCTAAATTTTTAAATAACCACTACATCTGGTCACAGAGAACATACCGTTGCACACTCCTGCGTTCCTTCTTCATGGTATAACTTTCCTTTAGATAGTTCCCTTATCACAAAGCTCAATAAGACTTCATAAGACTTCTCTGCATCACATGTATTCTGGAAAAAATTAAAAATTAATTCCATTAGTCACTGAAAATTACAAAACCATTTACATCGGAAAGAATACCTTTTAATGAGTAAAGTATAATCATGATTTCATTACTTTTCAAGCATGTAACTTCACTTTCTCAAAATCTGTGTACAACAGTACACCTCTGGATTCACAATGAATTTGGATAGGTGATGAAAGCTATTCCAATACTTCTTTAAAAGGCAGCATATAAGTTACATAATATATGTGTAAATGAACATATCTATATCATATCTTTTGTCCCAGTAATTCTCACTCCTGGAAATTCTTCCTAAGGAAATAATCTAAAGAGAAAAGAAGAACTTTATGCCCATGACATTCACTGAAGCATTATAATAGTGAAAAATTAGAAATGACCAACAGAAGTGAAGCAATTATTGCACTTGTCTGGTTAAGAATCCACCTGCCAATGCAGTGGACATGGGCTTAAGCCCTGGTCTGGGAAGATCCCACATGCTGTGGAGCAACTAAGCCCATGCACCACAACTACTGAGTCTGTGCTCTAGAGCCCACAAGCCACAACTACTGAAGCCCACGAGCCTAGAGGCCGTGCTCCGCAAAAAGAGGAGCCACTGCGATGAGAAGCCCGCTCACCGCAACAAAGAGTAGGCCCCGCTCACCGCAACTAGAGAGAGCCCACGCACAGCAACAAAGACCCAACGCAGCCAAAAATAAATACATAAATAGATTTATTTTTTTAAAAAAGGTGAAGCAGTTACCTAAATTATGCAATACCAGAATATTTTATAGGCAGTAAATATGACAAATTTGAGCTACAGAAAAAAGTGTTTATAGGGTGGTGTGCAAAAAACTAATAGAAGTATATATATGCTCGTTACAGTGATAAAATCATACATGCATGAACATAACATGGACCCCAAATTTTTTTCTTTTATAGTTTTACTCAAATTCCTTGAATAGAATTTGTTAAAACACCTTAATGTAAAAATAAATAGGACCAGGCTTCCCTGGTGGTGCAGTGGTTGAGAGTCTGCCTGCCAATGCAGGGGACACGGGTTCGTGCCCTGGTCCGGGAAGATCCCACATGCCGCGGAGTGGCTAGGCCCGTGAGCCATGGCCACTGAGCCTGCGCGTCTGGAGCCTGTGCTCCGCAACGGGAGAGGTCACAACAGTGAGAGGCCCGCATACCGCAAAAAATAAAAATAAATAAATAAATAGGACCATATGTTTATTACAGAAAACATTAAATAACAATCTACAAATTAAGCTTAATGACTATACTTTTTATAAGAAAGGAAAAAAATGGCTATTTATAAATTTAAATTTATTTCAATAAGGTTTTTGCACATAAAGAAATACACTTTTTATATTCACTGAGATATTAAAAGTTGTTGCAAATTACAGGAAAGTATAATCTTAAAGTAATAAGTTTGTTGTGATGTTTATTCATTATTTTTAATTTTTAAATTTTTTATATTATCTTTTATTATTTATTTATTCATTCGTTTGTTTATTTATTTATTTATGGCTGCGCTGGGTCTTCGTTGCTGCGTGCGGGCTTTCTCTAGTTGCAGCAAGTGGGGGCTACTCTTCGTTGCGGTGTGCGGGCTTCTCATCACGGTGGCTTCTCTTGTTGCGGAGCATGGGCTCTAGGTGCGCGGGCTTCAGTAGTTGTGGCTCGCGGGCTCAGTAGTTGTGGCTCGCGGGCTCTAGGGCACAAGCTCAGTAGTTGTGGCGCACGGGCTTAGTTGCTCCGCGGCATGTGGGATCTCCCCAGACCAGGGCTCAAACCCGTTTCCCCTGCACTGGCAGGAGGATTCTTAACCACTGCACCACCAGGGAAGTCCCTAACTATATTTTTTAAATAGTAAAATATAAGAACTGAGTAAACACTATGGGATATAAGTTTATCCTGAATTTTTAAGGCCCTAATAGTCAGGACCACAGAATTTGTTGTTTGATGATAGTGTCTTTCTTTCTCACATGTTATTGTGCTCTCTTCAACTAGACTGTAAATTCCAAAATGTCAGGAACTATGCTTTGTATCTTCTATGTCTCCCTTTGCATAACAAAACTCTGAGCAATAATACCTGGTGGTTAACTGATGGAATTTATTTTGGTAATGGAGTTTTTGACCTTGGAACTTGCCTGGATGTCTCTCTTTTAATAATCAATTCTTTGCATTATTTTTAAATTACTCCTCTGCTTTCTGCCATATCATGCAGCCATGTAGTGTTATCATGTCCTGAATAAACTATAAAAAGTCCCTGACTCAGCAACTGCTATCCTTGTATCATGTGACCCACCCCACCTCTGCCTAATTAATCAACAGGATGATCACTTGCCAAATATGATGACCTGCAGGTTACATATAATTTACAAGAATCAATATCCCACTGAATATCAAAACAGCAACATGTTATGTTTTTAGAATTGATTTAATCAGAGTAGTTCTTGAATAGGCAATTCAAAAGAAAATATTACCACAATTTTGCTGCTTATTAATCAATGTGACATATTTAAAGTTGTGAAAATATACAGGACAGCCTAAAAGCCTAATTCAATATACTCTTTTGAGTAAAAGATTTATAGAGCATAACAACAGAAAAGTATTTCAAGTATAATACTTTCCAAATTATGGGGAAAATATCCTCCAATAAGAAACAAATGATACTCAGATCACCCAAGCAAGTTATTGAGCAATAATTATTTTTTAAATTATTATTATCAGATACATTTTAAGTATTTTTTTTTACTTAAAGGAGGTACTATATCAGATCAGAAAGTCAAATATAATGTAGTAGTCACTGTTTTGTATTGAGAACTCTTCCCATTAGAAGAGTATTAGATAAGAAAATAATTTTATTTCATACATAAGAAGTCTTAGAAAACTATATTTTATATAAGCAATATTTAAATACAGCAAAGAGTAGGCTCCTTGGTAAAGCTAAGAAGATAAGCTTTAAGAAGTAAAGTTTTTCTTTTTTTTTAAATAAATAAAGCTTAAGAAGAGGATTTCTGGGTGAAATTTCATGGATGAAAGACCCAGGATCATGATCAGAAGAATCCTGTGGGAGAAGTGGCAGGAGTATGTGAGTTAAATAAAGAAAAGAATTAAGAGTTGAGAGATGCAACAGATGCTGTTTTGGGTAGATGCTTTGTCTAAACTATAGTGCTTCTAGGGACTTCTCTGGTAGCACAGTGGTTAAGAATCCACCTGCTGATGCAGGGGACATGGGTTCGAACCCTGGTCCGGGAAGATCCCACATGCCGCAGAGCAGCTAAGCCCATGTGCCACAACTACTGAGCCTACGCTCTAGAGCCCACAAGCCACAGCTACTGAGCCCGTGTGCCACAACTACTGAAGCCCGCGCACCTAGAGCCTGTGCTCCGCAGCAAGAGAAGCCACCACAGTGAGAAGCCCGTGCACTGCAATGAAGAGTAGTTCCCACTCACCGCAACTAGAGAAAGCCTGCGTGCAGCAATGAAGACCCAACAGAGCCAAAAATAAATAAATAAATTTATTTAAAAAAAGAAAAAATTATAGTGCTTCTTAAACTTTTTGGGGTGACAGGCCCTTTGAGTATATGCTGGATCCTATGGTCCTACTCCCCAAAACAAAACAAAGGGAAAGGACCCCAGATTAAGAAATCCTGGTATAAAAACTCTTAACAGAAATTCCACTCACCGAAAGATCACAATTTATACTAACTATAATGATGATTTTTCCAAACAACTAAACCTCATTATCAAATTAACTCTAAAATCCCTTTGAAAATAACACAGTACCTATGTATTTTATTTTACTAGATTAGATCTGTTTTCATTGGAATTATCATACCTGAGGATAAGGAATTATAAGGATGAAATGAATGAGACTCAATGAAGAAAGAAAACAAGGAAGGGAGTGAGAGGAGGGAAGAACTAAAGGAAGGAAGAACTAAAGGAAGAAGGAAAGTTTTTAAAGGAGGAATGAATGATACAGAATAATTACAGAAATTACAGTGATATTTCATTATTCATAAATATTATTATTTATTACTTATTTATTTATTTGCGGTCCACGGGCCTCTCACTTTTGTGGCCTCTCCCGTTGCGGAGCACAGGCTCCGGACACGCAGGCTCAGCGGCCATGGCTCACGGGTCCAGCCGCTCCGCGGCATGTGGGATCTTCCCGGACCGGGGCACGAACCCGTGTCCCCTGCATCGGCAGGCGGACTCTCAACCACTGCACCACCAGGGAAGCCCCCATAAATATTATTATTTACAATCCTATATACCTAGATGTTTAGATTTATGGTAGAAAAAGCTAATAATGTGGCAAACCAACCTGCAGAATATCATAATTTTTTGTTTTCATTCACTGAAGCAATTTATATGGCTATAAATTTCTAATTTATGTTCTGATAAGAATCTGCCTTATATTAAATGTTTTATTATTTTTAAAAATAGCTAACAATGATTAAATTGAGAAAGAAAACTGA
This sequence comes from Grampus griseus, assembly GCF_964374135.1. Lineage (NCBI taxonomy): Eukaryota > Metazoa > Chordata > Mammalia > Artiodactyla > Delphinidae > Grampus > Grampus griseus. The sequence continues at coordinate 61,941,081 of NC_139001.1, forward strand.
CAGAAGTTACCTAAATTACTTCATGTTCCTTCCATCATAGATTTACAATTGTCTAATTTTCTGTCAGTAGGTGTCATTTTAGTGAACAGTCAGATGAATAGATTTAGACCCAAACTATATCAGAAAATGTTTTACATGTGTACTTTTTCATGGTTAGACAACTTACTAAAGAAACATTTAAACAATGACACAGCATAGAAAACTGTTACACCTGATTTGAATACAAACAATCCCAATATCAGATTAGAGTGCACTCAGAGAGACTAAAAGAATATTTAGAAAAAAGAAAGATAATTGCAGAAGGCAAAATTATCCACAAAACAACTAGAAACAAGGAGGAAAAAATCACTGAAGGAAAAGACAGAAATTCATTTTGTTATTTCAAATAACAGAATTTTAGAAATAGAGGGGCCTTATAAATCATATGTTCTTAATTTCTCATTTACCTATGACAAGGCTGAGGTTCAGAGAGTTTTTATGTCTTGAACAAAAAAGTAATATCTTTATTTAGTGGCAGGAACTTGGCCTAGTACTCAGGTTCAATGGCCAACAACCAGTATCCCTAAATTAAGATATAACAAACTTCATAATGATACTACATTAAATTTCTGTACACATAATCATGATTTGGGACTAGACTAGTGAAAAAAGTGAAGGTTATATTGAATACATTTCATGTATCAATATCTATAATTGGTCTTCTCTCCTTTAATACAAGTAGATATGATTTTAACAGAAACTTTTCAATGAGGTTTAAAACTTCTTTAAGAGTCTATAAACCAAAGAAAAGGTTCAATTTACACTATACTTATTATTTTTTCCTACCAACTTCCCCAAATAAACAGGGAAGTAATCTTCTTATTTCACCTATCTCTACGCCAAACTATTCACTCAGCTGGTTCCACAGTGTACAGTTGGCTCCAAAGTATACTTTGGTATACATAGGATACTTTGGTTCCATAGTGTCCCATTTGTTTTCAAGCCACTGAAAATACTTACATTTAACTAAACTTGCAGAATTTTTCTAAATTGTTCATGTAATTTTAACTGAAAGAGAATGCCTTTAAATTTACTAAGAACTTATATATCTATATATTTTTAAACATGGGAAAAAAGTAGTTTTTAAAGAGGTATAACTAAGAAAAGGCCAGGATTTTTAAATCTAGAAGTGGTGAGTCAAAAGCAATCTTGGATTGTGATTGGGGATGAGGCAAGGAAAAGATGACAGATAAGTAAAACAGGTAAGCCTACATACATTTTATTACTTGCTAATTGTGTTGATACAATTTTTATAACTTCTTTAAGTTTAAGGCTTGCAGCAAAAACAAAACTGTCCAGATACAAAGGGGAAAAGGTCAACATTTAGAGATAGATACAGAAGACCTCATTGTGCAAGGAAAACATTTTTAACTTTTATAGCCTGAAGGTGCTCCATTTCCAATTAAAATACTGTTAATAACTCATTTTGTGGACTTCCCTGGTGGTGCAGTGGCTACGAATCCGTCTGCCAATGCAGGGGACACAGGTTCGAGCCCTGGTCCGGGAAGATCCCACATGCCGCAGAGCAACTAAGCCCGTGCACCACAACTACTGAGCCCATGCTCTAGAGCCCGAGAGCCACAACTACTGAGCCCACGAGCCACAACTACTGAAGCCTGTGCACCTAGAGCCTGTGCTCCACAACGAGAAGCCACTACATTGAGAAGCCCACACACCACAATGAAGAGTAGCCCCCGCTCGCCACAACGAAGACCCAACGCAACCAAAAATAAATAAATCTATTTTTAAAATTATTAAAAATAACTCATTTTGCCTTTCAAACGTCTAATCTCATTCATTCATATCACCAACTTAAATAAATTCACCTAACTACTAAATAACAAATTCAGACAAGACACTAACCTTTTTGAGAGCTCCCGTGTGTTTCCAGGCTGACCTATCGTCCTCATTGCATTTAACTGAAAGTGCCACAAGACCTTGCGTGTACAATAGGGTAAAAAGCACCTTCACAATGCAGGTGAAATGGTCTACAAGAGAAAGAGAAGATCATTATTTCTTTGGAATCTAGAAATTTTGTACTCAAGATAATTTCACAAATACATGACTTTCCTTGCATGTGTAACTGGTTTTTGTTCAACACTTAAGTAATAAAATAACAATGTGATATTATATTTTCTGCCCAACAGATCTGAAATTATGAAATCAAATTCCCTTTATTCATCTACACAATATGCCAATAAGAGGCTTTTAGCAGAATGAGAAGTGTGCTCTGTTTCAACCTCAGAATAACTGTGTACCCTTGGCAAATCCCCTTACTGGGCATCATGTGCTTAATAACAATGTCTGGGAGTCTGAGTGTTTAAAACCAACACTTTATCTGCTTCTAATTTGATATATATCTTATAAAAAATAATACAATACAATATAGAACTTCTAAAGTAAAAAAAAAAATCCCAATATTTTAAGTACTCTAACTGAATTTTAAAACTCAATGAAAACTATAACAGTGCAAAACAGTAGTAACAATACGTAAAATGCCTTGCACATATTAGGTACTTAATAAATGGTAGCTTAGTCATCATAATTAACGTTTATATACAGCTAATAACTTAGAAAATTTCTTCAAATGTCTCCTTTCAATCCTCGTTAACAGTCTCAGTTGGACAATTGAGTTTCAAAAGATGTGCCTGTGACAACAAAGCTAATAAGCACCCACGTCTGAACTTGAATCCACACAGTTCAGTTATCCCTTCTATTATATCATGCTACTCCCCTAGTAAATAGTTGCCACCACTTAATCAGTTGCTAAATTCAGAAACTTATGACATCCTTGATACTTTCCTGTCTCTTTCTCCCTACATTAAAACAATCACCAAATCCTATCAATGTTTTTAAAATATCATTCAAGTCAGTTCCAACACCCCGGACCATGCTTCCATCGTTTCTTGCCTACACCTATAAATTCCAGCCTAAACAGTTGTGTTGGGGGGTTCCCAAGACCACTTCCGGATTTGATGATTCACTAGGAAGACTCACAAGACTCAGCATATAGTCCTATGATTTATTACAGCAAAAAAAACAAAAAAACAAAGTAGAAGAGCAAAAGGAACAGGCATATTGGGTTAAGTCCAGAGGAAACTTTCAAGAGTCCTCTCCCTGCAGAGTCACACAGGATGTGCTTAATTCCCCCAGCAATGTGTTGTGACAGTACATGGTAAATATATACCAGGGAAGCTCGTTAAGAAACTCTGCCCAACGGAGACTGCGGGTGGCGGAGCGGGGGAGCTTCAGAGCAGCGGAGGAGAGCATAGCAACAGGGGTGCAGAGGGCAAAGCGGGGAGATTCCCGCACAGAGAATCGGTGCCGACCAGCACTCACCAGCCCGAGAGGCTTGGCTGCTCACCCGCCGGGGCGGGCGGGGCTGGGAGCTGAGGCTCTGGCTTCCGTCGGAGCGCAGGGAGAGGACTGGCGGCGTGAACACAGCCAGAAGAGGTTAGTGCACCACGGCTAGCCGGGAGGGAGTCCGGGAAAAAGTCTGGACCTGCCAAAAAGGCAAGAGACTTTTTCTTCCCTCTTAGTTTCCTGGTGCGCGAGGAGAGGGGATTAAGAGTGCTGCTTAAAGGAGCTCCAGAGACGGGCGCGAGGCTAACACCGCGGACCCCAGAGATGGGCATGAGGCTAAGGCTGCTGCTGCCACCACCAAGAAGCCTGTGTGTGAGCACAGGTCACTCTCCACAACTCCCTTACGGGGAGCCTGTGCAGCCCGACACTGCCAGGGTCCCAGGATCCAGGGACAACTTCCCCGGGAGAACGCATGGCGCGCCTCAGGGTCATGCCGGCCTCTGCCGCCGCAGGCTCGCCCTGCATCCGTACCCTACCTCCCCCCGGCCGAAGTGAGCCAGAGCCCCCAAATCAGGGGATCCTTTAACCCCGTTCTGTCTGAGCGAAGAACAGACGCCCTCCGGTGACCTACATGCAGAGGCGGGGCCAAATCCAAAGCTGAGCCCCTGGGGGCTGTGAGAACAAAGAAGAGAAAGGGAAATCTCTCCCAGCAGCCTCAGGAGCAGTGGATTAAATCTCCACAATCAACTTGATGTACCCTGCCTCTGTGGAATACCTGAATAGACAACGAATCATCCCAAATTGAAGAGGTGGACTTTGAGAGCAAGATTTATTATTTTTTCCCCTTTTCCTCTTGTTGTGAGTGTGTATGTGTATGCTTCTGTGTGAGATTTTGTCTGTATAGCTTTGTTTTCACCATTTGTCCTAGGGTTCTATCCGTCCGTTTTTTGTTTTTTAAATTTTTTTCTTAATAATTATTTTTTTATTTTAATAACTTTATTTTATTTTACCATACTTTATTTTCTCCTTCCTTCCTTCCTTCCTTCCTTTCTACTTTTTCTCCCTTTTATTCTGAGCCGTGTGGATGAAAGGCTCTTGGTGCTGCAGCCAGGAGTCAGTGCTGTGCCTCTGAGGTGGGAGAGCCATGTTCAGGACACTGGTCCACAAGAGACCTCCCAGTTCCACGTAATATCAAATGGCAAAAATCTCCCAGAGATCTCCATCTCAACACCAACACCCAGCTTCACTCAACGACCAGCAAGCTACAGTGCTGGACACCCTATGCCAAACAACTAGCAAGACAGGAACACAACCCCACCTATTAGCAGAGAGGCTGCCTAAAATCATAATAAGTCTACAGACACCCCAAAACACACCACCAGACGTGGACCTGCCCACCAGAAAGACAAGATCCAGTCTCATCCACCAGAACACACGTACTAGTCCCCTCCACCAGGAAGCCTACACAACCCACTAAACCAACTTTAGCCACTGGGGACAGACACCAAAAACAACGGGAACTACGAACCTGCAGGCTGCAAAAAGGAGACCCCAAACACAGTAAGATAAGCAAAATGAGAAGACAGAAAAACACATAGCAGATGAAGGAGCAAGATAAAAACCCACCAGACCTAACAAATGAAGAGGAAATAGGCAGTCTACATGAAAAAGAATTCAGAATAATGATAGTAAAGATATCCAAAATCTTGGAAATAGAATAGAGAAAATGCAAGAAACATTTAACAAGGACCTAGAAGAACTAAAGATGAAACAAGCAACAATGAACAACACAATAAATGAAATTAAAAATACTCTAGAAGGGATCAATAGCAGAATAACTGAGGCAGAAGAACGGATAAGTGACCTGGAAGATAAAATAGTGAAAATAACTACTGCAGAGCAGAATAAAGAAAAAAGAATAAAAAGAATTGAAGACAGTCTCAGAGACCTATGGGACAACATTAAACGCACCAACATTCGAATTATAGGGCTTCCAGAAGAAGAAGAGAAAAAGAAAGGGATGGAGAAAATATTTGAAGAGATTATAGTTGAAAACTTCCCTAATATGGGAAAGGAAATACTTAATCAAGTCCAGGAAGCACAGAGAGTCCCATACAGGATAAATCCAAGGAGAAACACGCCAAGACACATACTAATCAAACTGTCAAAAATTAAATACAAAGAAAACATATTAAAAGCAGCAAGGGAAAAACAAATAACACACAAGGGAATCCCCATAAGGTTAATAGCTGATCTTTCAGCAGAAACTCTGCAAACCAGAAGGGACTGGCAGGACATATTTAAAGTGGTGAAAGGGAAAAACCTACAACCAAGATTACTCTGCCCAGCAAGGATCTCTTTCAGATTTGATGGAGAAATTAAAACCTTTACAGACAAGCAAAAGCTGAGAGAGTTCAGCACCACCAAACCAGCTTTACAACAAATGCTAAAGGATCTTCTCTAGGCAAGAAACACAAGAGAAGGAAAAGACCTATAATAACAAACCCAAAACAATTAAGAAAATGGGAATAGGAACATACATATCGATAATTACCTTAAATGTAAATGGATTAAATGCTCCCACCAAAAGACACAGACTGGCTGAATGGATACAAAAACAAGACCCATATATATGCTGTCTACAAGAGACCCACTTCAGACCTAGAGACACATACAGACTGAAAGTGAGGGGATGGGAAAAGATATTCCATGCAAATGGAAATCAAAAGAAAGTTGGAGTAGCAATTCTCATATCAGACAAAATTGACTTTAAAATAAAAACTATTAGAAGAGACAAAGAAGGACACTACATAATGATCAGGGGATCAATCCAAGAAGAAGATATAACAACTGTATATATTTATGCACCCAACATAGGAGCACCTCAATACATAAGGCAAATACTAACAGCCATAAAAGGGGAAATCGACACTAACACATTCATAGTAGGGGACTTTAACACCCGACATTCACCAATGGACAGATCATCCAAAATGAAAATAAATAAGGAAACACAAGCTTTAAATGATACATTACACAAGATGCACTTAATTGATATTTATAGGACATTCCATTCAAAAACAACAGAATACATATTTTTCTAAAGTGCTCATGGAACATTCTCCAGGATAGATCACATCTTGGGTCACAAATCAAGCCTTGGTAAATTTAAGAAAACTGAAATTGTATCAAGTAACTTTTCCGACCACAACACTATGAGACTAGATATCAATTACAGGAAAAGATCTGTAAAAAATACAAACACATGGAGGCTAAACAATACACTACTTAATAACGAAGTGGGGCTTCCCTGGTGGCGGAGTGGTTGAGAGTCCGCCTGCCAAGGCAAGGGACACGGGTTCGAGCCATGGTCCGGGAAGATCCCACATGCCACGGAGTGGCTGAGTCCGTGAGCCACGGTGGTTGAGCCTGCGCGTCTGGAGCCTATGCTCTGCAACATGAGAGGCCACAACAATGAGAGGCCCACGTACCATAAAAAATAAAAAATAAAAAAATAATAACGAAGTGATCACTGAAGAAATCAAAGAGGAAATCAAAAAATACCTAGAAACAAATGACAATGGAGACATGATGACCCAAAACCTATGGGATGCAGCAAAAGCAGTTCTAAGAGGGAGTTTATAGCAATACAATCCTACCTTAAGAAACAGGAAACATCTCAAATAAACAACCTAACCTTACACCTAAAGCAATTAGAGAAAGAAGAACAAAAAAAATCCGAAGTTAGCAGAAGGAAAGAAATCATAAAGATCAGATCAGAAATAAATGAAAAAGAAATGAAGGAAATGATAGCAAAGATCAATAAAACTAAAAGCTGGTTCTTTGAGAAGATAAACAAAATTGATAAACCGTTAGCCAGACTCATCAAGTAAAAAAGGGAGAAGACTCAAATCAATAGAATTAGAAATGAAAAAGGAGAAGTAACAACTGACACTACAGAAATACAAAAGATCATGAGAGATTACTACAAGCAACTCTATGCCAATAAAATGGACAACCTGGAAGAAATGGATGAATTCTTAGAAATGCACAACCTGCTAAGACTGAATCAGGAAGAAATAGAAAATATGAACAGAGCAATCACAAGCACTGAAATTGAAACTGTGATTAAAAATCTTCCAAAAAACAAAAGCCCAGGACCAAATGGCTTCACAGGCGAATTCTATCAAACATTTAGAGAAGAGCTAACATCTATCCTTCTCAATCTCTTCCAAAATATAGCAGAGGGAGGAATACTCCCAAACTCATTCTACGAGGCCACCATCACCCTGATACCAAAACCAGACAAAGATGTCACAAAGAAAGAAAACTACAGGCCAATATCACTGATGAACATAGATGCAAAAATCCTCAACAAAATACTAGCAAACAGAATCCAACAGCACATTAAAAGGATCATACACCATGATCAAGTGGGGTTTATCCCAGGAATGCAAGGATTCTTCAATATACACAAATCAATCAATGTGATACACCATATTAACAAATTGAAGGATGAAAACCATATGATAATCGCAATAGATGCAGGAAAATCTTTCAACAAAATTCCACACCCATTTATGATAAAAAGTCTCCAGAAAGTAGGCACAGAGGGAACCTACCTCAACACAACAAAGGCCATATATGACAAACTCACAGCCAATATCGTCCTCAATGGTGAAAAACTGAAAGCATTTCCACTAAGATCAGGAACAAGACAAGGTTGCCCACTCTCACCACTCTTATTCAACATAGTTTTGGAAGTTTTAGCCACAGCAATCAGAGAAGAAAAGGAAATAAAAGGAATCCAAATCGGAAAAGAAGAAGTAAAGCTGTCACTGTTTGCAGATGACATGATACTATACATAGAGAATCCTAAAGAATCTACCAGTAAACTACTAGAGCTAATCAATGAATTTGGTAAAGTAGCAGGATACAAAATTAATGCACAGAAATCTCTGGCATTCCTATACACTAATGATGAAAAATCTGAAAGTGAAATCAAGAAAACACTCCCATTTACCACTGCAACAAAAAGAATAAAATATCTAGGAATAAACCTACCTAAGGAGACAATAGACCTGTATGCAGAAAATTATAAGACACTGATGAAAGAAATTAAAGATGATACAAACAGATGGAGAGATATACCATGTTCTTGGATTGGAAGAATCAACACTGTGAAAATGACTCTACTACCCAAAGCAATCTACAGATTCAATGCAATCCCTATCAAACTACCACTGGCATTTTTCACAGAACTAGAACAAAAAATTTCACAATTTGTATGGAAACACAAAAGACCCCAAATAGCCAAAGCAATCTTGAGAATGAAAAACGGAGCTGGAGGAATCAGGCTCCGTGACTTCAGACTATACTACAAAGCTACAGTAATCAAGACAGTATGGTACTGGCACAAAAACAGAAATATAGATCAATGGAACAGGATAGAAAGCCCAGAGATAAACCAATGCACATATGGTCACCTTATCTTTGATAAAGGAGGCAGGAATGTACAGTGGAGAAAGGACAGCCTCTTCAATAAGTGGTGCTGGGAAAACTAAACAGGTACATGTAAAAGTATGAGATTAGATCACTCCCTAACACCATACACAAAAATAAGCTCAAAATGGATTAAAGACCTAAATGTAAGGCCAGAAACTATCAAACTCTTAGAGGAAAACATAGGCAGAATACTCTACGACATAAATCACAGCATGATCCTTTTTGACCCACCTCCTAAAGAAATGGAAATAAAAACAAAAATAAACAAATGGGACCTAATGAAACTTCAAAGCTTTTGCACAGCAAAGGAAACCATAAACAAGACCAAAAGACAACCCTCAGAATGGGAGAAAATATTTGCAAATGAAGCAACTGACAAAGGATTCATCTCCAATATTTACAAGCAGCTCATGCAGCTCAATACCAAAAAAACAAACAACCCAATCCAAAAATGGGCAGAAGACCTAAACAGACATTTCTCCAGAGAAGATATACAGACTGCCAACAAACACATGAAAGAATGCTCAACATCATTAATCATTAGAGAAATGCAAATCAAAACTACAATGAGATATCATCTCACACCAGTCAGAATGGCCATCATCAAAAAATCTCGAAACAGAGAAACTGGTAAAAAAACAAAAAACAAAAAACAAAAAAAACCTCGAAACAATAAATGCTGGAGAGGGTGTGGAGAAAAGGGAACCCTCTTGCACTGTTGGTGGGAATGTGAATTGGTACAGCCACTATGGAGAACAGTATGCAGGTTCCTTAAAAAACTACAAATAGAAATACCATATGACCCAGCAATCCCACTACTGGGCATATACCCTGAGAAAACCATAATTCAAAAAGGGTCATGTACCAAAATGTTCACTGCAGCTCTATTTACAATAGCCAGGACATGGAAACAACCGAAGTGTCCATCATTAGATGAATGGATAAAGAAGATGTGGCACATATATACAATGGAATATTACTCAGCCATAAAAAGAAATAAAATTGAGCTATTTGTCATGAGGTGGATGGACCTACAGTCTGTCATACAGAGTGAAGTGAGTCAGAAAGAGAAAGACAAATACCATATGCTAACACATATATATGGAATTTAGGAAAAAAAAATGTCATGAAGAACCTAGGGGAAAGACAGGAATAAAGACACAGACCTACTAGAGAATGGACTTGAGGATATGGGGAGGGGGAAGGGTAAGCTGGGACAAAGTGAGAGAGTGGCATGGACATATATACACTACCAAACGTAAAATAGCTAGCTAGTGGGAAGCAGCCGCATGGCACAGGGAGATCAGCTAGGTGCTTTGGTATCACCTAGAGGGGTGGGATAGGGAGGGTGGGAGGGAGGGAGACGCAAAAGGGAAGAGATATGGGGATATATGTATATGTATAACTGATTCACTTTGTTATAAAGCAGAAACTAACACACCATTGTAAAGCAGTTATACTCCAATAAAGATGTTAAAAAAAAAAAAAGAAGGAAAGAAAGAAGAAATTCTGCCCAAGATTTTTATTGGGAGCAGGTCACATAGGCACCCACTGCCTAGCACATACCAAAGTTCTAGATTCCCAGAAAGAAAGCAGGTATGTTCAGCATAAACCACATTGTTTGTACAGTTTAGGCACAGAGAGCCATTCTTATCAGTGGGATGGTGGAAACTCTCCCAAAATCAAAGTTCCCAGATACCAGTCAAGGGCCAACCTTGGAAGCAGGCCTTTCAAAGGATAGCACTCAGGCCTTCTTTATTAACTCTTTCCTGAAAAGTGGTTTATCAGCATTACCTGTCCCCTGCAATCTTTTCTGTCTGTTTATTACAGCAAGACTCACCTTTTTAAAAGAAGTATTTGGCATCCTTCTACTGGGTCTCTGTTCAAGTGGAATTACTCCCTCCTTGTAACCTGGCTAACTCTTAAATTAGTCAGATGACACCTTAAAAATCATGCCCTAAGGAAAATCTTGCCTAATTTTAAATTTGTGTGTTTCTGTGTGTGTGTGAGTGTGTAGTGTGCCTGTGCACACATGCATACACACACACATGCTTTCTCTTACCAATGTTTATGGGTTGGGGTGGGAACTTGATATAAGCTGAGCCAGTCAGAATACCTATCCGGGATTTCTCTAACTGGAGGCAAAGGGAAGGTGTAAAGATGTGAGTCTGGAAATATCAGAGGTCATGCTCCTAGTCTATGGCAGAGACTGTCTAAGGCAAGGCTGAATGAAGCAGATCCACAGAGAGAGGGATAGACCCAAGATGGCAAGAGCCCTGCCAGCATCTGAAGCCATGGTTCTGGTCATCCCTAAGACTACCAATTCCTACAGTTTGGTTATGTGAGTCCATCAGTGCTCTTTCTTTGTGCTTATAAGCTAGTTCTAAATGGATTTCTAAATATCTTAACACCTAACGCATGCCAGGTTATAGACAATAAGGACTTGGAGTCTGGATAGTAAGAGAGACAGATGGCTGTATGTATGTACAGGGTGTGATGGGAGCAACCAGGAGGAGGAACTAATATAGACTAAGGGCAGGGAATAGAAAAAAATTCAAGCCTCCTGCCCCAACGAGGAGAGTTAGTCTTGAATGATGAAGAGAAATAAGCCATAATAAGGAAGGCAAAGATGGAATGAGGCAAGGAAAGGGGGATTCCAGACAGAGGAAGCTGTTTGTACAAGGGTCACAAAAAGAGCCCAAGACTTAGAAGAATTGTAAATTGTCCAATGTATCTAGACTTATAAGTAGCAATCTACGAGAGATGAAGCTAGAAAAGTAATCTTTATGCCGAAGACCAAAGGTTGCAAACTGAGGGTTACCTGTCTGAATGCAGCCTGGAGAGATGTTTGGTTTGTCTTTATCCTGTTTTGTCTTTAGTTACTGACATTTAAAACTCGGATATTTCCTGTAAAAGTCCAGATTTCCACTTACTCTTAAAAAACAGGAAAATCTGACAATACTGGGTCCACATTCTTACATGACGACAGGTATCTGGAGCTGAACAGTAAGTGTGTCCTCTTCGGCCAAGCATGCATTCTCTAACTTGTCACAGTCCCCAACTCCCATTTATATCAAACCAAAGACATTATTGTTAAGAATGAGTTTAGGCTATGAAGCCAAATTGTCTAGATTTAAATTGACTCTTCTGATCTTAGGCAAGTTAGTTAAACACTCTGTTTCTATTTTTTCATCTGTTAAATGAGGATAATATCACCTGCTTTAAAGGGATTAAGTTAAATGCTTAAAATAGTGATTGGCAATGGCAATCAGTAAATATCTGTTGTTATTAATATTACTATTTACGTTACTTATTTGATATCTATAAGCATTTGATTTATAGAATCTAGACTGGGCAATGAGAAGTAATTTTAAGCAGGATAGGGATAATATTAGATTTGAATTTTAAAATATTCACTGCTGCTTCTTAGGAGAAAGGGACTAAAACAAGACTAGAGGCAAGAACACCTATTAGCAGATAGCAAAAGTACTCTAGCATATGTCAAATTAGATGGCCTGATGGAAAGAATGGGTCGAATTAGAGAAGTATTTAGATGACAGAAATTACAGCATTTGGTAGAGCTTTTTGGAGTTAGAAAATAATGGTAGACTCTCATTCTACAAAGAGTAACTAGTAGTAGTATTGACTAAAATGGAAAACAGGAAGAGAGCAAGTTTGGATGGGAAGAAAATGAATTAATGTTATATACGTTGAGTTTGAGGCATGTGTAGAAATCTGCAGCTCACCACGGAGCTGTAGACTGGAGCTAGAATATGTGGGAATCATCAAAGGATAGGTACAGATGATGCTATAGGAAAGAAGGTAAAATTGAGAAGGGGTCAGGAACCAAGCAACAACTCAAAGAATGGGAAGAGGAAGAGGTGAATGAAAAGGAGCCTTGAAAATGAGCAGAAAAAGAGATACAAGGAAAACCAAGAAAGGACGGTATCAAAATTAAAAAAAGAGTATTTCATGACGATTAAATGTTTTAATAGAATGCTAAAAATTAGAGAATTTGTCTACTAAGCACAAAACAAAATGATTTTAACCAGTAAGTCATTTACATGGCCTAGAAATACCACTCACATTTAGTTTCTTCTCATTATAAACTACATAAATTAATTTTTAATTAAAAAGAAATGATGCATTAAAAAATGACGACTTTTTAAGCATAATTTTAGCTTTTTGTTGTAGCAAACTACTAACTTTTTTTTGTTACTTTGCCTTGATTATCATCATTTTAAAAATATTTAAACTGGAAGTTTAAAGTCACAGATTAAGCTTAAGTTCTCACATTCACTCATTCATTTAAGTAATATTTATTTACTGAATACTTGCCATGTGTGAAATCAATGCATTTTAGGGACTTAGGGAAAAAACAAGGAATCACTCATTTGAGGTGTATACTAAGTCAACAGGTTGCTGTCTTCCAAGGTTACAACAGAGAGCAAATCCCTTCACATGTAATTACCAAAATTTAAAAAGGAGAAAAAGGAATTGGATATCTACTCTCAATCTGTTTTTTAAAAAAACCAAAAATCACAATCAACCTACCTGAGGGTAAACAAAGGAAGATCAATATTTATTTTAAATGCCTTAAAGGCACACAGACTTTAAACAATGGTACAGATTTTAAGTTTTATAGTGCTACTGCATGATAGGAAAAAGGAAGGGTGTAGGGAGACAAGGCACTTTCAAGGGCCCTATAATAAAAGCTTGCCCCTACTGATCACATACGATAAAGAGTCTGGTAAGGTAGAAATGTTGGCCTGAGGCTCTTTAAAATGTGAATTTCTCCTCAGAATCACAAATGAAAATTATTTCTTTACTTCATATTCTAAATTGCTGTGAGGACTGAACTAGGTAGATGCCACATCTATCTCATCACACTATTTCAGAAGATGAAGTCATCATTTTGTTGTTAGCATGAATTCAACATTGTTAAAAATTTGCAACATTATAACTCATGAAATTAAACAACTTTTTAAATAGATATCACATGTAAATCTTTATCCATATTTCTGATTTTTCATCAAAATAAATATCCTAAAACAGTAATATAGTTCAAAGGATACTGATGCCAAGCTGAGACAACAGCTTGACTCTGGAATGATATAAACAAAATCTAAGTAAACCAGATTTTCTTCAGTGGGTAAGGCATGAAAACACAAGAAATTTTCAAAAATCAGACAATTAAATATTTAGTGAGTATGCACTCTATGCAACAGTATTTGTGCTGTGTTTTGCAAAACTAATCCAGGGAATCTATAATCTCCTGCAGAGATACAGTTATTCAACATACATTTATTTACTGGCTTGCTTACAAGTACCAGGCTTAGTGCAGGTGATAAACAAGAAGACAAAGAGGATTGAGATGTCTGCAAAAGTTTCTTTTCCAGTTTTCTGGAAGTTTTCTTTTGTCACCTTAACTCTATGTCACCTTAGAGTTAAGGTGACATAAAATGCTCCAAGTTTCTTTTAGGACAAGATAGAGTACATATAAAATAATAAAACCCAAATGTGAAAAATCATACAAGTAAATAGGACATAATCTGAAGGCAGTATCAGACACTTTATTCTTTTCCTAAAATTACCATGAAAAATTAACAAAACAAAAAAGGTAGCCTACTGAATGGAAGAAGATATTTGCAAACAATGTATCCAATAAGAGGTTAATAACCAAAATATACGAAGAACTCACAGAACTCATACAACTGTGGAACAATAGTTAAAGTGTTTCTAATATAATATTAATTCTGTTAATATCATACTGGTATGATACTAACACTAATTAAAAATAATGGGTCATCACATTTTGAATAACTCTATGATACTACTATATCAAAATATGTATGTATGCATGGAGATAAGGTAGAGGCATTAGGGCTGACAGTTTGCTCTATTTTTCACATTTTGTATCATTTTGATTTTTTAAAAACAAAGAGTGATTTCCCCATGTCTTTACCTTATTGACTATAAATCTAAAAATAGACCTACAAGGGAAAAAAACTATTTCACTGTCATCTTCTTTAGATATATATGATTACAATGCTATTTACCTCAGAACATTTCCATCAGACTGAATGCTATATTTATGCCTATAATTTTTAGAATATTCATTATATATACAATATAATCTAAGAATCTAAATTATAAAGACATACCTTTGCGTAAGGGTTGTGGCATCATTAAGATCTGGATAAGCAAAAGGGATGTAACATCATGATAAAGAATTGGAACCTCAGGCTGTTGCTCCTCATTTCCCAGCCTAAAAGAAAAGTGCATAATCACTTTAGACAGTATTGTACCTTCCTTCTAATTCATTTTATATTTCACATATATGTCTATGGAACAGAAATCAACTTTCATAAGCAACTGAGAAATCTCAGAAGAAAAAGTTAGAGCCATATTTTAGGCCTAAAAATAAAACCTTTTAGGTTCACATATTTCCTTGACTCCACCTAATATGAAAAAACTACATAGAAAATTTATTAAGTCTTAGGATATATTAACTTGATTATGATTAACTTTCTGATCTCTTAGATTACAGAAATCAAACAGAATTAAACGGAGCTTAAGAGAATTAGTTTCACTACAAATGGGGTGGCACTTAGGACACTTGCTATGACAAACTTCATACTAAAGAATATTCATGTTATAAAAAAAACAATTCACAAATAAGTTACATTGAAAAGCCATGGTCAATATCTCTTGTTAAAAGTTGTTTCAACTTTATGACTAAAATTCAAATAAAATCTTTGTTTCAAAGTTTCAAAGAAAAATAATAACCAAAGCAGAACTTAAAATACACTATAAAAGATAAAATAGTAAATCTAAGGAATGTATAGTACTATAAAACACATAGAATATATTATAAAGCAGCTCTTTTCACTCTAAAAGAATTTTTAAAACTCCTTTAGAAGCTTCAATTTTTGGTCATAGGTTTAATTTTTAATGTCAGAAAAAAGTTAATCTTAAGCTTCCAGAATTGGTTAAATTCTGAAGCTACACTTCAGACTAGACTTGGGATAAACAAGAATTGCTCAAATCTTTTATTAGGCTTCATCACTCAACAAATATATAGTGATTACTTAACTGTATGCCAGGCACTGGACACATATGTGAGTAAACCAATCTCTGCTGCTGTGAAGCTTAAATAACTGGCAGAAGATGACAGCTCTTTGAATGGCTCTATTCTCTACAAATATCTCTTTAATACACTTGTCTTTCTCTCCAAAGGTAACCTTCCATTAATGCCATGAATCCTAGTATTTCTTGTCTCTTAAGTCTCTCTGGCATCTCTTCTTTACATGACCAAAGTTCTTAAAAAGAAAAAAAATCGAGGGGACACCATTTCCTCACCTATTATTCAAATTCCCACAGAAATGGTTTTCCACTGATTACACAAGTGGTAGCTTTTGTACGTCTGTAAATTAAATTGGGAGTAAATAAATAAATTAGGTGTATCGTTTAAAGAATTTTTAATGATGTGGGAATTTGGTTGGTGTTATTTTTAAAAAGCAGATTCTAAAACTGATACAATATGATTCAAACAGCTTTTTTTTCCATTTTTATTTATGTATGTATTTATGTATTTATTTACTACTGGAGTGTAACTGCTTTACAATGCTGTGTTAGTTTCTGCTGTACAGTGAAGTGAATCAGCTCCATGTACACCCATATCCCCTCCCTCTTGGACCTCCCTCCCACCTCTCCCCCACATCCCACCCATCTAGGTTGTCACAGAGCACCGAGCCGAGCTTCCTGTGCTTTACAGCATGTTCCACTAGCTATCTATTTTACACATGGCATTTCTGCGTGTGTGTGTATATATATATACACACACACACAGAGAAAAAGACTGCAAAGAAATGTCTCTCATTTTTATGAGACATTATGTTTCATTTTTATGGTTCATGAGTTCATTGAATTGTAACAAACTATATATAGCAGGTAGGTTATGAGATTTTAGATTGTTTCATTTTCTTTCTCAACATTTTTGTACATTTTAAACATTGTACAATAACTACAATTTCATAATCAGGAAAAATTTATAAAAACAATAACCTGGAGCTTGTTGGCTACTAAGATAATAACAATCATCTCAGGACACAGGAATGGATCTTTCCTGGCACACAGTAAGCACATATTCTGAATGAATGAATGAATGAATGGATACACCCCACTGTAGAGAAGTCAACCACAGTTTTGGTGTTTTTTTAAAAATAAACTTATTTATTTATTTATTTTTGGCTGTGTGTTGGATCTTCATTGCTGCACATGGGCTTTCTCTAGTTGCGGCAAGCAGGGGCTACTTTGAAGTGTGCAGGCTTCTCACTGCGTTGGCTTCTCTTGTTGCAGAGCATGGGCTCTAGGCACGTGGGCTTCAGTAGTTGTGGCTCACGGGCTCTAGAGCGCAGGCTCAGTAGTTGTGGCGCATGGGCTTAGTTGCTCCACGGCATGTGGGATTGTCCTGGACCAGGGCTCAAACCCGTGTCGCCTGCATTCTTAACCACTGTGTCACCAGGGAAGTCCCAACCACAGTTTTTTAATGTGGGGTTTAATATCATCATTGTGACAAGTATCTGTTAAATGCTTAATATTTTAAAATACATAATTATCTCTATCTCAAAGTTTTTAGGTAATCTTTAAAATCCAGATTATAAAAAGTGTACACTACTATTAATTCCATGGATAATAAGGGGAAATGGGTGGGTTAGACTTAATAGGCCTAATTTTCCCATTTTTTTTAAACCAAAGTGACTATCAACACAGTGAAATTTAAAGAAAATGAAATAATTTTCATGAGGATTGTAGACAAAAGTGTATATGAGAAACCTATATCATTAGACATATAATTTTATGTTGTAAAAGGATTAAAAGTGAGAATACAGAAAAAGATACTTCCATTTTAAAACTCTTATACAGAAATGAAACACAGATGACATAATCAACTGTAATATTACAAGTTAGTGAACTAATGAACCATAAAAATGAGAGCAAATAAGAAGGGGAAAAAAATCAACCAGATTTTCCAGAAATTCCTCAAATCTCTCCAAATCTTTCTGATTCCGAAGCCTAAGTTTTTCGCTATTACTCTATGCTTCCTTAGGTTCTGGAATCAGAAAGATTTGGATTCAGATCAGCTCTACTCCTTCACAGCTGTGTGCCCCTAAAGAATATGTTAATTAACTTTTCTAAGCCTCATGTTCCTCATATGTAAAAGTTGAGACAACAATGGTACCTAGTTTATACAGTTATGGTGATGATTAAATGAGATTATATATGCAAAGCACAAAAATGTGTAGCATGATGTAAACACTGGATAACTGTTCGCAGCATTTAGTACTATCCTACTAATCTTAGGGCTATAAAAGAACACAACCCAGCAATCAGTAATATGGAAAGCAGAGTACCTCTGTCTGGTCTTTAAAACTTTTAATTCACCAATACTACACTTAAGAAACCTCTTGTTTGCTGAGTATCCTTAGACTCAGAGAGTTAGGCATTCTAATACTTCATCTGCACACCATCCCTGTCCTTGAGTATGCAAGTCTAGTCAGGAAAGAAAATTACTAGCTACTATCAAGAAAAGTGATTTATTTTCCTTAGCCAGAACATACAAAATACTCACAGCTTACTAATTTTGTCTACAAACACACACACATACAATTTTTTTTTTCTGAGAAGTAGCGGTATTTATTCATAGCCTCAAAGTATACCCCCACCAGATAATTAGTAATTACAAAGGATGAAATAATAACTTTACGGTGGAAAAACTTGGCATATACCACATTAGCCAAATGATCAGAGTTATTAACATTAATAAGAAGACAAATCAACAGCATGTGCCTCCTGATGTGACACACGAAAAAGAGCACAATATTACTTATGCGATATTTCTGCCAAAAGTTTATCACCTGAATCTAACCACAAGGAAATATTGGACAAAAATAAACTGAGGGGTTCTACAAAATAATTGGCCTGAGCTCTTTAAAAAAAAGTCAATGTCATGGAATACAAAGTCAGGAAAGATTTCACACTGAAGGAAATTAAAGAGACATGACACTAAACACAAACACGATCTTGAATTTTCTTTGCACTGCATTTGCATTTCCCAGGATATTACTGAAATAACTGGCAAAATCCGAATAGGTTCTGCATGAGGTAGGAGTCAATATTAATTATTTCTCATATAAATATCCAACTAACCCAGCTCCATTCACTATAAAGACTGTGCTTCCCCAACTGCTCCACAGTTCCATCTATGCTATAAATCCAATATCCACATATGTATGGATCTGGTTTGTTTTGTTTTATTTTAACAAGCAAATACAAATTTATTCCTCATCTCCCCTTGATTATACAAGTGGTAGCATAAAGTACAGATTTAGTGCTCCTGAATTTATTTTTCTTTTAATATTGTATCTGAATGGAGATTTTTCCATATCAGTAAGCAAAGCACTTTCTCAACTTTTCTTCCATCTCTCTCTCTCTCTCTCTCTCTCCTCTCTCTTCGCATACATGTCTTAATTTACTTATGTAGGGAAGGCAAAGCAGTAGGATATTTGATCACTATATGGCAAAAAATAAGATTGAATCTCTTCCTTATACCATACATTTTGAAACATTCCAAATAGATTAGAGATCTAACTGTAAAAACTGAAGCCACAGAAATAGAAGAATCATATATCTGATAAAAGGTTAATATCCACACTACATAAAGAACTCATACAACTCAATAGCAAAAAACAATCCAACTAAAAAATGGGCAGAGAATCTGAGTAGATACTTTACTAAAGACATACAGATGATGACCAAGTGCATGAAAAGGTGCTCGACATCACTAATCACCAGGGAAATGCAAATCAAAACAACAATGAGATACCACCTCACACCTGTCAGAATGGCTATCATCAAAATGAAAACAAACAACAAGTGCTGGTAAGGATGGGGAGAAAAGGAAAGAAACCCTGGTGCACTGTTGGTGGGATTGTAAATTGGTGAAGGCACTATGAAAAACAATATGGAGGTTCCTCAAAAAATTAAAAAAACAGAACTACTGTATGATCTATCAATTCCACTTCTGGGTGTTTATCTGAAGGAAAGGAAAACACTAACTCAGAAAGATATATGCACCCCCCATGTTCACTGCAGCATTATTTACAATAGCCAAGACATGGAAACAACTTAAATGTCCATTAATGAGTGAATGGATAAAGAAACTGTGGCATATATATACCATGGAATATTATTCAGCCATAAAAAAGGAAATCCTGCCATTGGTGACAACATGGATGAACCCTGAGGGCATTATGTTAAGTGAAGTAAGTCAGACAGAGAAAAACAAATACCATAAGATCTCACTTACATGTGGAATCTTAGAAACAAACAAAGAAACTCCTCATAGATACAAAAAACAGACTGGTGATTGCATAGACAGGGGTGGGGGATGGAGGATGGGGATGGGTAAAGATGTTCAAAAGGTACAAACTTCCAGTTATGTAATGTACATATAGGGATGTGATGAGCAGCATGGTGACTATAGTTAGTAACACTGTATTGTATATCTGAAAGTTGCTAAGAGAGTAAATCTTAAAAGTTCTCATCACAAGAAAAAATGAATGAATCAATCCTTTTATAACCAGGAAAAGACCTGAGTCAAAATGCATCAAGTTCCAGAATTAATTTAAAAAAAAAGATTAATAAATATGACATTAAAAATAAAATTTTTCATGGCAAAAAAAATCATACACACACAAAAAAGACATTAGACAATCTGGTGAAATATATTTGCAACTTATCACACAAAGGACTAATATCCACAATCCATAAACATATTTTTTAAATGAAGAAGAAAAAGACCAACAACTAGATTTAGGGAGTTCACAAAAAGAAATGCAAATGGACAGAAATGAAAGACATATATCTCTGAATTTACTTTATTATATAATTTTTACTTTGGAAAAAATATGTTTTACATAATTAAAATTTAAAAATCAAGGTAAAAAAGGCAATCTTTTCAGAGTTAATAACATTCCATAGTTTGTTTTATTATTATTAAACAAAAATAGAATTATAACAATGATTTTAAAATTTTTGCTTTTTTAATATATCTTTTTTTTTGCCTTTTAAAAAAATTTTAATTTTATATTGGAGTATATAGTTCAATGTTGTACAATGCTGTACAGGTGTACAGGAAAGCGATTCAGTTATACATATATCTATTCTTTTTCAGATTCTTTTCCCATATAGGTTATTACAGAATACTGAGTAGAGTTCCCTGTGCTATACAGTAGGTCCTTGTTATCTATTTTATATACAGTAATGTATATATGTTAATCCCAAACTTCTAATTTATCCCCCCCCCTTTTTAAATGTATCTTATTGATCTTTCCAGCATATACAAACCTACGTTCTATCCTACAGCTGGGCACTATTGCTTTAAATATTGAGGGGGAAAAAAGAAAACAATAAATCTATAAAATATATAGATAAATAAAATAAAAAAAAATATAAATAAAAACTATAAATCAAGCTGATAGCATAACCACACAAGAAAAAGTTACTTCAAATGACTTAGAAATTAGTATTTTGTCTGTACATCCCTAGTGGTATATATTCTAAGGACAAAAAGAAATTATAATTAGTACTAATATTGGTATTTAAAAAAAAGAATTGTAGTTATACTGTAGGTTATGCAAATAGTAATGCTGTTATTAATATCACTAGGAACCAAGATTTCCAGAATAAGAGAAAAAAGATGTAAATAACAAAAAAGTTAAGAAACAAAACATAACCTTACAATCTTATGTGTAAATTGCAAACACCAGTAAGAACTCAAGATCTTTCTCCTTAAAAAAATATTTCCTAATCCTGTCCACTGGAATGGCCTATAAGCAATAATAGCACAGTAGCTATGGATACTCCTTAGCACCCAGATTGTGATGTCTAAATACCACTTCCCGTTAAATGGAACTACATGGAGAAATGGCTGATTCCAGGTACAGAGTGGAAAATGTACAAAATAAACCCAGGTCAACTTACTGTGTCAGAAAGCAAAAGCATTATCAAAGACCACTTTGATCATGCTGAAGTACAATAGCCAACCTAAAGGGATTCTCACTAACCTAAAAGGAAGCAACTCGCATTGAAAAGAATGTCTGAAATGGGGCTTCCCTGGTGGCGCAGTGGTTAAGAATCCGCCTGCCAATGCAGGGTACACGGGTTCGAGCCCTGGTCTGGGAAGATCCCACACTTAGTTGCTCCACACTTAGTTGCGGTGGAGCAACTAAGCCTGTGTGCCACAACTACTGAGCCTGCACTCTAGAGCCCATGAGCCACAACTACCAAGCCCACACGCCACAGCTACTGAAGCCCGCGTGCCCTAGAGCCCATGCTTCACAACAAGAGGAGCCACTGCGATGAGAAGCCTGCGCACTGCAACGAAGAGTAGCCCCTGCTCACCACAACTAGAGAAAGCCTGCGCACAGCAACGAAGACCCAACACAGCCAAAAATAAAGAAAAAGAAAAAGAAAAAAATTTTAAAAAAAAGAATGCCTGAAATAGAGTGAAATGCATCAAGTATATAAAAATCCATGAGATCATAATAACCACAACTTATTGGTTACCACTGGAAGTTGCTAGGGTATCAACTCATTTCTTTGAAGATTTATAAATAGGGAAGAATTAAGCATTCATCTTGCCAAACTATGTTTCAGGGTAACTAAACAGCTGATACTGGGAAAGTTTTTCTTTATAAAAACAACCTAGCTAATAAATCATAAGGAAAATTTTTGTGGTTTTTTAAAATCACTATTTCTCAGTACCTAATGAAATACTGGATTTAGGCAAGAATAATCACAGGTTTCAAAAATCATTAAGTGAAAGGCTATGGGGAACTTTACAATGACAGGATCAGTCTACGGTTACCTGAACCCACTGATCAATTCTGACATAAAAAGAAAGACTACCAGCTATTTTGTGCCTCTATCTGAATGTTTTGTCTGCATAAAAACCAATGAAATTCTTTAAAAGACTTTCTCACTTAGTAGGAATTTTTAGGCAATTTTTACAGAAAGTATAATGGTAAACTGTTTTCAATTTTTATTTCTGAGTTTCATAAGGAAAATTCACATATTTATAAAGAACTTCAATCCTATTTTTATACTTAACTATTTTTCAAAAACAGTTTTAATTGATTTTAATCTTTCAATAATACTTACTGTGAATTCATCTCTTCTAGTAACTGTGTGAGCTTTCTCCAAGGATTATACTCAGAATCAATGCTGTAAAGCCGCATGTGCAAGGCTAATACATGGAACAGTTGATCTAAAAAAATTGAAGAAAAGGTAATTAGAAGGTTCACAAAATTTGTCCAGAACAATATTCAGGCAAAATTTCTAGCTAATTTATAAGGAAATGTTTCTTATCCTTATAATTATAATTCACCAAGTTTAAGTACCAAACTACTTCATGCTCTCTTTTAAGGTAAACTCTGAAATATATATCCAAATAAATTGTACTAGAATTTGGACTGTCCTTATGCTCAATCTTAATACAGGAATGGTTTGTTTTCTTCTCCTGTCAGAGACCTATTTTTCCTTGGCTTTATGCTTCAGGCTTGGTAACTTGTACTTCTCACTATTGTGATCTCCTAACCAAAATTCACTATTATCTTCAATACCCTACTCTGAGTAATATGGACAATAACTTCCATATAAACCACTGTTAAGTGAATATCTTTCTTTACCTAATATTTTCTCCTAAATATTCATTAGATTTAATTGTGACTTCATCATCTTTTGATTCAACATGAAGAAAAAATAATGGAAATAAGATTATTTAAGAGGATTATTCTGGCTATTTTCATTTCTTCTACCTAAACCATGACAATAATCTACCAGTCTTAGCTTTCAACAAAATTCTGCTATGACATTTAGAAAGAAAATTTTGTTTAAAATTTTTAAATTATTTGGGGAAAAAAATCCTAAATTTTGCTTTCATATCACATGTGCATTTTCTGGTATAAATGACAAGGATCGGACTAAATTATTCTGCCACTAATACTCAAAATATTTGAATTAAAATGAATCAAAATTCACTTTCTAGAATGTTAGATAATACTTTTTTGACATGTGATTAAAACTAATTCTTAAAACCAGAAAGAAAAAAGCCAAATGACACATATTGTTGTCACTCTCTAAATTAAAATATTCAAAACTAAACAATGTTTTGTTTCTCTGAGCAACTGACTTAGAAATTAACTATACTTTAGAATAACTTGAGATCCATCACTATGAGGAGGAAGAGTAATATTAGTGGTGGGAGTAGTTTGGGGAAGTTATTTGTAAGACATGAGAGCTATAAGATGAACAAAATATATGTTCCACTCTGTGGGGCAGGGTAGAGGAAATGAGACTAACACTCTGTACCTACAACTGTTTCAATCTGGTGTCTCTATAACAAACAGAAGAATCTAAATACCTTATCCTGCTTCACCTTCTGTCTATAAGTCAATGTATAGTCTAAATCCTCTTAAAAGTTCTTCATCCTATTAATGGTTAACACTAGCTGAGTATTTATTAGTGCCAAGCACTGCTTAATAATCACTTTATATGGATTATCTCAATTTATTTTCACAAAAATTCTACCAGGTAGGTAATACTGTTATCCCCAGTTTTGAGACAAGTTTCCCAAATTTTCAGTTTTTCTAGTAATCTGGTTCCATTGATAACACTAAGAACAAGAGACATTTTTAGCAGAGAAATAACATGATGAAAAATATATTGGTCATTTTTATTTTATTTCAATTCAATTACACATAAGAGACTTTTTTATGAAGTATATAATTTATAACTTTTAAAAAAGTGTCTAAAACCTAAAAGTATTTAAAAAAAATAAATTCCTCTAGCAGAAAATATTAAGATTAACTCAAGTTGCAAGTTGAGAAGTTTTGCATTCTTCTTATAGAGGTTTTAAGTGAATCAAAGGGCTCTCTTTAATATCTCCTTTCAAGATGAAAGTCAATTAACTTGAAGTTTTGATTTAATCAAAAGCATAGACATTGCAATTTTACTAACCTGTTTTGCACTGAAACCATGGCCAGCATAAAAGTAATGTTATAATCTGCCTACTTTCGAAGTCTTTACCATAATTAAAGAAATACAAATGCTGAAGAAAAGTTTTTTATCTTCTTATATTCCCTCATTCTACACATGAGGAAATAGGCCCAGAGAAAGGAAGTACCTTGCCAGGTCACCCTAATATTTACTGGAAAAGCTAAGAACAGAATTCAAGATTTCCTACTTGTTAGTTATTTCTACCACTCCAGTTCTCCTTAGGGTTTTTATGATGAAAAGAAAAGTATAAAATTCCTTTTGTAACACACACACCCCTTTCCATTCCTATGAAAAGCTGAGATTGTAACCCTGCAGCATCTTCTAAAGCTATAAATATAATAAATAACAAGAGTCTTTGGTATTGGTTTTAACTAGAACTGAAGGATGATAACATATCTAATGAGGTACATCTACCTTTCAAAAACAATGCTGGAAACTGCAGATAACTTCAACAGGAAAAAGAATAGGCCAAATAACAATCAATACTTTTCACTATGTTTATATAATTCACTGTGTTTTTAAAATTTAGTCTGAGACCTATCAGTAAGAATGAACTCTAATATTTATTTAGCAACAAAAATATCTTTGAGGGAATTCCCTGGCGGTCCAGTAGTTAGGACACTGCGCTCTCAACTGCCAAGGGCCCGGGTTTGATCCCTGGTTGGGGAACCAAGATCCTGCATGATGCGTGGGATGGCCAAAAAAATAAAAAATGATAATAATAAAATAAATACCATTCTCTAATAAAGGAATCAGGGCTTTAAAAAAAATCTTGTATACTAAACACATACTGACAGTAGCAGATATAGGATGAAGAGAACCTTTGATCATATCAAAAAGTTAAAGACTAAAAAATAATAGAAAAATGTATTAAACACCAACTATGTTCATGACATTTTAAAAGTTGAAAAGCAATTACACCAAGAAAGCATATTATTAAACTTTTGAATAATAACAGCAAAAGAAATAGATAACTTTTTTTTGAATGACACATTTTAAAGTTCTAAAGTTTAGACCTACGTTTATAAAAGGGTTTAGAAATGAGAAACATCATTAACTTATAGGTGTGCTGTGATTTCAATAAACAGGCACCACTGCCTAGTAGGACCCAGGAAGTCCTGGATTTGAATCCAAGCTCTGTACTAGCCATGGGTCCTTAGGCAAATTACCTTAGTTTTATTATCTGCAATAAAAAGTTGGATAATACCAACTTTCTGGGCTGGTTTTTTTGTTGTTGTTGTTGTTTTTTCTGGGCTGTTTTAAGTGATAGTAGTTATGGTAATAGCATACATCTGTAGTACGTAGACAGTGTGTTTATATACATGTACATACATATATGGTTTCTAAGGATAAATTCCAAATAATAAATTTAATATTTATAAATGAGATAATACAGCTAAATTAGAGATTATGACTACATTAGACACATTAGGTCTCCACATAAAACTACCACTCTATACAAAATATTAACATATATTTTTAACCTCTTCTCTCTCCTCTCCTGAACTTTTGGTACCACTCTTCCTTGGTTCTCCCCCAGCTTCTTCTCAATTACTTGTAAGTGTTCTTCTTCCTCTACTGAACTCTAAAAGGTGGCATTCTCCATAAGAAAGGAAAAGGGATCCCTCTGAGCCCTCCTTCCCTCTCATTCTGCACACGCTACTTCACATAAGCTCAACTTCCACTTCTACCTGTAAGTTTACAATTCACAAATTTTTCTAGCACTTCAGATGTTTGACAGGCACCACAAAGATCAATATATCCAAAACTAAATTGATTATATAGCCCAGCCTAGCTCCAATATTCATTTCCTCTTATAATTCCATCTGAGTGAATGACATCACTGCCCATGCAAACATCCAAGGAAAAACTTGGGAGTCATCTCCCACATTCTTGCCCTCCATAGCCAGTTGATTACCAATCCTATTGGTTCTGCCTCCTATGACCCCTCTTCTACTCTACTCCACCCCTACATCATTTCTCAATTAGATTACTCAACAATGTCCTCATTCAGTTTTATGTCTTTTGTTTCACCCCCTTCCAATTCCTGTAAACAATAAATCTATTCATATTATCTCATAAATGGTTGGTGAACCACTGAAAGAACAGGCATAGAAAGTGCTTCATGAGATAACCCCTATCTTCTTTTTCTGGTTTATTACTTAACCTTCTTTCCTCCCTTTACTTTATTTAGCAACTATTCACTAATGTGTCATATTGTCTCACTCTGCCTTTGCAAGATGTTCTCTCAGCCTAGAATAGCATCTTGTTGTTCTCCAGGCAAACCTGATTCATCTTTCAAGAGCCAGTTCAAGTGCTCCTCTGTAAATTTTTCTCTAATACCGCACCTGAGACAGATGTGATCATCCCTTGCTTTACGCATTCTCTACACTTGAGTTACTTTTATTTTAGCACTTCTAATACAGCCCTGTAATTATTTTTCACTTTTCCTCTCCTATGAGACGGTGAAATCTCTCTGAAAAAGACAACTCTTTCTTTTCCTCTTTGTAATTCCCAGGCTAGCACAGTGCTTGACATTTAACAGGATTTTTTTAAGCATGCTTAATACTGTATGAATATGTCAACAATCCTAGTTTTTTAAATCATATAATATAAGCCTAAAATTCATGATGGATTTATACTCTTCCTTTTCTGCTGTAATGACATATTGGCTTAGTAACCAAGGAAGAGGCCAATTAACTAGCCCTAATTTCACTGCCCCAAAGACAGTGACCTCTCAACTCTAACTAATAAAGTAGTGCTTGACTTACTTGCTCCCACTATCTTCTTCCCCATGTTGGTTGCCGTGACAACTCATCTGGGACAATGAACTCTATTTTCTGCAATACCTAATCAAATTCTTTACAGCTGGGACAAGTCTAAGGTATTATAATGTACTTAGTCACAAGAGAAACATATCATTACTAAAACAGAAAACACCATTGAAAGACTAATTTGTCGTTGAAAAAAACCAAAGATTTAAATATAAGAACTCTCAACTGGAACAAAAAGGTAAGATTTAGCAATCTCTTCTATCTGTATCAATATTAAAGTAAGACTATCATACCAAAAAAATCTATAAAGTAAAAACATAACTCCAACTTCATTGTAAAATTAAGAGTTTTACACGTATGGCTATGAATACCATACACACACGAAACACCGTTATGCCAATTTTTATGACTTGGGGAGTATCCACTTAAGGAAATTGAACACAAAGTTGTTACATATGTTTTTGTTATATATGTTTTTCATATATATTTTTTCAAAAATGCTTTCGAAACAGATGTTTACTGAGTTCAGTACCAGGTTGAAAATTCTGCGTCTCTGTCAGTCATTTCTAAACATGAAAGAGTTCTAAACAGGCAGATTATTTCTTAGTATAACACTCATACTGGTTATTAAGACAGAAATACATATTAAAGGAAAGACTTATCCTAAAGACTTTTATAAACTGGTTCTGTCTAAAATTGTACCACTGTTAAAATTTACCTAAGGTAAACTTAACTGGGTCTGCATTTCCAGATCATTCAAAATTTTAGTTCTATCAGTGCAGTTATCACTGATTAAATACTTGTCAATGAAAAAAATTTCAACTAGCCAAATGACTCTCTAAATTACCATGAAAAAAAATTTTCAATTTCTCTATAACTTATTAATAATCAAAGTAAGGAAATGGTTCTGACCCATTTATCCTAGGGTGAATATAATTGGTGTGGATATACACCTCTCACAGCAGAGTCAGCTTCCCCGGTTCCTCTACACAGTCCTGAGAAATTACCTGTGGAAAGATGGAGGGAACTCCCATGTGAGAACCTGAAAACTTTTTTCAGCTCCTGTTGAAAAAAGGAGCTGCCCTGCCCTAAGCCAAGCAAGATCTCAGGACCCCTACGCCCTGACAGTGGAAATTATTATCTGTGGGACTTAGTTCCTGGAATAACCACACCATTAACACAGGAAGGCCTAGCTACCTGGGCCACAAAGCACAGGACCTGCAGAAAAACTTTAAAGAATAGCTGAAGCCACTCTTCTTAGCTCAAAATCTTAAACCACACCTCTAACCCAGGCCACCCCAAGTTAACAATGTATTTTGTTCCCAATAAATAAGCTATATCAGTCTTTGGGAATAAATCCCATTCTGTCCTTCTAACCCCATCTTTTAACAGGTCAAACTTAAGGTTTGTTAAGTGCTTTTTTAAAAAAAAGACTAGGCTGAAAAATTAACTTTTATCTTGCTTCTGGTCTCCTCACCCACCCCCAATTTGATGATGGTAGTATTGAAGTAGTAGAAACAGTAATGTTGAGATTTACAGTCTATGAAGACTTGAACATACATTGTAAAACTGAGTTCTTACAACAATCCTCTGGTTGGATACTATGAAAAACAGAATCCATGAGATTAAATAAGCTTGCCATTAAACTATCTGCCCACTCATGAAGAGTTGAGTCTGAAAGCAATTTCTACATTTTTATATTAATTTATGTCCTTTGACCACTATAATAATTAGTGGCCAAATTTTCTTCTTGTTATGGGGTAACAAAAAGAATAGAACAAAAGTTGTGATCCAACCTATTTGTAGAATTCATAGTTTTTTAAATCTGAAAAGGACCTTACTAAGCCATGGATATCAGAATTTTACCACTGTTAAAGAATAAGATTAGACTACTTAATAGCAATTTTGTGATATTAAACAATATCTTTATGAAGCCTTACTGCAGGGTGAAATTAACATCAAAATAATTTTCTCTAACTCTGAATTCTCCAAAAATTCATTCTTTGAGCAACTAAAACTACTTTGAGCTGCATGCTGCACGCACACATCTAAGCTGGATTGCTTTCTATGAATAACAAACACAGGGGGCAGTTTTCCACTGTGTGCATCATTTCTTGAAAAGATCATATGTTATGTCAAAATTAAGTTAAAGCACCTCAAATGAAAATGTCAAAGCAAGGGTTTGCCTCAACCTTTCTTGACTAAAGTTTAATTTTTATCTCTATAAAATCATGAAATCCATTTGTGATATGAACTTTGGCTCCTTAGTTAAACTACAGTAATAAGCAGAAAGCTCAGACTCAAAGATATAGAAAGATGTTGATCTAACTAAAGATAAGTTTTAAAAAATTATCCTCCAATATTAATAATTTATCAATGACACCTCTTCCTCCCACCCCCACCCCAGTCACTGGTTTCAACAATTTCTGCTTGAGAAATACACTAAGAATATCATGGCAAAAAGTGCTGAAAGCCTGTAAACTTCACTGGAATCTATGGCATTCCATGTCTATTTTCAAATCACTTGAATGAAGAAATTGAGTAACTTTAATAAAACATTCTTAATAAAAAGTTATGCCTTCAATTTTTGCATCTGCTTTGTCCTACATCTGTTGCTAACCAAGTTGGTGGTACTTATCAGTATATATACCAATTTGTAACAAAAACTCCAAATTCACTCATCTTTCAAAACCTTGTTCAAATGCCATGTCCGCCAAAAGCTTCACTGATTTTACAAGCTAGATATGATCCCAAACCTCCAAATTTTCTAGAACTTTATCCATACCCCACTTTAGAACTTAACACTTTCTATCTTACAATAAATTATCTAGAATCAGTCTTATCTGCTGAATACAAGGTCCTTAATGCCTGATCTTCCAGTGAATAAAGAGGAGGTCCACAGCTCGGACCTAGGAATCAGGAGCAGAGCTGCATGTGGAAGCTGATGAGATGGCTCACGCCAGGGGCAAGGGGGAACCAGCCAGCAAACTGGTGAAAAATAAAGGAGAACCAACTGGTATCCAAGGAAGAAGGAATGAGGACTTGAGAAAATGTCTGAAGGAGTCGCCCAAAACAAAAATAGAATTCACAGTGAAAGGCTGGCAAAAGAAAATAGGCAAGATAACAGGAAGGATAGCATGGGAGATCCTGGAAATGTTCCAAGGCAATAGCGTGCAGTAGGATATCCGTGACTAAGCCCAGGGGTGAAAGTTTTTAAAGGTTCTGCATCTTTTGGGACACTTAAGGGCAAGAGATATGTCTTACATAACTGAATTTAATGTCAGAGAACTGGGTTCAATTGCAAGCTTTGACATTTTCCAACTGTATGACTTGGCAATGCAATCACTCTGAACTCCAGCTTCCTTTTCTAAGAAAAAGAGATAACACCTATTTAACATGGTCATTCTAAAGACTAAATAATTTACGTGAAAGTACTTTATAAACTTTAAAACTACAAACGTAAGGTATTATTAAAATACCATAGTATGCTGCTATGTGAATTAATTTTGCTCATTTTTACTGTGGAAAATTTCCCAGACATATATTTAGGAATGAACTTTTACTCTGATTGGATACTGGTCGGTTTATCTCAATACTTCAAAAATTTGTTTGAATATGGAAATGCTGAATGGCATTATTCAACGACAATTTGATTTCTCAGTATAAATTTGGCCAGTAATATTTTCTGCTTTTATTGTTGTAAATAGGTCAATCTTGTGCCCTGCCCCACCCCCACTGTGTGTGTGTGTGTGTGTGTGTGTGTGTATGTGTGTGTGTGTATGTGTGTGTCCATCCATAATTATCTATCAGGCATTACGCAAGCCATTCAAGACAAAATTTATTAAATTTTTTCTCAACTAAACTTCAGTTTCATCAGGAATTTGTGATGGAACATTACTCCAGAAGTGTAATTTCCATTATCATTTGCTTAATTAGTGGAGCATTTTCTCATTCTCTTTCACCAAAATATTATGAAAAAGAGAAAAGACATTTTAAAAATGATATATTTAAGAGGCCATAGAAAGTAATGAATGGGAAAAGGAAAATACTGACTTATGAATAGGCTCTAGAGAAAAAGAGAAATTTTTGTTTACTAATACCATTAGAGTTCTACTGGAAAATGAAAAAAATGAGATATTTGATCTAAGATCCTATGAAACACCTTCAATATGCTCTTGCATTAAACTTAAATTAGGTTTGAGTTAGGCTTGAGTAAATAACAAGTACATTAAGTTTATACACTTGCAAAATAGTGGGATTTCATAGAATATATAACATTCTGCATACATGATTTATAGAGCTCTTTTATAAATAATTAGGATAAATAATGTATAAGTAACTGAACAATACATCATATGAAAACTAAAATCAAAAAAATCATGTACAACCTAAATACATAAAATTTTTTATTTGTCAATCATACCTCAATAAAGCTGGGGGGAAAAAGAACTAACATAACTGATAAGGAAAAAAAGAAAACTAAAAACAGTATTAACTTATATTTAGGATAAGCTTCATCACAACCTCTTCTATACTGGCACATTGAAATCTCTTATTCACTAAAGGGGAAAATAAAAAGAAACAAAAGTCTGGAAGTAACTATCAATTTAATAATTTAAATTAAAATTGAGGGTGATAATTGAAGTGGCTGCTGCTAGACTTTTACTACTATTTTTAGCATTCTGGTTAAGTTCATCATTTACAAGCCTCTGTATAAATTTAAATATAGCTTAGAGGGAGGAAAAAGTAGCTTTCTAGCATAAAACTAAAATTCCTTTACTAAACACTTTCTAACAGAACACTTTCTGGAATATTATCAGCCAATGCCAAACAACAAATTAACAAGAAAGAATAATTTATCTAAGTGAAATTATAGTTTCTGCCAATTCAAACAGACTACAAGCTAAAACTCCTATTTATCAACAACTTCTATAAAACATACTATATCACTGGGTACAAGTAGGGTTTAAGTACATACATCAAGGGGTCAGTAAATACTGAATACTCAGTAAAAAATAAATTCCAAAACCTTAAATTTCCAAGAACAAAGTGATAACACAAAATAAAATATCAAAATCTAGTAAACTAGTAAGAATTTTAAAAGTAACTTGGTTAAATTTCACATAAGTTCATATCTTTATGTTAGAAATTTCAAGGTGTTTTTGGTCAGTCCTTTGCTCTGAAATCATTCCAAAATTACATATATATCTTCTTAAAATAACACATATTTTTGAAAAACTTATATTGATAATTTTAAATAATTACTAATATTTTTAGCATTTAAGAAAATATATTCATTTTTCAAAAAATACATTATGTTTTAAACAATTTTTATTTCCCATATCAATCACATTAGGAAATATTTTAACTCCATTGATTTGGGACCAATAATTAACTGTACATGACATTAAATAATATTACCCTTAGTATTCACATTAATTCTCTAAACAATGACTACACAGTGATAGCATCAAAACCATGCTCATGAAAACTCTACTTTAAGTTCCAAATGATACTTCTCAGAAATATACCCTTACAAAAAGTACTGAAGAATCATGCTCAGTTTACAATATAAAGCATATTCGTAAATAAAAGTATACATCTACAATTTTAATACATTTGTGCACATCAAAATACAGTACAAATGCCTTCACTGATTAACAGCAGCTATTTATATAGCAATCTGTAGGTGACACGAATTGTCTTTATAAAAATTTTCTTAAGTCCAGACAACATAAAAATTCTTTAAAAGAATTTAAGTTTGAGGAAAATTTTTTATCATTGAGAATAATATACTGTTTTAATTTTGAACCAACGTAATTCTGTTAATTACTATGACATTTATTTACTGACTAATCATACTATAGAAAGAGCTAAATGTTCATGATTCTTCTAAGATTAACCATTTAAAGCATATAATCACTATTAAAATTGATTATACAAAACATAAAAAGAATTTGAAAATACAACAAAAGACCACTTTGCCTATATATGCTTTCAAAATGAAATAATCAGAAATTTTTTAAAATTTAGCACTGCTTAAGACTTACTTAAACAAGACCTTTTACCAGCTGTGCTTGCACCACCTGAACATAAATTCCCTCCTCGATGAATTAATTCAAGTTCCAAATTGGTTCTGTAAGCAAAGCATTAAAAAATATCTCAGTCATTAGATTGAAGTAATACTTTTTGTTTTATTGATATGTCTGAATAAACCTAAAGTTCTTCAACTTTATTATTTGAAAAATTATAGTTTATGCAATATCAGTAATAATCATATTTTATCTGATACTTAGAAAGTTAAAAGGGGAACAGTTTATCTACCCTTACTTATATGTTCATATTTATACCTGCAAAACTGCACACGTCACAGTGTAATTGTTGCAAAATCCTAGATGTTGGTAAATACTAAAAACTAGGCCTTAAGGAAAAAAACTGCAACACATTTCAAAAACCCGCATATGAATCTGATGAAAGAATCTGTACTCTGGCAGCCACTGATTAGATGGTTACTGGCATATAACACACAAGGGCATACCAATTTTTCTATCAGAGAAATGGTTATCACTCACTGGAGCTTAGATGGCATCTAGAAACCAATATTAAGAAACAAAATCACTAACATCAAAGTGGCTATAAACAACACATATAATTAAACAGCAGTCTCCTTTATAGACTTCTAGAATTACAGTTTTATTAAAATACATTGTATAACTATTAACACTGCTAAACAACAATATTGTTCAAATAGATTTGAAATTATATTTAGCGATTATTAGTTTACAGAATAGCAATAATTAGTAAATTGACATTTCAAAAATCAAATTGATGCAGAATCTAAAGATTTACTCAAAAGCAGTAACAGTAAAATAGCCAATCAATTTTGACAAAATAATAAATGAAAATTCTGAGTGACTGTGTGTATTTTTATTTCAACAGTATTAATAAACTTAAACACACCTTTATTTGCCACAACTAAAACTGAATAAACTAGTTTATACCCAAGATATGTATATATGACACTAATAGTGAGATATCCCCCATCTTAAAAATAAATAAATAAAAGGCAACATTTCAAGCTTACTCTTTACAAGTGAATTCAGGAAAGAATAGAACCCTATTTTATTTAAAACGAAACATTTTGAGCTGGTTTTGTTTGTATTTTGAATACAGAATGTTTTGAAATGTTATTTTCATATATTTACTTATAAATGCAAACTGTTAAAAATATTAATATTTCTAAATCTGTATATTTGCCACCCATTTCTAAAGGAATGCTTTAATCCTCTCTACTCAGGAGGGAGAAAAAGCAATTTAACATTGATAATGTTCCTGCTCAGAGCTCCATCTGGTTGCTGCTGATAAGGGCATCTGTGTGACAAGGGAATTTTCCACCCTTCAGGTGATTTGCATTGCTCACTGAACTTCTAAAAACCTACCAGCAAGGAAGCAGGGACAAGGATTTCATATTAGTGGACAGAAAGCGAGCGGAGACCAGCATGTGTTCCTTCATCAAGGGAATATAAATGAGATCAATACATTTTGTTTTCACAAATCTTCTGTTGCCTAATCTGTAGAAAAAAATTAATGGCTATATTCTCTTATAAAAACTAAGATTTCCTAGATAGTACTTTTAAAAGAGCTAACCAGAAACGCGATTAATTCTTATAAATGAACGTCAGAACCAGAATGTCAACTTTTATTTCAGCATAATTTGCAAAAATATTCATTAAAATATAAATACAATAACAAGTCTATTTATTTAATCATCAAATAAGATACTTTAAAGGATGATAAACATGTTACCAGAAATTTGATTTTAAAAAATACTTGAAAGAAAACTACCAAATGTAATTAATTACTTCAGATTATGGTTGGAATATCTCCTGTACAACATTCCTTCTGAGTTAAAAAAACAAAACTACCTATCCAAAAGGTTTGTATAATATCTAGGATTTAAAAAATCAATATGTCTCAGCTTCTCCTTATTTAATTTATAACAAAATTGGCCCTTTAAGTCTTGCTAGAGAAATGAACACACAAATGTGTCACATGCCCCATGTCTGCTTTTCCCTCACTGTTGAAATCATAACGCAATATTCTGTTTCTGCCCTCCTGAATGGATGATATAAAAATTAAGATGTATTGGGAGCAGAAGTTTTCCAAGCCTTTTTGTTCTTGGAGAAAAGTAGACTCAACTTTCTATATTTTCTAACACAAACACATTCAAATTAGTTTGGACGGGGAATAAAGAAGAAGAGAAAATCTCTACATTTGAAAGAAAGATTGCTTAAAGCCTATCATGGTGGCCACTTAGATATACCCATATAAAAACTCCTCCAACTATGCTCCAGTTTCTTTTTGCTTGACCAAGTATGCCTTCTACCCCTCATTTGGCACTAACTTATATTTTTAGAGCTATAATTTGAAAAACAAACGTGTATAAACACACACACACAGAGACTCAAACACATACTCGTATAGCGTGGGTTCAAGGCCTGAGCCTACCCCTACTAGATGACCAATTAATTCAATTTCTCAGAGAAGAAAAGATCTTCATCCATACCATGGCCTGGCCTATATTATCGAATACTCAGCTCAAGCTCTAACTCCTCCAAGAGTTAGGGAGAACTAACTCCCTTTTCTTGGAAAAGGAAAGAAGTGCTTCTACACACTTTATATTTCAATTTGCTCATCTTCCCTTTTGAAGTTCTATAGCACTTTCTCAATATGATATATCTATTTAAAATATATGTATTTTTTAAATATTTATATTTTTAAATATTTTATATATTTTAAAAAATTATATTGTTTTATACAGATTGATGTACATTAGTTTTGTCTCTCCAACTAAACTGTAAATTCCTGAAGACCAGGGACCATTTCAGATGCAGCTTCTATATCCCTGATGGTACCTAGGAAAGTGTTCAAACAATTCCCAGGACCTGAACACCTCTTTGTTTTGATATGTAGCCAGTGATAAGATTCTCTAATCCCTGCAGTTTATTATCATTATCTTGTTGACCCTTCCTTTAGTTTTAAAAAGGATTCATTATTTGGTGTTTTAGCAAGCATTCTTCTTATTTCAAATATAATTAGTTTATAAAGTTTAAACTTATAATGCAACTAATGTATAAAGCAAGCTGCATTCACTCTACTGAACAGTTTACCCACTTATGACTTAAAGATGTCTCTTCATCTACATCTCAGTTACTCACATTTCAACTTCTTTCCATTTCCATGTTTCTCACATATACAGGCTAAGTGCTACTTACTAATAACTCTAGGCTATATATAACTTGGGTCCAAAATCTTTGGAGAAATCAATTACTCAAATTAGTGTGATTCATTGTTTCAATAATGAAATAATGAATTGGCATTGAAGTGAAAAAAGCTTTCTTCTCCAAAATTAATTTTCCATAATCCATTTGAATGACTGATATTTACAATAGAATGTTTTTTGGAAATACATTAAAACTTGAATATAGTAATTTTGATTAATTTTAATGCGACAAAAAGATCATTCCAACAATTTCTTCTCTGCTGCCCTCAGAAAATCCTCCAAGGCTTCACCTTGCAAATAAAATTAAATACAAAGAGATACATATTGTCCTACCAAAAACTAAAAAATAGCTCAAAAACAATTATTAAAGGACACAGCTAGTTACCCACTAGAAATATTTTGTTTCTAAACATCAAAAAATTTAAGCTCCCCAAAGAGCAAAAAAAATTACTTATTCAGCTGGGAGAAATTCAGTCCTGGGAAACTAGGGTTGTAGCCCATTCAAATTACTAATGTCAAATACAAATACATTTGCATGTTCTAAGGGACTATACATTTAAGAATCACAGCATTTAATTCAAAAGTTAAATAACTGAAATTAATTTTATTTCTAAATATTTTACTTAACCATTTTAAATACTGCTAAATACTTCAATGACTACCTTTTAGGCATAAAAATGATCATAATCTGTAATCGTAAGTATTTAATGAAACAAGGTTATATGCCAGGCAGAAGATAACTGTAAAGACCTGGTTTCCTACCTTGAAAAAGTTACATCTTATTCAAATAGAATACACATGCTTTTTCCTTTAACTCATATTTTTGTTAATTCTTGAGTCAATTTGTTTTTTGTGTTTCTTTTTAATGATTAAGTAAAACTTAGAGAAGGCATGCAATCTCACTGTGAGAACATTGCAATGGCCTGGGTAATTTTAACCAAGGATAAGGTTTTTAAAGGTTATATACTTTCACTTTTGGAATCATTATATTGTTGCTTTAGAGTTTACCACTAAGGATCAGAGAAGGATGGGAGGATGGGAGAGCCTATTTTCTCCACTTCTCTATATACACCCTTAGTAAATAACATTTGACATCTGTCCCTGCTTCTATATAAAAGAGAAAAACAAAAATATGTTGATTCAAAAAGTCTCCCATTATCACAGCAAGCTTTCTATAAATATTTCTATTAAAAATTATATATATATTCTATAAATTATTTATATATTTAAACAAAGAAATAGGAATCCAAAACTTCTACCAAACTAAATTTAAATCAAATTATTTGATTTATCATACTACAGCAAAATTCCATGTACAGATCATTCCCATTCAACCAGGATTTTCTTATAAGGTCAATCCTAATAAAATCAAAGGCATAAATGCACAAGTGACATAAATATGAGTGTGTATATACATGCATTAAGTTGGTCTACATCCATGTCACTTTTCTACATTATTACCATAATATTGTACAGAACTTTATGAAACCTTGAAACCTGGCAAAATTAAATTATATTCAATTTAGTTTTCACATAAAGTATATTTTATTGCAAGTATGTAATTGGTAACTCTTCAGAGACAAAATGTTAAATTAACTGTTATATCTTCCCCCAAAGCATTCTAGATAAATAACAATAGCCTAGGAATACACAGATTAGATAGTTACTTCCCAACCCATTAGATCCTTTTACATCAATCCACGTCCAGCACTTGCATTCTTAGACCAAAAACTAATGTTTCCTTATCCTGAGGTCTAACTTGCTTGCTGCAATTTTCTTAAGTCTGGTTCCATTTTTCCTGGGTTCAAAAGAGTACATAGTTCATTCACTCTTTTGTTACCCTCTGTTCCAGGAATGGGGCAGAGAGAATGGTCATGATGAACTTCATGTATATATGACTTATAAAAGCTGAACTAAGGAGAGGAAAAAGGATAACAGTAATTGAAAGAACACTATACCTCAGCTCAAGAAATCTGAGTTCTAGTCCTACTCTACCACTAATTTGTTGCATGACTTCAAGTCACGTTATTTCTCTAAATCTTACCTATTACAATATTACTTGAACAAAATATGAAGTATGCTTCTAGAAATATCCAGGGGTCTACAATATCAGATCTGGCAGAATGTGTTTACAATTGTGCCTGCTTCTCTGCTATTTTTTTTTTCTTACAGTTCTCCATTTTCCTTCAATTAAGTTTTCTAAAATTCCTATTTGGAATTATTTCTTAGGTATTGAACACCTACTCAGTAGATTAGACTATTCCTACCTAATCTGAAAGATGAGAAGCATTTACCTCTGTTTTCTTGAGACCGATAGCTACTCACAGAAGTTTAGAACATGCCTGATCCCGTTTCCTCTCCTTTATCTGATTTTCTAAACCACTTATAGTCTTCTAGGACATTACTAGATCTTGCATGAGCTTAAAACAAAGTAAGTTCTTCTTACTGTTCTTATTTTTTTTATAAATTAGAAGTATTTAACATATTACAATGTTTTAGTTCTTAGTACTATCACTTTTTTGACAGGGCTTAAACAGTGATTTCTTAACAACACCCTTCATATATAATACTCACATGCTTTGAGGTAGACATCTGTCCCAAATGTTACTAATATACTTTTCCTCATATATCCTATAATGCTTAATAATACCTAAACCAATATTCCATTAAAATAAAAACTCCTCAGAAAAATGAAGGAAAACTCTACTTTTATAGACCTTTTAGGAGGTTCTAAAACTAGCCATAATTTCAACCAACATTAAAAATATGCAACCTTTTTTCAAATAAATATGAATGAGAAATAAAATAAACTATTAACATTAAGTAAATATAAAAGTATATACTATGTATACCTACCTAGCAACAGAATACATAAAGAGAAAATCATTATCTGGTGAGCCTGGAGTCTTGCTATAGTCTCTGTATTTCTTCTGAGTGGTATTTTTGATATCTTTCATTACAGATTCCATTTCTTTACTTAAGTTGGTTTCTGACTGTAAAAAACACAAACATACATATAAAGTTTATGTATATTCATTTTCTCTAATAACAGTCTAACACTAC
This sequence comes from Grampus griseus, assembly GCF_964374135.1. NCBI lineage: Eukaryota > Metazoa > Chordata > Mammalia > Artiodactyla > Delphinidae > Grampus > Grampus griseus. The sequence continues at coordinate 61,981,170 of NC_139001.1, forward strand.
ATTGTTTATCATATGAGCACACTAGGAAGTTAAGGTTTAAAAGTCAAAACAGATGTACATTAGCTACGCACTATAAATATATCGAGTGCACAAAGATAAAACAGATCAAGAGGTATTTTCTCTTATTTTAGGGACCTTTTATTCTAATTTTATATTGTGATCCAACCATGAATTAACCACACAAACTATATTCTAAACAAATGAGTATATGTCATTAAAATATCTTAGAACAGTTTCCATGCTTATAAAAAATCTTTCATTTAAGCTCATTTTTTCAAGATTAATATTGATGTCCCTTACTTTAAGCCTATTTTAATCACATAAAAATCTGGATTTCGAAAAGAAAAAAAATAACACATAGACTCAAAAATTAGTCTTCAATTCAGAAAAGAAGATGAATCTTTCTGATTAGCTTTAAACTATGAATTTCTGTTGAAAAAGTCAGATATTCATAGTTTTCATAAATTTACTGCATATACTGGGCATTGCTGTCACTCCTCTCAGGGACCATAACATAAATCTATAATGAAGGTGAAATATTTAAGAATTTAAATCAAATAAATCCTACTGGATGGGATAAAAGATGGGTTCACTTAGACCAAATCTCACAGTAAAATAGACTGACTTATGGTTCGATCATATATACAATATTTTATCTCTCTAATACACACACACATACACACAAATGTATGTCTAAGTCTATAATTACACACACAGAAAGTTTGCATGTGTGTGTGTAAATACATCATCTTAATTTTAATATACCTAATGGCATATTTTTAAATGATTAGATTGTGCTTTACATTGCAAGATACATCTATATAATGCTGGACTTTGTTTTTAAATATTTCAACATAACCATATCTAAGCTTATAGGATATTTCATGATCTGGAAGATGTATATTAAAACTATAACAATTTAGACTAAGGAAAAGCATAGACTTTAGTAATAATTTGTTCTGTTACTCTCATTTTTGTTTTTAATAACCACCAACAGAAGAGTAAAACCTCTAAAAGCAATTTCTACTAAATATATAAGGTCCAGAGTAATTTAGAAGTAGAACAAAAATTAAAGCTGAAAAGCAGAGCTGAGTTAACCAGGATATTTCTGCCTTACACTGATGCTTACTGGGAAAGCTCCCGGACGTCCCTGCAGCTCCTCCACTTCCTTTATGAGATCTTGTATGCTTTTGTTACTAGGACGTTGCCAAAGGTTGTTTTCGACATTGCTTCCAGGATAACAAGGAAGAACACTGTTAGCAAACTGCCTGCAGAGAGGACATGTGAATTCTCCTTTGTCCACTGAGAAGCCCTGAAGAACCTGGTCATTCTATAAGATGAAACAAACATACAGCTATATGATGCACATGTTTACAGAAAACAAAATTAACACCACTACATTTTATAGTAAATAAATGAACCATACAAAAAAGGACCTCTAATGCATGTCATAAAAGCATAAAATCATTTAACTGTTGAAGATTATCAAATCACTTCTTACATCATGGCAATCATGTAACACTTGCCATCACCAATGAACGGCTTAAGTATCCTACTCTTCTCTCAGTATGAAACATTCAAATAATGATGCAATCTGAAACATTCAAATAATGATGCAATTAATCTGAAATGTGGATTTAAGATACAGAATAACTCAAAAAGCAGGCCACATTAAAGTGAATCACCTTCCCCATGCCCCTGTTTTCTTCACCTATAAGTGACTACTGGAAAGATTCTCCCAGTGCTCATGTTATTTGATGTAGGATAGACAGCTTTTGAGAGTATTTAAGCCTAAAAGAATGTAATGTGTCTTCCAAGGTGTCTAATGGCCGAACACAACTGATTGGACTTGATGCAGTGGGTTTGTTTAGGTTTAACGGATAGGGGCAAGATTTAGTTAGAATACTCAGAACATAAGGGTGATAAGGAGGGGAATTAATTTAACATCCTCTCCTTCAGATGTTCCTGATAGGAGAAGGAAGAAATATGAGAATTCTTGAAACAGAGACACATAAAGCACATACGCCTAGGAGGAAACTCTTGCTCATGAGAGACTGCAATTCATGCTAACTAACCAGGATTTAAGGCAGGAATCCAGGCTGCTATATTTGTTCCTTTCTTTTGTCTGACACCACCCACATCTATTTTGCTCTTTCAGGCTACTGCTATTGTGTAGTCCTAACCAGTATCTTACTCTTTTTTCCAGCAGTCTCTCTTATTCTGCCACTACCCTAATGCTTTATCTCAAAATATGTTTTTAATGTAATAATATATGTATGAATGCTACAATATGACCATTATTACTAATAAGACAAAAATAATGAGAAAAAAGGATACAAAGAAGAAAAAATGAATTTATTTGCCCATGGTTACAAAGGTAGTTAATGACAATGTCAGAATGAACTTAGGTTTCCCAACTCTTTAATTTAGTGTTCATTTCACTGTATCTTGGATTTCAAGTACTTTGGCCAAAAGAACTGAATTCTATTTTTTTTTTTTTTTTTTACTCTGTGACACTTATTTTTTCAATTCCTTAAAAATCTAACACCATGTCTTCTTAAATCCAATTCTATAAACAAATGCTAAGGTCCTATCATGTGTCAAATGCTGCACCATGTGACAGCAAAAAGAGTTAAGAGACATCTTCCTTTAAGGTACTGACAATTTAAAAGCAAAGAGAAACAAATTATAACAATAGTGTGATAGATGCAACAGAGAAGGCTTCCCAAAGAAGACTTGTGAAGTAAGTTTTAAAGATATACAAGAGGAGTGTACTAAAAGGTTGGGGCAAGGGTCCTGGTGGTTGAAGGACATTCTATGATAAGCTTCCCTGTAGCCATAATTTTAAAGAATGCTAGGTCCTCATTCTAGCCTTGACTGAAACTAGGTTCTTTCCTGAAGCATCACCAGAAGCCCTCTCAACTAGGCACTGCTCATTTTCCCACATCTCTCAAACCTCAGTATCCTTCTCATCTCCAGTGCTGGCTCAAGATCATTACTCTTGCATTCTCAGTGTGGCTCATGCCATTTAGTGAGATCACCCCTTTTCCTTCCTTTTTACTGTCATCCATTGCCCTTAATATCTGAAGACTTTGGTACCTAGATCAGTTTTCCTCATCACTCCAAGTCCTGCCATCCTCATACACAATTTCAATGTATGTACAACAAATCTTATACCTTAGTCCCTTAGCTCCTTAACCTCAACAACTCCAATGGCTTTGACCTCCACTCTACCCTAGCACCTGTTACCATGACCACACTCTTACCTTGTAATGACCTTGTAATGACCAAAAATTGTAATGACCTTACCTTGTAATGACCAAAAATTGTCCATATCTGAAAATATTAAATTCAAACATCTTATATTCTGTCAACTCCTATCTCTTTTAGTCCCTCCCTTTTTCCTCAGTTTATACGGTCTTTCCTATCCTACCATACACCATGATATATCATTTTAAAAACTCTCAAGTCAACACTTCTCATTCTCCCTCCATATGTCCTTCTATGATACACACCTAAACAAAATCTTCATACAAAATTAATCCAGTGTATGACTTCCAATTCTGCTACAAACTGCTTCCCACCTCAACTTAGCCCTGAATACTTCCTGGCAATCTTTCTCCAACATCCTATGAAGCATTCTTTCACCCAATTCCAAAGTGGTTTTTCTAAACCGTCTCCTCACTTGTCAAGTCCCTTTACCTACCCCAGCTTTGCCCCCTCTACTCTAGGAACATAAAGCTACACCTCCTACTTCAGAAAGAAGAGGGTCATGGCAGTGAGACAGGAGGAAAGGGGGCAGGGCACAACCTTTAAAAGAATGACACAGCTGTTCAGGATACGACAAACTGGTTAGAACCAACTAGGTCCAAAATGGTGTAAGATTCGACTTCCAGTAGACCTTGAGCCTCATTATATGCTCACTGTAATACATTAGCATATGCTAAATGACACACCCACCAGTGCACCAGACAATTCCAAGGCTAACCATAAAAGGCCAAAAAGTGGGCGATGGCCCAATTCCTGGAAATCCCCACCCCTTCCCCAAAGTAGCTGGAATAATCCTCCCACTTGCTAGCCTATGAAATTCCCAGTCCATGAAAACTAACCACCCCTATACCCCAGGGTGCTCTCACCCTCTGAGAAGGACTGTATTCTGCCTATGGAATGTGTACTTCCCTGAATAAATCCCTTTCACTTTATTATGGCTGACTCTTGAATTCTTTCCTGAACAAAGCCAAGGACCCTCACTTGGCAGTCTGCCCCAGGGACATGCCCAAGACCTGGGACAGTGACCGTCCTCTCATGCCTGCCCCATTCGCCTGCAACAGCAACTCCTTCAGCTTCATGCCTTCTCCCACCCCAAATATCTGATTAATAAATCCCATCAGTCCTTCCACCCACTTTCTTCCTTCTACTCTCTTTGCTAATATCTCCTAATAGTCTCCCAACCATATCATTGCCAGTATGATCTACCTAATGAGGATACTTATTCCCAATCAAAATCTTTCAGTGATCACCAACACCTCTTACCTTAATTCTTTCCTTCCTCTTATGCTCCACATGCAATCTCTCACCAAGTCAAGAAAATCCTTCTCTAAATATATTTCAAGCAACCTAAGTGTCCACTGACAGATGAATGAAGAAGATGTGGCACATATATACAATGGAATATTACTCAGCCATAAAAAGAAACAAAACTGAGTTATTTGTAGTGAGGTGGATGGACCTAGAGACTGTCATACAGAGTGAAGTCAGAAAGAGAAAAACAAATACCGTATGCTAACACATATATATGGAATCTAAAAAAAAAAAAAAGTTATGAAGAACCTAGGGGCAAGACGGGAATAAAGACGCAGACCTACTAGAGAATGGACTTGAGGACACGGGGAGGGGGAAGGGTAAGCTGTGACAAAGTGAGAGAGTGGCATGGACATATATACACTACCAAATGTAAAATAGATAGCTAATGGGAAGCAGCCGCATAGCACAGGGAGATCAGCTCGGTGCTTTGTGACCACCTAGAGGGGTGGGATAGGGAGGGTGGGAAGGAGGGAAATGCAAGAGGGAGGAGATATGGGGACATATGTATATGTATAACCGATTCACTTTGTTATACAGCAGAAACTAACACACCATTGTAAAGCAATTATACTCCAATAAAGATGTTAAAAAAAAATTTCAAATCTCTAACCTCTTCTCCATCTTCACTGCCATGACTAAGCCCAAGCCACCATCATCTCTTACCTCCTAAATAATATATGCTATCACCATATTCTTTCTTATTCTCCTGCAATCTCACACCCTAAAATCTACAGAACTACCACAATAACCTTTCTGAATGTCATCTCTCTGCTTAAGAGTCTTAAATGGCTTTAATGGCTCTCTGTAAGGAATCTGTCTAAAGTACAAATTCCTTATATGGACCACAAGACCCTTTACAATATAACCCCTAATTACTTCTCCAGTCTTCTCTCTTATCACTCAAGCACCTTACTTCATCAAATTCTGGAACTTGCAGATGTCCCAATAAGACCCTGTGCATACCTCATAACTCTTAGCACCTATACCGCAACTATTTGTTTATTTCTGTCTCACGCAATGCATAGTAAATTCCTTGAGGGAAGAAACTGTCTTATTCATTGGGATGTATCCCCAATGTCTATCACAGTGCCTGGAACACTGTAGGCATTGAATAAATATTTGTTGAATGAATGACTGAATACAGAAGTATGAAAAATGCATAATGTGCTTAAGGAACTATTAATTAGTTTATTAATGCTGAATTGATGGAAGACAAAGCTAAAGTAACATGCAAGCCCAGATCATGGAATGCCTTGAATGCCATTCAAGGAAGACTGAACTTTATCCCAACAGGAAGAAATCAGTAAAGAATTTTTAAGCCAACAACATGTCACCTGATTTACGTTTTAGAAAGATCAATATAATGAGTAAATTAGACTTGGAGTAAGGAAACTGATAAGCAATTGCAATAGTCAAGATGAAAGATGAAGGCATATGCAAAAAAGCAGAAGTGGGAATAATGTAGTCAAGTGAGATTTAGGAAATGGAATCAATAGAATTTGTTATGTGACTTAATGTGAGAGGTAAGGAGTAGGAAGGGAAAAAGAGAACTCTTCTGCTTCTGAGTCAGGAATCTGGGAATAGGGCAGGCCATGCTTTTAAGAAGCTGAGCTGAGAGAAAAAGAAAGACTGCAGCTACATGGGAATGCAAGATCAAGGGAAGGAATTTTGAATGCCAGAGACTTGAGCATCTTTATGAACTGAAATGAAGAGACAGAATGGGCAGAAAAACTGAAGACACAGAAGAAAAAGAGGTTACTTACTGATAGACCAAGGCCCCTGAGGTGATGGGGAGAAAGGAAAACTAGAGCATAAACGGAAAATTATTCTTGAACAGAAAGAGGAATACTACCCTCAAAAGTAAAAAAGAGGGGACTTCCCTGGTGGCGCAGTTGTTAAGAATCCACCTGCCAATGCAGGGGACACAGGTTCAAGCCCTGGTCCAGGAAGATCCCACATGCCGCAGAGCAACTAAGCCCATGCACCACGACTACTGAGCCTGCGCTCTAGAGCCCACGTGCCACAACTACTGAAGCCTGTGCACCCTAGAGACCGTGCTCTGCAACAAGAGAAGCCACCGCAACGAGAAGCCGCGCACTGCAATTAAGAGTAGCCCCTGCTTGCCACAACTAGAGAAAGCCTGCACACAGCAACAAAGACCCAATGCAGCCAAAAAATAAATTAATTAATTAACTTTTTTTGAAAAGTGAAAAAGAAAGGATTGGCTGGGATGCAGTCACTTATCGGGGAACAGAAAAGCAAGGTAGGAAGCTAAGGTAGTATGTGACAGACAGCCACTGTTGTCTTGGTGCCACAGGAAGAGACAGATCTGATGAGAGGAAAGGCATCTTGGGATTTAGGCAAAGAGTCTGGGATAGAGGAGGCAAAGGTCTGGAATAGCTGCTAAGGAGACTAGGAGAGGAAACTGATCAAAGACAGGTAAATGAATTGGTAAGTAATATCTACAGTCCACGACCCCAATCTCAGCCACTAGTCTAAGAAACCACAGATTTGTGGAGGTACCAGTTCACCTAGTTTTATGATTTTCTAACAGTGCTAGCTGACTGGGTATAAAATCAAAGGAGGTGGATTAAATGACTGGTATTAAGAGCAGAATGGGCACAGTACAAGAAAGTGAGGCAAGGAAAGAGCTAGCGTACTAGGAAAATGCAAGGGGCTAAAGGACTAGAGATCTTGAGGTCAGAAGTAAAACACACTAATAAGAGTAAAAATAAGACACTTTGAAGAATAATCACATAATGATATGGCAGGATATTAAAGCTTACTATTGTTGAGCTGGAGTAGCAAAGTCTAAAATTACAGCCGTGGAAGTTAGTTGCTAATGTGAAGTAAAAACATGAAATCCCGGGCTTCCCTGGTGGCACAGTGGTTGAGAATCTGCCTGCCAATGCAGGGGACACGGGTTCGAGACCTGGTCTGGGAAGATCCCACGTGCCGCGGAGCAACTAGGCCCGTGAACCACAACTACTGAGCCTGCGCATCTGGAGCCTGTGCTCTGCAACAAGAGAGGCCACGAGAGTGAGAGGCCCGCGCACCGCAATGAAGAGTGGCCCCCGCTTGCCACAGCTAGAGAAAGCCCTCGCACAGAAACGAAGACCCAACACAGCCAAAAATAAATAAATAAACAAATGTGGGGTTTAAAAAAAAAAAAAATGAAATCCCTAAAGTTGAAGAGGTCAACAACTGTGAGGCTGAACAGTCCGAATGGCAATCATAATCACCCAAGATGAATTAGGATGTATATACTGTAAAAATACTTAATACCTGGAAAGACACAGACACCTTTAAAATGCTTCAATTGACTTACCCGTAATGATTCCATATAAGATTTATGACAATCTATATGTAACGTGTGGCCACAGGTTTGTACATAAACACCTCCTTCCCAGCCAATGGATACTGCCAAGAGACAAGAACTCTTAAAAAAGAAAGAAAAGGACAAAATACAATTAATTTTAAAGAAGTAGAAACATATCTAAACAAATCCACATAAACCTCTCAAAGATTTCATATTGTTATACTAATGTGAGCTTTGTATTTTTGTGATGTAAAGAAACACCTGACTTGACAGCCCTGAGGCAATATCTTTAAACTTGGAACAGAGTTTTAGCTTCCAAATAACTATACTCATAATGAAAGAGAATAATTATTAATTAGCCTTTCTCTACCCCATAAGATATAATAAACTATACTGCTACTGAGTATTTTACCTGTTCGACATGGTACTTGATCTCTCTGTGATATCTAACCTTAACAACTGCCTTCTTAAAGCACCTACTTCCCTCTAGCTTCCACAATGCTACTCTCTTTTGGTTTTTCTCCAATCTCTTTAACCATTTGGTTTAGGCCTCCTTTTAAGACTTTTCTTTCTTCGTCTGCCCCTTCAAATATTTAAATTCCTCAAGGTTCTATTCTTAGTGCTATTTTCTTATTAAAACTATTCTCCCTGAGTGACTTAATAAGTAAATTCAACTACCCTCCATGCCTGAGTCTCTTGCCTGAGTGCCAGATAAAAATGTTCAGCTGCCAACCAGAAATCTCCAATTTGAGGTCCCTGAGATAACATAAAACCGATGTGTCAAAAACTTTCATTTTCTCTATGAATCTTTCTCTTCCTCTTGGTTTAAAAACTCCGCATCTGTTTAGTCACCAAATCAGAAAGCTAAAAGTTATTGTACATCACCCCCTTTCCTTCACACCACAGAATTGGTTCCCAAACCATATGAAATCCATCTCCTAAGTAACTCATGATTTTGGTCTGTCCTCGCAAGCCTGTGTCATCTGCTGTGGGGACAGGGTTCTTAAATAAAGTTTCTTGTCTCCATGGTGCATCCTGCACACATCTTTCTAAAGTACAAATGTGGTTATGAGAATAACCCCAAAAAGTGACTAAACATTTACAAGGATTTAATATAATAAATAAAAAAGGGACCCAGATTATATAAGCAAACTACATACCCTTTTAAAATTTGTTTTAAAAGTTAATTGCTTTCATCTATTTCAAATTCTTCTCTGCTAATTCCTTCCCTTCGACCTATACACAGGCTTATTAGATTTTTCCTCCTAAAGTAATTTTCTTTGAATTTCATTTGGCCTCTGTCAAACAGCATTTCAGCCTGAACTTGAATTCACCCTCTAGAGTCTGCAGCAAATAGATGGCCAAGCCAGGGCAATATTACACACGAGGTCTAACATGACAGCATATGATGAAAGATTTGAGAGCCATCAAAACTGAGTAAACAATTAAATTTTATTTCTATGTTGGAAAAAAATTTATACACTATAATGTAAGATGACCAAATCATCTTTAAACAATAGTAAACAGAGTTCTAATATTAAATCAAGACTCTTCATGAGCATCTGAAAGTTAAAAATATTACACAGTGTAAAATGCCTTCCCAGACAATTCAAAGATGTGCAACAGCACAAATCAAATACTCACAGCAGGTGAGCTAGCTTCTACTGTTACACGTCAGAAAAACAACAAGAGCCCTGCTCATCTCTGTTTTATGTTTTGGAGCCATTTGAAGTAGAAGCAGATTTGGGTGTTACATCTAAAATGAATGGTTGGTAGGCAGCTAATAAACAAGCTGCTCTCTTTGGCAATGTATCATAAAAATGTAATTAATCTTTTTTTTTAATGAAAGCAGTTAGCTTTTAAAACTGAAAATAGTAGGTCATTTGTCTATGTAACTGTTAGATGTCTTATTTTAATCTGCTAGAGTCAAAAAAAGCAGGAAATCATTTACTAATATGAGACCTATATTTTAGGAAGACCTATATTCAACAATGTGCTCACCACTGTGCTGTGTTTAACACTGAATCTTCACAACCTCAATATTTATTAAAATTTCATACAGTAAGTGGTCTTATCCCTTTTTATAAAAAGGGAGTGAAAAGCTGACCAAGATCACTCAGTTAAAAGTGGTAGAGACCAAGTTCAACCCTAAGTCTATCTGACTCCAAAGCTCAGGTTCCGTCCCTACTGTGTCATATCTCTCATATATAACACTTCCAATTTCACTAGTAAACAGACCATGTTACATGACTGAAATTCTACACATCAACTCTATAAAATGCATGCATTTGCTATGAAGAGAGCAGAATTTATGCAGTTTAATTCTATTATCAGTATCAGTGTCCACTGATAACTCTTCTGCTCTATATGGTCTGGCTGGCTACAAAACTGAAATACAGTAAGCATCCACAATACACAAGTATGTGCTAGTCCCTGAGGGGACTACAACCAATAGAAGAAATGGCCCTAGACCTCCAGAGGTATACAGTCCAGGGAGCACACCATTTATACACAAAATAACCATTATGAAAGCACACAAAAGCATTAATGTAGAAATAAAATCTCACAATCACTCACAAAAGCAAAACAGAGATTCAGTGCAGTTCAGATATCAGTTCAGAGCTTTTTTACAAAAAAGACTTTTTTTTTAGAAATGAATCGCTATTCTGACTGTAAGAAAGAGATATCCTACTTTTTCTCTCCTTTATTAGATCTCCCCTTCAAAATTATTATGCTCTTAGGTCTGAGTTATATTTTGACTGAATAAGTTGAAGAAAAGATATAAAACTCTGGAGAGAAATAACCATCAATTTTGCAGACAAAAATACCAGTTAATAAAAAAGGGTACTTACATCCTTAAAATAACGCTGTAATAATGAGAGCCTCACGTCATGAACTGCTGCACATGTATCCCAAGGGTAAATCTGCTCCTCTTCAGTGATAGGCAACTTTTTTGGCTCAATGTTGTCACGGCACTGCCCCAAAACTACATTAACAACAGAGATAAGAGTTCATTAAAAAACCAACATGTAGACTTTATAAAACCAAGAAAAGCGGAGTTATTTACCATAAGCTTCACTCAGTTTTTCACCATTACAGTATTTTTAAAGACCTAAAAAAAAAGTGATATTCTAGTTTTCTTCTACAGAATAAATAAAGCTTTACAAATGGCAATACTTATTTTCTAAAATAATACCAAAATATGAGTATGAACCCTGGATGGTTTCCAAAATCTATCCAGAGAAAAAGCCTACAAGTTATGACTCACCAGTACAAATAAACTTCATTTCTAAATATACTATTTTTCACCAAAAGGAAATAGATATCGCCGGAGGAAAAGCTAAGTCCAGGGTTGGGGAGAAGTGCAAGGTAAGCCTGGAGTTGTGTGTAATAAAGAGTAAGGAGGTATTCAAACACTGAGGGGGCAGGTCATGAGGACCTAAAGGAGTTTTGACTAGCGAAAATTTGAGAAAACTTGAGAATCAAAAAGAATGATGACAGTAACAGATAACACATTCATTGATTAGGGCAGGGAACATCAAGTAAAAGGGTATGATGTTAGACTCTCAATGTGTCATCCTATAGAATACCAACCAAGTGATTAAACTTGGTTAGCATCACCAATAATGGAACAAACCGCCACTGTGAGCCTCCTAATGTGATGCAACGGAAAGGAACATCATCATGATAGTGCCCTTGCCAAAAATGTTTAACTCGAATCTAATAATAGGGAAACAATCATAAATCTAGAAAATGACACAGTCTGCAGAACTGACCCGAACTCTGCAAAATTTTTAAAAAGGTCCGGAGAAACTGTTCTGGAGAAGAGACTAACAAGAAATGACAACTAAATGCAACACATGATCTTTGCTTGGCTCTTGGATCAAGAAAAAAATATAACTGCTATAAAAAATATTATTGGGACAATTGGGAGAATTTGAACATAGAATATTTTATTTTATTAAATTTCTTGGGTATGATAATGATACTAAGGTTATATAAAAGAATATCTTTCTTCTTAGGTGATACAACCTGAAGTATTTAGGGATAAAATGTCATGATGTCCGCCATTTTCTTCTGAAAAGTGTGTGTGTGTGTGTATAGATAAGTATGGGAACGAAAACATAAATATGACAACATGTTAACAATCAGTGAGTACAGGTGAAGGGTATTCAACTTTCCTGTAGATATAAAACTTTTCAAAATGAAAAGCTGAGAAAAGAGGTATTTTTATAATTGTAAAACATCATAACGCAAAAAAAGGAAGTGGGGATATAAGCATACAGTGCCACACATTACTCTAAGATTCAATAAGCATGGGAAGAACCATTCTTAGAGAAGGGAATATCAGGCACAGCAACGTGGGCCCCAAGTTTTGTGGAGATTTATGGCAGCAGCAACAGGAAGAATAGACAAAAGCAGGTAGATGCTAGCAACTAAAATATAATTAGCCATGATGTATAATCCTCTTAATACACTGCTGAATTTGATTTGCTGGGAATTTGTTAAGGACTTTTACATCTATATTCATAAGGGATACCAGTCTATCATTTTCTTTTCTTGTGATGTCCTTATCTAGCTTTGGTATCAAGGTAATGCTGGTCTCAGAAATGAGTTAAGAAGTGTTCCCTGCCTCTCTCTTTTTTTTTAAATATAGAGTAGTTAGTTGGGGTTTTTTTAATTTATTTATTTTATTCATTTATTTTTGGCTGTGTTGGGTCTTTGTTGCTGCGCGTGGACTTTCTCTAGTTGCAGCCAGCGGGGGCTATGCTTCGTTGTGGTGCGCGGGCTTCTCATTGTGGTGGCTTCTCTTGTTGCAGAGCATGGGCTCTAGGTGCATGAGCTTCAGTAGTTGTGGCACGCGGGCTCAGTAGTTGTGGCACACGGGCTTAGATGCTCCGTGGCATGTGGGATCTTCCCGGACCAGGGATTGAACCCATGTCCCCTGCATTGGCAGGCAGTTTCTTAACCACTGCGCCACGAGGGAAGTCTGTCCTCTGCCTCTTTTTAATTTTTTTTTTTTTTTTGGACAAATTTAAGGAGGAATGGCATTAATTCTTTAAATGTTTGGAAGACTCACCACTGAAGCTACCAGGTCCTGGGCTCTTATTTGTTGAGAAGTTTCTGATTACTGATTCAATCTCTTTACTGGTTTAATGTCTGTTCAAATTTCCTATTCTTCTTGAGTCAGTTTTGGTGGTTTGTGTATTTCTAGGAACTTATCCATTTCATCTAGGACATCAAATTTGTTGACATAAAATTATTCATATGTCTTTTTTTTTTTTTTTTTTTGGCGGTGTGCGGGCCTCTCACTGTTGTGGCCTCTCCCGTTGCGGAGCACAGGCTCCGGATGCGCAGGCTCAGCGGCCATGGCTCACGGGCCCAGATGTTCCGCGGTATGTGGGATCTTCCCGGACCGGGGCACGAACCCGTGTCCCTGCATCGGCAGGCGGACTCTCAACCTCTGCGCCACCAGGGAAGCCCCATATGTCTTTCTTATGTCTGTAAAGTCTATAGTAATGTCTCAACTTTCATTTCTGATTTTAGTTATTTGTGTGTTCTCTCTTTTTTCTTGGTCAGTCTAGCTGAAAAAATTATCAATTTTGATGAAATTTTCAAGATTTTGGCTTTGCCGATTCTTTCTATTGCTTTTCTATTCTCTGTTTTATTCATCTAGGTGTGGTATTGGCACAAAAACAGATATATGCATCAATGGAACAGAATAGAGAGCCCAGAAATAAGCCCACACACCTAAGGTCAATTAATCTTCAACAAAGGAGGTAAAAATACACAATGTGAAAAGGACAGTCTCTTCAGCAAGTGGCGTTGGGAAAGTTGGACAGCCGCATGTAAATCAATGAAGTTAGAACACACCCTCTCACCATACACAAAAATAAACTCAAAATGGCTTAAAGACTTAAAACATAAGACATGACACCATAAAACTCCTAGAAGAGATCATAGGCAAAACATTCTCTGACATAAATTGTACCAACGTTTTCTTAGGCCAGTCTTCCAAGGCAATAGAAATAAAACAAAAATAAACAAATGGGACTTAAAGACTTAAACATAAGAAATGACACCATAAAACTCCTAGAAGAGATCATAGGCAAAACATTCTCTGACATAAATTGGACCAATGTTTTCTTAGGTCAGTCTTCCAAGGCAACAGAAATAGAACAAAAATAAACAAATGGGACCTAATCAAACTTACAAGCTTTTCCACAGCAAAGGAAACCATAAACAACATCAAAAGACAACCTACAGAATGGGAGAAAATATTTGCAAACGATACAGCCAACAAAGGCTTAATTTCCAAAATATACAAACACTCATACAACTCAACAACAAAAAAACAAACAACTCAATCAAAAAATGGGCAGAAGACCTAAAGAGACATTTCTCCAAAGAAGACATACAGATGGCCAATAGGCACATGAAAAGATGCTCAACATTGCTAATTATTAGAGAAATGCAAATCAAAACTACAAAAAGTACCACCTCAAACCAGTCAGAATGGCCATCATTAAAAAGCCTACAAATAACAAATGCTGGAGAGGGTGTGGAGAAAAGGGAACCCTCCTATACTGTTGGTGGGAATGTAAATTGGTGCAACCTCTAAGGAAAACAGTATGGAGGTCCTCAAAAAAACTAAAAATAGGGCTTCCCTGGTGGCGCAGTGGTTGAGAGCCCGCCTGCCAATGCAGGGGACACGGGTTCATGCCCCGGTCCGAGAAGATCCCACATGCCACAGAGTGGCTAGGCCCGTGAGCCATGGCCGCTGAGCCTGTGCATCCGGAGCCTGTGTTCCGCAACAGGAGAGGCCACAACAGTGAGAGGCCCACGCACCGCAAAAAAACAAACAAACAAAAAAACCTAAAAATAGAATTACCGTATAATCCGGCAATTCCACTCCTAGGCATACATCCAGACAAAACTATAATTCAAAAAGATACATGCAACCCTATGTTCATAGCGGCACTCTACACAATAGCCAAGACATGGATATAAACTAAATGTCCATCGACAGATGAATGGATAAAGAAGATGTGCTACATATATACAATGGAATACTACTCAGCCATAAAAAGAACAAAATAATGTCATTTGCAGCAACATGGATGCAACTAGAGATTATCAAACTAAGTGAAGTCAGTCAGAAAGAGAAAGGCAAATACCATATGACATCACTTATCTGTGGAATCTAAAATATGACACAAACGAATCTATCTATGAAAGAGAAACAGAATCACAGACATAGAGAACAGACTGGTGGTTGCCAAGGGGGAGGGGGTTGAGAGAGGGATGGAGTGGGAGGTTGGGGTTAGCAGATGTAAGCTTTTATATACAACGGATAAATGACAAGGTCCTACTGTATAGCACACAGAACTATGTTCAATATCCTATGATAAACTATAATGGAGAATATTTTTTTAAAAAAGAATGTATATATATGTATAAATGAATCATTTTGCTGTACGGCAGAAATTATAAATCAACTATACTGCAATTTAAAAATATTGATTAAAAAAATGTTCAATGAACCAATTTCTTCAAATGGTAAAATGCATTTGGGGGCAGGGAGACAGGCACAGGAAAGATGAAAAGGGAATTTATTAATTAAAAGACTACAAGAGGCCCCTACAACTATAAATTAATTAATTAAACAAAATAAATAAGAAACAATTGGGGAATTTTGAACACTGACTAGATATTTGATGATACTGAGGAACTAAGTTACTTAGGAGTGACTATGGTTATGTTTTTTTTTAAAAAAAATCCTTTCTATTTAACAGAAACAGTGAAATATTTATAGATGAAATAAAGTGATATCTGGAATCTGCTTCAAAATAATTCTAGGGGGAGGGAATAAATAAATTAAAATTAGCCACAAGCTGATTACTGTTAGAGACTGATGGGGACATGGAGGTTCATTTTACTAGTCTCTTTACATCAGTACATGGTTAAAAGTTTCCATATTCACATGTAAAAAGATAAAAGAAAAAGGGAAGAGACAAATCAAAATAAATAAAGAATTCAGAAGTAAGGAAAAAGTAAAGAGAGGTAAAAGGTGACAGGATGTCAGTGGGTGGGTGAGACTCAGAAGGAAAGGAGACAGTCAGAGATTTCCCTGGCTATAATTCGCAGTTAAAATCACCCTTGAGGTTTAATGCTTTTAATGGTAGTTTCTTATTCTTTTTCTCCTACCTTAAAATGATAAAAGAACTGTGGTATAGTGGAATTATCTAATATCAATAAATTGAGATAGTGTACAAAATTGTTAAAAGGGGATTAAATGAAGTAACACGTCAAAGCAACTTTTTTTTTTTTTCCAGTATGTGGTCCTCTCACTGTTGTGGCCTCTCCCGCTGCGGAGCACAGGCTCCGGAAGCGCAGGCTCAGCGGCCATGGCTCACGGGCCCAGCCGCTCTGCGGCATGTGGGATTTTCCCAGACCGGGGCACGAACCCGTGTCTCCTGCATCGGCAGGCGGACTCTCAACCACTGTGCCACCAGGGAAGCCCTCAAAGCAACTTTAAAAATATAAAATAATGAACAAGTAACAGTCTAAAACAATAACATAAGCTTCATTAGGGCAGGGATATTGTTTTGTTTTGTTTATTATAACAGTGGTGCTCAATAAATATATGCGAAATGAATGAATGAATGAATAAAACATTAAGTTGATGATTATACAGTATTCGGTGAAGAAGTTATAGAAAGTCAAGTGGCAATAATCTAATAAACTGATTTCCTTACAATAGTAGAAAAGATAAGTAGCTGCAAAATTAGCCAGTACTCCCACACATTTCCTTTTTAGTAGGCATTTCTGGTCTTGACAGCTCTACTGCAATGTCCTGTTCAGTGAGGGTTTCCCAGATCAATTTCATGTTTAAACAAGGAGAGTAGTAAGACGAGAAACTAATCTGCCAGGCACCATATTAGATCCTTTTGCCTATATTACATTACTTAACCAACACAACAATCCTCTGAAGTCAGTATTATCTCTATATTTAAAAGAAAGGAACAAACGTGGCCAGATTATGTCAAGCAATACCTGTATTAGAATTCAGAGGAATGTCTTATATCTAACTCTTTCCACTTTATTAATTCAAAGAGTAAACACCCTAGAAAATAATGCTCTGGGGAAATATGTAAGTCTTTTATTTCTCTTTGCTCCACACATACTCCTGTGGAAAAAGGATTACATCCATTAGGACTGGAGTGTCACAGTTATCACTACCTCAAAATACTTCGATATGGCAGAGGATAGAGAGCATTCAGACAAATCCTTCAATTTTTTTTTTAATTGTTCTAACCATAGATTGGCAAACATATCAATCTGCAGGCTGTTTCAAGAACGAACGCTTCGGGCTTCCCTGGTGGTGCAGTAGTTGAGAGTCCGCCTGCCGATGCAGGGGACACGGGTTCGTGCCCCGGTCCGGGAAGATCCCACATGACGCGGAACGGCTGGGCCAGTGAGCCATGGCCGCTGAGCCTGCACGTCCGGAGCCTGTGCTCCGCAACGGGAGAGGCCGCAACAGTGAGAGGCCCGTGTACCACACACACAAAAAGGAACGAATGCTTCTAAGCTCAAGAAATAAGGGCAAAGCTACCTGAATATGCCTTATATAATTAAAATATTTAAATTGACAACATTTATGAGCTTAAAATGCTTCTAGATTTTAGATCAATTAAATTGCCAAGAAAGCTGAACTCAGTTTTTGGCCACCTGGCATTGGTTATATTGCATCACACTTTAAAGAAAAAGATTGTGTAACATATTCTCTTAAAGGCTTCTTCCAACACTCATGTCCAGGAAAAGTGAGATAAAACCAGATTAAGAATGTCTGCTAAACAGATCTAAATAGATCCTTGCTATAGATCTATAATTATTATGTAAACAAAAATATAGCTTTTAGTTAACAGAGATACTTATTAATTTACTGTAAATACTTCATCTCTAAAATGGTCCCACTAAAAAATTACTTTGATTTTACCTGAGGATGCTTGTAACAGTACAACCAATCCTGTAGGTCTGTCTTCAGAGGAGGGGCCGCTCTGTCCACAAATAACACAATCATACACTGCCTCAGAAACTTGTGGTTCTGCTGTGGTGATCTCCATAGGAATATCACTCTCTGGAGAATCTGAGGGGAAAAAGTTGCAGCTCTTAATTCGTGAAAAGAAAAATCTCTCTTCGATGAAATTATGGAAAAAAAAATCAAGCTAAAATAATTTTGAACTTCAATATCAACAAATGTATACAGTAATAAAACTATGGGGAAATTATCTTGCTAAAATACTCAGGAAAAGACAAAAAATGCAAAGAATTGATATAATGAAAGACTTTAAATAATATATGGTTAAATACACTTCTGATGTTGTATCATTCACACATAAAATTAAACCTTAAAACACAGACGCAAAGATATTTGTATCCAAAAAATTCTTTTTTCATACTATAATTTAAGGAAATAAGGGGGAGATCATTTGCTTTAATTTTCTTTGAGGCACCTCAGAGGGGAAATTTATAATAACATGGCAGCTCTTGGAAAGAAATGGCAATATTTATTAGGAGATAAAAGAGGAACGAACTATTTCTCCTTTCTTTTAATTGTAGTTATTATGATTATATCTTAGTGATAATAATTATCAATATATATTTATTTATGTAGGGAAAACATTTATATATGACCATATATATTAATAAAGGAGAACTATTATAGAAAATAACAGTAATCTTTTGATGATATGTCATTAACAGCAAGAAATAAAATATTGAGTCAATAATCATTTCCAGATAAAAATTCTTAAATTCATGAAGATCAGTGACATCCATAGTGGCAAAGAAAGGAGTCGGAGTAGAGGGGACTAGGAAGATCAGGGAAGCAGAAATGATTTATGACATGTTTAAAAGATGGAAGCATATCTAAATAAATATGTTAAAAAATGACAGAAATCGAAAAAGAAAGATATCAAGTTAGGATATGTTTTAATAAGAATTCATGCAGATAAACATATATCTGATATTTATTAAGACTGAGAGGAAAAGGGGAAGAAACCTAAAACAAAACTTTGGATAATGCTCCAAATTAATGGAAATTAAAAAAGAAGCCAATGAAAAAACCAGAGAAAAAACATTCAACAATATTTGAACAGAATCAAAACCAGAAAGCTCAACGTCTATGAAAACAAGATTAATGGGTCAAAATGAAAAGAAGATTTCAAACGAAGTACCAGGGGCCATTAAGATTTGACATGTGATTACTTTGTTTTTTAGGGGAAAATTTTTAGTACAGAAAAGAGGGGATGTGTCTGACTGATCTCAAGTTTCAAAGAGGGGATGTATCTGATTGCTCTCAAGTTCAAATACAGAAATACCTGATTAAAGTGACATGAAATAATTCCGTCTCACGTTAAGTGCCAAAGAACTAGAATTTCATTAACTCTATCTGACACACAAAGATATTTTTCCTTCTTTTATATCTTGGTACAATTAACTTGAAAACTTCAAGGAAATCCTAATACCAAAATGCGTTATCAAAGAGACTGCTAACTTACCTTTTCTAGAGTTTTTAAAAGTAAGGCTTTACAATCTTCTACACACACAGTATTTTTAATTCTAACTTTAATAATTACAGACACTAATGTCCCTTTTTTCCTTCAAGAAACTAAAAAGATTATAGTTTACTTCTTAAAAGAGGAAAATTACTGCTTTATAGAACTCATTAATCCTACAATGAATTAAAATATATTATTGGTAAT
Organism: Grampus griseus; assembly: GCF_964374135.1. Lineage (NCBI taxonomy): Eukaryota > Metazoa > Chordata > Mammalia > Artiodactyla > Delphinidae > Grampus > Grampus griseus. The sequence continues at coordinate 62,000,841 of NC_139001.1, forward strand.
TTATGATTGATTCTATCATTCCAGTACCCAATTTCAAAATTTTAGTTAAGATTTTAAAAGGACCTATGACCGGGGCTTCCCTGTTGGCACAGTGGTTGAGAATCTGCCTGCCAATGCAGGGGACACAGGTTCGAGCCCTAGTCTGGGAAGATCCCACATGCCGCAGAGCAACTAGGCCCGTGAGCCACAACTACTGAGCCTGCGCGTCTGGAGCCTGTGCTCCGCAAAAAGAGAGGCTGCGATAGTGAGAGGCCTGTGCACCACGATGAAGAGTGGCCCCCGCTTGCCGCAACTAGAGAAAGCCCTCGCACAGAAACGAAGACCCAACACAGCCATAAATAAATAAATAAATAAATAAATAAATAAATAAATAAATAAATAAATAAAGGACCTATGACCAAATGTAATTACTGTTTCTCACCTATAAAGACATGAAAAAATATCAAGAGCACCCTATTCTGAAGAAGTCAGGCTCAAAAGAATGCATATTAGATATAAATGGCTACATAAAGAACAAAAACAGGCAAAACTAATGTATAGGATTAGGAGTAAGGATACTGGCTACTCTTGGAAGAGACAGTGACAGAGAACAAGAAGAGGGATTGTGGGATGCTGGTAATATTCTGTTTCTCAATCTGGAGGCTGGTTACACAGTGATATTCAGTTTTTAAAAGCTCAAAGAGCTCTATACTCATGACACATGCACACTTATATGTGTAATAGCTCTATACTCATGATAAATGAGCATTTCTATGTATATGCTATATTTCAATAAAAAGGTTTTAAGCCCAACTAAATGAACAGCATAACTGGGTATATTCTGTAATAAGTATTAAAATAAAGATACTTAATTCTGCCAACTACATGTACACATCAACATCTGCACATATTTTCCACACAAAATAAAATCTAAAAGGATGTGTCCTACAAATTGACACAATGAAGAGATTACAATGATTTTCTCTAGGTAAACTAAATGGAGGCAGATGCAAAACAGAGAGAGTAACAGTCAAAGGTGATAAATGTAAGTGCTACCAGAGGCCATTCTAATCATGAAAGCATTCTTGCTACTAATAACCCTTTCAATTCTTAAAATTCTACTTTGACTTCCAATACAATTAAAATTTTAAATGTGTTTCGGTGCAAAATTGACACTTTCCCTTTTGAAACAAAAGTGCCTGTTTTAAATTACCGTGATTAATATTATTACAATAAAGGCAAAAAAATTAATGAAGTGATAGTTACCTCATCTGTTTGGTTTAACATGAACAGACAAGAATCTATCTGAATTAAGTAGGTGATTCTTCTGAATGTTATTTCAATTCGCCAAGTTCTACTTACAATCACTCTGTTAGAATGACTGCAAAATGGCCCCAATTCTCCACTCCTCCCTGTATCTAAGATCTTTGCAAGGTAACTCTGCAACTTCTCCCAAGAGGTAGAATTTATTCCCCAATCTTTGTATATGGGCTGCCTTGATTTGCTTTAGACAAAGAGAATTGTGACAGAAATAACATGCCTTTCCAAGACTAGGCCTAAAGTGGTCTCGTATATTCTCTTTCAATAGCTCTCCCTCAAAATCTCTCCCCCAACATCTCTCTCCCTCTCCCTCTCGACCATACCACTTACGTGAGAGTAAGTCTGGGGTAGCCTGCTGGAGAAGGAGAGAGCCCACCTGGAACACAGCCAAGTTGTCCCACCAGCTCAGGCCAGTCCCAACTAACCAACTATCAGATCGTTCTTGGCACATGTTTTGTTTTTGTGTTTATGGAGTTCTGTGGATGAATAGAGAAAAGAATGGGAAAATGATGTAGGGATATATTTAGTGCCCTCAGAATCATGGGAAATATATTTTTGTTTGAAAACATTATGCCTCCCTGAGGAACAGTCAACTGCCATACACAAGTACCACAGGGCAAAGTGTGGTCTGCAGCCCAGTGGTAGGCACAGAGAAGTTTCTTTATTGCATAAATTGATGCTTGGTTTTAAGAACACACAATACACTTTAATTTTTAACTACAACTGAGTATTTGCTAGTAACCTACCAGGTGAGTTACTATTTATAAACTAAGCACACTACTAGAGTTTACTGTTTTCTACTAGGAAGCCTGTGACAACTGCCACTATTGCAAAACTCCTGCTGTGCAATATCATTAATTCTGGTAAAGATGTACAGTGCTGTCCTGAACTGATCGTCATTTTTATTACTGACATTCTTGCTTTCCTCTTCTTTTTTTTACTTGGTACAGAGAGGAACTTCTCATTCCCTTTTTAAAAATAATACCATTTTAAAATAATTTTAGATTTGCAGAAAAGTTTTGAAGCTACTACAGAGTTCTCATATGCCTCACACCCAGTTTCCCCTTAAATCTTATACTAGCATGATATGACTATCACAGTGAACTAATATTGATATATTACTGAGCAATTTTTATTGATATAATATTGATAGATTAAAGTCCATATTTTCTTCAGATTTTGTTAGTTTCTACCTAGTATCATTCTTCTTTTCCAGGATCCCATCCGGGATACCGTATTACATTTAGCTGTCATGTCTTTTCCAGGATCCCATCCAGGATACCATATTACATTTAGTTGTCATGTCTCCTTAGGCTACTCTTAGCTATGACGGTTTCTCAGACTTCCCTTGTTTTTGATGACCTTGACAGTTTTGAGGAATACTGGTCAGGTATTTTGTATAACATTCCTCAATTGTAATTTGCCTGATGTTTTTCTCAAGGTTAGTCTGAGGTTATGGTTTTGAGGGAGGAGGACCACTGAGGTAAGGTACCATTCTCATTAACATCCTATCAAGGGTGCATAATATCAGCATGATTTATTACTGTTGATATTGACCTTGATCATCTGCTTTAGGCAGTATTTGCCAACTTTCTCTCCTGTAAAGTTACTTTTTCCCCTTTTCCACACTGTACTTTTGAGAAGGAAGTCGCTAAGCACAGCCCACACTTAAATAGTACAGACTTAGGGACTTTACTGGTGTTCCAGTGGGTAAGACTCCATGCTCCCAATGCAGGGGGCCTGGGTTCGATCCCTGGTCAGGGAACTAGATCCCGCATGCATACGGCAACTAAGAGTCCAATGCCACAACTAAGAAGTCTGCATGCCGCAAGTAAGAGCTGGCATGCTGCAGTGAAGGTCTCGCGTGCCACAACTAAGACCCAGAGCAGCCTAAATAAATAAATAAATATATATATATTTTTAAAAAAGAGTAGGGAGTTATGTTCCACCTCCTTGAGGGTGAAAATCTACATAAATTATTTGGAATTCTTCAGCATGGGAAATTTGTCTATTCTCCCTCATTCGTTTATTTATTCAATCCTTTACTTATGGTAGTATGAACTCATAGGTATTCGTTTTATACTTAGGGTTATAATCCAATACTACTTTATTTTCTTGTTCAAATTAGTCCAACTTGGCCTTTGGAAGTACTTTCAGCCGGCTTCTGAGTCCCTCTGACATACTGCCCCACCTCCCACCCACGTGTGTGTGTGTGTGTGTGTGTGTGTGTGTGTGTGTGTGTGTGTGTGTGTGTGTGTGTGTGTGTGTGTGTGTGTGTGTGTGTGTGTGTGTGTGTGTGTGTGTGTGTAGTACTTCCTAACTTCCTAGAGCTATGAGATGCTCCAGGCTCATCTTGCATACTCCCTGCCCCAGTTCTAGAAGTAACCATTTCTCCAAGGAGATCGGCTTCCTTTTTCTTTTAATTTTTCATATATTTTTGTAGAACTGTATTAGAAACCAAGATCTGGGGCACTGGGTGTGCTTGTTTCTACTGGAGTATCTTTACTTCTAGGCCCTCTCCACTGACACAGGAAGGAAAACTATGTCTGCATACTAACTTGTGTATATGCACGTACCCATAAATATTTATACATATGTAATTTCACCTGTATCTATATTAACCTAAATGTGAGTTCATACTGATGTCTCCAACTCTAATCCATTAAAACATGGACATTCCAGCGTCTTCCCTTGCTTAGCTGTAACCTCCCACTCCAACAGTGAGAAATCAAGTTCCAATCATCTGCCATCTATATACAGGCATACCTCAGAGATATTGTGGGCTCGGGTCCAGACCATGACAATATAGCAAGTATGGCAATAAAGTGAGTCACATGAATTTTTTTGGTTTCCTGGTACATATAAAAGTTATGTTTATACTATATTGTAGTCTATGAAGTGTGCAATAGCATTATGTCTAAAAAAACAACGTACACACCTTAATTAAAAAATACTTTATTGGTAAAAAATGCTAACCATCATATGAGCCTTCAGCAAGTCTAATCTTTTTGCTGGCGGAGGGCCTTGTCTCAAGACTGACAGCTGATGACTGAGCAGGGTGGTGGCTGCTACAGGCTGGGGTGGCTGTGGCAGTTTCTTAAAATAAGACACCAGTGAAGTCTGTCATATTGACTGACTCATCCTTTCATGAATGATTTCTCTGTAGCACGCAATACTGTTTGATAGTATTTTACCCAGAGTAGAACTTCTTTCATAATTGGAGTCAATCCTCTCAAACACTACCACTGCTTTATCAACTAAGTGTATGTAATATTCTAAATCCTTTCTTGCCATTTCAACAATCTTCACAGCATCTTCACCAGGAGTAGATTCCACATAAAGAAAGCACCTTCTTTGCTCATTCGTAAGAAGCAACTCCTCATCTGTTAAAGTTTTATCGTGAGATTGCAGCAATTCAGTCACATCCTCAGACTCCACTTCTAATTCTAGTTCTCTTGCTATTTCCACCACATTGTAGTTACTTCCTCCACTGTAGTCTTGAACCCCTCAAAGTCATCCATGAGGGTTGGAATGAACCTATTCCAAACTCCTATGTATGTTGATATTTGACCTCTTCCCATGAATCATGAATGTTCTAAATGGCATCTGAATCCTTCACAGAAGTTTTCAATTTACTTTGCCCAGCTCCATCAGAGGAATCACTATCTATGGCACCTATAGCCTTGTGAAATGTATTTCTTGGGACTTCCCTGGTTGCACAGCAGTTAAGACTCCGTGCTCCCAATGCAGGGGGCCTGGGTTCGATCCCTGATCAGGGAACATGCGTGCCACAATTAAGGAGCACACATGCCACAACTAAAAAAGCTGGCGAGCCGCAACTAAGGAGCCTGCCTGCTGCAACTAAGACCCGGCACAACCAAATAAATAAATAAAATATATATTTTTTTAAAAAGACACTGCTTTAAAAAGAAAAAAAGAAACGTATTTCTTAAATAATAAGACTTGAAAGTCGAAATTACTCCTTGATCCATGGGCTGCAGAATGGATACTGCAGGCTTGAAAAACAATATAATCTCATTCATCTTCATCAGAGCTCTTGGGTGACCAGGTGCATTGCCAGTGAGCAGTGATATTTTGAAAGGAATCTTTTTTTTCTGAGCAGTAGGTCTCAACAATGGACTTAAAATAGTCAGTAAGCCATGTTGTCAACAGATGTGCTGTCATTCAGACTTTGTTGTTCCACCTATAGATTACATTTAGAATGACTCTTAAGGGCCCTAGGATTTTTGGAATGGTAAATGAGCATCGGCTTCAACTTAAAGTCACCAGCTGCATCAGCCTCTAACAGAAGAGTCAGCTTGCCCTTTGAAGCTATGAAGCTAGGCATTGAGTTCTCTCTAGCTACGAAAATCCTGGATGGCATCTTCTTCCAATATGAGGCTATTTCACCTACATTGAGACTCTGTCATTTAGTGTAGCCACCTTCATTAATCATTTTAGCTAGATCCTCTGATTAATTTGTTGCAGCTTCTACATCAGCACTTGCTGCTTCGCCCTGCACTTTTGTGTTACAGAGATGGCTTCTTTTCTTAAACCTCATGAACAACCTCTGCTAGCTTCAAACTTTTCTTCTGCAGCTTCCTCACCTCTCTCAGCTTTCACAGAATTAAAAAGACTTAAGGCCTTGCTCTGGCTCAGGCTTTGGCTGGTTTAATCTTATATCCAGACCACTGAAACTTTCTCCATATCAGCAATAAGGCAGTTTTGCTTTCTTATCATTCGTGTGTTCACTGCAGTAGCACTTTTTTTTTTTTTTTTTTTTTTTTTTTTGCGGTACGCGGGCCTCTCACTGTTGTGGCCTCTCCTGTTGCGGAGCACAGGCTCCGGACGTGCAGGCCCAGCGGCCATGGCTCACGGGCCCAGCCGCTCCGCGGCATGTGGGATCTTCCCGGACCGGGGCACGAACCTGTGTCCCCTGCATCGGCAGGCGGACTCTCAACCACTGCGCCACCAGGGAAGCCCTGCAGTAGCGCTTTTAATTTCCTTCAAGAACTTTTCCTCTGCATTCACAACCTGGCTAACTGTTTGGCACAAGAGGCTTATCTAGGCTTTCGACATGCCTTCCTCACTAAGCTTAATCATTTCTAGCTTTTGATTATAAATGAGAGACATGCAGTTCATCCTTTCACTTGAACACTTAGAGTCCACTGTAGGATTATTAATCGGCCTAATTTCAACATTGTTGCGCCTCAGGGAATAGGGAGGCTCAAGGAAAGGAAGAGAGACAGGGGGATAGCTAGTCAGTGGAGCAGTCAGAACACACAAAACATTTACTGATTCAGATCACCATCTTATATGGGTGAATTCGTGGCACCCCAAAACAATTACAATAGTAACATCAAAGATCACTGATCACAGATCACCATAACAAATATCATAATAGTGAAAAAGTCTGAAATATTGTGAGGATTACCAAAATGTGACATAGAGACACGGAGTAAGCAAATGCTGTTGGAAAAATGGCACCAATAGACTTGCTCAACGCAGGGTTGCCACAAACTTTCGATCTGTAAAAAACACAGTATCTACAAAGTGCAATAAAGCAAAGCACAATAAAATGAGGTATGCCTGTATGTAAGTGCTCAATTTCAGTATACATGTACAGTGGTTTCAGAACAGTTAACCCATTCGCCATGGCAGAAACTTTATCAACTACAGTACAACGCTTATGTGCAGTTCCTTTTGCCTTCAGTCTTAAGCAATTCCACTCATTTCCAAGTTAAGCACCTTTTTCCCATCCCCTTCAATGAAGTTGTTTCATACATTTGTAATATACAGTTAGATTCTCTTGATACATTCTGTATTCCATCCTGAGACCTCCAACCTCCTAAATGACTTTTTAATTTGCATACTTAAGATTCACTCTGTTACAAAGTCCTATGGGTCTTGACAAAAGCATAGTGTTATGTACCTAACTTTATAGTATCATACAGGATAATTTCACTGCTCTACAAAATCCCCTATGCTTCACCTACTTAGCCCATTACCACTCCCAAACCCTGGCAACCACTGATTTGTTTACTGGCTCTATAGTCTTGCCTTTTCCAAAACGTCATGTAACTGGAAACATACAGTATGTAGCCTTTTCAGACAGGCTTCTTTCAGTAAGCATACACATTTACGATTCACCTACATCTTTGCACAGCTTGATACAGCATTCCCTTTTATTGTTGAACAGTATTCTATAGTATGGATGTACCAGTTTATCCCTTCATCTATTGAAGGACTTCTTCACTATTTCCAGTTTTGAGCAATTATGAATAAAGATGCTATAAACATTCATACGCAGATTTCTGTGTAGACATAAGTTTTTATACCAGTTGGGTAAATACCTCAGAACATGATGGCTGTATCACATGGTAAAACTAAGTTTAGCTTTATAGGAAAATGTTTCATTCCTAAACGAAAAAATTTCAGGAGAAAGAACTTTTTGTATCTTTAATTGACAATACATGGAAAAAAACCTGAGTTAATGTCAGATTTACATCACTGTAACTGGTTCTTTAAAATTATTAGTTAATAGTATTAAAACTATATAAACACTTATCTCCATCTAGTGGCTACCAAAGAGTAGATATATAAAGTGAAATACCAATTTCAGAAACTTATGTTGACTGTTTACCACAGCACTGTTAGTTATAGCAAAATCAAAAACAAACTGAAAACAAAGTGAATATCCAATAATAGAGAGGTAGCTGAGTAAAGTACTTCATTATGGGCTATTATGAGCTTTCCCTCCCTCCCCTCAAATAAAGAAACGGAAGGAAAAGAAACAAATTAGAGCAGTGGTTCTCAACTCTGGCTGCACATTAAGAATCAGCTGGGAAATTTCAAAAGGTTCCTATGCCTGAGCCCCACTCCCAGAGACTCTTCTTTAACTAGTCTATAGTGGATCCCAGGCACAGATATTATTTTAAGGGGGATACAATGATTCTAATGTGCAAAGTTGAGTACTACTGAATCAGAACTACTAGAGAACACCTGGAGGTATTACTGAGGTAGAGAGCAGCAAAAAGTGATCCCATTTGGTAAAGCAAACAATGATCAAAGTCAAGGAAGAAAGAAAGGGGGAGAGGGGAGAAGGAGGGGAAACCTGATATGAACATATAATTGTAGTATGTTTGTATATGATTATATAAATACAGAGAAAAGCACAAGAATACACCAAGCAAGCTGTAAGCATGGGTCATGGAAGGAGAAAAAAGTAATATGGATTAAAAATATTTATATTAATCCCGTGTATATAACATTGCATACATATGCAAGCACATGTGTGCATAATGATATCTGGGATAAAAAGAGATCTACAGATACTAATTTGCAGGGATATTCATGATACATTGTTAAGTGTTTTAGAAAGGAAGCTGTACCCCAATGTTCCTAGCAGCATTTATAACAGCCAAGATACAGAAGCAACCTAAGTGTCCACTGACAGATGAAATGGATAAAGAAGTATACATACACACACACACACATACACACACACACACACACAGAATAATATTCAGCCATAAAAAAATGAAATCTTGACATATGCAACAACATGGATGGATCTAGAAGGTACTGTGTTAAAGTGAAGTAAGTCAGAGAAAGACAAATAACTGTATGACCTCATAAGTGGAATGTAAAAAACAAAACAAAATGAAACAGAATCATAGATACAAAGAACAAATGGGTAGTTGCCAGAGGGAAGGGGAGTGGGGAGTGGGAGGTAAAATAGCTGAAGGGGATTAAGAGGCACAAACCTTCAGTTATAAAATAAATAAGGCAGTGGGATGTTATATATAGCATAAGGAATCTGGTCAATAATACTGCAGTAACTTTGTATGGGGGTAGATGGTTACTAGACTTAAAATGATCATTTCATAATTTATGCAAATATCAAATTACTATGTAGTACACCTGAAACTAACATAATATTGTACACTAATTATATTTCAATTTTTTTAAAAAAGGAAGCATGGGACTTCCCTGGCAGTCCAGTGGTTAAGGCTCCGTGCTTCCAATGCAGGGGGCACGGGTTCAATCTCTGGTCGGAGAACTAAGATCCCACATGCCGCACTGGGCAGGCCAAAAGAAAAAAAAAAAAAAGGAAGCAAACTGTACAGTATTATATACAGTAAAATTTTATTTCAGGAAAAACAAATAGAAACAAAATGTATTCATGTGAAACAAGAAAGCCTGTTTATAATGGTTTATCCTGGAGGGGTGAGATTTAAACGGGAAGGTAGGAAGAGATGATAAGCTTTGCTTTCATACAGTTTTGTATGATATGTTAAGCATATTTTTTTTAATGTCTTGGATTGGTATCAGTGGGTCTTATTTATGGAACAAATAACCAAAACATAACATACATTTATGGGCTGTATTTTTTTTTTGAAATATACCACATCACAGATGACTGACTTGAATGACAGATGCAGCACCATCCCTCAAAAATGAACAAATTTACAATCAGAGCAACCAACATAAAAAGTATTCTATCCATGAGATCTGCTTTCTAATTTAAGTGAAAAGAAATTCAATTAGTTTCTATTTAGTTGAGAGAATAAGAATTTCACAAGTTAACACAGCAAAATTTACATAATTTATAAAATAATAACAGATGCAACAGCCATAAATACATAGGACTAATGCACTATATGCATTCCAATGTCACAAGTAGATAGGTCCTACCTAAAACAGAGCAAGTCTACAGCTGTGCCTGATTCCAAGCAAATGTAAGAATATAAAAGAGGCTAATTTATGATAGAATCAAACCCTAAAGCAGCAAAAAGATGTGTCAGGGAATAAGAAGCAGTTAAAGATATAAACAGCATCCTTTTCCATAATAAGAGAAATGCTCACTAAAATTAGACCAGATACCACTTCTTTTCACCTACCAGATTAGCAAAAATACAAAAGTTTGACAACATATTCTAATGACAAATACATAGGGAAATTGATACTATGACACATTGTTGATGGGAATGCAAAATGGTACAACCCCGTAAGGGTAATTTGGCAATATCTAGCAAAATTACACGTGTTTACCCTTTGACCCAGCAATCCCACATCTAGAAATCTATCTTACAGATACATTATCAAAATACAAAAAGATACATGCACAAAGATATTCATTGCAATACAACTTGTATAACAAAAGACTGGAAATTACCCAAATGTCCAATAATAGAAGACCATTTGAATAAACTATGGGGGGGTGGTATTGTGAGGAATCTACTATACAGGTAGAAAAAAGAATAAAGAACATCTCTATACACTGCATGATGGGTTCTCCAGGATATAATGTTAAGTGAAAAAAGCAAGGTAGAAGAATTATACATAGTATGTTATCATTTACCTAAGAAGGGGACACTGGGATGTAACTATTTTTATGTCTATATATATATATATATATATATATATATATATATATATATATATATATATATATATATATATCCCCAACCCCCTTTCTTATGTAAATTATTAAAAAAATAAAAGGATAAACCTCAAATTAAACTATACTATTAAATAGCAAAATAAACAGCTCCCTCCACAACTAACAACAATAAGAGGTCAACCAAATCCTGATCTATGCCAGCTCCTGCTTGGACTACCCCACTTTCCAAATGAAATCTTAAAGGATGGGTACTGTGGACAGCTACTATTTCTATCTACCTAGTATCTACTGCCCCATCTGCTAACAGCAGGACTCAATTTTTGCTTAGAGAATCATACCATCACCCCCACTTTTGATTCATATGACTGGAGTGGGGCTGACCTTATAACTAGGCTAGACTAATAGAGACACACCAAGGATTTTTGTTTCAGCTACTGGAAAAGAAGTATTCTTTTCATTCTGGTTTAAAAACAAATAAATAAAACTTTCCAAACACATTGAATATCCCTTCTATCTTGTACCTTGTACCTCAATCAATCAATCATCAGTCTATTAATTCTTATTTTGCAACTATCCTCATAACTGTCCCTTTCTATCTCCAGGCTACCAACTTGGGGGAGTAGGGGAGGGGAGGGACTTAACTCTGCTCAATTTGCTTCAAATATGAAGAAATAGTAAAGAGCTTGTTGATTAACAGCCCATACTCCACCATTTACTACTGTATAATCTCAGACAAATTTCTTAACCTAAATTTAGGCATCTTTATCTGGAATACTACCATCTATCTCATGGGTCTATCAGGACAAATAAGTCAATATACAGAATGTGTTTAGCATAGTTTTGGTTACACAGTTAACATACAAAAATATATATCATCATCATCCCCCAAAATTCATACTTTTAGACCCAGACCCAAAATACAGACAAGGTTTTGTATATACAATGTTCATAATAATTTAAAAAACTGTAAAACTAAAGTCCAATTATGATGGGATGATTAAGTAAATTATAGAATAAAAGTAATAATAGTAATAGCCAATGCTTATAAACACTTATTATGTGCCAAGCACTCTGTTTTAAGTGTTTTAAATGTACTAATACATTCAATCTTCACAACAACCCTATGAGGTAGGCAGTATAATAATCCCTTTTTAACTATGTGGAAACCAATGTAGAGAGAAGTTCAGTAAACTACTCCAGGCAATGGAGTGGCTGCAATATGAACTTGGCAGTAAGGCTCCAGAGTCCATGATGATAACCACTACCTGCTACCTCTCCAACGAAGTAAAGCCTTTAAAAATCATAGTTACCAGGAGTTTTAATAATAATATAGGGATATGTTTATGCTAAAATGTTGAGCAAGAAGACATGAAACCAAATTGTACTACGCAGTATCATCTGTAATGTATGTGTCTTTTGGATGGTGGGATTAGGGATAAAATTCATCCTTCTTTATGTTTTTCTGTACCATATAACTTCTACGATTAAATGTAGTATATTTAAGATAAGAAAATAATTTCCAAAATAAATTTGCTCTATATTAAGCATCTAAACTCTCACTTGAAACAATTATGCTGGATTTCAGTCATATCTATCTGATAAGCCTTAATGAATCAAGGTCTAACATCCTGACTTCTATACCTAGATGGCTAGTAAAAACAAATAATGGGGTATAGTAATCAGGAGACAAAGACAGAAGGAATTGCAGAGGGAGTCTTTTCATATAGAAAATCTGATAACTACAAAAAGGCATTATCAACATATAAGTAAGAGTACTAATCACAGAGTAGAAATCTGTTGCATTCAGAGAGAAAAGCGTTTGTCCTTAAATTTTTACCTAATGATGTAAAATATCTGATTAGAGGACTTGTAAAGTACTGTATGTTATAAATTCAAAATACTCTACATGTTATGTTACTAGACTAGAAATCTTGGGAGAACATCCCTCAAACACAAAGATAAAGGCAAAATAAGAAAGAAGCAACTACAGAATGCTTACATTTACAACACAGATGGGAAATAATGCAGAAGACAAAAGGTATCTGACAAATAAAGCAGAGGACTGGACTGAGATTAAATTGTGTCTGTATTATTGCTAAATAGTACCTCAGGTGTGGGCCCTGCTTTATGTGTTAATAATATTATAATACATAATATCAGATGTAAATGAGCAGAGTAATCAGAGGCAGTGAGACATATGACTCTGTAATTTTTATCTTTAGCGATGTATGAAAATGGGATCTCAAACAGGTTCTAGGGGTCAAACAGATCTCTTTGGGAAGGGAGTGAGTTATAAATAAAAGGAATATGCAAATCTGAATGGTCCAGAATCCCACTGGCATGGCCATAACCAACATAAATAAACCAAACGCTCATGAATCTATTATTACCTCACCTGTCACCACTGCAGCATGCAAGAACCGGGACTAGGAGAGAGCGGAGCCCATTATCCTGATGACTTCTGGGAACTGCCTCTGTTTGCTAGCAATCATGTCTGCCTGATCCCTCAATTGTTGTTCCTGTGCCCTGGCTACTACCAAAAAAGATCAAACCTTCCAAAAAGTAGTAAGATTTAGGACAGTGAGTCAATAACTTTGCACACTACTGCCATTCAAATATATGATTGTGAACATAACTGGTTCCTAAGCATTGCTTATCAAATTTTATACTTAGCCTGGGTGAGCAACATCTCCCACTCTCATTAGCAACTATTCCAAACCTCAAGTGGCATTCTTTTCACTCAGCAGAACTCACGTTTTACTTAGCCCTGAAAACTGAAGCAACTGAGTGATCACCTGAACTTCCCACTTCCCCTGCCCCTAATGGAACTCACCTCTATCTCCATCCACTCTTTCCCTCTTCCCTCCAGTCTCCTCAGGGAATGCGGTGGCAATTCTCCTATTCAAGACAATACTACCTAACCTCATCTGGATACTTTGCTTAATCAATTCTTTAGAAAACTGTTTTTGTTCTATCTCACTTGGGAGTGGGCGGCAACAGATAAAAACGATTTCTAAAAGCAGTATTAACTAAGCTTTTTTTCTTAGTTCCTAAGGTTGCCAACAAACAAACAAACCGAACTGTACATCAAACTGGTTACACTACCTCCCCCAAAAAGACTGCTCTGAAGTGACTTCAGAACACAGAGCTTTTGACTATATACCCTTAGTAGAATTACCGAAGGACAAAACGATCTGTAAACAATTTAAAATTTTTTAAACTTAATTCAATGATTTCATTGTTTAACATAATATCCAGGTTGGTATTTGAAGCTATTTACTTTGAAAGAAAAAGTAATTTTCTTACATATGATGTATATTGTGCTTAAGTAGGAGAATATTCTCAATCCTAGGACACGTATGTTGAAGTATTTAGGAGTAAAGTGTCATGATGTCTATAACTTACTTCATTTAGTAGAGACAGACAGAAAGAGAGGGAAAGAACAAATAAAGAAAAATGTTAACTAGGGGAGGATTATAGTGGTACATGGGAATTTATACTACTATTCCTTTAGCTTTTCTGTATGTTTGAAATTTTTCATAAGAATAAACAGCATGTGTGAAATTAACTCATTTTGGTTAAAAAAAAAAAGCATTTATATACATATATACTCAGAAAAAGATTTGTAAGGATACAGCCTAGGTTAGGAAATCTGATAGTATAATCTGATAGTAAAAATATAATATTATTTTCTTATTTTTGATTATATGTGTTTTCTAAGTTTCTATAATAAAAATTTAATGCTTTTGTAATAACAGAAATTTTAACTTTATATATTATAATAACAAATATAAGTAAGTATCTAATCAAGATTGCAGACTGAGCACAGGCTTTTGTCTCCATTCCTTCTAAAAAACCACTGAAATAAAAGTAGAGAAATACATAAAGAAATATTTCCCCAAGAATATAGAAAAAGGATGGAGTTGTGGAAGAGAGTTTTACCAACCAACAAATAAGAAATGTCAATAAAATTTCCAAAAGATTGGAGGAGATGGAGACATGCTGACAATGAAAGAAATTCATAAAAGCTGCAACCACTTATGTATTACGAGAAAGTTACAGAAAGGAAGAATTGATCTCTCCGTTAGAAGAATGTCAACTCTGGGCTCAGAATCAGTCAGTGAGGCAGAGGATAGGAGTCATAAGTATTAAGTGACTCTGAAAACAGAGTAATTAATCAAAAGTCTATATACAGAACTTCACTACTCAGCACCCCAATTCCCTCCCCAACTTTGACTGACAGAGCACTCAGATAATTTGACATTTACCTCACAGAGGAAAAAAGACTATCTTTCTCCAGAGGAACTGAACAAGTCACTTGGAGAGCACTGGGGTTTCTAACTGAGTGTTAACATCTGGGGGCCCAAACAGAGTAGTCTGCAGTCCTCCCACCAAAATCTAAGTCTGACAGTCGACACGCCTCATCCCTACTCACGCTAAAGAGAATTACTAGAATCAAACCTTAGACCTCAGCAGGGTAAACCCAAATTAACTACCCAGACCACCTTTCCAGGAGAGTCAAGGATTATCAGGCAAATGAGGAAAACTAACAACATGAAAGACCAACTTAAATTTCTAAGTAATTCAGAAGGATAAAGGATAATTGAGAAAGAGAGACATTCAGAAAGATTTGAGAAAAAATTCTACAAAGTAAGACCAAGATATTGAAGAGAAGAAACCTCTAAGCATGTAAAGCAAAAAGAATACATGATATAAAAAGACATAACTGATGAACCTAGTGGTAGGGCAGGAATAAAGATGCAGATGTTGAGAATGGACTTGAGAACACGGGGAGGGGGGAAGGGGAGGTTGGCACGTAGTGAGAAAGTAGCATTGACATATATATACTACCAAATGTAAAATAGATAGCTAGTGGGAGGCAGCCACATAGCACAGGGAGATCAGCTCAGGGCTTTGTGTCCACTTAGAAGGGTGGGATAGGGAGGGTGGGAGGGAGATGCAAGAGGGAGGGAATATGGGGATATATGTACGCATATAGCTGATTCACTTTGCTGTACAGCAGAAACTAACACAACATTGCAAAGCAATTATACTCCAATAAAGATGTATTAAAAAAAAGACATAAAAGCTTAAAAGATCAATCCAAGAGATCCAATATCCAAGTAGTGAGAGTCCCACCAAAAGAGAATAAAGAAAATATAAGGAGAAAAGTATTATAATAGTTTTCTATTGCTGTTTCACAAATTACCACAAAATTCAGTGGCTTAAAACAACATTTATTATCTCACACAGTTTCTGAGGGTCAGGAACCTGGGAGCAGCTTAGCTGATGGTTCTGGCTCAGCATCTCTCATGAGATCGCTATCAAACTAACAGCTGGGCAGTATTCATCTGAAAACTTGAATGGGGCTGGCAGTTTCACATCCAAGTTCACTCACATGACTGTTGGCCAGAGGCCTCAGTCCCTAACCACACAGGCCTTTCCATAGGGCTGCTCACCACATGGCAGTTGGCTTTCCCCAGAAGGAGCAATCCAAGAGAAAGAAAAGCCGTCAAGAGAGAAGCCATAGTATCTTTCATAACCTAATCTCAGAAATGACATACCATTACTTCTGCCATATCCCAGTGATCATGTCTACCAATTCTGGCACAATGTCAGAGAAGACTACACAGGGCATAAATACTAAGAGGTATGGATCATTGAGGGTCATCTTGGAAGATGGCTATACCAGTTATCAAGAAAATCATAAGAAAAATTTTTCTCAGAGCTTCTGATACATGAATCTTCAGACCGAAAAGGTCCATTAAGTACTAAGGAGAATGAAAAAAGATCCACCTAGATACATATCATAAAACTTCAGATCTCTAAAGATCAAACAATTATAAAAGTGTCACAGGAAAGGGAAAAAAATGCTCACCCACAAATGAATAAGAATCAAACTACCACCATACTTCTTATCAAATAAATGGCAAAAGACAAGGGAGTATTGCTTTAACAGTTGTAACAGAAAATGTGTATCAATGAGGAATTTTATGTTCATCCAAATTAACAATCAAGCATGAGAGCAAACCAGAGTTCCATCTGGAAATATAAAGAATCAGAAAGTTTAGCTTCCAGCACAAGCATTATTGGGAATACACTTGAGGCTGCACTCCAATAAACAAGACTCCCAGAAAGACATAAGATGCAGGAAATCCCAGATCAACATGATAAGAGGAAAATCCTAAGGTAATGGCTGCAGAGCATGCCTACAGAGAAAATGGACCAGACTGGAATAGAATTCCATGCAAAGGACAGTATGATTGAGTGGGCAGAATAATAGGGATATCATAAAGGCATATTAGTTTGAAAAAAAGGCAGTTGGAAACTTCAGGAGAAACAAAAGACAATGTAACAAAGTAATGGCCCAAACAGAAATGAATAAAGGATGGTATGGTTTTAGCAATTGCAAGACTGTGAGAAAAGAGGCTATATACTAAATACAATCTCCTTAAAGTGCGCTAGGAGTCAGGCCAGTGGACTCAAAAAAGAAAAAAAGTAAATGAATACTAGGTTATTTTTTAGCCCTGTATTCAACAACATTCAAACAGTTATCTTAACTGTTTTTCAACGTATAGAATAAACCTTTGGATGGAAGACTTGACTGCAACTGCAAAACAAAATGTTGGCAACCTTAATTTAAAAGAAAAGAAGTAACTAATAAAATGCAGAAGGTAGAGATAAGGAAAAGAAAAATGAAAACTAAGGGTGGTTATTAGTTCATTTTATATGAAGAGATATGAAAAAACTGGCTATAGATAGAACACTTAATAGAACACTTAATTGTAACACTTATTACAATTATCTTTAATCTGTAAAAACCAAAAAGTATATATAATTATTAATTTTTGGAAAGAAGGAAAAGAAAACACAATGGAAAAAGTGAAAACAGTGTCAATGAACTAAATCCTCATATTTCTTATCAGAAAGTCAACTGAACCAAATGTAAAATAGATAGCTAGTGGGAAGCAGCCGCATAACACAGGGAGATCAGCTCGGTGCTTTGTGACCACCTAGAGGGGTGGGATAGGGAGGGTGGGAGGGAGGGAGACGCAAGAGGGAAGAGATATGGGAACATATGTATATGTATAACTGATTCACTTTGTTATAAAGCAGATACTAACACACCATTGTAAAGCAATTATACTCCAATAAAGATGTTAAAAAAAAAAAAGTCAACTGATAGCAAGTTAATCCAATAAGCAGAATTTAGTATACTTTACATCAAAGTTATGTCCTGAACATAAACTCTACTGTTGATGGTTTAGAACACATTATGCTAAATCTGGACTGACCCTCCTCTTCACACCTCTTGTGAACATTAGCTATATATTGAACATTAGTTAATATATATATATAACTCTAGTTACATGTGCTTATGTGCATGAGACTGTATTTGCATGTCTGAATGCACATATGTGTATATATTTTAACTAAAGGTACAACTTCAGTGTATTTTCTTTCAGCATTTTTGTCTAAAAGTTAAAAGAGAGAGAGAGAGAAATCAATGAAATGCAAGTAATAGTCAGGGAAGGGAGTATCCTGGTTAACTGAAGCCTGAGATTAATTGAGATTTAATCTATTTCTCCTACGTTTGTAAAAGATTACTCATAGCAATCTACCATCACACAGGAAAATGGCATCCTCTCTCATTGTACAAATGCTAATGCTAATCCTAATGGAAGTGAGAAGTGCATCTGATTTTAAGAAATAGTGAAGGGGTGGGCAGCAGGAAGAGACACTGAAAGTATCTGAAAACTATTTTAAGGATCTTAGAATAATTTCACAGGAAAAAATCAGAATAAGTAAATTCACATTGATGAACCTCACAAATCTAAAGGACAGTTTAACAGAAGAAAGCAGCAGGAGAATACTGTATTACTACCATCAGGAAGAACTTTCTAACAACTGTAGCTACTCAACAACAGAATGGACTGTCTATAATAAAGGTCTGATTTTCCATCACTCTATTGTTTAAATACAGACCAGAAATCATGTCTGTAATGTTAAAAACTGGTGGGTGATTGGACTAGATAATCCCTAAGGTAATTGTAACTGTAAGTATGAGAGTTCTAAACTAATAAATTTTGACTTACCAACATCCATTGCCGTTTCCATGAAGCTTTTCTGTCGTGAAGCAAATTCTGCAAGCAACTTCTGCTGCCTCTCTCTGGCCTTTTGTCGTCTAGATTAAACAGAAATAAAGTGATAAGTACCAGACGTGCTTAAGACATACCTACTATCTTTCAGGAGTATATAATGTACGAAAGGCCCCCTGTACACAGTTAAGAACAACCAATTTTCTGTACTATGTATTAAATTTCAGGTAAAATTTTATTGTCCTTAAAAGGATTCTGCTGCTTTAAAATAGTTTGAAAATCACCGGGCTTAAATAGGTAAAAATAAAAGCCACGATTTACTTTAAAATGTGAAATAATAATTAAAGTAGATAGAAAATTTGGATGTCCAACAACACAATTTCCTAAATATATGTCAGTTCATAGCAAGAGCAACAAGAGTTTTAGCTAGGAATCCACAATTTAACCCCAGGTACAAATAACAGCAAACTCATTGCTAGAAGAAACTACTATGTTAAGCTATGAACAGAATCTAAAAGATAAGAATAGTCAGGTTTAGGGGACTTCCCTGGTGGTCCAGTGGTTAAGAATCTGCCTTCCAGTGCCGGGGACGCGGGTTCGATCCCTGGTTGGGCAACTAAGATCCCACATGCTGTGGGGCAACTGAGCCCGCGCGTTCTGGAACCCACATGCCACAACTAGAGAAGCCCGCACACCGCAACAAAAGATCCCATGTGCCGAAACTAAGACCCGATGCAGCAAAAATTAATTTATTAATTAATTATTTTTAAAAAGAATAGTCAGATTTACTGTTACCTTAAGAACAGGTCTCTTCCTAAAAGAGAAATAGCAAAAAGCCAGGAAGTTTTCCAGTTTCTACCAGGAAATATTCCAAGTTTGGTTTATTTTGTTTGAAGTAAAAGAATATGAAAGAGTCTCAAATACAAGATAAAGATAAAACTATATTCCAAATCTAAGCATAAATATTCCTTTGGATTAGTTCACTTTATTCTATTTATTAATTATGCCTTATCTACTTCCAAAGAGCATTTTAATTTGAGGCTAGTTGAAAAAGAAAAAAAATGACTATAACGTAAGTATAAGAAAATAAAAGTAAACTAATAAAGACAGGAGATAGGCTTCCCTACATTTAAAGATGCTAGAAATACTAATAAGCATAAAATTCTACCCCCAGCAAGGTAAGGTTCATATAGTAATTCAAAACAAGAGAGGAGGGAGAGGAAGAAGAAAAAGGTTAAAAGGTAAGTTATACATTAACTCATTGGGAGAGACAAACTTTTTACTTGAACTAAATTCAAAAAGGGATTTATCATAGCCCATGATACAAAGAACATTAAAAACATAATGGATGGAAAAAAAAACCCATAATGGATGGAGTATACTATAGCAGTTTCTTTTAGTGACCATTTATTATATCTATATACTACAAAAGAATTTTATTAAACTGAGACTCTATGTAGTAATTTCTATGGGAAACATAAAAGAATTCTGCTATTAATCTGAAATGATTAAAGGATATAGAATATAGAATTTAGAAGAATGGAATGTTGATGGTAATTTTTAGATTATTCACACATCCACTCCGACCCATTTAGTGGAGATAATCACAAACATCTATAAAATCAAGTACTGTGGTCCAGCTTACCATGAAAAGTTACATATTTTTGCCAATAAAGTTCAAGAGATTTTTAACACTCCTTTTCTAACATTTACTTTAAATGTAATTTAGGGCCCACTTAAGAAAACTCACTGTATTACCTATTTTATAAATGTAACTCTTATTTTTTATATTATACTTTATATTTTAAGCCAATATATTATTATCCAGGTTGATCACTCACCTTACTCATCAAAGTGGACTCCCAATGACATTAGCCATTTCAAAAAATTAAAAACCACTCCTGGGCTTCCCTGGTGGCGCAGTGGTTGAGAGTCTGCCTGCCGATGCAGGGGACGCGGGTTCGTGACCCGGTCCGGGAAGATCCCACATGCTGCAAAGCAGCTGGGCCCGTGAGCCGTGGCCGCTGGGCCTGCGCGTCCGGAGCCTGTGCTCCGTAACGGGAGAGGCCACAACAGTGAGAGGCCCGCGTACAGCAAAAAAAAAAAAACAAAAAAAACACCACTCCTGCACTCTCTTTCCTTCCTGAACGTGGAAGGTGGCACAGTGGCCTAGGACAGGGTGTCAAGACCCAACGGCCCGGCACAGGAAGGCATTCGTGTGGGGGAAAGTTACAAGAAATTGGTTACATACAAGGGAATTAATCAAAAATTAATACATATTAAGGATTATAGGGGCCAGGTTTCTCACTATGGGAGGAGAGAGTTACAATTATGAAAAGAAGGAAAAGAAGAATAAATCCTATGGTGTTGGATTAGAACTGGGATTATCAGGTTGAACTCACAGTCATAGTTTTTAATAACTCTCTCTCCCCTCCCTTTATCCGCCCCCCATACACACACATTTTTGCCCACTAAGAGGGTCTGTGAATGAGCTCATTAGAATGAGCACATGGACTGTAGTTTCTAAATAAGATTCTTTACTAAAAGGAACCAGGACTCTTTGGAGAAATGGCTAATACCAAACACAAGATGAACCTGGGCTATCTTCTTGGCCCAGAAAATAATTGAAAATGCTCAAAGAATGGTGGGGAGAAATCCAAAGAACACAGAAACCAGCTTGAAGGGACTCCCACTGGTCAAATCTAGAACAATTTGAGCATCAAAATGATTAATGAGCATGAAATTATAACCCATAAAATAAAATAGGAATCCATAACTCCAAACTGATATAAGTAAATAAATGAATAAACTGAAAGTTGATGGAGAACAGGATACTGCAGCATCTCAAAGTATCTCCCCACAAATTACATATTAATTACAAAGGAGGGAAAAAAGAGAGGAAGGTTACTAAGGGTAACTTGACAGTGAAGAAGTCTAACAGACACCCTCATAATCAAGTGATCAAAGTTAATCACCAGTAATGAAACAAATTAAAATCATGTGACACCTGATGGGATGCAGTCAAAAGAAAACAGCAACACTTCCTTTTTTTTTTTTGGCCAGGCCAACGCAACTTGCAGGATCTTAGTTCCCCAACCAGGGATTGAACCCGGGCCATGGCAGTGAAAGCCCGTAATACTAACCACTAGGCCACCAGGCAACTCCCCAGCAACACTTCCTTGATATTCCTCTCAAAGGTGCTTCATCGGAATCCAAACATAATAGGAAAGGAGACAAGCCCAAGTTGAGGGACATTCTACAGTGTCTATTGCTCTATAATCTTCAAAAGTGCCAAGGTCAAGAAAATAAAGGAAAAACTGAGGAAACTATTCCATGCTGAAGGAGACCAAAGAGACATGACAACAAAATGCAATGAGTGATTCTGGACTGGATCTTTTTGCTCTGAGACACGTTACTGGGACAACTGTCAAAACTTGGGATCTAGGGATTTTATCGTACTAAATAAAATGTTGATTCCCTTATTTTGAAAGGTGTATTCTGATTAGGTAAGAAAACGACCTTATTCCTAAAAAACACGCGCTAAAGTATTCCAGGGTAAAGCAACTTACTCTGAAATGATCCAGGAAGTTCTTTGTATTATCCTTGAAACATTTCTGTAAGTTTGAGATTTCTTCAAAATAAAAAGGTTTTAAAAATTAAACCCATCCTCAAAGGACAAAAATTTGTCATCAAGGAAGAAATGGAAACAAACAAAAATGTGCCGTAGATGCTCAAAGACGTATGAGACCTCCAAAAATGTTTAAATAATAATAGCACTGATAGAATATGTGTTTGGTCTCCTATACTACTCCTTTGTAAACTTATAATAAACTTATAAGTTTCAGTATGTTTCTTTAATTAAAACAATGAGCTACGCACTCTACAGCTCACCTTTAAATACATACATGTACATTTACATTTAGAATACATATGGCTGTCACCATATGTATTCTAAATGTAAATGATAACTAACTCAAGCATGCTAAATGCACAAGCACTGACTATCTTTGATTCCATTTACCTTACAAACTAATCAGCTATGATTACAGCTGATAAACATCCAGGTGATTAGCCTCAGATGGCCAAAGTGGGGATGGGGGGTGGTAATATAAAATCTTCAACTGTACCATACATTAGTTTAAAGCATTAAAAATAAAAATTACCTTTCTTCTTTGTCCAGTGTTTTCTTCTCTGCAGCAGTGATCTTTTTGGGTGGTACAGGAGGGGTCACTTTTCTACATATCTCTTCAATGATGCGTTTGTTCATTCTACTTTGCAATGCAGCTTTTAGTAAAATTCTTTCTACTGCAGTTATACCATCTCCATGACTATATTTAGGTATATCTGGTTGGATTAAAATTTCTATGTCATCAAGCCAGGGAGGATAGTAGGAGTTTTGTTTTCCTGAGAGTTTGTGGTGAAGTTTAATTAACAAAGACAATATGCTTTCTTTAATTTCCAAAATGGCTGTAGTTAACTGTGGAGCTGAACCAGGTGCAGACCATTTATTTGAAGTTTTAGGACGAACCACCTGATTTGCTTCACTGCTATTGCGATTGATGATCTCCTGAAACTTCTTTCTACGCTCTGCTACTAAGCTGAAAACTTGAGCTGTACCAGAATTCTACCATTCAAAAGAGAAAGAAAAAGAAAAATCAAGAGAAGTTACTCAAGTGTCAAGTTTAAACCATATTAGTACTACATTTTCAAAAGGGAATGTTCAAAGTTTCATCCAAAGATTTATTTATTTGCTCTTTAAGTAAATCTGTCTCTTCACTTCTCTCAAATATACTTAGTCCCACTCAACCTGGAAACATCGAGGAGAAAGGCGATTAGCCACAGTAACACCTGTTTTACAACCTCCTGGGCCTACCTACCAGGGAAAATAGACAAAGCTTGAGTAGTTTCTACAGCCATATTAAAGAGGAATCATAAACAAAGTCCTTCATCAGATTAAAGGAATAAAAGCTATTCTATCCAACATTCATCAAGAATACTATACTCTTGGGCTTCCCTGGTGGCGCAGTGGTTGAGAGTCCGCCTGCCAATGCAGGGGACATGGGTTCGTGCCCCGGTCCGGGAAGATCCCACATGCCGCGGAGCGGCTGGGCCCGTGAGCCATGGCCGCTGAGCCTGTGTGTCCGGAGCCTGTGCTCCGCAATGGGAGAGGCCACAGCAGTAAGAGGCCCACATACCACAAAAAAAAAAAAAAAAAAAAAAAAGAATACTATACTCTTTACCAACTTCTAGAAGACCACGATATCTTCCACTTAAGAAAATTATAAATTAATTTTTACCAAATTAATGAATCTGAACTGCTAATTAATTTCATTTTTAAGGAACTTCAAAAGTTTGAAAATTAATTCTAACACAAATGCTTTAAGTTACTAAAGTGAAATATAAAGATGAAAAATCAAACTAATCTCTTTCATATTTAAATATCACTATAATTTGTTATTTGAACAGATTTTTTAAAACCATTTCTCTCAATAATTTATCTTCAAACTAGTCTTTTCTGCTAAAGCAGTCAAACTGCATTAGGGCTCTTAGAAATCATCTTTTAATTAAGATACAAGCTAGTTTAATGGATTTCATTAATTTTTTTTAAGCAAGCATAGAAAGGATACTTCAATCAGTTGAGCTTTTTATGAGCTAAATTATAACATACATTATTTTTTTTTTAACATCCAAGCTGTTTTTCAACGTACTCTCTATCAGCATTAGAGGCAAAGGCTGCTGCTTATAGATTCCAATATTTTAATCAAAATTCTTTATGGTGTTCACAGCAAAAACATATTGTCAAAGACAAAGAAAGTTCCTACAAATGGACTCTTCAACAAGAAATGTCTGATTCAATGTTCTTTACTTGCAAAAATCTATATTGTAGGAATTAGAGGTATTTAAATTTAGTTACTTGCCCTGTCATATCAAGATTTTTCATTTCTGCTTTCTATAAATTAATTAAGCTACATGCAATGAGAGAGCTGATTTTCAAAATGCGTCCAAATACACAATATATGGAGTTTAAGATTTTTGTGGGCTTATGTTATCAAAGTTAATTAACTGCCATAGGAGCAAAAAAAAAAAGTTGTGAATGGGCATGCCACCAGCAACTAAAGATTAAATTTATTTTGATTTAGGGAACATTCATTTTTAAGATGTTAGTAACAATGCTAAATGTAAACAGACTGAAATGTGCCGCTTATAATTGGCCCAAAATACTAACACTACTAAGAAAAACCCACCATTAAATATGCAGTATTATTTTTTAAGTTCAATAATATGAATTTTCTTTAAAATTAAGCCGAAATTACTGCGTTTAAAAAACACACACACACATTAAACATTTTTTAATCTATATTAAACACACACATATACACACAAATACTTCAGCATTTGTCCCCATTTCCAGTTAAAGCCATATTGCTAGTTAATGCAAATATTATATACTTCTACCTCTCTTTGAAGAACTTTAGGCCGACGTGAACTCTGGCAGATTAAAGGAAAAAGATGGGTGAGGCAAAAGTTGCTTAGATATATCAGAGGAAATAAAAGACAATTTAAAATTATCTACAACCACATTTATTTTTCTTTTGGATATGATAGGATGATCTAAATGACACAACCCAACGTAACAAAGTCTTTCCTTTTTTTTGTTCTCTCTTTTACACTTACTTGTAAAGAACCCAAGCTATCAGAGCTGGTACTTGCAGGTGAGTCTCTCTTCACTTCCGGAGCAGTCTCTGGAACTCTCACTCTAACATAATTTATAAAGTGTCGCATGTTTGATACTAAGTTACTACCAGGAAACCAACTGTCATGACAACGTTCTGGTCCACCTACTGATGCCTAAAACATAAACATAATGAATATCAAACCTTGCCAATCTGGTCTAAGGTACAGTGGAAATGTAACAAGCCCAAATAATAGTCTACTGCCTGTCATATTCCTGAATCCCTTATAGTCTCGTTCACAAATCACAAAGTGCTAATAAAACCAAATACAAACACAAAATTTTAGAACAAATTTCTCAGTACTAATATAGGTAAGTCCAATGGAAGTCAGCTAAACTTCTCCAGAAAAAAATACACTTTTCAATTTGGAAATACTTAGTACAGAATATTATTCATCAACCATTAGGAATAACTCATAATACAGTCAAATAATGCTAATTTGGACTAACTGTAGAAGAAAGTCTGAAAAATCAACCAAAAGTCTGACTTAGTCTTAGAGGAATCGTAATGACCTTTTAATATCTATGAAAGAATATATGTTGACTCAACTTAGAATATAAAGTACAGCCTAGTCTTTTTACTTGTCTGGTTTTTTCTTGTTTGTTTTTTTGCTGTTATTATGTTTATTATGTATTCTGTCTTTTTGGAGGGAGGGGATGAGGAAAATATCAATTAATTATAAAATCAATTTGTAGTGACAATTACTTTTATGGAAGTGATACTTATAAAATCCTGAAACTGATTAACAACTTGTATTCTTAAGTAAATATTCTCCCTTATAACAATACTTACTCCATTAACTTAAAACCTTTACAGAAACAATTTGCTATTCAAAATTAATCCCTAATCAAATTATTAAAATTTCTAGACTGAATTCCTAACATAACAATTATTTACCAGTAATCAATGCTATTAGCATAACACCAAAAGTGCACTAACCACGTTTCTTAGATCTACATATTATGAATTACGAATTTCAAATTCAGTAATTCTACAAATGGAGTTTAATGTATTAGTGAAACCTCTCAAAGAACATATGTATGTGAAGATTAAAAAGGGCCTTTTCCAATAGTTCTTAGGAAGATTTTCATCTGAGTATGATGAATCCATAAATACCTTTCAAGATGACATACAACCTTTTATTAAGGCATGTCATAACTTTAACATTTAAAAATACAAGAAACTACTTACCTCTTCATCTGATTCCTCTTCAGCTGAATTTTCAAGTCCTAATTCAATCAGATATAAAACCATGCAGAGTACATGTTCTGACAGATTTTGATGATCCATCAAAATCTTTAAAAAGGGAAAAGATGCCCTGTAATTACTTTTTTCCACAAAACATATTTCACTTAAATATCAAAAAATATTTTAATGCTATAGATGAAAGTAACATAAAATACATATACACATATATATGTGCATGTATGCATATGTACATATATATACATATATATACAAAATTCATAATCAGATACGTAAATAAAGCCATACCTTGGTGAAAAGACAAAAATAAAACCAGTAAAACAGGTTCCCTCTCAAGATCACACAGTATTTTAGGCAATATCCAGAGATATTAGTTCACTGATTTCCTAAAGGTTAAGACATTAAATAATCCACTAAAACCATTATTATAAAAATACTAGTATCTAATAAAGTAATTTAACAAGGCTATTTTACATTCTAAGTTGCTGACACTCTTCTCCTGATGACAAAGATATCAGATAAATAAGTTTGTTAAATAGGATAATTCATGCAAATGTGTTTGGCATAGCACCTGGCATATAACTGGGAGCAAAATAATTGTTTATGGAACATTAATATTCTTAAAATCTGTCTCTAAAATTAAAGTTCTGAACCTGAGTGTTTTGTGCTGTTGTGTAAATGTGTATGCAATGTGTGGTTTTTATGAGTGAGAAAGGAAAAAGAAATGCAAGTGGTTAGGAGAGAGGCTTCTCTGAGGAAATACTGATAAATCTGACCTTATACACGGAATACACAATGCAAGCCTTACACAATTTATGCAGGACTTTGGGGCTAACCTACACCAATCACTCATTCAATATGCTGCAACAAACTATTAACCAGAAGACACATAGAATACCATAAGAAAAAAACAGCCTGGCAACTATCATGTTGTCTTCATTATTTAAAAAAAAAAAAAAGCCATCTGGTCAAACTATAGAAGGGGTAAGAGGAAGAGCTTCTGCGGGGAGTGGCATTGTCAGCTGCAGATGAGACTACAGAGAACAAAAAAAGAGGCCAGTCTAGGTTGAGCCTAGCAGAAACTGCCCAAACGGCAGAGGGAGCTCGGAAAGGACTTAGTCACTTAGGAGCTAATCTATTGTGACTAAAAAATAAAGACTTTCAGTTCACTGACTTTCTAATGCTTATTCTGACTACTGAGAAGGCTTTTCCATTCATATTTTGTGTGGCACAGTGGTGAGGAGAATAGACTTTCAAAACCTTTTAAAAACCTGTTTTTTTATACAAATTCTGTATATACTTAGCTATTTGACCTTGAGCAACAACTGGCCTTAAGTTTTCTCATCTTTAAAACTGGAAGAGCAGTCCAGAATTATTGCAAGGATTACATGATCACTATCCGTAACTTGCTTCATACAGTATCTAGCAATTGGTGTTCAATAAATAGTAGATAGGTGGTATGAATAGTGGGAGGAGCAAGAACAGTAAGAGGGGACTGAAGGCTGGGAGGCAACAAAGGTCATGTTTTCTAATCCAGTACTTTACAGGGAGGAAACCAAGGCTCAGCCACACACTCAGCTAGCACAAGCAATACTAGAACAGTTTCAAACTCCCAAGGATTGCCTATCATTACTACTCTGCCTCCTCTTAATAAATAGAGCATTACTAGCTAAAATCAAATAAATTTTGGCTTGAAACCCTATGGCATTACATCTTACAGCTTCAAATGAGTAACTTAAGGGCTAAGAAAAGAAAAAACTTTATTAGGTACTACAAAAAAAAAAATAAAAATCGTTTCTGGGGATTTTTATCAACATGTTCTATATTAAAGTTTTTTAATATTAAACATGGCAGGAGATGAAATGGTTTACTGACACTGATTTTTAGAAAGTTGACCTGCCAATGCAATGTCAATTAAAGGTTCTTCTATTATCATAAAAGTCATGAAAACTACTACAAAGTTGAGATTTTAAAAAATTTGTTCATAATAATCTTATAACAATATTGCCTTTCTATTTTTGATGAAATATTATTTTTACAGTAAGCAAATAAAAAGGTTGAAAAAATTTAACTTGAAAGGACACAAATCATTTGCAGTAGGCTTCTTTAATTTTTAAATCAAGAATTACTGACATTTATTATCTGTAAGATGTTACGGAAAAACCCAAAGAAACTTTTTGCCCAACCCAATATATGTACTTAGCTTCACTATCTGAACTAGTTATTTAATCTCTAAAACTTAAAAATCATATCTGAAAAATGAGAATAACAACAGAACTTTCACTCATAAGGAAGTTTCCTAGAATTAAACAAAGTAATGTATGTAAGTGTATATAAAGTATTTGAAACAAAATCTGGCACTAAGTAGACATTCAAAAAAAAATCTATTTGTAAAAAATCAAAACCACAGATATCTTTTTAGTAAGAAAAAATATTCTACTTTTTTTAATGAAAAAAAGAACATTTTAAATCATTTTACTGAATAATTCTCTTAGAAATTAATGAAAATAAACCATTCAAGATGTTTTTTTGAAGCGCATGTCTAAAATTTTAACAGGAGTAATTTTTACAAGTAAAACAAAAAACTGGTCATGGGGTAGAGTTAAAAAGAATAGGGGGTGCAGAAATCTAAAAGTTATATTTGTTTACACAGCAAACAAGAAAAAAACTAAAGTGTCTACTTAACTAAATTTAATTTAAGTAATTTAAATAATGCATATGTAGTAATTGTAAATTTGCCTAATAGGCTTACTTTTTAATTTAATTTTTCAAATTCTAATTAGAAAGAAGAAATAATAGTTTTTTTTTGTATCTAACTGTATAATGTTTATCGTGTCTAGTTACTTTATAAATGTCTATAGTTATTTTACCTATATAACATGAGTATAGTTTGTCTTTCATTTCTTATCCAGGTTAGAACATAAATATGCCTGTTATATATATATACACATACTCCATGATATTATGTATACAATTTTTGAGTACACAACTAATGTTAGCCAAATAAGTAAGTCCGTTCTGTGTGAGAAGACCCAAGGATAAAACAAATTCTAGGTAACAAAAAAGTAAAAGCATCACCTTTTGAGTTTCTAAGGTATTTAACGAAAGAAAATCCTTAATGGTGTCACTTAGGAGCCCATTCAAATCCCTCCATGTCACATTCCTGATCAGAGGAAGAAAGCCAAGAGAACACGCCTAAACACAGGGTCACTGGCTCCTATGGCTGCCATGTTAGTTTTGTCATTTTAGTGGATTCTGGTGGTTGTTTGGTCCCTACTGTTCATTTCATTCTTCCTGTACTCACAGAATATTTCACTTCTTGTGGCACAGAAACCATAAAAAAAATTCCTATCTGAAACTGATAATATGAATAGTTTCCCCCCAAAAATGGTATAGCTGTTATTTTCAACTTAGATTTGAAATTACATAAAGAATACAATTCATATATATGTGATTATGACATATCCTCACACATCTTAAACATATAAATACACTTTACTTTATAAATAGTATTTTTATGTAAATATTATCCTTTAGCACTTTTATTTACAAATTATGGTAATAAATTCTAATCTGAGTCTTTCTATTTGAATTACTACTGTACCTTGTAAAGCAGAGTGAATAGCACAATGTGTAAAGTTTTACAGTGCAAAAGTCTCATGAGACCTTTATAGCTGGGATGGAGTGGCGTCCTTTTCTTATAGGGAGGCCAGGGATTTCCAGGGAATTTTCCACTCTGTTTTAAACTGTAAAAATAAAACAATACTAAAATTAGATGATAGACTCAAGATTAAAATGTAATTTAAATAGTGATTCCATAGCTTCATCACACACTATATATGTTACTTTAGCACTTTTTGGAATAGCCTTAGGTACAGATCATAACTTCCTCTACCTTTTTCTGGATGTATCATATTATTGATTCATTACCATTGAACTCACAGCCAACAGCACTATAACAGCCTGAAAAAAGCTTATCTGACAACAAATTTTCTCTGTAAGGCACATCAAAGCCTTCTTGCCCTCCGGAACACTAAACAGCACTGTGGCACTACACTTGGGGACCATTTTAAACAACGAAATCACCAAAGGACAAAAATGCAAAAACATAGCACTAAATTGACCATGAAAAGGACACGTTTACAGTATGAGCTGAAACAAGAGGGTAGAGTTTTGCTTTGTTCCACTTCAACCTAGGTGCCCTCTGCATATCCACTGAGATCTGTGACTAACCAAGAAATTGCTCCGAGTATTGATTTCGGGCATAAACATAAATTTTACCAAGTAGCCAAATTTGCAAAATAGAATTTGCAAATAATGAGGATCAATTGTATATGACAGAATTAGCATTACAAATCAGTGAGAAAAGGATGGATTGTTCAATAAATAGTCCTGGAGCTGGTTTTCTGTAGGGGAAAAAAAATAAATAAATCACTACTTCACTCTACATATAAAAATCAACTCCAGGTGGATTAAAAATCCAAATACAAAAGTAAAACTTTAGAACTGATAAACTTTAGACAATCTAACAGAAAAATCATCGAAGAATAATCCATACACCAATCTCATACCAAGAATCATGAAGGAAAATTAATACGTTTTTTTTAAAGGCTCAACCTCACCCAGTAATCCAGAGAATGCAAGTGAGTTATACATTCAGCACTTGAAGTTAAAATGACAGAATGAACATAAATATTTAATTTTACTTTCACTCAAAACTCCAATAAAAATATAGTAATGGTATTTCTTAAAGGATGAAAAGCACCAGGATGAAGGAATTCCAAAAAAAAAAAAAAATGCAAACTTTTGTCATTCGGAAAGCAAATGGATACATGTTGACTCTAGTAAACCTAAGAAAGCCACATCACAGGAAGGCAATGCGGACAGCTGAGAATCAACCCCAATTACACTGCAGAATCCTCAAAAGGCTCAGAAACTGGAAACATCTGGTTCTTCAATAACTGGAGTTGGGGAGACAGGAGGCTAAAATGAGGATTGCATGAAAACTGCTTCTCCCCCACCCCAACAGAATTCTGGCTAGAGAATTCATCTCTGGAGAAGGTAAAACGCAAGCACAGTCAAGGGTAGGAGGATGGGCGATTAAAATCATCGTATGCCTAGAAAGTCCATGTGTCCTTTGAGAGCCACTGAGATTTCACCCTCTTTATGCAAATTCCTTCTTAGAAATCTTTGTCTCTGAAGTTTTCTTAAGCTATGGTATTGACCTAAAACAATAGGAGGAGGTATGGCCAAGACCAAACTGCTTGAGTCCCATTATTCTTGCATTTGGAACACTCTCTATGGCAGAATGTATTGTTGTTCCCAACTGTTGGATCACTTCCTTAAAAGAGGAATATGCCATATGACATGAGGTGCCTCACTGCTGGTACATTACATATTTCCACCCCATCACCAGGCTTAATGTGAGCCAGCAGAATGTGAGAAAAATGACAGAGGAAAAAAAAGAAAGTCATCATATGCATTTTGACTCAGAGCACTTAGGCTCTGACTCCATTCAGTTCACAAAATAATGGCAGCCAGACCATTACCTTCTAGGCAATATTTGAAAATACTTCTCTGAGGAATCTGACAAAACCAAAAAGGAAGTTCTAAAGAGACTAACATAAGGGCTTCTCAACAAACCTGCCTGCCCAAATCACACCATGTTAAAGCTCAGAATCTACAAAGATCCACCAAGGCATGGAGAGCTCTTCACCACAAGCAGCCAGAATTATCAGACATCCAAAGAATGCAGCTAACATAAAAGCTAGAGACTGAACAGTAGAAAACTCAACTTAGAGGAAACAAATATCATGTAGGGAGGGGGAAAAAATCTTAAAAATAATAAATTACAAGGAGAGGCAACATGGTTTCCTGTTACATGGGTTTGGAAGGGGAAAGTCAGTACAGCCCACATACCCCGTGTTAGCAGAATTTCCTGACATCTATATGAGGTGAGAACACCTAGAAACAGGAAAGAATGAATTCATAGTTTGGTCTCCCTATAGGAGATGATTTTTCCTGAATATCTTCTGAGACAAGGACAGGAAAAGTTGACCTTTTCAGCATTTCAAGATCCTTCTGCCTGTGGGTATGTTAGGAGCAAAGGCATATTCTCAAGATGCTGATGTGATTCCTCAACGTAATATCGATGAGAAAATGACCCAGACAAGACGAAGAAAAGGAGGAAATGGCAGCTTCTCAGGGATTGTTGACATTCCAGAATGTAGTCATAGAATCTTCTCAGGATAAGTGGGAATTTCTGGGCAGCACTCCATGGGAATTGTACAGGGATGAGATGTTAGAGAACTATAAAAACCTGGTCTCCTTGGGTCCTGTCTCTAAGCCAGACCTGGTCACCTTTATGGAGCAAAAGAAGGGTCCCTGGGATGTGAAGGGAATGAAGACAATAGCCATACACCCAGGAACTGGGGACCCCACCCAGGTGGAGGATGGTGACTTCAGGCTGAGCATAAGATTCCTGGGGCACCACCCTGTTTCCTCACCACCAACCAACCAGAAGGAAGTCACACACCCTGCAGCCCTCACCCCATATTTTGCCTATAAAAACTTCTCCCTGAAAACCATGGGGGAATTTGGGGTTTTTTACAGCACAAGCCACCTGTTCCCTTTGCTTAGCCCTGCAATAAACCTTTCTCTGCTCAAAAAAAAAAAATTACCATCAACATACCAAAGAAATGAATTGCATCTATGATTCAAGAAGAGGATGCCATTAAGTTTGCTTTAAAAAAAAAAAAAAACTGGTTTCTATATAAAACTATAGTGGCTACATATAAGCATAATTTTCAAAACAATCTCAATAGCCTATGATTAAATGTTTCAATTATTCTATTTCATTTAGCATAGAAAAGCAATTTTTAGTTTTTATTTTATTTCTTTGTTTGCTTTAAGCACTAGGCCCCTAAATACGCAGCACCTAGATTAATAAAGTGCTCTGAAATAAAGGTTATATATTTGTTCAAGGCAGCAGGTAATACACCATTCTGACTGCTCTTTTCAAAATCATTAATGAAATGATGCAAATGAAAAGCTACATGACAACAAAAAAAATTTTAAGTGACTCAAACCAACACTTAATTACTGACTAGCTTGAGACATAAATGACATATATAAACTCATACATCATACTTTAAACATGGGCCAGCAGCCATTAACCTTCAAGATGGGAGATGGGAAGCAACAGAAATATCAGAAATTACAGTTCAAAAAGATTTGCTTTCCAGCTGAATTTAAAGTAACCACTATATAAAAATCACATTTGTCTTTTGGAAATGGTCTAGACAATAGTTCCAACACTGCCATTAACAAACGTATTTCACTGAACTTCTCTGGAAGTTGTAAAATATAACAATGAATTGAATGGATGGTTTTCCAACTGTTGGTTTGTTTCTGTTCTTGTTGTTTTTTGTTTTTGTTCTTTTCATTTTAAAAGCTGAATTGCCCATTAAGGGGTATTTGGAAGGGAGTGAGGAAAACGGGATGAGCCACCTCCACTCTCTTAGGCCTTCTGTTGCTGTTGCCCAACCCCCTCTTCCAGTGATGGCTCCAAAGACATTTCTACAGAAGCTGGAGAGAAGATCTTGAAGGGCTTTTCCAGCAATAAGATCCTAAAATTCTAAAGGTCTAAACATCACACAATGAAAATGGCTTATTTTCACTTAAACTCTCAGCACAAAAAAATTTTAAGAAACTTACTTTTCATTCATTTAGCAATTACTGATTATCTACAAAGTGCCCTGCATCAAGGCAGATTTAAAAGACATAACAGCAGGACTTCCCTGGTGGTGAAGTGGTTAAGAATCTGCCTGCCAAAGCAGGGGATAAGGGTTTGAGCCCTAGTCCGGGAAGATCCCACATGCTGTGGAGAAACTAAGCCCATGTGCTACAACTACTGAGCCTATGCTCTAGAGCCCACGAGCCACAACTACTGAGGCCGTGTGCCACAACTATTGAAGCCCACGCACCTAGAGTGCATGCTCCGCAAAAAGAGAAGCCACCGCAATGAGAAGCCTGTACACTGCAATGAAGAGTAGCCCACTCGCCACAAGAAGAAAAAACCTGCACGCAGCAACAAAGACCCAGCACAGCCAAAATAAATAAATAAATAGAGAGGGACCTTCGAGATGGCAGAAGAGTAAGACGTGGAGATCACCTTTCTCCCCACAAACACATCAGAAATACATCTACATGTGGAACAGCTCCTACAGAACACCTACTGAATGCTGGCAAAAGACCTCAGACTTCCCCAAAGGCAAGAAACTCCCCACGTACCTGGGCAGGGCAAAAGAGAAAAGGAAAAAAACAGAGACAAAAGAATAGGGACGGGGGCTTCCCTGGTGGCGCAGTGGTTGAGAGTCCGCCTGCCGATGCAGGGGACACGGGTTCGTGCCCCGGTCCGGGAAGATTCCACATGCCGCGGAGCGGCTAGGCCCATGAGCCATGGCCGCTGAGCCTGCACGTCCAGAGCCTGTGCTCCACAACGGGAGAGGCCACAACAGTAAGAGGCCCGTGTACCACAAAAAAACAAAACAACAACAACAAAAAGAATAGGGATGGGACCTGCATCTAGGGGAGGGAGCTGTGAAGGAGGAAAAGTTTCCACACACTAGGAAGCCCCTTCACTGGCAGAGATGGGGAGCAGGCAGGGGGGGAAGCGTCAGAGTCACAGAGGAGTGCAATAACAGAGGTGTAGAGGGCAAAGCAGAGAGATTCCCACACAGAGGATCGGTGCCAACCAGCACTCACCAGCCTGAGAGGCTAGTCTGCTCACCAGCGGGGACAGGTTGGGGGCTGGGAGTTGAGGCTCCTGCTTCAGAGGTCAGATCCCAGGGAGAGGACTGGGGTTGGCTGCGTGAACACAGCATGAAGGGGGCTAGTGCACCACAGCTAGCCAGGAGGGAGTCCAGGAAAAAGTCTGGACCTGCCTAAGAGGCAAGAGACCACTGTTTCGGGGTGCATGAGGAGAGGGGATTCAGAGCACCACCTAAATGAGCTCCAGAGACGGATGCAAGCCACGGCTATTGGTGTGGACACCACAGACGGGTATGAAACGCTAAGGCTGCTGCTGTAGCCACCAAGAAGCCTGAGGGCAATCACAGGTCACTAACCACACCTCCCCTCCCGGGAGCCTGTGCAGCCCGCCACTGCCAGGGTCCCCAAGATCCAGGGACAACTTCTCCAGGAGAACACACTGTGTGCCTCAGGCTGTCGTAACATCACGCCTGCCTCTGCCGCCGCAGGCTCACCCTGCATTCCGTACCCCTCCCTCCCCGTGGCCTGAGCAAGCCAGAGCCCCCTAATCAGCTGCTATTTCAACCCCATCCTGTCAGGGCGGGGAATAGACACCCTCAGGCAACCTACATGCAGAGACAAGGCCAAATCCAAAGCTGAACCCCAGGAGCTGTGCAAACAAAGAAGAGAAAGGAAAATTTCTCCCAGCAGCCTCGGGAGCAGCAGATTAAATCTCCACAATCACCTTCAAGTACCCTGCATCTGTGGAATACCTGGATAGACAACGAATCATCCCAAACTTGAGGCGGTGGAATTTGGGAGCAACTGTAGACTTGGGTTTGCTTTCTGCAGCTAATTTGTTTCTGATTTTATGTTTATCTTAATTTAGTATTTAGGGCTTATTATCACTGGTAGATTTGTTTATTGATTTGGTTGCTCTTTTTTATATATATATATATAGATAGATAGATATACATTGTTTCCCTTTTCTCTTTTTGTGAGTGTGTATATGTATGCTTCTTTCTGTGACTTTGTCTGTATAGCTTTGCTTTTACCATCTGTCCTAGGGTTCTGTCTACCTGTTATTTTTTTTGTTTGTGTTTTTATTTTTATTTTTTAGTATAGTTTTTAGTGCTTGTTATCATTGGTGGATTTGTTTTTTGGTTTGGTTGCTCTCTTTTTTCTTTCTTTTTTTTTAAAATTACTCTGGTATTTTTTTATTTTTAATCATATTTTTTTTAATAATTTTATTTTTTTTTCTCTTCTTTCTTTTTTTTCCTCCCTTTTCTTCTGAGCCATGTGGCTGACAGGGTCTTGGTGCTCTGGCCAGGTGTCAGGCCTGAGCCTCTAAGGTGAGATAGCCCACTTCAGGACACTGGACCACCAGAGACCTCCCGGCTCCACGTAAATTCAAATGGAGACAGCTCTCCAAGATATCTCCATCTCAACGCTAAGACCAGCTCCACTTAATGATGAGCAACCTACAGTGCTGGACACCCTATGCCAAACAGCTAGCAAGACAGAAACACAACCCCACCCATCAGCAGAGAGGTTGCCTAAAATCATAATAAGGTCACAGACACCCCAAAACACAACACCAGACACGGTCCTGCCCACCAGAAAGACAAGATCCAGCCTCACACACCAGAACACACACACTAGTCCCCTCCACCAGGAAGCCTACACAACCCACTGAACCAACCTTAGCTACTGGGGGCAGCCACTAAAAACAATGGGAACTACGAACCTCCAGGCTGCAAAAAGGAGACCACCAAACACAGTAAGTTAAGCAAAATGAAAAGACAGAAAAATACACAGCAGATGAAGGAGCAAGGTAAAAACCTATCAGACAAAACGAATGAAGAGGATATAGGCAGTCTACCTGAAAAAGAATTCAGAGTAATGATAGTAAAGATGATCCAAAATCTTGGAAATAGAATGGAGAAAATACAAGAAACGTTTAACAAGGACATAGAAGAACGAAAGAGCAAACAATGATGAACAACACAATAAATGAAATTTAAAATTCTCTAGAAGGAATCAACAGCAGAATAACTGAGGCAGAAGAACAGATAAGTGACCTGGAGATAAAATAGTGGAAATAACTACTGCAGAGCAGAATAAAGAATGAAAAGTATTGAGAACAGTCTCAGAGACCTCTGGGACAACAATAAACGCACCAACATTCGAATTATAGGGGTCCCAGAAGTAGAAGAGAAAAATAAAGGGACCGAGAAAATATTTGAAAGATTATAGTTGAAAACTTCCCTAATATGGGAAAGGAAATAGTCAATCAAGTACAGGAAGCACAGAGAGTCCCATACAGGATAAATCCAAGGAGAAACACGCCAAGACACACATTAATCAAACTGTCAAAAATTAAATATAAAGAAAAAATACTAAAAGCAGCAAGGGGAAAACAACAAATAACATACAAGGGAATCCCCATAAGGTTAACAGCTGATCTTTCCGCAGAAATTCTGCAAGCCAGAAGGGAGTGGAAGGACATATTTAAAGTGGTGAAAAGGAAAAACCTACAACCAAGATCACTCTACCCAGCAAGGATCTCATTCAGATTTGATGGAGAAATTAAAACCTTTTCAGACAAGCAAAAGCTAAGAGAATTCAGCACCACCAACCCAGTTTTACAACAAATGCTAAATGAACTTCTCTAGGCAGGAAACACAAGAGAAGAGAAAGACCTACAATAACAAACCCAAAACAATTAAGAAAATGGTAATACGAACATACATATCGATAACTACCTTAAATGTAAATGGATTAAATGCTTCAACTAAAAGACACAGACTGGCTGAAGGGATACAAAAACAAGACCTGTATATATGCTGTCTACAAGAGACCCACTTCAGACCTAGGGACACATACACACTGAAAGTGAGTGCATGGAAGAAGATATTCCATGCAAATGGAAATCAAAAGAAAGCTGGAGTAGCAATTCTCGTATCAAACAAAATAGACTTTAAAATAAAGACTATTCCAAGAGACAAAGAAGGACTCTACATAATGATCAAGGGATCGATCCAAGAAGAAGATATAACAATTGTAAATATCTATGCACCCAACAGAGGAGCACCTCAATACATAAGGCAAATGCTAACAGCCATAAAAGGGGAAATCGACAGTAACACAATCATAGGGGACATTAACACCCCACTTTTACCAATGAACAGATCATCCAAAATGAAAATAAATAAGGAAACATAAGCTTTAAATGATATTTTAAACAAGATGGACTTAATTGATATTTATAGGACATTCCATCCAAAAACAACAGAATACACTTTCTTCTCAAGTGTTCATGGAACATTCTCCAGGATAGACCATATCTTGGGTCACAAATCAAGCCTTGGTAAATTTAAGAAAATTGAAATCATATCAAGTATCTTTTCTTGACCACAACGCTATGAGACTAGATAACAATCACTGGAAAAAATCTGTAAAAAATACAAACACGTGGATGCTACACAATACACTACAAAATAACCAAGAGATCACTGAAAAAATCAAAGAGGAAATCAAAAAATATCTAGAAACAAATGACAGTGAAAACGCAATGACCCAAAACTGATGGGATGGAGCAAAAGCAGTTCTAAGAGGGAAGTTTATAGCAATACAATCCTACCTCAAGAAACAAGAAACATCTCAAACAAACAACCTAACCTTACACCTAAAGCAATTAGAGAAAAAACAACAAAAAAACCCCAAAGTTAGCAGAAAGAAAGAAATCTTAAAGATCAGATCAGAAATCAATGAAAAAGAAATAAAGGAAACAACAGCAAAGATCAATAAAATTGAAAGCTGGTTCCTTGAGAAGATAAACAAAATTGATAAACCATTAGCCAGACTCATCAAGAAGAAAAGGGAGAAGATTCAAATCAACAGAATTAGAAATGAAAAAGGAGAAGTAACAACTGACACTACAGAAATACAAAGGATCATGAGAGATTACTACAAGCAACTATATGCCAATAAAATGGACAACCTGGAAGAAATGGACAAATTCTTAGAAAAGCACAACCTTCCGAGACTGAACCAGGAAGATATAGAAAATCTAAACAGACAAATCACAAGCACTGAAATTGAAACTGTGATTAAAAATCTTCCAACAAACAAAAGCCAAAAAACAAAAGAATTCACAGGTGAATTCTATCACACATTTAGGGAAGAACTAACACCTATCCTTCTCAAACTCTTCCAAAATACAGCAAAGGGAGGAACACTCCCAAACTCATTCTACGAGGCCACCATCACCCTGATACCAAAACCAGACAAAGATGTAAAAAAAAAAAGAAAACTACAGGCCAATATCACTGACGAACATAGATGCAAAAATCCTCAACAAAATACTAGCAAACAGAATCCAACAGCACGTTAAAAGGATCATACAACATGATCAAGTGGGGTTTATCCCAGGAATGCAAGGGTTCTTCAGTAAACGCAAATCAATCAATGTGATACACCAAATTAACAAACTGGAGGAGAAAAACCGTATGATCATCTCAATAGATGCAGAGAAAGCTTTTGACAAAATTCAACACCCATTTATGATAAAGGCCCTCCAGAAAGTAGGCAGAGAGGTAACTTACCTCAAAGTAATAAAAGGCCATATATGACAAACCCACAGCCAACATCATTCTCAATGGTGAAAAACTGAAACCATTTCCACTTAGACCAGGAACAAGACAAGGTTGCCCACTCTCACCACTATTATTTAACATAGTTTTGGAAGTTTTAGCCACAGCAATCAGAGAAGAAAAAGAAATAAAAGGAATCCAAATGGGAAAAGAAGAAGTAAAGCTGTCACTGTTTGCAGATGACATGATACTATACATAGAAAATCCTAAAGAGGCTACCAGAAAACTACTAGAGCTAATCAATGAATTTGGTAAAGTATCAGGATACAAAATTAATGCACAGAAATCTCTTGCATTCCTATACACTAATGATGAAAAATCTCAAAGAGATATGAAGGAAACACTCCCATTTACCACAGCAACAAAAAGAATAAAATACCTAGGAATAAACCTACGTAAGGAGAAAAATGAACTGAATGCAGAAAACTATAAGACACTGAGGAAATAAATTAAAAGATGATACAAATAGATGGAGAGATATACCATATTCTTGGATTGGAAGAATCAACATTGTGAAAATGACTCTACTGCCCAAAGCAATCTACAGATTCAGTGCAATCCCTATCAAACTGCCAATGGTATTTTTCACAGAACTAGAACAAAAAAATTCACAATTTGTATGGAAACACAAAAGACCCCTAATAGCCAAAGCAATCTTGAGAAAGAAAAACGGAGCTGGAGGAATCAGGCTGCCAGACTTCAGACTATACTACAAAGCTGCAGTAATAAGGACAGTATGGTACCAGCACAAAAACAGAAATATAGATCAATGGAAAAGGACAGAAAGCCCAGAGATAAACCACACACATATGGTCACCTTATTTTTGATAAAGGAGGCAAGAATGTACAATGGAGAAAAGACAGCCTCTTCAATAAGTGGTGCTGGGAAAACTGGA
Source organism: Grampus griseus (assembly GCF_964374135.1). Classification (NCBI taxonomy): domain Eukaryota; kingdom Metazoa; phylum Chordata; class Mammalia; order Artiodactyla; family Delphinidae; genus Grampus; species Grampus griseus. The sequence continues at coordinate 62,041,887 of NC_139001.1, forward strand.
CAGCTACACGTAAAGAATGAAATTAGAACACTCCCTAACACCATACACAAAAATAAACTCAAAATGGATTAAAGACCTAAATGTAAGGCCAGAGACCATAAAACTCTTAGAGGAAAACATAGAACACTCTATGACAAATCACAGCAAGAGCCTTCTTGACCCTCCTCCTAGAGAAATGGAAATAAAAACAAAAATAAACAAATGGGACCTAATGAAACTTAAAATCTTTTGCACAGCAAAGGAAACCATAAACAAGATGAAAAGAAAACCCTCAGAATGGGAGAAAATATTTGCAAATCAAGCAACTGACAAAGGATTAATCTCTAAAATTTACAAGCAGCTCATGCAGCTCAATACTGAAAACACAAACAACCCAATCCAAAAATGGGCAGAAGACCTAAATAGACATTTCTCCAAAGAAGATTGCCAACAAACACATGAAAGGATGCTCAACCTCACTAATAATTAGAGAAATGCAAATCAAAACTACAATGAGGTATCACCTCACACCAGTCAGAATGGCCATCATCAATAAGTCTACAAACAATAAATGCTGGAGAGGGTGTGAAGAAAAGGGAACCCTCTTGCACTGTTGGTGGGAATGTAAATTGATACAGCCACTGTGGAGAACAGTATGGAGGGTCCTTAAAATACTAAAAATAGGGCTTCCCTTGTGGCGCAGTGGTTGAGATTCTGCCTGCCGATGCAGGGGACATGGGTTTGTGCCCCGGTCCGGGAAGATCCCACATGCTGTGGAGCGGCTGGGCCCGTGAGTCATGGCTGCTCAGCCTGCACATCTGGAGCCTGTGCTCCACAACGGGAGAGGCCACAACAGTGAGAGGCCCACGTACAGGAAAAAAAAAAAAAAAAAAACTAAAAATGGAACTACCATACGACCCAGCAATCCCACTACTGGGTATATACCCTGAGAAAACCATAATTCAAAGAGTCATGTACCACAATGTTCACTGCAGCTCTATTTACAATAGCCAGGACACGGAAGCAACCTAAGTGTCCATCGACAGATGAATGGTTAAAAAAGATGTGGCACATATATACAATGGAATATTACTCAGCCATGAAAAGAAACGAAATTGAGTTATTTGTACTGAGGTGGACCTAGAATCTGTCATACAGAGTGAAGTAAGTCAGAAAGAGAAAAACAAATACCGTTTGCTAACACATATATGGAAACTAAAAAACAAAACAAGAAAACAAAATGGTTTTGAAGAACCTAGGGGGAGGATAGGAATAAAGACGCAGATGTAGAGAATGGACCTGAGAACATGGGGAGGGGGAAGGGTAAGCTGGGACAAAGTGAGAGAGTGGCATGAACATATATACACTACCAAATGTAAAACAGATAGTTAGTAGGAAGCAGCCACATAGCACAGGGAGATCAGCTCGGTGCTTTGTGTCCACCTAGAGGGGTGGGATAGGGAGGGTGGGAGGGAGACGCAAGAGGGAGTGGATATGGGGATATATGTATATGTATAGCTGATTCACTTTGTTATAAAGCAGAAACACACCATTGTAGAGCAGTTATACTGCGATAAAGATGTTAAAAAATAAATAAGATTTTTTTAATGCTAAAAATAAAGACACAATAGCTTTAATTTACCTAATTATTTTTCTCTATAATTTTTCAAAACGCCTTTCTATTACCTTCTTGAAATAAAAAAGGATCACACTAAGTAAATCAGTTTTGCCACTTTTGTTCCTTAAAACTGAAAGAAAATGCAAATGACCAATAGCCAATAAGCCCTACACTTTAGGCTTATTTCCCAGTTGTGTTATATTAAGAACTGAAACGGGCAATTATACAGTCATATAAGTGATATCACATAAAGGAAAAAGATGTTATATTTCATATACAAAATAAATTTCAAAAAAATTTAAGTTTTACATAGAAACAAACACATTCTTCACAGATATATTTATCTTAAATATACAAAATATTGTTGTATTAATATAATATTGCATATAAAATTTCAGAGATTAATTTATAAGAAAATGATTTTAATCTGAAGTTAAAGTGTATTTGTTATTTGTTATTATTCTTTTATTTAAATACACATTTCTTTAAACAAAGATTTTTAAACTGCCAAAAAACATCACAGCAATTCAGACGTATTTCTAAGAAACTATACAGACATTGTACAGGAACTCAAAAGCCAAATGAGGAGAATGAGATTATGAGAAAAAATAGCAAAATAGGAAAGAGGAAAATTTAATAAAAATAGCTCTACAGATATGGTTTTCATTTTTCAGCATGAACTACTCAAATTTATTTACTCAACAAATATATGCTGAATGCCTTTTTATATGCCAGCACTGAGATAGATTCTGAAGATATAAAAGAGACACAGAGACAAAAATATCTTCCCTCAAGGAACTAAGAGTCTAGTAAAAACCTACAAAGCAAACAAATAGTTACAAAGCTACACGAAAAGCATAAAAAGAGGTTGCTAAGAAAGCAGAGAGAGGAGAATCTCAGACTATGTTCCCACGGGTTTTAGAGAAAGGTAGAGAGAGATGCTGAAGTAAGTTTTGTTTTTCGTTTTTGTCTTTCTTGGGGTGGGTGAGGGGAAGGGAGAATATGCTAAACTTCTACACTATAAACTTTCTTCAGAGGTATCTATGATGGTTCTTAAATTCAGCATATATCCATTACTGCAAAGTCTTGGCAAAAAGAAGTTTCAATTACACCCAATATCTGTATTTACACTTTGATGGTTATATGAACAAATATTTTCTCAAGATCAAAGACATTTGTATCATTTTAAACTTGTTTTCAAAATGTTTAACTAAGCACAAATAAACTGAGCACAAGTAAAAGGCGATATCCTATAATGTTCAGCAATAGATTAACTATTTAATGTTTAAAAATAGGAGGAAATAATACATTAAAAAACAGTCTACGACAATAATATATAAAACTGAATTCTCCATTAAAAAGATATCCTTCAAAAATTTTCGGCAATTATCAACATTTTAACTACTTTGTTAAATATTTACAAATAAAATTCATTTTACTTTGGCTGTTTTCCCAGTTGTCAAGAACACAGCAATATTACCACATTTTTTGTACCTACCCATCATCTCTGACATCAGACAATTTTAGTCTCTTAACTTGTGCCTCCTCTACTGCTTTAAAAGTAGGACAACACAAAACCAAGCTTTGAATTCTCCTGGTCAAAGAGCAACTAAATAAGTTTGTTATTTTTTTACATTTATTTGTGATGTTTTATAAAATTTATTTTTATCAGATTAATGTCAGGTTTTTGGATCAAGATCTTGAGAACATAAATCTCAGCCAGATTATTTTTCTAATCTTAAAAAATATTTTCTCCTCTAAAGACTGAGTATATTTTAATGAGAGCTTATCACATTTGTGTTATAACTGAAATTTTTCTCTATAAACACAAGATATCCATTATTTTACTGACTAACATAACGTACTTACAATGCTGTGTATCTGTCCATTGCAGACTGCACGTCTCTACGGTAAACTGTTCGAAGAATGACCATGACGGGGTCAAACTCATGATCCCAGACTTCAGCTATTATTCAAAAGAGAGTAGAAACAAAACACTGACTTCTTAGGAATGAAGTCAATCTCTAATGACTAATTACATTTAAGTATATCTTATATTTAAAAGATGGGAAAGTTTAATTTGATTATATATTTGCCTTAATAAGCTTGATGCAATGACCACTTTTTAAATCAAAAATTATTTCATCACTATAATGTTCTCTTAAGTTCAGCAAGAACTAGTGAGCAAGAAGTTTTATAATGTGATAACGCCTCACCATCAAAGTTTAGCTCACTTTTTTTTGTAAAGTGCCAATGAGAAAGTAAGAAACACAATGCATTAACATTTTTGAAAGTATTCGAAGATAAAAATGTGAAAGCTGGATTAAAAAATTAATGAGTCATTGATTTTCAAGAGCTTAGTTTATAAACACTTTTTGGTTTATAAAACATTTGTTCTTTTGCTATAACTGATCTCCTTACCTTCTCCACAATTAGGAACCATTATCCCATGTGTAGTGTATGTACAATTGGTGGTACACAAGATGATTTTAAGTATTAAGTGCACAAAGCTTATGTTAATAGCTATATAATTACATTAACGTGTACTAGAAAATTGCACATTGCAAATAAAACCTGTGATCTCACTAATAATCATGCCTAAGATGAGAATTCTTAACATTTCTTAACATTTGAACCTTAAGCATCTCTCTACACATCTACTATAATTTCAACTTTCTGGCATTAAAAAAAAAATGTTAACAACTGTCCCTATTTCATGTAACAGACCATCTTAAATTATCATAAGTATGATTTAAGATCCTTAAGATAGGCCTTCAAAAAGCCACAGAACCTTTGTTATTAATTCTATTATCTGTTTTTGTCAGAATTATAAAACCATTGAAATGGAAGAAAACTTCAGTGATTAACTAACTGGTCCAGGAGGCTTCAGTGTTCCAAGAAGCTGGATTTCAACAGAGATTTACCAGGGGCCACTTTAGGAGCAAGGAGATGGTAAAACAGATGAGAAGCTATGTCCACTAACCACACTCACTTTAACAAGAGTAGGTTTGCTTTTATTGCTTTTGTATAACAGATTCACTTAAGGCTTAGTTTCCCCAAACTAAAGGCTTATCTTAAACATTTTTTTAAAAAGCTTAAAAAACACTGATCTATTCCAACTCACTCATTCTACAAATAAGAAGTTAAATCCAAAGATAAAACACTGACTTTCTCAATATCGCACAACTGGCTAATACAACTCAGTACTGCATCTGAATATGACACCCAATTTCTTGATTCTAATCTTCAAATGTCCAGTGCTCTGTCTCAGTGTCTCAAACTTAACTGTGTGTGACAATCATCCTTTAGAGCTTGGTAAAAAAGCAGATTTCCAGAATTAATCCCCAGAGATCTGGATAAGAGCAGATTGGGGTTGAGGCATAGGAACGTGTATTTTAATAGGGACCGCGAATGAGTGACACAGATTATGCTCACATCACACTTTATTAATAAGCACTGCATTATACAAGAACATCACTCTACTTCTAAGCTCATCTAAATTTTAGATACAAAGTGTTCTCTACAATAAAGAAATACTGTGCTTTTTCTTTAATGGAATACATTCCAACCAGAGACTCTGGATTGTTCTTGCTACCTTTGTGAACTCTCTGAAAAATCACACATGATAAGGTTTATTTTGGTGTGTTTTACCAAACATGGTACATGCTATTTACAACTACTAAGTGGGCATCAGTTTTTCACTTAGACAATGAGTGCTGAGGGGGGCAAGAAGCATGTAACTGCTACTTCCTTCAAAATTTTAACTTAGATTAATGAAAATGTGAAAGAGAAGAAGAAAAGACCATGAATCAGGATTCCACCTACTTCTGGCTTTTGTCAAGCATGTCATCTACAAATCCAGGGGGAAAACTTCAGAAAACCAACCACTTACAGAAAAGGTTTCTATGTATTTACACAGGTTCAAAATGTATGAGAATGTTATCAGTATTCCACATAGATTTTAACTGTTTCAAGTTAAAATTTGGGTAGTGAGAACTATTTCAAAATCAAATTTAAAGGGCAAATACATTCAGAATGTTTGTAAGTATATATTTTGCTTCATAATTTCTGGTTCATTTACAGTTCATTCACTTACAGAAATAAACTGGAGTACATATATAAAGTTCCTTTTATAATTTAGAGTCATATAATAAGTCTTATTGTAATATAAACCATAGGTTTGTAAATAAATGGAACCAGTATCACTGTACACCATAAAAGACAAACATACATCTATAAGAAAGTTGAGGGGAAAAACCAAAGCTGAACAAATAAAAGGCAAACATTTTGTTTCAATATACACAATGAAACTTCAGAAAACTGATATTTGAAAAAACACATTTATGTATATAAACATACCTTTAGGAGTATACATGCCTTGTTGCATAGAACCTCCAGGTTCAAAAACAGGAGCCTTAAAATCAGCTACAGCTGATAAAACTGATTCAAAGCTATAACTTCCTGGAATAATGCCACTTTTGGGATTTGGATTTTCTGGAATATGATGTATGTGTCAAGGAAAAAATTAATAACTAAAAGTCAGATACTCAATCTTACCAAGGTATTCTAGTTTCTAACTTCCTTTGCTAAAATATGCAGAGTAATAGGCTGTAATACATAAAGTCGGCCACAAGAGGGCTATATAATACAACAGTTCAATAATAACATTTTATTAACTGTGAATTAAGATAGCTTAATCTAGAAGCCTACTAATAAATTACATGCTGAAGTAGCTCTGAAGTATATTTCCCCCAAAACAAATTAATACAGTTTCAGGAAATGAAAAAAAAAAAACTTTTAAAATTAATCTCCATTTTCATCCTTTTGCAAATAAAGTTGTAATTTCCCTTAGAAAATCAAACACAGTATACTAAAAATCAGCCCAGATTTTTATGAGCAAAGATTATTTTTCCAAAAACACAAAATGTCATCCTCAAAATAAGAAGGAAAAAGATACTAAGCAAATTTTTTAAAAAGAAGAAAACCACAAAGATTCTTTCCTCTTCGTTTCACATTAAAGCTACATAATTCTTCTAAATTCAAAGTTACAGAGAATGTTGTTGCTCTTTTGCAGCACTAATACACAGTATATAATGGCTGAATGAAATCATCAAACAGTATCAAATTGTTGGCTGCTTAAGAAAATCTTCAAGGTTATCAAATAGGCATTTCTAATAGGAGCTATTTCACAAAATTTAGCCAATTATTTCAAACATAATCATAATGTACAAATTAAACTTAGTCAAAAATTCACAAATAAATTTTATCACAAAATAACATGATGATCTTTGTCTAAAATTTTATAAACAATGAATCAAAAAATAATAAAGTATCCATTGTATGCTCAGTCTTATACAGAGAACCATAAATTTTTAAAGTTTGTAGACAACAGTCTTTGCCTTTAAAAACCTCTTGGTTTAAAACTGAATTCTAAGAAAAAAATCCTCAGAATGTTTAAAGCTCTGGTAATAATAATGATAAGATATACCTCTAAATTTTAACCATGAATTCCAGCCTGGCTATAGAGATAAAGTAGACCTAGATGCCTTTCACCAAGTGTCCAGCTCCCTTTCACTATTGCTGTCCTTAAAGGTCAGATCCTGGGGTGCCCAGAGCCACCAGTCCTGATGCCTAACCAAGGTCTAATAAGAGTACCCTGAGGGCTTCCCTGGTGGCGCAGTGGTTGAGAGTCCGCCTGCCGATGCAGGGGACACAGGTTCGTGCCCCAGTCCGGAAAGATCCCACATGCCATGGAGTGGCTGGGCCCGTGAGCTATGGCCGTTGAGCCTGCGCATCCGGAGCCTGTGCTCCACAACGGGAGAGGCCACAACAGTGAGAGGCCCGCATACCGGGAAAAAAAAAAAAAAAGAGTACCCTGAGAGACGACAGAGGCAAAAAAATCTACCAGTGGTCTTGAACACAGAACTGAACAAACAGTTGGAATTTTTCTCCATATTATTTTTCAACTTCAAAAAAAAACATTTTAATCAAAAAGTGATATATCTCTAATCCATGAATATTACTTACAACTTAGATCCTGCAACTAACAGAAAATTAAACTTTTAAAAGGATATGAGGTCCAGCAATGAACTATGTGTTCTGTCATTCATACACAGCTGGGCTACCATCTCTGCTCTGAGAATCTCATCATCAGACATTCCTAAAATTAAAAATAGAATTAATAAATCTGAATATATATACATTATAAAGAAACAACTTACCACACAATTTATTAAGCATAAATACCAAAAATGAGATGCTTCCAAATTTAAAGAGCAAAGAATACAATGCCCCAATATAACAGCAGTTTAACTACCCTGATATTTGCAGTTCCCTTACGGGGTTTTTTAAAGGATATTCTAAAAGGAGTGTCAACGGTAATACATCCTTTCCTTTTTTTCCATAAGCCAGTTACTACCACAAGGAGAGGGGAGGAAACGGAGGTTAATAGTTAATACGCAAGTATTTGTATTAGTGCTTTTTACCTAAATGTAAACGAAGACTCAAAAGAATCACAAGAAATGTAAGAGCGCCTTCTAACATGGATCTCTCATGCTCTGCATCAAGTACTGTGTTTTGATGTTGTGAAGCCATTGTCAACAAATCCACTACCTTAAATCTATTAAAAAAATATTTGAGACAGATTTTTTAAAGTTAAAACAAAATTAGTTTAAATTCCAAATACTTCCTAATACCTGTCTTAATAAAATTATGCTTACCTTTCAAAGACAGATGAAATAAAATAATCTGGATCAAGTCTAGATGCACAAACCTTTAAAAGACAAAAAATAAAACCCACAATCTTTATTTCTCAATATTCAGTTTTACTTCTTTCTTTCTTTTTCCAGCCACGCCACGCGGCTTGCAGGATCTTAGTCCCCCAACCAGGGATTGAACCCGGGCCACAGCAGGGAAAGCACCAAGTCTTAACCACTGGACTGCCAGGGGTTTCCCCACTTTTACTTCTTGTGTTAATCATGTTTTTTATTTTCTGTATCTTCTGATGTTGTGGCATCTAGGGGGGCCCTACAGACCAGCAGAGAAACTACCCTTCTAAAGGCTAGCTAATTCCAAAAGATAGTAAACAGCTTACCTGGGAGCAAGTCTCTCATATGCAAGTCCCTCATGCCCTTTATTTAACTCACATACCAAGCCAATATTCCCCCTGGCCCCCTGCCCAAGGCAGGTACCAGATAGCCTTTATGCCCCAGAGCCCACCAAAATTATTCAAACTAGCCAATCCTAAACTACTTCCCCTGCCCTGCCTTGTCGTTCCTATGGAAACCCCAATAAAGCTTCTGGTCTAGGATTTCCCCTCACTCCTCCTTCTGCCTCCTGACCAAAATCTAACGCTTCCCCTCTGGTCCTGCGTAGTGTGGCATGCCCCCTTCCTTTGGAAATTATAAGTAATAAAATTCTTCTTTCAATAGCACTGACCTCTCCATGTCATCATTTAGTCACCTCTATAAATTAAAATCCCACAGGTACAAATGAGATACTTCTAAAGTACAACATCTGCATCATCAAGTTGGCTTACCTGTAATAGGTAAATGTCAGGATCAATCATGGAATTACAGAAATGAGACTGGACATAGGTCATGGCTTGTCCTTTGATTTGCAGACCATTTCTTACCCACATATTGCTATGGATTTCGGCAAGACTTGCCTAGTAAAACAAAAATTAAGTAAATTGGACAAAGAAGTCATCTAAAGTCAACCTTTATAAAATCATGTTACAATAAACAATCATTTCAAAATATTTTATAACTTAATCACAGCATAAGCCTGACATTCTGTCCAATGTTTAAGATATTCAATTCAAATATATAATTTTAAATTTTATGATGATCATTATATTTTATACAGTCCCTTCTTCTGGAGTTTATACATGAGTTAGTTTTCCATGATGACTCCTGGATACATTTATAACAATATTCACTGAAATCTTTAATGAGGAATCACTGACGATTAGAGTTAACTTTTTCCTCTTCAAAAAAAAAAAAAACCATACATAATGCTTAAAGAAACACAGGAATAAGCATCAAACAAGCTAACTGTTCACTGTTCAACATCAATGAATATAATCTATGACTTTAATTCACCCTAACTCAACCTTCAATCTAGTCATTTTCTAAAATTTGGCAAGAGCAGATCAGATTAGAATAAATTTTCTTACTATATTAATATTTAATTCTTCATGTATTTATGTCCTGTATCAACTAAAACTAAGCACAGTCATAACTTCATCTCTTATTTGTTCCTAACTCCCAGAGGTAAAGTTCAATAATGGTTAACAAATCTAAAATTTCCAGGAAAAATAAAACTGAAGTGCAAATCCCTCTAATGTATATAAAAGGTGGTCCACAAAATCACAGTGTTAGAAATGAAAGAAACCACAGTGCCTATGTAGGCTAATTCTTCTCTCTTTTCTCTCCTCTCACTTTATAGATGGGGAAACTAAGAATCAAGTAGGTAAATCACTCCAAACAACATAGATAATAAAATAGTGGTGGCACCAAGGCTAGAATTTGCTGGGTCTCCTGACTCCCAAAACAGTGCTGTAGTATGTTAAACCCCCCATAAGTAAATATAGTGAAAAGAATTCCTGGGGAAATTATAACTAAATGTAAATCTCATTTAAAAAAAAACAAACAAAGAAAAACAAAATATAATCTGGCAAAAATACAAAAACTAATTTTTTTTTAAATTTCAAACATTTTGGCTATAATAACAATGATAAAGGCATACAAATAAAATAAAGGAAGAATCACTTAACCAAGGAATTCAAAACCTTTTAAAAGCCTGAAAACATACCTGAATTTGGAGTGGATGAATCATTAGTTTCATTAACATTTCCTGATCTGGTAAAACAGAATCCAAATCTAGTTCTTGACATTTCACAGCCTAAAAATTATGATAAAAAATGTTACTAATTCAATACATAATTCCCAATATTCAAAAAACAAACAAAGTTGTTTAATGACACTCTTACCTTACTCAGAAACATAGCATAATAACGATGTAGTGGCAGATGAAAAGTGACTTGGTTAGGTGCTGGCTGGAAATAAACAAACAAAATCCACAAATCAAAGAATCCTTTACCGAATTCAAAGAAGGTTTTAAAATGCTAAAACCACACTTTCACCTTGATTTATTCCCCTATACTTTCTAATAAAAAAGTACAATTTTAAGGGCTTCCCTGGTGGCGCAGTGGTTGAGAGTCCACCTGCTGATGCAGGGGACACGGGTTCGTGCCCCGGTCTGGGAAGATCCCACATGCCGCGGAGCGGCTAGGTCTGTGACATATGGCCGCTGAGCCTGCGCGTCCGGAGCCTGTGCTCCGCAACGGGAGAGGCCACAACAGTAAGAGGTCCGCGTACCGCAAAAAAAAAAAAAATACAATTTTAGAAGTTACAGCCTTAAAAACCCACTGTAGATAAAATTATTCCATTTTAAATGTAAGTTACTTAAAGGCAGAAACGGTATACTCCTCAACGTTGAATCCTCTGAAGCATCTAGCCCAGAGCAAGGGACGGAATAGATTTCCCTTTACAGTAGGCCATTTGGGAATCTTCAAATGCATGCATACCAAACATGACGATAGTAACAAGAACAATAATTACAGTTAACATTCACCGAGCACTTACTATGTGCCGGTCACTGTGCTAATAAGCACTTTATTCAGATTTAATTTAATCCTAGGGGAACCCAACGGGGTAGAAACTGAATATTCCATTTTATAAATAGGGAAATTCAAGTTTATAAAACTTAAGTAACTTCCTAAAGTTAACAAGTAGTGAACTGAAAAGCTAGCCTGAACTCCGCTGTTATATTCAGAACGGTAAGAGGCTCTGACTACAGCCCTAAACTGAGGTGCAGTTAAAAGGCTTACCTAGTTGGGTGAGATGCTCCCCATATCAGTGGTGAACACACAGTTTCTGTAGGAAAGCTTAGTACAGTATATATCAAAGACCTTTGGTATCCTTGTGAATATTATAAAAACTGTATTTTAAATCTGTGACTCCCATGGGTCACGCTATCACTACAGGGAAAAAGTACAACACAGTTGTCCTTCTCAAACAGACAAGAAAAATTAAAAGGTATTATTTGTTTTTAATGCTTCTATAAGTTTTTAGTAAAGATTTCTCCTGTTAAAAAGTTTTACCCCAAACACTCAAATACCAGTATAGAGTTATAAAGATGTGCAATATGTCCCCATCCCTGAAACAGTTTTTTCCAAAACCGATATGAGAAAAAGATCTTCCTCAACATGTGAATAAATGTCTAAAGAAAGTTGTTCTAATAAATAAACGTTTGGCTTCCATAAAAAGGAAGGAATTTCTGACACATGCTGCAATATGGATGAACCTTCAAGACATTATGCTAAGTGAAATACGCCAGTCACAAAAATAGATATACTGTATGATTCCACTTATATGAGGTACTTACAGTACCTTATAGAGACACGAAGTATAATGATGTTGTCAGAGGCTGGGGGGAAGGGAAAATGGGGAGTTTATTGGGTATAGAGTTTCAGTTTTGCAAAACAAAAAGTTCTGGAGGTTGGGTGCACAACAATGTGAATATACTACTGAACTGTATACTTTTAAAAAGGTTAATAAGATGGTAAATTTTATTTTATGTGCATTTTACCACAATCAAAAATAAGTTTGCCCTCCATTACTATAATCATTTTAGTAACATAAACTATACTAACTAGCTAAATCAGAATCTCCTTCCATTTCTTTTGAAGGCAGGCATCAAGAACAGTGGTTAAGAGCAGACTCTTAAAAGCTGGATTTGTAGGAGTTCAAATCCTGATTCTGCCACCTACAGCTGTAAAACTGTGAGCAAGTTACTTAACTTCTCTGTGTCTAAGTTGCCTGACCTGTAAAGTGGAGATAATAAGCAGTTGGATGGCTGTGAGGATCCAGTAAGAGAACATAGTACCCAACACACATTTCTATTAATTACTAAGCCATAGACTCTATCTTGTCTTTTAAGGCTTGAGCATATGCTAAACACACATTCTTCTACAGTGTTATATTCCATAATCCCCTCTTGTCCAACGTCACAAATTAGTCACTTGAAAAACTCTTCTTCCACTCCTTCCATATATACTGAGGTGGTCCTCAGATTCCATTCTTAGCTTTCTACTCTTCTCATTCTAGGTGACTTTATCCAGTTCATAGCTTCAATTCCCCACCCAAGATGACTCCCAAATCTCAGCAGAAATCTCACTCCTGAACTCCAAACCCTACATTCAAGTGTTTAAGTCCCGTGGGGACCACAAATACACTGTGTCCAAACCAAACTCAGCATCTCTGCCCTAAAACTCAATCCTCCTCAATGTTTCTTCTCCAAATTCCCAGTAATACAAATCAGAAATGTAGACTCCTTCCTTCTCTCAAAACTCCTACCTTTCATAAAGCACCAAAGTGTGTCTGATTTTCTAAATACCTCTTAACTTTACTTCCTCCTCTCTTTCCACACTGCCCCTAACTAACCTTAGCTCAGGCCCTCAACATTTAGTGCCTAGATTTCAGTGCTAGCCTTTGCTTCTATTCTTACCCTCTGTAAGAAACTTTCTGTGGTATCTGCCTAGCTCACTACCTTCCCCATTTCTCAGAATGTCCCTTCCTACACCACCTTCCAAATGCACACACACAGGGACTGGAGCCTGACAGTCAAGGTACAGTAGCCACATCTGACTGGATCAGGGCAGGAGATACCTAACCCATCGTGGGCAATGAGGTTCTCTCTTCACTTGAAAAGTGAACTAGATTTAAAGACATCTGCAGAGTCTTGGAGTATGGCTGAAACTGCAATATTAGGCAACTGTAGGAAGGTAATATTTAACCACATAGGCAAAAAAGCACAGAAAACCAATCTACAGAAAGGGAAGAAAAAATGAGGCAGAAAGGCCAAAGCAAAAGCAAGAGACAGGAGTTCCTGTTCAGCTTTCCACTCAGTTCCTGAAGTCCAGGTGCCATAAGATCCCTGAAAGATCTCTCTGTACTCATAATAAATTATTCCTCCTTTAAATTAGGCTGCCTCAAAAATGTTTTTTTCCTTGTATTCAAAAGAACCTAAATTAGTACATCTATTTAAACCTTGATATATTGCCAGGAGGTGGTCTTACCAAAATATTAATTTAACCTTGTACTTCTCCATTCATCATCTTTTAACGGCTCCCTATAGTTTTAACTTCCTTTAACCTTCTGACTCTTGAGAGACAGGACTTACCTCTCCAGCCCATCTCCTGTCATATAAACTCATGTACCATAGGTAGTGCCTTTGTATATGCCTTTCCCTCTGCCTCACATACTATACATCCTTGCTCCCACTGGATTAACATACCTTTACGACTTTGCTGAAGTGACATTTCTGCTAGGAAGCTTTTCCTGAGTCCCTCAGGGTAAATCAGATGCTCCACTCTATTCTCCTCCATAGCACCCTGGTCACAACTTTACAGAAGCCCTCTGATCAAATTAGCCATTTATTTGTCTTCCATTTCCTTAAATTAGGCACCATTTCATCACTGTATCCCCAGTGTTTAGAACACAGTAAACATTCGATAAATATTTGCTGGATGAACACATGTTCTACTTCCATCTTATAAGAGATGACTCTAAACAAACCACTCTGCTATATACTCATATATGTTGCTATATACTCATAAATGTTGCTCTGCTACATACTCATAAATGATATTCAGTATTTGAGGATTCTTAAATGGCCTGTACTTTGGGAAAATTTATTCCATCCTGTGTTTCTAAGTGACTGATTGACTTGGCTTAATCCAGTTCAAAAAAATATTATTTGCTTATTCTGTGCTGGATTACTGCAATAACTTCTGACCTCCACTCTCAAGGCTGAAAGAAGAACAAATATTTATCACACATGAAATATGTGCCTCTTAGTCAATCCTCATTGGCTAATATTATTATCTTAAATAAACAGATGAGAAGATGGACTCGGCAATGCTTTAAAAAAAAACCAAAAACTGTCCAAGACCAAGATCACATGGTGTCCACTCAGGTATGCCTGACTCTAAAGCTCCTTCCACTGCCAAAGCCAGTACAGTTGAAATATGACCAGACAAGAAGTTGAGAGACATGGGATCTGGACCCAGAAATACCAGGAGTTTGCTATACAACTAGAGGCAAGTCATTTAATATCTCTGCATCTCCATTTTACATCTGAAAAAAAGGGAGTGACAATAACATCTTCCCTACTTCACAGGGTTGTTTTGAGAAACAAATATATCAAAGCACTTTAAGAAAGAAGAAACTTTTAAACATCGTGAAAGATATATTGGTTGATTCCTTAAATTCTATACTTATTTTCTTTTCTATTAAAAATCTATATAAATTTTTGCAACATTCGGGACTTCCCTGGCAGTCCAGTGGTTAAGACTCCACGCTCACAATGCAGGGGGCCCAGGTTTGATTCCTGGTCAGGGAACTAGATCCCACATGCCACAACTAAAGATCCCACATGTCACGACGAAGATCCCACATGATGCAACTAAGCCCCAGTGCAGCCAAATATATAAATAAATATTTTTTAAAATTTTGTTTACAACATTCAATATCTTCCTAAAATATTTCTGTGTAAAAAACAAATATACTGGGGCTTCCCTGGTGGCACAGTGGTTAAGAATCCGCCTGCCAGGCTCCCTGACTTCAGACTATACTACAAAGCTACAGTAATCAAGACAATATGGTACTGGCACAAAAACAGAAATATAGATCAACTGAACAGGATAGAAAGCCCAGAGCTAAACCCACGCACATATGGTCACCTTATCTTTGATAAAGGAGGTAGGAATGTACAGTGGAGAAAGGACAGCCTCTTCAATAAGTGGTGCTGGGAAAACTGGACAGGTACATGTAAAAGTGTGAGATTAGATCACTCCCTAACACCATACACAAAAATAAGCTCAAAATGGATTAAAGACCTAAATGTAAGGCCAGAAACTATCAAACGCTTAGAGGAAAACATAGGCAGAACACTCTACGACATAAATCACGGCACGATCCTTTTTGACCCACCTCCTAGAGAAATGGAAATAAAAACAAAAATAAACAAATGGGACCTAATGAAACTTAAAAGCTTTTGCACAGCAAAGGAAACCATAAACAAGACCAAAAGACAACCCTCAGAATGGGAGAAAATATTTGCAAATGAAGCAACTGACAAAGGATTCATCTCCAAAATTTACAACCAGCTCATGCAGCTCAATAATAAAAAAACAAACAACACAATCCAAAAATGGGCAGAAGACCTAAATAGACATTTCTCCAAAGAATATATACAGACTGCCAACAAACACATGAAAGAATGCTCAACATCATTAATCATTAGAGAAATGCAAATCAAAACTACAATGAGGGCTTCCCTGGTGGCGCAGTGGTTGAGAGTCCGCCTGCCGATGCAGGGGACGCGGGTTTGTGCCGTGAGCTGTGGCCACTGGGCCTGCGCGTCCGGAGCCTGTGCTCCGCAACAGGAGAGGCTGCCAGTGAGAGGCCCACGTACCGCAAAAAAGAAAAAAAAAAAAATTACAATGAGATATCATCTCACACCAGTCAGAATGGCCATCATCAAAAAATCTAGAAACAATAAATGCTGGAGAGGGTGTGGAAAAAAGAGAACACTCTTGCACTGCTGGTGGGAATGTGAATTGGCACAGCCACTATGGAGAAGAGTATGAAGGTTCCTTAAAAACCTACAAATAGAACTACCATATGACCCAGCAATCCCACTACTGGGCATATACCCTAAGAAAACCATAATTCAGAAAGAGTCATGTACCAAAATGTTCATTGCAGCTCTATTTACAATAGCCAGGAGATGGAAACAACCTAAGTGTCCATCATCGGATGAATGGATAAAGAAGATGTGACACATATATACAATGGAATATTACTCAGCCATAAAAAGAAATGAAATTGAGCTATTTGTAATGAGATGAATGGACCTAGAGTCTGTCATACAGAGTGAAGTAAGTCAGAAAGAGAAAGACAAATACCGTATGCTAATACATATATATGGAATTTAAGAAAAAGAAATGTCATGAAGAACCTAGGGGTAAGACAGGAATAAAGACACAGACCTACTGGAGAACGGACTTGAGGATATGGGGAGGGGGAAGGGTAAGCTGTGACAAAGCGAGAGAGTGGCATGGACATATATACACTACCAAACGTAAAATAGATAGCTAGTGGGAAGCAGCCGCATAGCACAGGGAGATCAGCTTGGTGCTTTGTGACTACCTAGAGGGGTGGGATAGGGAGGGTGGGAGGGAGGGAGACACAAGAGGAAAGAGATATGGGAACATGTGTATATGTATAACTGATTCACTTTGTTATAAAGCAGAAACTAACACACCATTGTGAAGCAATTATACTCCAATAAAGATGTAAAAAAAAAAAAAAAAAAGAATCCGCCTGCCAATGCAGAGGACACGGGTTCAAGCCCTGGTCCGGGAAGATCCCACATGCCGTGGAACAACTAAGCCCATGCGCCACAACTACTAAGCCTGCGTTCTAGCACCCACGAGCCACAACTACTGAGCCCACACACCAGAACTACAGAAGCCCATACACCTAGAGCCCGTGCTCCGCAATGAGAGAAGCCACCTCAATGAGAAGCCCGTGCAACACAATGAAGAGTAGCCCCCGCTCACCACAACCAGAGAAAGCCTGCGCGCAGCAACGAAGACCCAACACAGCCAAAAATAAATAAATTAATTAATTAAAAAATATATGTGTGTGTATATATATACACACACACATTATTTCCTTGAATTAAGCTGCTCTGTATACCATACTTGATTCTAACTATCCGTAAATCCACCCCAAGTTCAACCGTGGATTAATTTCATGTCAAATACTACCTAACCTTCTGTGTGTAATGATAATTTTCCCCTAGTTCAATCTTCCTGTTGTCTTAGTGATGCCACCATTTCAACAATAACTCCTGAAGTTTCAAATACTAATGAGAATTGGACTGAGAGAAGCTCCAGCTGAAGCCCCAGCTGACGGACTAATACTTGACAGGGTGAAGAAATAGTGAAGCAGGTTAAAAGCAGGATGGAGCTCTGTGGAGAATTGAGAATGTTTTCTTTAAAGACTGACTCATTACCATTTATATAAATAAAGCTTAAGCTTAAGTACCAACATTTAGACAAGATAAGAATCGGTGATTTGGTGGAGGCAGAATCAGAATCCAAATGGACACAATGGCCAGGTTGAAGGCTAAAGGCAGGCACAAATATTGGAGGAGGAGTCATCAGGGATGGAAGATAAATTAGTTTGAGGCAGGAAGGATGAGAGTTAAAGACAGTAGGAGGCTCTTCCCTTCATAAATAATTCAGTCCTAAAGCCACTGGGGGGGAGGTGTTAAGAGGCGAAATAAACCAAAATAGGCATCTATAGGTGAGGAGCCTGAAAAGGGATATCAGTGCCCAGGGTGAGGAGGACAACTGTGTGTGCTGGGGCGGGGTGGGGGGAGATGTCAGTGGTTTTCCAGGGTGAAGAGCATCTACAAAGAAGTGGGCTGTGGCCCGGCATACGGAGTCAGGGCATCCACACAGCAGGGCAGCCCAGTATACCATGTCAGAGCCAATCAGGGTGAGGAGAGTGGGGACTGACCAGGGATGAGAAGCCAGAACCTGATAGAGGTAAAGAGGGCAATGACACAAGGCGCCAGCCTGGAATAAGGAATCAAAATTCAAGCAAGGTGAGGAGATTACCCACGGGTGGAAAGGACCCAGTATGGGGCATCAGAGCCAAAGCAGGATGAGGAGGGCAGCCAGAATGAAGACATGCCTGGTGTGGGAATTCAAAGCACACATAGGGCGAGAAGGATTCTTCACAGAAGGGTAGTCCAAGGTGGGGAGTTGGAGCCCAAGTGGGATGAGGAGGGTGTCCATATGTAGGGCAGGGTGGGGGACAGAATGCAGGGAGAAGAGGGCATCCATGCAGGGGAAAGGGAGGTAATTGATATGAGAAATTGGTTCTATATAAGAGGATTGGTCAAAGAAATAAATATATTAAGGATAATGGACGCCAGGTTTCTCACTGTTAGAGAAAACTAGAATAAGTCCTGTGCTATACTGGAATATAAAGTATCAGTTTGAACTCACAGCTTTCAATATATATAATAGAGAAATAAATATAGATGCAGATATGTACATCTATATACATAAATGCATACATATATTCTGAACCTCTGTTCACTGAGAAGGCCTGGGAGCAGTTAATACCTCGATAGCAGTGAGCCCACCAAGCATCCAGATCCCGCTTTCTCAATACTGTTCTCTACTAAAAGTAACAAAAGATCCTTAAAAAAATGACTGATTCCAGGGGTAGAATAGGGAAAATATAAGGTGAGCCTGAAACATCTTGTTGAGTCACTAAGAAGAGAAGCGCTCAAAGAATAACGGGACAAGTCAAAAGGACACAGAAACCTGCTTGAAGGGGCTCTCACTGGCCACATCTGAAACAATTTGAGCATCAAATAATAGTAGTGTTGGATTATAACCCAGTGAATAAAAGAAACTATGAATCTCCACAGCAGAAAATTAGTGAATGAACTAAAAATTAGATGAGAAAACAGATGTATTTAAATAGCTTTAAAGCAAGTCCTCACAAAATACTTTATTAATTACGATGAGAAAAAGGGTAACTTTATGGTGAAGAAGTCTGGCTGGTACCACCCTAATCAAATGAACAAAGAGATCACCAGTAAGAGGACAAACAAAGATCATAAACCACTAAAGAGGGTGCAATGAAAAGACTGCAACATCACTTCTGTAATATTCCTGCAAAAGATGCATAATCTGAACCTACTCATAAGAAAACCCAAATTGAGGGGTGTTCTACAAAAATAACTGAGCTGTATTCTTCACAACGTTATTGCCCTGAAAGGCAAAGAATGAGAAATCATTCCAGGAGACTAGAGACATGATAACTAAATGCAACATGTGACTCTAAATAGGATCCTTTTGCTATAAAGGGCAATCAATGGACAATTTGTAAAACATGAATGAGTTCTAAGATTTGCATAGTAATAGTACAATAAAGTTAATTCCGTAATTTTTATGGTTGTCTCTGTTTATATGAGAGAGAGAATGTCCTGGCTTATAGGAAATGGATACTAAAGTATTTGGGAGTTATGGGCATCAAGTTAACATGTTAACTCTCAAATAGTTCAAGAGAAAGTTCTTTGTACTCCACTTCCAACTTTTCAATAAGTTTATGATTGTGTAAAAGAAAAATTTTTTAAGGAAAAGAAATAAATAAAAGCCCCTCCTCTCCACGCCCCGGCCTAAGACACCAGGAGTTGCATCTGCCCAGAGTTCAGAAATCAGATAAGGAGTGCTCCTCCTTCCACATCTGGCAAATTTTTACCCCACTTCGTAAGAGGAATAAAAGGGGCTTCTGATAGGAAACTTGGCTGACTAATTAACAGCAAGCCCTTATTTAATTCTTCTCAGTTCATTATCAACAACAATCATCCTTACTCAGCCATAAAAGGAAACGAAACTGAGTTACTGTGGATGGACCTAGAGTCTGTCATATAGACTGAAGTAAGTCAGAAAGAGGAAAACAAATACCATATGCTAACACATATAAATGGACTCTAAAAAAAAAAAAAAAGGTTCTGAAGAACCTAGGGGTAGGACAGGAATAAAGACGCAGACATAGAGAATGGACTTGAGGACACAGGGAGGGGGAAGGATAAGCTGGGACGAAGTGAGAGAGTGGCATGGACATATATACACTACCAAATGTAAAACAGATAGCTAGTGGGAAGCAGCCGCATAGCACAGGGAGATCAGCTCGGTGCTTTGTGACCACCTACAGGGGTGGGATAGGGAGGGTGGGAGGGAGACGCAAGAGGGAGGGGATATAGGGATATATGTATATGTATAGCCGATTTACTTTGTTATACAGCAGAAACTAACACACCATTGTAAAGCAATTATACTCCAATAAAGATGTTAAAAAAAAATCATCTTTATTCATGCCCAGAGGAGAACACTGACCAATTAATAAAGTTGTGATACCCTTTCCATCAATCTCCCCTATTCTGTTCACATTTGCACTTTCACTTTTATCTCTCTGGATGAAGTCCTGAGAAATATACATTTAATAACATTAAAAAAATTATGCCCTTCTCTAGGAAATAAGCAAATACAGTTAATGCACTGTAGAATCTCCTAAGTGTCAAACAACTGGTCTCTTACTTCTCCTTTTTTAAAGCCTAGTGATTTTATGTTTATTCCAACACCTTTCCCTTATCCCATGAAAAGATATTCAATATTTTCAATGTTAAATGAGATCTAACACTTTTCTTAAATGCTTTTACATATATCAAAAACATACATACCTCATCTACGAAGTTAATAGCATCAAACCAGTCTTGAAGAGCTTCAAGGCAGTATCTCACAACATTTCGGGTATATTCTTGAGTTTCCTAAAATAATAACTTATATAAATTTACAGTATATAAACACGTATATGTTCAACTTCAAAGTATATGCAATATATAAAAAGTTATGTGCATTGTATATATAATGGTAAAATATACATATTTTCAAAATAACCACATTTGTCATTTCAAGGAATCATCCTTTCACAAACTAACAGTAACAACTAGAGACAGTTATGAAAATGAACTAACCTGAAATGAGTCAAAGGTGAAATAAATTTATGTGATGTAAATTGGGTTCCACATGGCCACTGAGCCTGCGCATCCGGAGCCTGTGCTCCGCAATGGGAGAGGCCACAGCGGTGAGAGGCCTGGTACCGCAAAACAAAAAAAAAACTACAAGCCTCACATCCATATCTAAAAATAGCATCTCTAGGGACTTCCCTGGTGGTCCAGCAGTTAAGACTCTGTGCTTTCACTGCCAAGGGTGTGGATTTGATCCCTAGTGGGGAAACTAAGATCCTGCAAGCCAAGGGATGTGGCCCAAAATTAATTAGTTAATTAATATAGCATCTCTTATAAAGTAGATATTATCATCCCTTTCTTTCAGAGATTTACTTCTCCTTCACCCAGCTCAGTCTCCATACCCTGTTAATTCTTCCTCAATACTGTCATGTAGGTTCACTTCCATTTCCTCCTATTTCTGATATCATTCAGACAAAATATCACTTAACTAGTTTCCCTGCCAACAGTCTCACCCTGTTTTAATCTATCCTATATGAGATTTATCCTTCTCAAAATATTATTTTATACATTCTGTTCCCTATCTCTTACTTTAAAAAATGTAATGACACTTTAAGTTACCATAAATAATATGTCATAACCAAACTAAAGTTGCAGATAATTCATGTATAAAGAAACATTTAAAACCAAATGTTTTCCTATTTAATCAAAGGTTTGAGTAAAGGGACACCACTATATCCTCTTTACACAAGTGTAAACTGATAAACTCTTCTGGAGAACAATTTGAAAAGTAGGTGTATCAAGAGTCTTCAAAAAGGTGACCAATTAACTCCATTCCTAAATACAGCATACTTAATAATCATGTTCAGATCATCTCTGCCACCTCCCCATCGCTATCATAACCACCCCCAAAAATTCAGTATGCATGACTTCCTAGTTTTATGACCTTGAGGAAATTACTTGAATTTTATGAGTTTCAGTCTCTCCATACGTAAAAATGGGCATAATACTACCTACCTCCTAGTACTGTTATGAAGAAGCAAATGAAATAATGTACATAAAATGCTCCATGTCACAGTCTAGCACTATATCTGACAAGTACTACTTAAGTGCTCCAAAGATTCATGGCCAGACTTAACTTCTGTCAAGCCTGCAGTAACATATAGTTGCCACTAGATGGAGATTTTACAGCTTATTTGTTCTGTTCAGAAAGCAAAAATTAGTAAAATTCTAGAAATGTGCCATCCCTTTATCCAAGCTATCTGTTATTAATCTAGTATAACTTGTTTAACTATCCCTTAGCATTTTCAAGAACCAAACAGCATACGGGGCAATCAGACAAAGAAAGTAAGCTATCAGGTGAAGTTCCTTTTTTCTATTGCTAATCCTTTAGTTTTATATTTTATAATTAGAGAACATAAACATAAAGCAATAGCTTTGTTTTACTTAAAATAATAGTCTTTCTTCTAGTTTACATTTCTAAAACCTGACAACATTGCTGCTAAAAAGCTCTAGACAGTCTTGCTTAAGAGACAATTATAGCAAAGTGATAAAGAGCACTGGTTCTGAAATCAGATGGATTTGTTTTCAAACTCAAGCTTCCACTTGCAGCTGTGTAAATGTGGGCAAATTATTTAACCTCTGAAAGAAAGGGATGATACTATCTACTTTATAAGAGATGTTATGAAGATTAGATACGAACATAATGTAAGCAATATAATGTAAAGAACAATGTCTGGCATAGTGTAGGCTCTCATCAAGAGAACGTCTTATCTAGGAACTAGATGCTCCTTTAGCTAAGAAACTACTCTCAGATACTACCAGAACAACATGAGCTCGTTTTCTCTCTGTTGACTTCGCTTCTTAGATTAAGAAAACCGTAACACATTGCAATCCTGGCCTTCAAAACTGAAAAATAAACTACTGCCTGAAAACGATGATTTCTCATTATCACATAAACATAGCCCTGGCCTTATAATCCAAAATCATCCTAAACACAGTTGTCAGAATAATCCTCCTAAAATACTGACCTTTTCATATCAACATCGTATCAATCCTCCCTCCTAAATCACCACCTGTTCTGTTGGCTTATATGATGTTGCATTCTTCTGGTTTTTCTCCTCTCCCTCTCTGATGTCTAAATGTTTGTTTTTTCTTCAAGGTCCATTTCTCTTCTCCCCCTATTTGACGTGACCCCATCCCCTGGCAATAAATGCCATTTTTATTCCCAAGGGTCTAAAATTTATAACCCTAGTTCAGATTTCTCTTTTGAGCACAAAACTCATATATCCAACTGACTATTCACTATTTCCACTTGGATGTTTCAGAGGCATCTCAAACTTAACATATCTAAAACTAACTGATCTCTCTAAACCTTTTCTACTGATCTTTTTCACCTCTGTAAAATTATCTCCATACATAGTTACCCAAAAATCTATTTCACTCATCAATAACATACAATCCATCACCAAGGCTTTTGGTTCTACCTTCAAAACACATCTTCAATATCCAAAATGCACCTTGAATTTCAAACCTGAATTTCCTAGATTATTATCACAGCATCTTAATTGGTCTATTTGCTACTAGTCATGATGCTCCCCACGCTCCCCTCAATCCAGTCTTTCCAGCAAACAGAATGATCTTTTTTTTTTTTTTTTTTTTTTTTTTTTGCAGTACGTGGGCCTCTCACTGTTGTGGCCTCTCCCGTTGCAGAGCACGGGCTTCAGACGCGCAGGCTCAGCGGCCACAGCTCACGGGCCCAGCTGCTCTGCGGCATGTGGGATCTTCCCGGACCGGGGCATGAACCCGTGTCCCCTGCATCGGCAGGCAGACTCTCAACCACTGCGCCACCAGGGAAGCCCCCAGAATGATCTTTTAAATGTAAATCTGATCACATTAAACCCCTACTTTAAAATATTCACTGGCTTCTCCTTAAAATTAAATCTAAGGCTCATTAACATGTTCTATAAGAACCTGCATTAATAATACAATCCCTGCCTATCTCTCCAACTCCATCTTGTTCTGTGGCTCCAGCAACAAACTCCTTAAAATGACTAATCACTTTCCTACTGGAGGTAGGTTATTCCATACTATCTCCCCTATTCCCACCACTAACCCCACTTTTATACTTCATATATAGCTGGCTTTTTCATTCTTCAGAAAGGCCTTCCCTGATCCTTAAACGTAACCAGCCTCCACACTCATTACTCTCATAGCAATCTGATATTTTCCTGTAGAACACTTACAAAACTTACAAAATAAACCTCTGTGCTTACTTACTTAATGTCTATCTCTCCTATTAGACTGCTCCATGAGAGCAAAAACCACATCTATTTGGTTTGACACCAAAAACCCGAGCGTCTAGATAGCATCTGGCATAGAACAGCATTCAATAGATACTTTTTTGAATGAATGAACAAACCACTCTCATATTAGATGACAGTTTTTTTGATAAATGCTACAATGGAGATTAAACGAGGTACTATAAAAACAGAGACTGGAATCATAAATATGAAAGAATTTAAATGAGCAGATTACATATCAGCTGAGTCTTATGAGTACAATTTTTGAAGAGCTCAACTAATTGTTCTTCATTCCAGTTAGAATCGCTGCCAAAGTCCTACTGCACATCAAACAAACCAAAATCTCTGACAGTGAGACTCAGGCACATGTATTTTGCAAGTTTCCCAGATGATTCTCATATAAGAGAAGCACTGGACTAAGCAGAAAGAATGAGCTCATTTGTCAAAAAAGGGACTAACTTGAACAAAACCACTGGAATCAAGAAAGGAATCGCATGTTGAGGAATGGTAATCAATCCAATGAAGGCATGGAGGTAGAGGGCAGTATAGGAAGGTGAATTATGATAAACAAGTTGAGGGCAAATTGTGGAAGGTCTTAAATGCCTGTATAGGAAATATGGACATTATCCCGTAGACGTAAGAACTTGAATGATTTTTAAGCAAAGAAGAGATAAGCACAGAGCTTAGCAGTAACTTCGGAATTAGGAAAAATTACAGTAGGAAGAATCTAGAGGCAGGAAAACCAGTTAAGAAACAACCCAGATTTTAAAAATATAAAGAAATAAATTAAGACAGTGGAAAGAAGTGGTAGAGAGACAATTTCTGGTATGAGAGAAAATTCATGGTATCTGATTATAGCTTGAACACAGCTGGTACAGCAAGGGGAGGTTTCTATATTGGATAACTGCATCATTTGAAACACCATACATAAAATGACATAAAGAACACAGCACAGACAAATGTTTTTAAATAGCTTAGGAACCTGAGAAAATTCATGTACCTATAAGGAGATCTACATGAATAACCAGAGCTGTTGTGAATTTCAACCTGGCCACACTGTAACAGAGTTGTGAGGCATCTGCATTTAGAGAAAGCTGGAGTCATGAGAGAAAACAGAAATCCTCGGACACCAAGGGGGGAAAGTGGCAGGGGGTGGTGGTGGTGGGATGAACTGGGAGATTGGGATTGACATATATACACGGATATGTATAAAATAGATAACTAATAAGAACCTGCTGCATGAAAAAATAAATAAAATTCAAAAACAAAAAAAGAAAACAGAAACCCACTTAAAGTAACACATACATTTAAAGAATATATGTAAAAGAGTCTCATAATAACCCTGTGAGGAAGAGCAGGCTTTGCTGTCCCATTTCTATTTTGTTTCCTTTAGTTTTTTAAAAGAAAAGGAGAAAGACTGAGAAGTTCAAATAGTTTTAAATGAGTTGACCAAGTCACCTAAGTCAAAAGAGGCAGAGCCAAGACCACTATAAAATCTTGTGCAGCACGCTTATTGGTACAGGCTAGCAGGTTGGACTTCATGGGATCCATACAGCAAAATCTTAGTCAAGTCCTTAGTTTAGTAGGGTCAGGAGATAACAAACTGTCCAAGGATTCTGGAGACCCATCAAACGAATACTTTAAAATGCAAAGGTAAAATATATATTTGTACAGAAAGACATAAATGCATGCAATTATAAGCAAACATTTCTTAACCAATTATAAGCATTTATGTTGTTGCTATGTACCCTTAGGTTCTTTTTACAAACAACTGTAAGTTGTATGAAATGTATACTGATTTTGTGCTTGGAATCTTAAAAGTGTAAACTTTATTGAGGACTATCCTCATCCCTTGAGGGACAAGAAACATTAGGGAACTAACTGATAATGGGTAAAATGAAACAATAAAGATGAATGTGGAGACTTATAACGCTCCAAAGACTATTCACAATAAGGGAAGGCTGGAATGATATGATAACTCATTTATATAAATGAATTCTAACCTGCCTAAGAATAACAATTAACTGTCTCAGGTCAACTTTCACAAAGGTGAATTCAGAATTAAACACTGCATATTATTACACACAAGTAAACAAGTCAATGTTTTCACAAATAATTTTCTTAAATAATTATTTTAAAGGTAAACACAGAAATTAACAAAACATACCCTAACTTTACAATGTGATAAGAGTCCCCACATTGGCTGTGCACAGGCCTCAAGTTCAGCAGCAAAGGCAGCATAGTAGGTCTGAGATTCAAATTCCACATGCTCATTTAGTTCTCGCTTATTTAAGTTCATACCTTGCAAAAATTAAAACAGATATAAACCTTGCCAAATGGAAATAAACACCCATGTTAAAAATCAAGTAAAATACTTCCAAGTATCAAACACATTTTAATGCACACAAATGGCATAATGACACAATATGTATAGAAATTAATAAATTATTAAAAATAAAATAATCTGGTCCTTTTGGAATTCTTTATAAACTACATTTTCTTAGAAACATTTTGTGAACTGTCTCTTTCTTATATAATATAATTGAATATATTAAATAAAGTCAAAACTATTTTAATTGATGCCGGTTGAAATTTTTACGGAAGTATTATGAGTCTTTCTTGGAGAATAGATTAGAAATTTCTAGATTAATGCTTTCAAATGCTTTTAAAAATTACACTCCTTATTTCCTATGTAATAGTTTGACCTTCTTCATAACTCTGATATGTTTTCATGAACACTTTATCAAAATACTTACAAATATCAATTAATTAAAATGAGACATTTCACATGTAACTGAATGATGTGCTATTATCTTTTAATTAGTGTTTGACAGTTTAACATTAGGCATTTTGTAAACTAAAAAAAAAAAAAAATTAAGAAAAAATCTGAAATTGATACCTTGAAAGAAAGATACAAAGTTCATCCATGTCACTAACAAACCATGGTCCTCCAAAAATCTCTTAGCCACACTTTGATGAGAAAGGATATTAATAAAATCACTGACAAGAGGCCAATAAGTGTTATTCTTCAGTAATGCTTCTCCACAATTCACTACCACATGTAAACTATTTTCTTCATCTAAAATAGACACACACACAAAAAAAAAATTAGTTTAAGAAAATAGTTTTACCAATGATACAGATTATACATTTTAGAATCAGTCACCTAAATTCAAACCCCAGCCTGCCATTTAATAACTATATGGCTTTAGGTATATTACATAGCTCTGAATCAATTTCCTCATCTGTAAAACAGAAAAAGACACATATCTTAAGGGAATTAAATGAAATGTTAACATAACACTTAGCACATCATTATAATAATTATTACCACGTCTAACATATTACATGATATTAAGTTAGTTACATGTTTATAAAACCTTATTATTTTCTTGATTTTAATGATATAATGCAATATTTTCAGTTCTAATCAATAAAATGCTTTTATCCCTAGATTAATCTCACTCTATCTTTTCAATAAAATCTGTATGACTTAAACAATATATATTTAATTGCTTTCTTCTATTCAAAGGACATGTAAAAACAATTTTTAACACAGTATTTCAAAAATGAAACAAAAAACACACATAAATCTCTTAAGCTTTAAAAAAAAAATCCTCGAAGTTTAAATACATTGCTGGAAGGAGGAGATGGGGAGGATTAGGTTTGTACAAAAACTTTACTATTAGAAGGTATAGCATGTATGCATTAGCTCTGTTGACCTATTCCAGCTTAACTGATTCACTGGACAAACAAGCCCCCCATTCCCACTGTAAAACACACTAATACCCATAATACACAGAATGCTCAAAGCTTGCAGCCTATTCCCTAGTACACAAGCCCCAAGGTATAAGCTTATCCAGAGTCTGTTTTTGCTTCTGTTCATACTAATTGTTCTTTTTACTATAATTATAAAATTTAAGTTACAAATACATACTCTGATAAAATATGAATGCATAAATAGAGGTATAACAAAAACTGGATCATAAGCTTTTGAAAGACAGTAAAAGTGCCTAAGAAAATCTTGGAGGAGAAAAATCACAAAAGTCTAGAAGGATTTTACACTCAGATTGCTTCATGAAAATCTTTATGTTCTTACTCTACTTTAAAGAAACTGAAAATGAAAATCACAGATGCTGCTTTACAGATGTGGTATATACAAGAAGGACGAGGGAGAACTCCAGTAAAGAAAACCATACCTTACAACTGCTTTGCCCAAAATTAAAAGGTTGGAGAACAAACATACATTCCTGTGGTTTAAGTTAAAATCCACTGTTTAAGATACGTATGTATCACTTTTTAACAATGCCTCACTTTAACCAACTTTTCAAATAACCACCTCGTAGTCAAACTCATCAGTGAAGAGGGCTTCTACTGCACTTATTTCCATAAATTAAATTTAGTTTCAGCCCATGAAATTACTTTACCCAACTCAAATTTAACAAGACATAAGAACAGGACCCACAGTAGGAGGAGAGAGGGTATAACTGAATGAGGAAGTGGGGGTAAAGGAGCTTTTATAAATTACCCACACCTGAGATTCAGAAACGCCCTCTCTGACAACTACTGCCACTGTGAGTTGGTGAGCAGCTGATACTGATGGGACAGTGCCTAGGGATGCTGGGATTTTTTAATTTTTTAAAACACTGAAAATCACTGTTCTATTTAATTGAAATCAGAGGATGAATAAGCAGAATATAATTAATCAAAATCACTATTTTCCTGACACTGCTTTAACTACTACTGTTCTTGCGAAAAATACCTTGGAATCTTTTATGAAATAAAATGATTAGAGCTTCTATTTTTATCCAACTGATACTTTTCCAAATACAGATACAGAGAGAGCAATGATTCAGTGTTAAATGATATTCACTCATCCACAAATATTTACTGAGCTCCTACTCAGGGTCAGGTAATCTAGTAAGCTCTGAAAATAAAGCAGTAAAAAAATCAAGATTTATACATTCTCTCTCTCCACTGAGGTTAATATCTAAGAAGACAGAGTGTGGTAAGGTCTGTAATAGGAAAAGTACAAGAAGTCATAAGAACATATATAAGCTGGTCTACAATTAAGGAAAAGTGTTTCCTGAGGAAGTGATGTTTAACTGAGCTTTACAGAAGGAAGTAGAAATTGGGATTAACCACATAAACTAGGGATGGAGAGGAAATGGTGTTCTAAGTAGAGGAAGCAGTATAAAAAAGGATGGAATTACTGCGACAAAGAATGCAGAGAATAGGTGGCACAAATGAGTCTAGATGGCCTCATAAATCAGCTTCAGGAGTTTGCAGTTCATGTGACGAGAATGGCAAGCCATAGAGGGGGTTTTAAGAGAGAGGACATGACTAGATGTTTAGTGTTGAGACTGACTATATAGGAGGGTGCTGATGACTAGTAGTAGAAGGCCTAAAGATGGCAATGGCTTGAACTATGGTGTTGGCATGAAGATGCAGAGATGAAAAGAATTGGCTATTCTAAGATATTCAGAAGGATTTAAATGACAGACCTGGTGATGTTCACTATTTCTACAAAGAGTAAGAAGTCAAAAATGACTCCTAGGTTTTTAGGTTGGGCAACTCTGTAGATGGTTAGAGTGGTACCAACACACCGACTTGAGTGCTAATACACACATACATATATACACATACACACATATGCACAAATGCAATAGAAAAGAAGCAGGCTTGATAGAGACAGAATGGGTTTTTAGTGCTGACACTGAGTGTCTGAGGTGCTTGTAGACATCCAAAGGATATAGTTTAATAAACAATTTGATATGCAGGACAGAAGATCAATCTGGCATTATTAGCAACTACAGACATTCCTATAGTTATGCAACACATAGTTTGGTTTTTTTTTTTAAACTTTATTCCTTCTTTTTTTTTTAAAGTTAACCATTTTTTTTTAATTTATTTATTTTTGCTGTGTTGGGTCTTCGTCGCTGCGTGGGCTTTCTCTAGTTGCAGTGAGCGGGGGCTACTCTTCGTTGCGGTGCACAGGCTTCTCACTGCAGTGGCTTCTCTTGTTGCAGAGCATGGGCTCTAGGTGCGCAGGCTTCAGTAGTTGTGGCACAAGGGCTCGGCAGTTGTGGCTCACGGGCTCTAGAGTGCAGGCTCAGTAGTTGCGGCGCACGGGCTTAGTTGCTCTGTGGCATGTGGGATCTTCCCTGACCAGGGCTCGAACCCGTGTCCCCTGCACTGGCAGGCAGACTCTTAACCACTGCGCCACCAGGGAAGTCCCACAACACATGGTTTTAAGTTCCATTTTAAACAGACAGTTGTATAAGACAAACTGTAAAATTTCAGAGATATGGAAAGTTATGAGTTATATTTGGAATCACAAAGTAGTATGGTGCAGAAATGAATACAACAAAGTAAAAGTATAAGGAAGGGAGCACGTACTACTAGAGGTTTTTTCCTATTAATCTTCAGCTATTGCTGTGGTCATGTGAATTCTCATTGTATCAGCTCCTACATTTACTAACAGTGTAGAAAAAATTTTCAAATATTGTCTAATGACAATGTATACAAAGGTTAGATAGGGGCTATTACAAAGTAAGAAGTATAAAGAACTTGTGTAATATCTGTAGCTAGTTCAATATATTTAAAGCTCATTCCAATACTCTTCATGTAAAAACAGGGAAAACATATGGTGCTTTTAGAAAACCAGTAAGTATGTAACATGAAATGTTATGCTACTTTTGAAAGAGGAAAAAAAACAGAACAGGATAGTTCTAAAGATAAAGCTAAAGATAGTTTTAGACTTGGCTTAGAAATAATGTAATTTATTGCTAGAAAAAATACATTTATATTTAAAGATCTTAGCAATGCTACTTATAGCTATTTAGCTTTTGGAAAATTCAATTTGTGTAAGAATTTCCAGGACAGACTAACTGCATTAGAAGGAAGTATGTGTAGAAAGCAACTAAGACCATGTAATACGATTTCAGAAAATATGGGAAAAGTGAGAAACACAGAGACAGCAAGACCAAGTGCCAAGAAACACCAACACTGATAGAACAAGTAGAAAATAGTTTCATGCCACACAAAGAACAGAGAATCAACAGTGTAAAATGATAATGAAAATCAAGCAAGATAAGGTCCAAAGTGTTGCTGCTGGCTTCCTTATCATGTAGTCATAGAAAGGGTGACCATATAATTTATCATATAAACAGGGACACTTTTGAGAGTAAAAAGGACTGTATGAAAAATGATGTCAAAATAACAGGCAGGGCTTCCCTGGTGGCGCAGTGGTTGAGAGTCCGCCTGCCGATGCAGGGGACGCAGGTTCGTGCCGCGGTCTGGGAAGATGCCACATGCCGCGGAGCGGCTGGGCCCATGAGCCATGGCCGCTGAGCCTGCACGTCCGGAGCCTGTGCTCCGCAATGGGAGCGGCCACGACAGTGAGAGGCCCACGTACCACAAAAAAATAAAAATAAAAATAAATAACAGGCATAACTTGGAGCTGTTCTGGGGAAAGTAGGACATGTGGCTACCGGAGTCATGGACAATTTTGGAGACAGCAATAGAATGACGGAAGCAGACACTAGATTGAGGTGGGTTAATGAGAGACCGGAAGATAAGGAAATGAACATAAAAACTCTCTCAGGAAAGATGCCTATAGCAAAAAGTGGGAGGCAGACTCATATACATCTTCCTCCCAAACATTCTCCTCTGAAATGCAAACATATAAAAGAAGCATAGCTAAACCACTTAGTTAGGAAAATAGACTCAAGATTCTTTTCTAAAGAGTAAATACTTCTATTTTTTTTAAGTTTTCCAGTTTATAAATTAAAAATACTGTACTTGTGAAAAGTCCTTTTCTAGTTATATAATTCTACACATAAGAATATCACTGATATAGCTGAATGATGATAGACACTATTTCAAAAAAGAAAAGAGAAAGTAATATACGTAGCTAAATCTCTAAGAAAGAAAAGGTCATCCTACACAAAGACATAAACAGTACAATACAAAGCAGCTCTTAATTTTTCTTTTAAAAAGGTAAAGAGGTATACTGTTCAATGTAAATAATGTATTATTCTCCCACTACACCTACAATGGGAAGGCAGAGTTACACAGTGGGTCAGAGTATGGGTTAGACACCTAGCTTTACCACTTACAGCTATAAAACCATAGATCACTGACTTTTCAATTTCCTAAACCAGAAATGCCTCATCTATAAAATGGAAAAAACAACATTTACTCCCCAGAATTACTGATAAATTAGATAATACATATAAAGTACTGAAAAAAAAAGCATGGTATACAGTAAGTGCTCAAAAGATGGTAGCCATCATCATTATTAGCAAGCTATTATTATATATAAGGCATCATGCCCTGCACTGAGTCCTGTATAAATTTTCAGGCTATGGTATTGCATCTGAGAATAGGCAGACTATCAGTATAAAGAGAAAATAGGAGCTGATATGCAAAAGGAGACAACAGTAGAAGGCAAGTCTCAAGTATAATATCTCCCATCCACAGAGAATGGAAAGGTCCTAAGATTTAATTTGAGGCATTATTTGTTGTTATTTTTTAAGTTTAGCTCCAAGTGCCAACAAGTGAAGACACAGTCCTATTAATGTTGGCCTGGCTGTATTGTGGCTAAGAACAAAGATTCTGACATCAGGAGATATAAAGTCCTTCTTGGCTCTGTCATCTACTAACTATATAATCTAGAGCAAATGATTTAATTTCTCTAAACTTCAATTTACTCATCTTGAAAGTGGAAATAATAATAACGCCAATCTAGAGAGTTGTTCAGAAGCTTAATTGAGACAACATATAAATAGTATTAACACAGCGCCTAGTACAGAGCAAATACTCAAATAATATAAATTATTACAAGGAGGTGAAGTCAAGATGAAAGACCACAAAGAAATAAGAATGGGAGGAATTCCTAGAAATGTTATGGCAATTTGAGGAGGCATAAAGGAAGAAAATTAAAGATCACACTAAAGGAACATATAAAAGGCAAGATTTATTCCAACTTTTAAATTATAAAAGTATATGCATATAAAATGTCTAAAGCTGACAGTAACAAATTCATGATTAAAAAAACAGAAACATACCTAATTAATAAGAAAATGGTTAAATAATGGTAAAGTCATATGATATTACTACCTGCAATCATGAAAGAACATGTTCTTGATGTGTACACTTGATAGCATATTTTAAAGTACATATTCGCATCTATAAATATACTCACATCACACAAAAAGACAGAAAAGAAATATCCCAAAATATTTGTTAATATTATTTGTGAATAACAAAACTATAGGTGATTTTAAAGTTTTTCTTTAAATTTTGCTGAAATTTTAAAAAATGTTTCTTTAACAAACATGTATTATTTTATAATATTTTTAAAAGCTATTTTTAAGCATAAAGGAAGTTTTTAAGATTAGTTATACAAAGTATACTTATAAAACTAGTGAAAGTAATTCTGAATTTACCTTGTAGCTCACTTTTAATAAGGCAACTTTCCATCATGTATAACAGCACAGTGACCATAATATCCAGCAGCTGACATTCTTCTGTTACCTGTCTGGCTAGCTCCTCATTGCTGAACAACTGAACACTAATATGCACAATTCTGTTAGACATTGTGTCTGATTCATGACTCTTCTTCAGTGTTTTCATAATGAAAGCATAATGCTGAACAAAAGTTTTTGTAAAAGCAACCTGTAAAATGTTTTAAATAGGAAGAAAAAAAACACAGTTTAAGTTTTACAACACATTTTCCAACATATTATACTAGCATTTTTAAGTGATGATTAGCTTGTGATGATATCCAAGATAAATGGAAAAATAATTTCAGTGATGATGGTAGTCTTACATTTGTCCTTTTTTGGAAAATTAGCAAAATACTTTGGTGGTTAAAAAAATGTTCAATATGTATTTTAAATTATTAAAGTTTTAAAGCAATTACAAAGATAGTCTAAAAATACAAATCTTCACTTTGCTCACAAATGTATCAATTCACTAATGTCAAAGTATGTGTCTTTGTCCTGTGCTACCAACTTTAACAACAAAATCTAAAGCCTCACCTGAAAACCATCAGAGTTGTTTATATAACTAAACAATAAGTGAGTCAATGTGACTACTCCAAAAGAAATAATATCTTTTCCTATTTGATCTGAAAGCCAACCACTATTCTGACTAAATATTCTCTTCTGTATACCATATACACTTCCTCTATTGTTTTCTTAAGCAGGTATAAAGACACAAAACAACAGCATTATTAAAGTGTCACTCCTAAAGAGGCTTTACTACCTAAACCATAAGAACTATGGCATGATTTATTGTCTTTTCAGACTCTAGGTTGTGTAACTTTGCCATAACCATACGGTAGTAACAGGTGAGTCCACACCCTCTGAAACTAGAGACTTCACCTATGTACATGTGTACATGAGTCAATACCATTGTGTCTTTAACAGTTATGGCCAGCAGCTACAAACTCCTTGCTTTTCCCATGCCTAACCATACAATCTAAATTCAGTTGCCCCCATTAAACATTCTCATAGCACCTTGTACCTTTCTCCTTTAGAGAACTTACTACAATTTGTAACTACATATTTATTTGTGCAACTGTGTTTTTGTTTGTCCCCCAGCAATCCCTTTGGACCAAGTTTCATGCACAAAGGCAACCCTTAGGAATCCTGCTCTGTAATGGTGCTTTGACTCAGATCTACAATACTGTGCTTTTTGTGCAGGCCCTCTTTTGGCAACAGAGCTGAGAAATATATCAAAAAGATTTAATATTGAAAAGGCAAAGAAAGAGGAGCAAAGTTCAGAAAGGAAGGAAAAAATGTAGATACCTTATACTCTTGATCTGGAAGCATGTTGAGTAAGAAAGTCACCATCTTCTGGGGAAATTCATACTTTATGGTCCAAAACAATAGTTCTTCTAAGAAACTTTTATGCTTCAAAACATCCATTATGGATTGATCTACATAATAAAAATAAAATTTATCACCCTAATGGTTTAAGTTGCTCATCTCACTAAACCTTACCATGATTAATAACCCATCAACCTCAAACATCTGAACATACCTAAAAATTAAGGCTATCCTTTCAATAATTCAAATGATAATGCTAACAATATCAAGCTAAATTTCTACAATGTCCACAGTATATAAATAATAAAATACTTAATCCTTATAATTTAATATAAAGCAGTTACTAGAAAAATACGTAATTACTTGACCTTAAACATAAGCCATTTATCTAAAATTTCTACTAAGATTTAAAATAATTATCTTACAAGAACAATATTCATGGCACTTAATTTAAAATAGTAATAATAATTTTAACCTAAAAACATACTATTAAGGACATAAACTCCAAAGTTATCTAAATTTTTTATTTTTGAAAAAAATCTTTATGGATGAATAATTTATTTCTCTAAAATTATCCTTCATAAATGAAATATTAACTTCACTAGAGAAGATAATCACTAGTGCATTGCTTGCTCTAGTATACAGAAGCATTTACTTTTTTCTGGTAGGAACATACCGGGAAACACACAGAACATTATATATGCTTACTTGTACTGGACTCAAGATGCCCTCTTCATGCATGGAGGAAACAGGAAATGCATGCCCCTTTTGAATAAAGGTATTCAAAGGGGGGAATAAAATTATTTACTGGAAAGTTTATTTTCTAAAGCCAAGTACCACTCCTTGAGGGTTAGGCTGTCTCTTGCTTATCTCTGCCTCCTTGCCATGCTTAATCAACAGAAAGGTCTCAACTGGTATACGATGAATTGAAATGTTTTAAATTTTTATTTCACATTGGAGTATAGTTGATTAACAATGTTGTGTTAGTTTCAAGGTGTACAGCAAAGTGTGAACTGAATATTTTTAATACTTTGGCTATCTCTTTCTCTCACTTTCTCTAATTTTTTTCCCCTCAAAATGAACTAGAAAATTCTATTAATCTTTATTGGAGCAAATTATCTTGGGATACTGCTCTGGATCATCAGCTCTATATAAGGGCATCAAGTGTCAACTATGAATGGACTGTTTCAGTGACAGTGCTTAAGCAGAGACTAGAGTTAGATGAGATGTTTGAAAAACCAGTATCACATGAATCAAAATACTCAGGTACAGCCCTAACTATATCACAGTTGAAGTAGTCTTGCAGGGTAACCCTGCAGAGTTTTTTCAATTAACCTTACCCCAATCCTACCCCAGTGTCACAGTTCTTCTATTATTGAGTAATGTGTTCATACCACATCTCCTCAGGTAACGGGTCTAAATGAGTAACAACTCAGTATTTAATCACTCTCTTGATTCTTTTGTAAAACACTGAGTTTAATAAGACTTGAATCAGATATTAAAGTTAGATGTAACTTTAACCCCATGTTAGATTAATAATTAATAACCCATTATTTTCAGAATAATAATTTCATTAATCTAGAGACACTATGATTTAGATTACAGAGAGACCAAAGTATCTGCTAATCCCCTACCTAACTCCCTTTCAGTGGTGCCTTTAGTATGAACCGTACGTAGTAGGCGTAAAAGTATAAATACAATTACACTACACATCCCTTTATTGGAAACAATAATTGTTTATTTTCCAAATCTCAGAATTTTCTACTTGTAAAACAGAAATCTCTTCCTCTTGAAATAGATCATTCCCAGGATATGGCAATGATTTAAAAAGAGACATAAACCAGTCCTGCAAGACATGAGGTAAAATATATTCAAAGGCACAAGCTGACAGATTCAAAGCCAAAAAAGTAATAAAATTAGGGACCAAATGAATCAGGTGACAGGAATATAAGGATTACAATTAAAACTTAGAATATAATCCACAGCACACATTGCTGAAGCCAATTTAATTCTCAAAATTCACTTGGTACTAACATGACTGAAAATTTCACAGACTGCCAAAAAAATAAAACCCTCACAGAGAAGTGCTTCTGAAAATAATTACAAAGTTGAACAAAACTAGCAGTATTTATCCTAAAACTCAGTTATAACTCTCTGCAAGCTTGTATTAGCCAAAGAAAAGCCTGAAGCTACCATAATTATTATATGTCAAGCATTTAAAAAGATACATTGACTTTGTTTTAAATAAATAAAACAATCTGAATGCACCAGAAAAGCTATGGCTTCTACTAAAATGCTGCAGTTATGTACAATCCAATTTTTCTAACTTCAGACATTTAAAAAAAGGGAGAAAAACCCACAATGTCTTCACTGTTATTCTTAAAATAAATGATATCAGTTTCCCAAGATATTTAAAGCATGTGTTACATGTATTACATGTTATGTTATGGAAATGTGGTTAGAAATGCTTCCATTAGTTATGTATGATTATTGACCTTTAAAATCTTGATAAAATTGTCATGACCTTTACAACGCCTAAACAACTCAAGCCAAATTGTAAAAAGAGATTTTTGAAGAATCAGTATGTGGTACAAATGCATGACAGCATTTAATTTAGACAGTAGAGTCCAGCCTCTGCAACTCACAAGCTCAATAATCTTGGTCATGTTAGCTGAAGCCCTCTAGGCCTAGGCTTTTCACCCTTAAAATTGCAGTTTTGAGAATAGACAGTGATGTGTTTGTTAGCACAGTGCCTCTCCTCTTGCCTATCATTACATGTTTTATTTTCAGCTCACTTTCAAACTGTTGAATCAAATTCTTACAAAAACTAAACCACTCCCTGAACTTCAGACATTTTCAAAAGCAACAATTACTTTTTGAAAACAGAGGTTCTACTAATTCAAAAAGCCTCACTTTCAACTTTTTCAAAAAGTCACTTCTTCCACATACATACTTAAACCAAACATGATAACTGATCAAGTCTTAAATCTCTATACCACTTCTTACCAGTAGAGGAAGGAAGAGAAAACAATCAATCTCAAATGCAAAAAAATTCATATAATAGAAAATCAACTTCAACATAAAGGCTGCATAAAAAGTAACTTCAGCCAGAGTTTGACCAGGCTGAAGGAAAACAATGACTTCTTACGCCATAACAGGTATTTTCTGAACATCCCTGAAGCTTAAACTCAAGTATATGTCTAACAATCTCCTCCAACTCAGATGTGTCTCAAGGACTCAGGTAAACACATGGACAACTCTGGTAAGTCAAGGGGCCAGTTAGCCATAGGGACTTCTAATTTCTTTCAGGCATTACAGGTTCTCTGCTGGGCCATGAAGAAAGGGAAG
Organism: Grampus griseus; assembly: GCF_964374135.1. NCBI lineage: Eukaryota > Metazoa > Chordata > Mammalia > Artiodactyla > Delphinidae > Grampus > Grampus griseus. The sequence continues at coordinate 62,080,658 of NC_139001.1, forward strand.
ATGTGCATGTTGGCCAGCAAATCAAATTTCATGCCCTTTGCTAACATTCTGTAAGTTAAAGGCAACAACGTGAGTAACTAAGTAAAGACTTGCAGACTTACAAAATGAGCCTCAACGGAAACTGCCTGCTTGCTCCACCTTCCAAGCAGTCCTAAACTTTCCACAAGACACACTTAGCACCAGAAGTAAGAATCTTTTCATCAAAATAATATTTTAACCTCTGGAGACTTTCTAACAGACCATACTAACCCAGAAAATAGACTATGTTAAGATTTGGAAATCCATGGCAAAAATCCAGAGCACAGGCTGCCAACTAATAACAAGTACTCTAGAAAAGCTTTTGGGGAGGGTCAAGAAAATATAGTGATAAAGCATTTAAACTCTGGGATTTGAATTAAGGACATACTTCTCATTAGCTGTTAAACCTAACATGTCTCCATTTCCTCATTCATAAAATAGTAATAATAATAAAACCCGCTTCATATAGTTACTTGGAGAATTAAATGACACAATGCATGTGATGTGATTAGCACTATGTCTAGCATATATAAAAAGTTCAATAAATATTACTCATTACTAATCTATTCCCTCACTACAGGCATATCTACTTCTTCCTTTGCAACAATATGTATTGAGTCCTTTCTGAGCCCTTAATATGTGGTAAGTGCCATTCATTCTCATTCTCACTCTCTTTCACTCTTGTTACTTTTTCTCACACACACACCCAAAATCTCCCTCTTGCTCATCCTTTAAATCAAATTAAAGCTTTACACCAAATATGCTGCATCCAAATCAAAGATTCAATGAAGAGACTAGTTTTCTGGCTCAAATATGATGTTGCTCATTTTATAAAGAAAACAAATGAACAAAATCCCAACAGTAAGGGTTTTACTTGCTTTCGAGGTCCCCCCACAATCACGCTCTAACAACACTTTCTCCATATTAGACAAATCTAATAACATTACTCTCCCTTCAAGTGCTCTTAATGATTAAGCATTTTTTTATACAAGGAAAAAACAAAATATAAATACCTTTGGTGTTACTGCTTAGTTTGACCCTCTTTCTCTTGCCCAGACCTTGACTCCCATCCTGATCCTCCTGGAGAAAAACAAAATTAGCATTATCTATAGTCCTATTCATGAATTTATACATTTTATGTAAATATAAATATGCTTATAAATTATGTTAAATATAAAATATAGGCATGCTTACATATTATTAACCAACAATTTTATGTATTTGCTGTCATAAAATATATTTTAATGCTGCTAACTTTAAATTGAAAATTAAATTTAAAATTAGCATTATAATTAAAATATATCATGAAAATCCTTAGGATTAAAATATGAGTTCTTAAACTTAATCTGTGCTTCTAATGAAAGACTCTTAAATACCCCAAAATGCCAAAATAAAAATTTTCCTAACCTTATAAATATAATATCAAAGAAGCTAAAGGCAAGGAGGGAGCAGATTAGCATAGGAAGGGGAGAAGGAGAAGAAGGTTAAAACAATGAATAGAGGAAAGCCTTTGAAGAGTCTAACACAAACAAAATGAGTTCAAGAGACCAAGTTCTGAAAAATAAGCATAGCATATTAGAAGCTGGAGTTGACAGTCAAAAAAATAATATAAAAACAAATTAAAATGTGCTTAGGAAAAAAATCCAAGAAGAAAATACATGCATTTCTGCCCACATGTAATATATCTATTCCTGAAAAAAACCTCATATTAAAAACAACAAGGCAGACTTCCCTGGTGGTGCAGTGGTTAAGAATCTGCCTGCCAATGCAGGGGACATGGGTTTGAGCCGTGTCCAGGAAGATCCCACATGCTGTGGAGCAACTAAGCCCACGAGCCACAACTACTGAGCCCACGTGCCACACCACTGAAGCCCGCGTGCCTGGAGCCCGTGCTCCGCAACAAGAGAAGCCACCGCAATGAGAAGCCTGTGCACCACAACAAAGAGTAGCCCCCACTCGCTGCAACTAGAGAAAGCCCACACACAACGAAGACCCAAAGCAACCAAAACTTAATTAATTAATTTAAAAGAGAGAACATGTAAATATAGAAAACACTTTAAAGATGTTAAAAAAAAAAAAAACTAAGCTGGGTCTTCCTTGGTGGCGCAGTGGTTAAGAATCCGCCTGCCAATGCAGGGGACACAGGTTCAAGCCCTGGTCCAGGAAGATCCCACATGCCATGGAGCAGCTAAGCCCATGCGCCACAACTACTAAGTCTGCCCTCTAGAGCCCACGAGCCACAACTACTGAGCCTGTGTGCCACAACTACTGAAGCCCATGCACCTAGAGCCCACGCTCTGCAACAAGAGAAGCCACCGCAATGAGAAGCCTGCACACCGCAATGAAGAGTAGCCCCCGCTCGCCTCAACTAGAGAAAGCCCGCGCACAGCAACGAAGACCCAACAACAGCCAAAAATAAATAAATAAAATTTTAAAATTTTTTAATTGAAAAAAAAAAAGGCTTATAGGAAATAAAAGGGTGAGGGGCAGACCACTCACAACCTATTTTGTAACCTAGAAAGTTTGTAACCAAAGAAGTAACAGAAGCAATAATCAGTACCTGGGGAGATCATTTGGATGCCCAGGCAAACATCTTGGAGTGATTTGAGGCTGTCTCAGGGGATGTTAACAACCTACCACAACAAAAAAGTGGGAAGCTAGCTGGCTGAGACAACACAGAGGGAAGAGGAGCAGAGGAAGCAGCGTGCTACTAGAGAAACCAACAGTGAGGCTAGCGATGTGCCTCTTAGGGAGGGAGCGATGGGTGCAGATGCTCATTTCTGATTTACTTTGAATGTTGCTAAAAAGGTTCCTGCTGCCTTCATAGTTTATGGTTTTTTCCCCTCCAGCTAAAGGATATGATTCTACCCCACTATCCCAGCTCTCCTGAGCTAGGAAAGATTGCATAGGAATCCAAAACTTCCATGTTATACTGACACCTTTTTCCTATATTTCCAAACATATATGAGCCAACTGGTATTATAAAGACATGTGGTAGCATTTTGGCACACAGTCTGTTGTGCTAATCAATTATGTTGGTGGCAGGTTAGAATCATGGTATAAATTCCCAGACACTTGCTCAATTAAATCGAATCCCCAAAGCAGAAAAGCCCTGGCTTTAAGCTGCTGCTCTGCCCACTGGTGTAGTCTCCTTGGCCTGCGCACCATAGACTTAACTCCAGGTTTCTGCCAAGTCCAGCATCAGTCCTCAGGACCAGTCTGGGGTTACCCAAAGACACTACTTAGCTCAGTCATTCAGCATTTACTAACCACTTCAATATGCTCTCCCTGTTAATTCCTACCAAAGCCAGGCCTCTATGGTCTACCTGGCAGTAATACTGACGGTCAAACTACACTCTCCTCTTCCTCTGCCACCCTCACCTTGCCCTTAGAGAAACTCAACCAGTATGAAATTTGGAGCCATAAAAGACAGACATAAGAATGCAAAACTATGCCACAGGACCCAGAAGGTTCTAAAATTTGAGATTTTAGCTAACAGCCATTTATGAAACTGCTCTCCCAGACCTGAGAGGAAAAAAAAAAAAACAAAAAACCTTTTAATGTTATATTCCAGGTTAGGATTACTTCATAATTTCAAATACAAACTTCCTACAAAAAGAGTGTCCTTGATCAAGCAACAGTCATGGCAATACAAAGTTTTATAAATTTCCCAACCTTACACTTTAAAGGACAAGTAAAATTAGCCAAGCAAAGGAAAGTCATTCCAAGAGGACACCATGAATAAAGGCACAATGACAAAAGTCTAGAAACAAAGATCAGCTTGACATCATCATAGATATCAAACTCAGCTAGGAAGGGAGTTTATCTCCATCTAAACTGGTGGGAAAATGTGCACTCTTGTACATTGCTTGAGAGAGTATATAATAAAACTATTGTCCTGAGTGGCAATTTGTCAATACACATGTCAAAAGTCGTTAAAGTATATCTATCACTGGAACAGAAATTCCAGTTCTAGGAATTTATCCTGAAGAAATAATCAGACAAGTGAATAGGGACTATATGCATAGATACTCATCACAATGTTATTTATAATAGAAAAAAAAAATCTTTGGTTTCCAACAGCAGAGCAGGGGATTAGGTAAATAAATTATAGCACACATATATCCTATGAAGAAAAACAATACTAGAGCTCTATATTCACTGTGACCAGATAGATGTTCAAAAACTATTACTATAAATGAGAAAAAAAAATGGCATGCTATGAAGAATAGCATATGGAGTATGAAACCATTTAAGTACTGATAATACACACAAATAAAATCTCTTAAAATATACCCCTTGCTACAGATGTTCAAAACTACCATTAGTAAGAACAGCAGGTTACCGAACAGCATATATATAGCATGGAGCCATTAAAATATACTATATATAAAATCTGTTAGAATATATTTGTTTACAGTAAGTCACCTCTAAGTGATAGAGTAATAGGTAATTTCATCATCTTTTTGCTAATATTAATTTTCTATTTATTCAACGATGACAATGAACTATAGCTTTAAGCTAATAAATGTTTTTAATACTAATTCTGATTGCCAATCCTAACTACAACAATCTGCTCAAGATAATGGATTACTGTGTTATCTATTACAAGTCCCATTTTTTTTATTTTGAGAAAGAACAAAACTTTTAACAAACAGGAATAACTTCCAGTGGTGGGATATTCAGGCATTAAGGAAGATGAAAACAATTCCGTTATCATGACAAGACCCCACCCACCCCAAATTCATGATAGGGAGTTATAGTTCTTTCCCATTTATCCATAAGAAAACAGTACAGAAGCCCTGGGAGAAAATGATGGTCCAGCGGACAAAAGAGGAAATAAATAACCTCAACTCAGACAGCATTTGTACAGCCCTCAGAAACACTTTCCAAACCTTAACTAGTTCCTGGGCACAGAAGTAGACAATATTGCTATGTGTGTTTCAGGCGTAAAATACACATACAAGTCCAAAATGAGAGAAGAAGACCCCCCCCCAAAAAAATCAGATTCAAATTCCTACCCTGCAAAATTTACAGATGGTTTTTCAACCCAAATTAACCTTTCTTTCTTTCTTTGATGAATTTACTGGACAGATGAAAAAAAAATGTGAGCTCCATAAAAAGAAGTCAAGTAAATTCACAGCTGGTTAAAACAATACTCAGAGAATGTTAAGACAGAATACACAAAGCTAAAAGGAACATTTAACATATAAGGTTATAAAAATAAAATCCAAAGGAGATCTTGAGAGACTAGAATGAAATGAAAGCAACATTTATGTAAGCCACTGTAATATGAGACTGTTTGCTTTAAACCAATTCTACAAATACAGAGCTGAGAGGGAGCTCTCAAACTTGTCTGAGAGCTGAAGGGGTGGGTGGGGTGGGGGATCTGGGCATTTCATTTGACCACTGGGGCTCCTGCGACAGTCTAGCATAGCTGCTAAAAGGCTAACAAAAAACCTTGGGCCTTAAGGAAGCCACAACATGCTTCATGACAAGATGTCCTTATGACTCTATACCAAATCAGATCATAGATTTTAAAAGGGAATAAACATATGAAAGAGCTATGAGCAGCAGAGAATACTAAATAACTAAAGCTAAAAATTTAAAGGGGTGTCTTATGGGAGTAAAAATTAAAATATTTCTACAGGGGAAAACAAGAAGAAATGTGTGAAAATTGTAATATTTAACACAGTATTGAGAAGAGATTCCTAATAATTAGAGCTATCAAACAAAGGAACAAGTTGCTTCATAAATTCGGTAAAGCTCCCAACCACTGGAAGTGTTTATGAAGAGGGTTACCAATTGTCAGGAATGTTGTAAAATCAATTCCTAAACTGGAAAAGAAATATATTAGATATTTCTAAGGCCTTCTCACCAAAAGTTTCTGTGATTCCCCACCCCACCCTTTACCTTTAATGTAATTTATGATAACTAACTAATTAAAACCAAATCTTATACCTCAAAATAAAACAGTATTTTTCTTTTACCTATTCATTTATGAAAAGCTACTCTGGCTTTCAATTTCAATAATCCTGCTTTTGCTGTAAGTTTTGACCAAATTAGTTTTAACTTTTCATTGCATTCTATCTTGAATAAAGGCAAGAATATCGGGAGCACATCTACATAGTAACTTATTTTATTTTGTTAAGTATTTATTTTCAGTTATGTAAGAGTATGCAAAACAGAAGACTAGAGGTAAACAAACAAAATTAATAAACAATGGTTATCTCTGGATAGCACAGCTGAAGGTAAATGTTTTCTTTTTTTATTCTGTTTTTCTATTTTTTCAATTTTTCCACAATGAACATTCATATTTTTATAGTTACACGGGGGGAAAGTGTTTTAAATGATTTCATACAGAGATTAATGATCTGGTCATTGCACACAGAAAAATGGACATTGCTACGGTAATGGCCACAGTGACTATAATCTTTCCTTGAAAAGTTATCTTGATCTAAGAGGTCCTATTTTCTCTAAGAAACTCTCTATTACACCCATGTACATATAATTCTAGAGATAATTTTCTTCTGAACTGAATTATGTGATGGTTATAAATAAATCTAAACAAAAAATGAATAAACACAAATTTACATTTTAAAATACTTAATGAAGTTATAATGTGCTCCTATTTTCTTTTCTTTTTGGTTCCATACAACACAAAGACATATTAGCTACACAAAAAAAGAGTAAGAAATAGTAGTATGAAGAATGTCATGTGTATAAATAGCCCTGCTGAGTACATAATGTTCTCTTACTCTAGGGACAGCAGGGACAAATACCTGACACAACTTGTGTGAATAAAATTAAGTAGAGAGTAATAGTATACACATTCAAGTAAAACTTTACAAATAGGAAAAACCTTGCTGCTGTTAAGAGTTTCAAATCTGTTTCTTCATTTTTAAAACAAAGTGGTAGGACTAGATTACCCCTAGGATCTCTTCCAATTCTAACTTACAACATTTTTAAAATTGTTACAATTCCCTCTCTATAGTAGTTTTTGAGATGTCACTGCCCTCTTCTCATCCTGTCTTCCTTTTTATACAATTTGTTAAATTATAAGAATGAAATCACAAAAAGGGTTTGTTCAATAATCCCATGGGCCTTTCTACACCCTGTAAGGGTGTAGAAATTCCAATTCTTAAGACATATTCAGCTCTTCATTAAATTTCAAAAATAAATACTAAAAGCAAACAATCATTTGTGCCTGCAGTTGCAAAATAAAATGCAATATGGCTTTAAAAGCTTTAACGAAATTTTAAAATGGCATAAAATAGGTATTTGTTCAAAAACATCTGTATCTGGGTACTCTTCTTCTATCTTTCCATCTACCTTATCCTTTCATCTACTTTCTCCTTTATCTATTCCATCCTTTATTAAATTTAATTTGCTTGCATTTTCATCATTTATATATGTAAAAAGTGCTTTGAAAAGAAGTACAATACAAATTTAAAATATTAATGTCATTAGTTTTTTTTTAATATCATTAGTTTTTAAGTGAGTGGGTGGAAATTCTTGTATTTTCCCTCTAAATATATCACACTAAAACTCAATTAACTTAATTCTTATTTATGATATCTAGGCACAAAAGGAAGCTTTTTCCATGTAGGTCACTGGTCCTATTAAAATAATGTTTCTCATTTAAAAAATAAAAGCAGAACAGAAGACCCCAAGAAGAGATTAGCAGAAGAGTTACACTAATTTTATAATTTCAGTATAAATTAAATGCAAATTTATAATTTCAGTATATATTAAATTCAATAATTTCAGTATTAATTAAATTCAAAACTATATTTTGTTCCTTAAACTGCAATGAATGCTGTAAAATTTTATTATATCTCCTTTTGTTTTATAAAGGTAAAGATCAACTTTTTAAAAACTCTTACAACTTCAAATATAAGCTTTCACTCTCTTGAGGTACAATAATAACTACTATACTTAAGGAAAACTTTGTGATCTTAGTTAAAACCCTACAGTAGCCATTTCTAGCTACAGTGGTATTTCATTACCATGTTATAGTTTTTCCCAACAGACAAGTACCACTGAAATAGACGGAAAAATACATACTCAATTATTGGTATGTCACGAGTCATTTCTAGGATATCAACAGAATCCAGGGAAAAGAATGGCAAATGGCACATACTGGTTGTGGAAGTTTTGAAACGTGTTTACAAATTCTTTGACACTCCTCCCTTCGAGAGACAGGATTTACCTCCTTTGCCATTAAATCTGAGCCCATCTTAGCAACTCACAAGGAACAGGATGCAGTGGAAGTGATACTATGTAACTTCCAAGGCTAGCTCAGAAAAGGCTCCACAGCTTCTGCTCTTGAGCTACTTACTCATCCCGGGAGGAGCCATAACTATATGAGAAGTCCCAACAACTTGAGACCACCATACTGGAAAAGCCACATGCAGGCTGAGCTCCCTGTGCACAGTCGGCATCAGCTGCCAGCCCTGTCCATCAGCCATCTTAAATCTCCATCTCAGCTGAGCCTTCAGATGACTGCAGTTGCAGCCAACAACTAACAGGAATCGCATGAGATAAGCAAGTGAGAACTGCCTGGCTGCCATTCCCAAATTCCTGAGTCAAAGAATTGTGAGCAAAACAAAAAATGGTAATTTTAAGCCACAAAGTTTAGGACAAATTTGCTGTATAGAAATAATAATAAGAACAGTGGCTTATATACTTTACATAAAAAACTCAAGACCAGCAGGGAGGAGACCTAGCAACCATTTGCAACTCCACTACTAACTAGATGAAATTCACTTGCCTGGGTCAATCAGTTAATTCTTTGGAATTCAGCTTCCTCATCTATAAGAGAGTTAGGCAAGATGAACTTTAAGGTCTCCTTTAGCTCTAGCATTCATTAAATTTTTAAACCTGCAAATTGCCTCCTCCTGATTCTCATTTTTGTTTTGTTATATTATACAACTTTTCGATTTCTAACTCAAGATTTGACTTTGTAGTACATAAGTCAATAAAACATAAATGAATTTTTTGTATAAAAATTATGATCACAATCTTAAAATAGAAAATTTCCTATCACTAAAACCCTTTTATGATCGGCCCTGGGTAATGGTCTTATCTTTGTACTTTTCCATACTTCTCATTTTAAATATGTGTGTGTGACTTTTATAATCAGAAAAATAAATCTAATAAAATTTAAGATATGCCTACCCTGTAATCTAGCAATTCCATATCTCAGAGAACTATTTGCACATCTGCACAAAAGAAATATAAGCATTGTATCTTTAATTAAAAATTGGAAATTATAAAAATGATCGGATAAACTGCAGTTTATTCATATTTCAGAATACTGGCAAAACAACTACAATGTATTTGTGTGATATTTGGGTAAATTTTTAAAGATAAACTTCATTACTCTTAAACCATGCTTTAATAAACTATTTCCTCTGGAAAGATGAGCAGAAATGTCTATCATATGACCTATGATAGCTCAAAACTTCAGTATTTGAATCCCTTCTACATATAAAGCACTAGGACAGAAAACATTTATCAGGAGCCTAATTTGTATCTGGTTCATAATAGGTAATCCATATGTTATCCCATTTAATCCTAACATTAGAATTATCACCATTTTTTCATGAGGAAACTGATGTTCAGAAGTTTAAAACCTGGCAGAAAGCACAGCAATATTATGAGGCAATATTCAAACTCAGATCTGCCTAACTCTGAAACTCAAATTTCTCTTAAACAAAAACCAAAATAGGGCTTCCCTGGCGGCGCAGTGGTTGGGAGTCCTCCTGTCCCACATGCCGCGGAGCGGCTGGGCCCGTGAGCCATGGCAGCTGAGCCTGCGCGTCCGGAGCCTGTGCTCCGCAATGGAAGAGGCCACAGCAGTGAGAGGCCCGCGTACCGCAAAAAAAAAAAAAAAAAAAAAAAAGAAAAACCAAAATAGATATCCCTTCAATCCACTTCCAGCTAAACAACTCTACTTCAAATTCTTAAGCTTTCAGATGTCCAAATGACCCCATTTTCAATCCAATTGGAAAATATGATAAATATATAAACTATAAAAAGTAATTTTAAATAGACTAAAAGTTTAATTATAAAATATGATTTAAAGATCAGAAAGTCTTACTGGTTTTTTTTTTTTTTTTTTTTTTTTTTGCGGTACGCGGGCCCCTCACTGTTGTGGCCTCTCCCGTTGCGGAGCACAGGCTCCGGACGCGCAGGCCCAGCGGCCATGGCCCACGGGCCCAGCCGCTCCGCAGCATGTGGGATCCTCCCGGACCGGGGCACGAACCCGTGTCCCCTGCATCGGCAGGCGGACTCTCAACCACTGCGCCACCAGGGAAGCCCAGTCTTACTGTTTTTAAATATATAAGTTAAATATAATTCACATACTCTAAAAGTGTTCTCAGCTACTATTATAAAAAGTGTTTTAGAGATCGATCTAAGATGGCGACTGTGGAACCGGAAACCACCCCTACTCCTAATCCCCCACCTACAGAAGAAGAGAAAACAGAATCTAATCAGGAGGTTGCTAACCCAGAGCACTATATTAAACATCCTTTACAGAACAGATGGGCACTCTGGTTTTTTAAAAATGATAAAAGCAAAACTTGGCAAGCAAACCTTCGGCTGATCTCTAAGTTTGATACTGTTGAAGACTTTTGGGCTCTGTACAACCATATCCAGTTGTCTAGTAATTTAATGCCTGGCTGTGACTACTCACTTTTTAAGGATGGTATTGAGCCTATGTGGGAAGATGAGAAAAACAAACGAGGAGGACGATGGCTCATTACATTGAACAAACAGCAGAGACGAAGTGACCTCGATCGCTTTTGGCTAGAGACAGTAAGCTGCTGTGCCTTATTGGAGAGTCTTTTGATGACTACAGTGATGATGTATGTGGAGCTGTGGTTAATGTTAGAGCTAAAGGTGATAAAATAGCAATATGGACTACTGAATGTGAAAACAGAGAAGCAGTTACACATATAGGGAGGGTATACAAGGAAAGGTTAGGACTTCCTCCAAAGATAGTGATTGGTTATCAGTCCCATGCAGACACAGCTACTAAGAGCGGCTCCACCACTAAAAATAGGTTTGTTGTTTAAGAAGACACCTTCTGAGTATTCTCATAGGAGACTGCGTCAAGCAATCGAGATTTGGGAGCTGAACCAAAGCCTCTTCAAAAGCAGAGTGGACTGCATTTAAATTTGATTTCCATCTAAATGTTGCTAAGATATAAGAGAAGTCTCATTCGCCTTTGTCTTGTACTTCTGTGTTCATATTTTTTTTTTTTCTTAATTTTGGCTAGAGTGTCCACTGTCCCAATCAAAGAATTACAGTACACATCGTCCCCAGAATCCATAAATGTGTTCCTGGCCCACTCTGTAATAGCTTAAAAGAATTATCGATTACAAACACATTTGACCCATCTACAATATTAAAGAAAAGAATTTGCATTTCTATACCTTACAAGAGAACGATTCTGTTTATGTTCCATTGTATGCAGGAGCATATTTTGCTGGTTTGAAAGAGTATGATGCATACAGTTTTCTAACAATTTTCTTTGTTTCTTTTTACAGCATTGTCTGTGCTGTACTCTTGCTGATGGCTGCTAGATTTTAATTTATTTGTTTCCCTACTTGATAACATTAGTGATTCTGATTTCAGTTTTTCATTTGTTTTGCTTTTGTTTTTTTCCTCATGTAACATTGGTGAAGGATCCAGGAATATGACACAAAGGTGGAAAAACATTAATTTTGTGCAAAAAAAAAAAAAAGTGTTTTATGAGAAAACATACTGAAATGAAGTATTTTTTAAATGAAGTATTTTGAAGTTGTCACCATCAAAAAGCATTTACTACAATATTTACACTGAGACATAATCATAATTAAGAAGCAAATGATTATATAATTTATATTACACACAGAAGTTGCTGAAACAAAGAATCTAAGAGAAGTGAACAGAAGGAACAGAAGAGAGGACCTAAAAAGAACAGAGTAAAAACAATGGTAATGACCAAAGAAAGGCCCTATTTCAAATCCTCTAATATCCCTCGAGAAATTATTTCTAGAAGAAATTCAAAAGCCATCCCCCAGCCCCTCCCCCCACTACACACAGGGATCTCCTTCTAGCACCCTACCGTAAAATACGGTATTGCTGCAATGCAGTTATGTACAATTAAAGTAGCCACTGGAGATTTAAAAGCTAATCTGGAGAGTTTAGGCCAAGAAATGACTGTAACATTTTTCCTATATAGAGGAAAAAGTATCTATATTGAAGATCAGCTTTCTGCATTCTCCAAAATCAAATTCAATTCATAAAAATAAAGTAGAATTATTAGCAGACCACTGGATGCATAAAATAGGTATACTAAAATAGTATGAAGGTTTTTTACCTACCATATAAACACAAACATAAAACTAGATTTTTATTGTTCAAGATCACATGAGGATGTTTAGATTATTTTAATAAAGTATTTTATAATAGCACTAAACCATTTCATCATGTAATAAATAATAGTCTTCTAAAGTTTCTACTGATGGGACTTCCCTGGTGGTCCAGCAGTTTAGACTCAATGCTTCCACTGCAAGGGGCACAGGTTTGATCCCTGGTCAGGGAACTAAGATCCAGCATGCCACACAGTGCAGCCAAAACTAAATAAATAAATAAAATAAAGTTACTACTGACAATAGATTCAATGTTTCCTTCCTGTTTCGCTGGCTTTAGCCAAGGAAGGGTCCCCCTGCACCCATTCATATTCAACTCCTAGTATTCCCAAATCTCGCCTTTGAGAGATTATTCCACCTCCCCACAAAATGCCCTTAAAAAGAAAGCAGAGGGCTTCCCTGGTGGCGCAGTGGTTGAGAGTCCGCCTACCGATGCAGGGGACACGGGTTCGTGCCCCAGTCCGGGAAGATCTCACATGCCGCGGAGCGGCTAAGCCCGTGAGCCATGGCCGCTGAGCCTGCCCGTCCGAAGCCTGTGCTCCGCAGCGGGAGGCCACGGCAGTGAGAGGCCCACGTACCGCAAAAAAAAAAAAAAGAAAGAAAAAGAAAGCAGAATAACCAATTTAAAATCATATGTCTATCTATTATCTAATCACTTCCCTCTTCGACATGTGAAAAATTAGCATTCTTACCCCCATTACTCACTTCCCCTAGCTTCAAAACAAAATTATTACTGTTTTAGTCAATAGTGTATATATTTTTGAAAGTCTATTTTAAATATCAGCAAGTTTTCTCCATTTGTCATTATGGCAGCAGTGTTCTTAGAAGTAACTCTTTAAAGCTAAAAAAAAAAAAAAAAGCAAAAAGTATAGCTAACCATTTATACAATTTTTTAAATGATTTTATTTTAATTTATTTATTTAACAAACATACATATAGTGTTACAATATGCCAGGCACTACTGCTCTGAGTGCTTCTATATATTAACTCATTCAATCATCATCATAACCCCAGGTATTAAGTACTATTATTACCTCCATTTTACAGGTGAGGAAATTGAGGCATGGTACCTATCCAAAGTCACACTACTAATTGGTACAGAAGCCAGATTCAAACCCAGACACTTCACTTCCAGAGTAAAACTCAGAAGCAGTATACTAAACTACCTAGGGACTTCCCTGGTGGCCCAGTGGTAAAGAATCCTCCTTCCAATGCAGGGCACGTGGGTTCGATCCCTGGTTGGGGAACTAAGATCTCACATGCCGCGGGGCAATTAAGCCTGCATGCCACAACTACTGAGCCCACACACCGCAACTACAGAGCCTGTGCTCTCTAGGGCCCACATGCCAAAACTAGAGACAAGCCCGGGCCACAATAAAAGATCCCACATGCCACAACAAAGATCCCTCGTGCCGGAACTAAGACCCAATGCAACCAAATAAATATTTCAAATAAATAAATAAATAAATAAATAAACTGCCTATCCAATTTGTTGAAAACTCTTTAAAATTGTTAGTCCAGGGACTTCCCTGGCGGTCCAGTGGTTAAGACTTCGCCTTCCGATGCAGGGGGTGTGGGTTCGATCCCTGGTTGGGGAACTAAGATCCTACACGCCTTGCGGCCAAAAACCAAAACATAAAACAGAAGCAATATGGTAACAAATTCAATAAGACTTTGAAAATAAATAAATAAGTAAAATTTAAGAAAAATAATAAATGAAATAAAATTATTAGACCAAAATGAGACTCCACAAAATGTTGCATTTTGTGGGAGCCTTCTTAGAGGGGAAATATACTACTACAAAGTTTAAATTATAAGGCATTAGATCAATTATAAGACTTCCATAAAAGAAATCATGTTTTCAAAAGAAGAATATTTGGCTTAGTCTATATGATATTATCAAATCAAAATGGGTTTTCAAAGGAAAAACATGTAAATGTTTAACAACAATTTAGTTTTTAAAATTTCAATCACTGAATATATAAATCAATAAAAACATGAAATTTAGGTTTTATAGAAACCAAGATTATAAACAGATATAAGTCAAAAACCAATATTTGCTTACAAATTGTATACTAACAAAATACAGGAATGTTATAAGGAATTTATTAGAAATATTTATTATTAATAAACACTATAAAAGTTGAAATTTCAAATTGACATTCTATTTCCCAGTACATTGCTTTTTTTTGATAACCTTTGACATATAAGATATAACCTTATTATGAGATTAGAAAAGAAGCTACATTTCACTTTCTTCTAGCAAATTATTCTAGACTTAGCTAAATTTTTTAACAACAAGTTCATTGTGCATATGACAACTTGGATAAATTTGGGGATATTTTCATAGGAGAAATAGCTCTATGTCTTTCTATCTCCCATTTCTAAACTGTGAAAAGAGAAATGAATTTACAAACAAGAAGTAAAAATCTAGTTGTAGTTCTCGTCCTGTCACTAAGTAACTGTGTGACCTTGACTAAGTTATTCCACTCTGGGGTTCAGCATCCATGTCTATAAAATGAGGAATTCCAACTAGATAATACCCACAAATCTGTATGGTAGTTCTTAAACTTTTAAAATTCTACTTTTAAAAAGTTTCAAATGTTAAATCTCACCTCATCTGAAGAATCTAGTTGTCCCAATGTTCCTGTTGCACCTGCAAAACCTTTGGAAAGGAGAAAAAAGATTGCCCTTCATAATTGTTATATATTGCTTTACTTTAAAATTATTTTGAGACATAACAACATCAAAAAACTAAGTTTTGTTAAGACAACTCATTCTAACAGTTATTTTGGCAGAAATCAACATTTATCTTCAATAAATTTGAGCCTAATAGGCTTATACTTCAATAGGAAATCTCCAGTGAAAACCCAGATTTAATAATTACACATGGTGTTTCAGAAGGATTGCTTTCTTTTACTTTTAAACCATGGTTTACTAAAATATTGAACTATTAAACTTTGGGGCTACTCTTAAATAGCAACTGCTATATTTTTCATGAGTTAGAACCAGAACCTCTGATAAACTAACCGAATTTCGCTTAAGAAAAATGAAATATCTTCTTTGATGACTCTATCCTTTCTTGCTTCCAAATTTTTACTACTTTCACTACTTTCTTACAAAGAATGACACAGCACTTAAATTTCTTCAATAATGAGTAATGTTTGAAGGGTTTTTTGTTTTAGTACAGAAAAGTTATCATTGTTCAAATTAAATATTTAAACAAACCTTGAACTGCCAGAGTGCTAGTGCCAGCAGATGGTTCTTGTAAACCATATACAAGTTTATCCTCAGGATATGTAAGTCCAGAGCTCTTCAAAGCTATAAGGTATTTTTCATGACTTTTCCTTGCATAAGCATTTTCTCCAAGACCTAATATTTAAAATAAATTCAAAATCAGAAAAAATATTCCATTCAAAACATAAGTACAGCCATCTCAATAACTAATGTATACACATATAAAATAGATGAATATTCTAATGGAGGGGAAACCCTAGAATGAATAATATAAGATAGCTTCAGACAACATTTTTGTGCTCATGTTTGGCATTAACAATCTCAGAATGCACAGCATGTTTACAACAAATAATGAAATCCACTAACTAACTGGGTGTCTAGAATATGCCAGAGATTACATACAAAATACAGGGGGTGCGAAGATTAATAAGACATGATTCCTGCCTTCAAGGAACTTAAAATTACTGTAAAGAAAGGCAGATAATATGGTAAATGACAATTACGTAGCAGACTTCACCATCTCGTTTAACAACCTGTGCTCTCATAATACCATGCAGCCAGACTTAACCCAAAGCAGTTTTTGGAAAGGCTTACTAGAGAAGATAATGCCTGAGTGGAATTTTCAAACAGTAACTGAGATTACTAATTTCTGTTTTACCAAGCATAAAATGTTTTTATAATCACATTTAAGGATAAAAGTATAATTTCTACAGAAGTAGCAGTTAAAACAAATTTATTCCAAAATTTTGAGAAGTTTAGGTCCTAGAATTAAACAATCCTAGGTCTTTCACTTTAGCATTTGAGCATATTAATGCCAATTTTGTCTTTTGTTTTTTAATATATTATGGAGAATAGAATAACAACAAAATAAAAATACTGACATTTGAAAGTTCTTTAAAAGGAAAAATTATTCTCTGTCTGAAAGCCAAGTTACCATGTCATTTGCCACCTCTTAAGCAGATTATATATCTTTAATTAAGGTTTCAATCTCTCTGATTATAAAAATACATAGTAAATGAGTTTCTTTAGTATTTGCTGAGCTTTTCTCAATTATCTCTCTTTGCTAGCCTCAATAATTGCAATAGATTAGTTTTGCTTTTTAAATCTCTGCCCAATGTCTGTCTGGGATAGTTTAAAAAAAAACAAAAAACAGGGCTTCCCTGGTGGCACAGTGGTTGAGAGTCCGCCTGCCGATGCAGGGGACACGGGTTCGTGCCCTGGTCTGAGAAGATACCACATGCCGCAGCGCGGCTAGGCCCGTGAGCCATGGCCGCTGAGCCTGCGCGTCCGGAGCCTGTGCTCCGCAACGGGAGAGGCCACAACAGTGAGAGGCCCGCATACCGCAAAAAAAAAAAAAAAAAAAAAAAAACCTTCAGCACAGATTAAACAGATAGGAATACATCTATCCTTCAATTCAAGTCCAAAACTAAAAACAACCAGTTAGTCTATATAGAATAAAGGACTTCTAGGGGTCCTATGTAAGAAATGACTAAATGTCTCCTGAATAATAAAAGCCATGTATTTATCTCAATAATAATAGATGAAATTTTTGTAATACTTTTAATTAACAAAATACACTTCATCAACCCCTCACAACAAGCCTGAGAAAAATGAACATATTATCACCATTTTTATAAGTGAGGAAACTGAGGCTTACAAAGATAACATAATAACCAGTGAGTAAGCAAGCAGTGATTAGAAATGAACCTAGACTACAAATTTAAACTTCTGAATCAAACCTAATGTAATTTCCATCACTACAAGTTAGCTAAAGATTTTTGTTTTGCTTTTTAATTTCAAGAAATAAGAACTTAAAAGAATTGTAGAACTAAAAGAAGACAATTACCATAAATCATTCTCAAGGAATACATTCTTACAATGATTAAGAACAACTTGCTGTTCTTTTTCCCAACAGTTGATAGTTTCTGATTACAGAACCATTTTCTAGGCTGAAGAAATAACAGACCTTCAGGTATAATTCTGATCTCTCTCTAGCATCATCACCAAAACTCAAACACAAGTTACCATCATTTTATCCTAGGCTGCTGCACTTGAGCTTCTGTTCTTGCCCCTTCCCATCTATTCTTGGCAAAATAACAAGCCATCTTTTTAAAGCACATATCTGATCATGTCACTCTTCAGATTAAAATATACCCATGACTTCCCACTACATTCAGGATAAAATATAAAACCTTAAATAGCTAACAAGGGCCTACCTAATCTGGATCTAGCCTAATGTGGTAGCCTTATTTGGGCCACTATCCCCCTACATTCATTTCATTTCAACCACAATAGCCTTTTTTAGTTCCTTTTAAAAAAGTAAGCTCACTCTCACCCTAAATATTTCCACATGCTGGTCCCTCTGCATGGAATCTAGGAGATGCCTAAGTGTTATGTTCTTTATAAATATTTATCATGTTTGGGGTTCATTAAGCATCTTGAATCTATAAATCAATGTTTTTCATCCAATTTGGGGAATTTCAGTCATGATTTTTTCAAATTTTTTTTCTGCCCCATTCCCACTCTCCTGTCCTCCTGGGAGTCCAATTACACGTACATTAGGTCATCTGATTCTATCTAACAGGTCCCTGAGGCTCTGTTGTGTTTTCTCTCTGTTCTCTAGATTGAATAATGTATTAATCTGTCTTCAAATTCACTAAGTCTTTCTTCTATCCTCTCCAAACTGCTGCTAAGTCCATCCAGTGAACTTGTCAATTGCATTCTACAGTAATTGTCAGTTCTAGAATTTTTTTGTTATTGTTTACATTTCTTCACTAAGATTCCTGATCTCTTCACTCATTAACACCATATTTTCCTTTACTTATTTGAACATATTTTCCTTTAATTTCTTCAACATATTTATAATAGTTGCTTTAATGTCTTTATCTGCTAAATCTAACATCTAGGCCATTTAAAGGTCAATTTCTATTACTGTCCTTTTTCTTGGACATTCTAACGACATGTTATCAAAGATTCTGGATTCTGTTACCTTCCTTTGAAGAGTACTAATTTTAATTCTACAAGACATTCAATAAACAGTCTGATCACCTAGAACTCATAAAGACTTAGTTTTATACTTTGTAAGGGGCAGATTTATAGAAAGCCTGAGATTCTTAAAAAAGCCCTGTAAATTGACAGGAATAATCTCCAAACTCTGTCAGGGTTCTAGGCTTCATTAAGGCTGATCTAGAGTAGAACTTACTCTCAGGTGTGGTCTTCTGGTGTGTCAACTTGATGCCTAGGATATTGGTAAGGTCTCTCTAGTCTGGTTGCGCTGATACTCCAATGTCTCCCAACACTGCCTAACCTTTTTTAACCCCATAGCAGTAA
The DNA here is from genome assembly GCF_964374135.1 of Grampus griseus. Taxonomy (NCBI): domain Eukaryota; kingdom Metazoa; phylum Chordata; class Mammalia; order Artiodactyla; family Delphinidae; genus Grampus; species Grampus griseus. Next base: position 62,099,668 of record NC_139001.1, read on the forward strand.
CCCCACAGCACTCTCTAATAAGCCTTAGGTAGTCTCATCCTGTACATGTGTATCTCAGTTCTCAGCCAAGCACTTTTAGGGGTCCCTCATACATCTACCCCACAAACTCTTGCTATTCTGCCCCAAAGATTCCAGTTTCCAACTGCTTCAGCTGCCCTAAACTGTGACCTCTGCCTCCTTAACTCAGCTGGACCACCACGCTCTGCTTCAATGCCAGCCCTCTATACTACAGTCAGGAAGTTATCCCCAGACAGAGATTCAGAGAATTGTGAGGCTCATCTCATGCTTTTCCTTTCTCCCAAAGGTTTACAGTCTTGTGCTGCCTGCTGTCTAATGTCTGAAAACAACTGCCTCACATTTTTTCCAGTTTTATGTTATTGACATAAGGGCTAGTCCAGTAGTCAGAAGCAGAAAATGTTCTCTACCCGGAATCCAACTCCACCCCATTACCACCCAACTTGCCACATCCTCTAGCTAAATGACTTTCTCTCAATGTTTTACTTCAAATGTCACTTCCTCAGTGAAGCTCTCCCACCTCCTCCATCAGTGAAATCAGGTCTCCCTTTTATACACACTTGTCCTATCCCTTCCCAGTTATTTACTACAGTTTATACTTACACAATATTTTGGTTTGGAGACTTTGTTAATGTCATCTCACTCACTAGACCATAAGCTTTATAAGGGCAGAGATAGGAGTACCTGGCTTACTACGTACCTTCCCTACTCCAAGCTCTAATACCTAGCCCAAAGCCAAGCACACAGTGGGTGCTTAATGAGTACTCACTAAAGAAATAAATACATCAGATAAGACTATCTCTAAATAATACATGGTTAACAGTACACATAAAAACTTCACCACTCTAAAGAAAGAAGGTATACTTCAATTTTCAAAACATGCTGCTCATGAGCCAGCATAAAGAACACTATTTAAACTATAAGATTTTTAAATAATTGATATATTTACCATACTATAAATTTGAACTAAAGGTTTAAAAATGAAATTATTTTATATAACAGTACAAATATACTTAATAATTCCAAGTTTTATAACTTAAACTCTACATCACTATAAAATCCTAGGCCACAGGACACAAATGTTTAGAATAACAAAAATGAAGACACAAAAGTGGTTGCTGTTATTGTTTGGAAAAGGGGAAATGGAATATAATTACGAATATGTCACACCAAATTTAGGAAACCTGGGTTCTAGTCCCAACTCTAAAATCAGGTAGTTGTGAGGTCTTAAACCAGTCATTTAATTTTTCTGGGGTTCAATTTCTTCATCCATAAACTAAGAAGTATTCTTAATAACTTCCAGCTTTAGCAGTCTATTAAAAAAAATCTACATTTTACTTTTAAGTTCTAAAATACACAACTTTTAAATTATTTTAGTAATGTAAGCAAATTTTAACTTTCTTCTCTTCTAAATTTTACTCACCAGAAGTCAGATCTTTGTAGCTTTGTTGGTTTGTCAAAACCTGAGTAAGAACAGACCGCATTGCTCCTCCCATTTTAGTTAGATCTTCTAAAAAGGAAATTTGAGGTTCCAAAAGCTGAAGGACTTTGTTAAGGTCTTTTTCTGATGGTACATCAGCTGCTAAAAAAAATATAATCAACTTTCTTTAAAATACTTTGCTAAGAACAATATTTTATTCTTTAAAATTATGATGACTTAGATGACAGTATTTTATAATCAAAGAGTTAATATAAGAATTCTCTTTAGAAAGCAGGAGCCCACCAAGCACCCAGCCTAGGATAGACTTGTTTAGGAAGTCAGTCCTCTGAGAAAAGACTGATGGGGAAAAGAGATGACTTCATAAGGTATTAAGCACTTAATTTGTGTAAGAAGCATTCAATTTAGGGTCCTAAACTTCCAGATATATATATGTAATCATAAGACCATCTCAAAATTAGATAAACAGTGTTTAAGAAAAAAGTTAAGATCATTCTCTAAAATAAAAGGAGAAATGAAATATATTGAGATAGTATAAGAATATTAGGACAAAATTATGTCAGCTCTAAATTTAAACCTGTGCAGCAAATAACCCATCCACTATCATATTCCAAAAATACAGATTCATATTAGCTAGAGGTCAAAGCAACTAAAATGAAAAATACGGATGTTTTTACTAAAACAATTTTAAAATACCAGGCAAGATATGCTGGTAGAGGGGGAGAGAAGAAACCTGAACAGCAACTAAAAAAGAATATTTAAGAGGAAAAGAAAAAAAAAGATGTTTTAGAGAAACTGAGGTCTAAAAGGAAGAAGTGAATAGAGAGATTTAGAGCTTAGCCATAACTGGTTAAAAGAAGAATACATATAACGAAGCTAACAGGGGGCCTGTGTGCCCAGGAAAGGGGTCATCAAGTTCATTCAATATTTATTCAGTATCTACTACACGACAGGCACTGAGAAGCAGAACTAAATAAGACATAGTTCCTACCCCCAAGGAACTCACAACCTAGTTCAAAGATAACCTGTGAATGAAATTCTAGATAACTCTGAGTCATGGAACCCAAGCCAAAAAACCTTACTTTCTCAGTAGAAAACCAATACCGTGTATTATTCTTCTTTATATTCTCCCCAATGACTTATGTAGTAACATAGTAGATATTTAATTAGCATTTGTTCTTGATTTCCAAGGGCTCTAACACAAGTTCTGGCACTGGTCTAAGGATGGTAGGGTGAAATGGGAAATGGAATTCAAGGCAACTGTCAAACCACAAGATTATCTGAGCTTCCATATCTCAGATTAGATGATTTCAAGTCCTTTCTTTAATTTTAAACAGTGATCTCTGCAGAAAGTAATGCAGAGATTTTGCATACACAGAAGAAATTAATGCTGAGCACAAGTGGTAATATAGAGAGTGAAACTTCATGAACCTAAGTTCATGAAACTCATCTTAAGACAAAAAAAGTACTTCCATTCATTCCTTTATGTTTTCAGATAATGGTAACATAATTATCAAAGCTACGTATGCATGTCATCTACCACTTATAACTGCTAAATGTCACAAAGGAAAAAATAAATATAATACACTCGTATGAATTACTCTTTGATTAAACTAATGGTAAGCTTTATGGTTCTCATAATAAATGATTTCTACCTATTACTTTTCTAAAATAGGACACTTGTAGTACAAAATGTAAACATCCAAAAAATCTGTTAACTAGCATATGAGAAATAAAATGGAAGACAATTTCAATAACCCAGCTGGTCTCCACTTCCTTCACTCCAAAGAGAGAGCAGTTTGGGACTAAATCAAAATAATATTTCTTTCTATATTTTAAGACATACTCTGAGAGGAAGAGAAGTACTTGACAAAAGACTGTATATTTTGCTTAAAATGTAAAAGTGAAGAACTATAAGTATTCGCTCACAATGCAAATAACATGATAGTTCTAGAAATGATGAAGATACATATTTCTTCACACTTTTAGGATGGAAAATAGAAGATAAACATGTGTGCCATAGTTTCAAATTGGATTTAAGATTTATAGAATTAAATAATTTAAAAGCTCTAAAAGTAATGCAAATGCAGTCCCTTAAATGATAAAAATGCAAGTATCACTAAAAAGGTAAAAGACATCATAAAAAGTTAACAAATTTGTTTCATACCACTAACTGATATCTGTAATTCACAATGTCAGACTGAGAACTTTAATAAATGTTATCTAAATACAAATATTTAACTAATGCATATTAATCAAGATTGTGACTAAATCTTAAAAGGTAAGAAGAATATCTGTAATTTGCATGTTTCTTTTCTCTTTTTAATACTATTAGGATGTTTACGCCCATGCATTCTACCGGTAATATGGGAGTGAGCAATTTGACCCTCTCATAAGTTATCATATATGGAGGGGAATAAAAATGTATAGACCTCTACAAAAAAGAGGGGGAGAGAGGGGGAGGGAAAGATATTGGTGAAATTTTTATCTTCTAAAAATCTAAGTTAAAGTCAAACATTTCCAGGACTTCTTAATTATGCTCTATTATAACAGAATCACAAATAAAGTCACTTTAACCCCATAAAATAATTATTTCCTCATCTGCAAAAGGCCAAATAAGTTTGATCAGAAACATTTACGATCCCAGCAGCAGAGACTGCCAAACTGTGCCTACAAGTATCAATGAGGTTATATAATTGATATTTAGTATGTTTTTATTTAGTCTCTGTATTTCATAGTCATCACATAAAAAATGTTAAGCAAAAAAATGGTATCTGAAAAAATTCACCTCATTATTAGTGCTAAACTTTGCTTGAGTACTAATGAAAAGTGGATTAAACATACCTGGTTCATTATAGCCTTCTCTTAAGTACTGAATAAGACAAAAAATAAATCTTGGAAGAACAAATTCAGACATCATCAGTAAGTCTTTGGGGACACAGGGAATATTTGAACTTGATTTAATTTGATGCCTTTTGCAAAACCTGTAATATGAAAAAGAAAAGAATTAATGGCTAAGAAATCTATTACTTCTATTTACAATATCCATAAACAGAATGTGGGCCAATATCAAAGCCAATGTATTACTTTTATGATTTTTAAGGCACCAAGTTAAAAGAATATAGTTTTAATTGGTCTTTAAATAAAAACTGGCACTTAGGAAGATTTCTTCCTAATAAAAGACCATTCTAGTTAGATTCCAATTAGAATACAAAAACAAAATCTCATTACAGAGTTTATATTTTTTAACTACAATTTATTACTTGCAAGTATTACTTTATTACTTTTACCCTTCATAAACCATTAAGTACAAACTGATCATTCCCAAGAATTTGCATTTTCTATTCCTTAACTGTTTCGAACTTATTGCATTAATGAATAGATAAGTAATATCAATACTTAAAGTTTATTTGAAAAATTTATACACTTAAGTATGCACATTCCTTCTAATCTTATTTATACTTATTTTAAAGTATGGTTGGAATATTTGAGCAAAAATGAAATAAACTATTCTATGTTCACAATCCAAATAGTCACTAATAAGGTATTTTGTGACCAAACACAAAATAACCACACTAAACATACAACATACCTAGAAAGAAACTTATTACGATGGGTGGAGAAACTATTTTAGCTGAAAAACATAAGAGATCTGAATAGAGAAAAACTACATTCTCAAGTGGAAAAAACTTTTATTTTTCTAAAAAATGTCACTTCCACCAAACTTAATGACATTGGATTTAAATCCCAATGGGACTAATCACAAACTAATTCTAAAGTTCAAATGGAAGAATATATATGTTAAAAAAATATATAAAACTTTAAAAAAAAATTAATGACAGTGACCTAGACTTTAAAACATAGTATAAAGCTAACATAATTTAAGATCTGTAGTAATCTCTCTATAATGACCTATATGGGAAGATAATCTAAAAAAGAGTAGATATATGTATATGTATAACTGATTCACTTTGCTGTACAGCAGAAACTAACACAACATTGTAAATCAACTATACTCCAATAAAGATTTTTTAAAATTAAAGTAAAATCTGTGGTAATGTGATAACATCAATGGACCACAATGGAGTCTAGAAATAGACTATGTAATGACTATGTTAATCAATGTGGGGGGCGGGGGGGGGGTAGAAGACTTTCAATAAATTGCTATAGGACAATTGATTCCATGCAGGAGATAAATTTGATCCTTATCTTACACCATATACAAACTATTATATATTCCATACAGATCAAAAATCAAATGTGAAAAAAATTACTAGTAAGAAAATGAACTATTCCCCTATATTATCTCAAAGAACAGAAGTCTAATAAGTAAGATTTGAAACCAAAAGTCATAAAAGAAAGATAAAAATTGGCTACATAAATCAAAAGTTTCTATGCAGAAAACAATTATTGTGTTACCAAAAAATATTTACAATAGATAAAACAGATGAAAGATTAATATCTATGATTTTTGACTCTAGAAAAATGGATTAAAAAAGAAAATAATTCAATAGAAAAATCAGCCAAAGTCATAAACAATTCACCAAAAAAGTGAATGGCTAAGAAACATATGAAAAGATGCTCAAGTTCTCTAATAATCAAAGAAATGAAGTTTATTAAAATAAAAAATGAATAAATAGAGAATTACCATTTTGTGATACCTACTAAAATAACTGACCCATGCAATGGAGCCATTAAAGGAAGGCTTGGGAAATTTTCCACTTAGAGATCAGACTGTTACATCCTTATCAATCTCAGTATCATTAGAAGTGAGAAAAAATCAGATGCTATGATGCTTGTGAAGTACAGAGCACCATTTACAAAGAGTTTTTACCAAACAAGATGACCTTGAATGACACCAAGTCTCTAGAGCTAACTTCCATTTATAGGAAACATAAGAGATAAAGGAACAAGTTAAATGACACCGCAAAAATAAATAAATAGACAAATCATGAATGTAGACCATTATACAGGACAACTGACTCCGTTTCTGCAACCTGTCAGTGGCAGGGAGAAAAAGGAGGTAGAAGGATCACTTATTAAAGAGGCCTGAGAAACCCAATAACTATGTGTTTACTGATTCTAACAAACCAACTTGAAACAGGCATTTTTTAGACAACAGGGGAAGTCCAATTAAGAACTGGGTACTAGTTCGTTACACGGTTTTATTAGGTAAGATAATGGCACTGTGATTACGTAAGAAAATGTTTGCGGATATTTGATAATATTAAGGAATTATCTTGTGTAGGTATGACAACAACATTGTGGTTATCATTGAATAGGAAAGTCTTGTCTTTTACATGTATCTATATAAATATTTATGAATAAAATGCTACAATGTATGCGACTTGCTTCAGAATAATCTGGTTGGGTGAAGGGAAGTAACTGGGAGTATACCAAGCCCAGCTTGAGTTGTTAATTGTAGAAACTGGGAGACTGATAAGGGGTTTTCTTATATTACACTCATTAAGCAGAATGTGGGGCAATATCAAAGCCAGAAAAGTACCACTCCCTTCAGATTTTTAAGGCACCAAATCAAAAGAATGTAGCTTTAACTGGTCCTTAAAAAACATCACCAAACGGGACTTCCCTCGTGGCGCAGTGGTTAAGAACCCGCCTGCCAATGCAGGTGACACAGGTTCGAGCCCTGGTCCAGGAAGATCCTACATGCCACAGAGCAACTAAGCCCATGCGCCACAACTACTGAGCCTGCACTCTAGAGCCCGCGAGCTACAACTACTGAGCCCATGTGCCACAACTATTGAAGCCCACGAGCCTAGAGCCCGTGCTCTGCAACAAGAGAAACCACCACAATGAGAAGCCCACGCCCCGCAACAAAGAGTAGCCCCTGCTCACCACACTAGAAAAGACCCAACACAGCCAAGAAAATAAATAAATAAATAGCACCAAAGGAGTTTTTTCCTAATAAAATGTCATATCAGTTGGGTTATACTCATTGCTTTTATATGTCTGAAATTTTCTGTACTAAAAAATTAAAAATTTTTTAAAAGGAACGAAATATTCATATTTTTTAAAGATGAATACTGAAGCGTGTCACACAATGTTTGGGATTTGTTTGAAAATACTTTAGCAAAAGAGAAAAAAGGGCAAATGAGGCAAATGTGGCAAAAATCTTGATAAACATTGAGTCCAATGATGGGTATATGGAGGTTGAATGTTCTGCTGTCTCTACCTTTGTGCATGGTTGAAATTTTTGGTAACACAAACATGTTTTTTCATCTTGCAGGTTAGGGAAAATTCACTTTACTAATTCATTGTTGGAAAGCATGTTCAGAAATTTGTTATCATACACATGGAAGTGTAAATAGATACAGTTTTGGGTGTCATTTTGACAATATCTACTAAAACTTAATGTGTTCATAACCCTAGCTTAGCATTTCTATTTCTAGTAATTTATTATACAGAAATAATCCTAAATTTGCAAAATATATCTACAGATATATTCACTGTACCACAGTATGCAATGCAAAAAAGTTAGAAACAACTTACGTGTTCAGTAACAGAATAAAGATTAACCAAATTAGAGTAGATCAATAAAATACTTTGCATTTATTAAAAAGAATGAGGGAGATCAACAAGTACTGAAATAGAATTATATCCAAAATAAGGGAGAAAAGAATTACATAGCGCATATATACACACACACACACACACACACACACACACACACACACACACACACACACACATATATTTTGGAGAAAGAATAGAAAAAAATAATATATGTAAGGAGAAAAATATTTAGAGAAATGTACACCAAATTTTGTGGAAATTAACTGAAACTGGGTTATAGCATACTTTTACTTTCTACATTAATTCTACCTACAATGTTTGAATTTTGCATGGCAAATATATGTAAAACTGTGTAATCAAAACAAAAAAAATTTACTCCAAAAACAATAAGTTATGCCATTCATTTGGCTTTAGTTCCACAGTTTGAACATTAACCTTTTTTGACTCATGAACACCTTTGAGAATCTAATGAAAGTTATAACTCTTTCTTAAGAAAAATATACACAGGTGGTCCAGTGGGTAAGACTCTGCACTTCCAATGCAGGGGGCCCAGGTTCGATACTTGGTCAGGGAACTAGATCCTGCATGCATGCCGCAACTAAGAAGTCCGCATGCCCCAAGTAAGAAGTCCGCATGCCTCAACTAAGCGTCTGCATGCCACAACTAAGAAGGCTGCATGCTGCAATGAAGATCCCAAGTGCCACAACCAAGACCTGGTGCAGAACGAATGAATGAATGAATAAATAAATAAATAATTTTTTAAAAAAAGAAAAATATACACAACCAAAAAAAATAAAACCAAGTGTTCACATACTACTGAAGTCTATCTACTCTTACGAAAGAGTTTCCAAACATCAGGTCAATAGATTACAGTGTAGAGACATGGATTTCATCAGTCCTCAGGCTGACAGACCAGGAGGGTCTGGGCAGCCTCCTCAGTTGTCTGTGTGTCCCATCCAAATATCATTTTCATATTTATCATATAATGAAAAAAATTAGAAAGTATTACACCTTAAAGTCCAAATCTTTATTTAAAGGGAAATAGAAACTTAAGAACTTCTTTCAGATGGGGTACACAAAATCTAAGTAAAATCAAAGAAATTTTTAAAATCCTACTCTATTTTAAAAACCTTTAAAGATTAAAAAAAAAAGAATCGGCTCTGTGAAACCTGTGGTGATCTAAGATAATTTAACTGAAGTGCTTACAAGCATGAATGTGAAGGAAAGAAAAAGGAAAGCCAGAAGAGAAGAAAGGGAAGACATACTGGGGCACAAAGACTAAAGGATACAATGAAAAAGCAGGAAGAGAGAAAAGATTAGATAAAGGAGGGCACAGAAAGCTCTCTTAGACACTTTCTGTGTAGGAAAGAAATTAATTCAAAAAGAGCTACTGGACAGAGAGTGAAGAGCATTTGAACGGTGTGCAGTGGGTTCAAGGAGTGACAATTCAACCTGGAACTAAGCTGAAGGAGCAGCAAGAATGGCCTAAGCAACCTAGGGACTGAGTTTACAAGAGTAACTATAAGATACTATAAGATCAACAAACAAAACTGGTTTTTGTATTTCACGCTGAGAAAATAGTGTGGGGAACTAAAGCATCTTACATATTACATAGCAAGTGCTCAATAAAGGCTTGGTGAAACAAAGATTTAATCTAATAGTAGAACTCCAAAAATGATTTCAAGGGCGTCCAATTAAAGGAAAAACAGAAACCCATTTAATGATCCCAGATTTTCAAATATGATTTTAAGAACCACTATATGCCTGGCACTTAGGCCTTAGGAATAGAGGCCTTGCTCTCATGGAGGTAACTTTCTACTGGAGGAGGGGGGAGGGGGGAGGGAAAGAGGGCAGGGCAGAGGAGAGAGAAACAAAAATATAAATATGAAAAATACGCTCTACAAAAATAATATCACAGCATTATTTATAGAACGCAGCCATTAGGTGCCTTTAAATTCGGTTTGTCAGGGAAAGCCTTTCTGAAGAGGTGATATTTGGGCTACAGACCAAATGAAATGAAGGAGCTATGCTAGGCATGCAAAGCTCTGTGGGTAGAACATATTGTCAAGAGGTATGACAAATGCAACTGCATATAATCAGGTACTAAAGATCTCTCCCCAAGCGAACAGCAAAAGGGCTTTTTAGACAACTGGTATGGTTCCAAAGGAAAAATGGCAGGAAGTAATGTGTTTGCATTTGCAGTTCACAGGTCACAGATATTTTCCTCAAGGAATCCAATGGTTTTGAATGAGTAAGAAGGCTAAATATTTCTTAAAGAAACAGGATGCTATGGAAATAAATAGAGTGGTCAAATAGAAGTATAGAAACAGTTGATAAAATAATCTCTCCAAATTTAATTTTACCTCAACTTTTTAAAAATTTTTCATTGACATATAACTGACAGAAGATTGCTCAAAAGCTAAGTGTGCAGCTCAATGAAGTGTCACAAACTGAACACACCCATGCAGGCACCAATCAGACCAAGCCACATAATATTACCAGCACTCCAGAAACCCTCCTTGTGATTCCACTGATACCAAATTTAAATGACTAAAAGCAGAGTTCTTGTATGCTGAGAAAAAGAGAGCGGGCAGAATAGGACAGGAGGGAAAGGGATAGGATGAGAAGAACAGAGAAGGGAGGAAAGAAAAACGACCAGAGCATTCTGGTCATCCATTTCCAAATTACTGAGACTTGGTTGGGGGCAGAAAGGCAAGGAGAAGCCAACTCAAATAACTCAACCACACATTTCAAAAATTAGAGAAGCATCTGAAATAAGCTCCCCTAAAAATTAGACTGTGGCATGTACATTACATTCCCAACTTAGCACAAATTACATACAAATACATGATTTTGCATATAATTCAAGGTAATTCATAGAGATCTCTGGAGAGTTATGCGTCCCAAATTAAAAGCCCCTGAAATAGCGGCTTCCCTGGTGGCACAGTGGTTAAGAATCCACCTGCCAATGCAGGGGATGTGGGTTCGATCCCTGGCCTGGGAAGATCCCACATGCCACGGAGCGACTAAGACCATGCACCACAACTACTGAGCCTGCACTCTACAACTCATGCTCTGCAATGAGAAGCCCACGCACCGCAACGAAGAGTAGCTCCTGCTTGCCTCAACTAGAGAAAGCCCATGTGCAGCAACGAAGACCCAACACAGCCAAAAATAAAAACAAATAAATAAATAAATTTATATTTTTTAAAAAGCCCCTGAAATATTCTCTTCTCTTCATTTTACAGATAGGGAAGTATCAGAAACACTAAATGACACACCTAACCAATAAAATTGTTAAAAGACTCCTGAAGATCACAAAAGGCATATCGTAAAGATATATTGTGTCTAACTAATCTATGTATTTAATATGACCTCAGAAAAAATATCAGTAAGGAACAAACAAGATGATTCTGAAGTTCCAACAGAAAATTAAGAATAGCTAAGAAGGGCTTCCCTGGTGGCGCAGTGGCTAAGAATCCGCCTGCCAATGCAGGGGACGCGGGTTCGAGCCCTGGTCCGGGAAGATCCCACATGCCGCGGAGCAACTAAGCCCGTGCGCCACAGCTACTGAGCCTGCGCTCTAGAGCCCGCGAGCCACAACTCCTGAAGCCCGCGCGCCTAGAGCCAGTGCTCTGCAACTAAAGAAGCCACCGCGATGAGAAGCCCTTGCACCGCAACGAAGAGCAGCCCCCGCTCGCCACAACTAGAGAAAGCCCGCGCGCAGCAATGAAGACCCAACGCAGCCAAAAATAAATAAATAAAATTTTAAAAAAAAAAAAAAAAAAAAAAAGAATAGCTAAGAAAATTCTGTAAAATAAGTGTAATGAAAGTAGAATAGTTTTATCAGGTATTAACTTATTTTGAAGTTAAAATAATCAAAACAGTGTTGTTGGAACTTCCCTGGTGGTCCGGTGGGTAAGACTCCACGCTCCCAATGCAGGGGACCCAGGTTCGATCCCTGGTCAGGGAACTAGATCCCACATGCATGCTACAACTAAGAGTCCACATGCTGCAACTAAGAAGCCCACATGCCACAACTAAGAAGTCCGCATGCCACAACTAAGATCCCACATGCCACAACTAAGACCCAGCACAGAATGAATGAATGAATGAATAAATATTTTTTTTAAAAAAGAAAAAAGTGTTTAAAAAAAAGTCTTGTTATCTAGCTTTTAGGGAGCTTACATTCTAGAGAGTAGACGTTAATGATAAATGCAATTAAATAAACTATAAAGTAAACCAAGTGGAAGTTGGGACAGAAATTCACCTATATGTGTACTTATACCATTTCTCTAGATATACATTTCTACATCTTTAATATGTATGGCTTGATTAAGGTACAGATTCATCTCATGTCTAAAACTGTTAGATTACATGAATAGTTAAGAAACAAAAGGAAACATTTTAAATTCCATCTATGTAAGTTTAATATTATTTATTGGGGCCTAAAGTACTAGAAAAGTAAAAGTAAAATATTTATGAAAACTAAAAGTTCTAAATTCAATTAGAGAAGGCATATAAGATCAGAAGATTTGAAAGCAAAATTAAAGACTCAGTGTATTTAACTTTTAAGATAATAAATAAATTATAAATTAAATGCTTGAAGGCAGAAAGAAAACAATGTGGTAATGGTACATGAAAAGACGTTATCAATGGACAGATTAATTGCTGTGAGTCCACAAACAGAATCAAATATATGTGGAATTTAATTTATGACAAAGGCAGATTTCAAATCTACGAGGAAACATGGCTCATTCAGAGAAATGGTACTGAGATAAATGAATAACCAGCCAGTTTTGGGGTGGCAGGGGAGAATCTCCTCACACCTTACACCATGAAAATAAATAAATAAGACCCATATCAAACTTCTATAGATGAAAAATACAACATTAGAAACAAAAAATATATACCTGATGGGATAACAGTAGATTAGACACAAGAAAGAAAAGATCAGTAATTTACTGACAAAGCAATAAGAAACTATACAAAATAAAGCATGGAGACTGAGAAAAAGAACAGAGTCTTTGTGAGGTGTGGGATAATAACAAGCAATATTGTATTATATTGGAATCCCAAAAAGGGGAGAAGGTGAGACAGAACAAACATGTGAAGAATGGCCAAAATTTTTCCAAATTTGTTGAAAACCATAAAATCACACATGTAAGAACTTATCAAACCCCAAGCATAAGACACTTTTTTTTAAGCCATACCAAGTCACATCATAATCAAATTGCTGAAATCAGTGACAACAAGAAAATCTTCAAAGCAACCAGAAAACGATCCATTATGTACAGAGCAACCAAGATACAAAAGATAGCAGACTTTTCATCAGAAATCACACAATCCAGAACACAACGGAGAGACACATTTAAAGTGCTAAAAGAAAACAAATCTGCAAATCCAGAATTCTTAACACAAAATAACTTTCTAAACTGAGGAGAAATAAAAACTTTTCAGAAAAACTTTAGGAAAATTCATTGTCATCACATCTGCACAAAAAATGAAAGTAAATCTAATAAGCAGCCCTATGATAAGCCCACATTTTGAGAAACTGACCCTCCTATTAACAGCCATGTGGGTGACCCATCTAAGAAGTGGATCCTCCCATCCCAAGAAGCGTTCAGAAGACTGTAACCCCAGCCAAGATCTTGACTACAACCTCTTGAGAGACACTATGCCATAACCACACACCTAAGCCACTTCAGAATCCTTGGCATACAAAAAGTATAAAATAAGAAATGTTTGTCATTTTAAGCTGCTCAGTTTGGGAGTGATTCGTTACACAGAAATAGATAACTACTAAAAATACTATCAACCAATTAGACCTAACAGAACACTACACCCTACAACAGCTGGATGCTCATTCCACTGCTCATAAAATGTCTCATTTCATTTTAGATTTTTAAGAAGGAAGCAGATATTATCAACTCAGAATCATATAATTAACTTAAACATACAGATAGTATTTCCAAATAATCATTGTATACATTTATCAACATATACATTGACTACATTGCATAGGATTAGCACAAGACAAATATTTCCAACACATATACCCACTCTCCATGCCCCTCCTGTTATTAAGAACTCAATTGAGGCCTCCTAACATTCATACATTGAAGTCCTAATTCCCAGTGTGACTGTATTTGGAAACAGGACCTTTGAGAAGGTAATTAAATGAAATCACAGGGTGGGGCCCTAGTCCAATAGGACTGGTGTCCTTATAAGAAGAGAAAGAGACACCAGGTGTACAGAGAGAAGGTGGTCATCTGCAGGCCAAGGAGTGAGACCTCGGGAGAAACCAAACCCGCCAGCACCTTGATCCAGCCTCCAGAAATAAATTTCTGTTGTTTAAGCCCCCAAGGCTGTGGTAATATGTTATGGCAGTGAGTAGACTACTACACTCCCTCAATAAGACATGACTGCCTAAACACACAATGGATCCAGTCTTATCACTGGAACTGAAATTAGACCAGACCAGAGATTTACGGCAATACCGACAAGCAGAAAATATCAAAAAAAGGATATATGGATCTTATCAACTTTGTGGAATTGAAGCATTTTAAACTGACATTACATAAAGTATGCTCTCAGACCACACAATAAACTGGAAATCAGTAATCGACATACCTAAAAAAGTTCCCCAAATTTGGAAATTAAATAACACACCTGTGAATAACACATGGACCAAAAACGAAAAAAAACCACATTGGGACAACTTTTTTGAACCTATCATATTTGCAAAGACCAAAAGTTTGATGATATACTGTCCTGACCAGGTAATAAAGTGACAGATATTCTGATTGTACTGTTGGAGAGAGTGCAAATTAACATACCAAATATGAGGACTACCAAAAGTATGAATGCACATCCATTTGACCCAATAATCCATGGGAGATTAGAGTCAGGACTGCCTAATTTCTAATCTGGAACTCTTTTCCACCATATCTATGAAGACATTTTCTCAAACCACAGTCAAAGAAAGAATTCTCATATGGTGTCCAGATAAAAGAGATAAGCTGGAAGATGTAGGCTAGCCAAAATAATGAAATATTGTAATTCCCTTAGCTTTCAATGGTTTGAAGAAACAATCAAAGAGAATATCAAAATCAGGGCTAATTCAAAAAATCTGACCCAACGGGAAGTACAGACCGGCATCTGGCCAGGGAGCACAGCCTTGGGACCCACCCAACCAGCAGTGATTAAGGACCCAGCCTGCGACCCCACCCAATCACAGAGTCCAAACAGCTACACCACCCAGCCAGGGAACCCAGTGTGTGACCCTGCACAACCAGAGGTGATTATGGAGCCCAGACAGTGGCCCCACTTGACCATGGATCCAAGCCAGCAGCCCTACCCACCCAGGGAGCCTAACCAGTAGATTCATCCAACTATGGAACCGAGCCAGCAGGCCACTCCAACCTCAAAGCATGGGCAGTGGCCCCACCTCACTAGACATGCTGAAAGCAAATGCTGCCTGCTAGTGTACACTACCAGTTGGCCCACCCAGAATCCCAAACTGGGCTGACTGGAGGTCTCTCCCTGACAAAGTGAACCTAAGAAGACCACTTCCTCAAATGCACAGATGCCAACACAAGGACAGAAGGATCACAAAGAAATCAACTAAACCTGAAACCACCAAAAAAAATTAATAAAGCTCCAATAACTGACTCTGAAGAAATGGAGATCTATGAATTGAACAACAAGGAATTCAAAATAATACTCCTAAAGAAGTTTTGTGACCTATAAGAAAACACAGATAACTGAAAATAGGGTGAAAATACATGAATAAAACAAGTGTAAAAGATATGGAAACCACTTTAAAAAATAAACGGAAATCCTAGAGCTGACGAATATAATGACTGAACTAAAAAATTTAACACAGAACTTCAACAGGAGACTTCAACCAAGCAGAAGAATCAGTGAACTCAAAAACAAGTAAATTGAAATTATCCAGTCAGATGAGCAAAACGAAAAAGAAATGAGAACGAATGAGGAAAGCCAAAAGGACTTATGGAAAAACAAAGAATCAGTATGTGGGGACTTCCCTGGTGGTCGAGTGGGTAGGACTCTGCACTCACAGTGCAGGAGGCCCAGGTTCAATCCCTGGTTGGGGAACTAGATCCTGCATGCATGTAACAATTAAGATTTCACGTGCCACAACTAAGAAGTCCACATGCCACAACTAAGAACCCACATGCTGCAACTAAAAATCCCACATGCCACAATGAATATCCTGTACACCGCAACTAAGACCTGGCGCAGCCATAAATTAAAAAGTTTTTTAAAGAATCAATATATGGATTATGGGAATCACAAAAAGAGAAGAGAGAAGGGGATCAAAAGTTTCCTCAAAGATAAAATGTCTGAAAACTTCCCCAACTGGGGAAATAAATGGACATCAAGATTCCTGAGGCCCTGAAGTCCCTAAACAGGTTTAGTCCAAAAAGGGTTCATTGAGACACATTATAACTAAGTTATCAAAAGTCAAAGACAGAGAGAGAAATTTGAAAGCTGCAAGAGGAAAGTGAATCATCACACAAGGGAGCCCCCATAAGTCTACAAGTGGATTTCTCAACAGAAATCTCACAAGCCAGGAAAAAGTGAGGTGAAATATTCTCCCAGATCCTTTTTTCTTTCTCAGGATTGCTTTGATTACTTGGGGTCTTTTGTGTTTCCATACAAATTGCAAAAGTTTTTTGTTCTAATTCTGTGAAAAATGCCATTGGTAGTCTGATAGGGATTGCACTGAATCTGTAGATTGCTTTGGGTAGTACAGTCATTTTCACAATATTGATTCTTCCAATCCAAGAACATGGTATATTTCTCTATCTTTTTGTCATCTTTGATTTCTTTCATCAGTGTTTTATAGTTTTCTGAGTACAAGCCTTTCACCTCCTTAGGTAGGTTTATTCCTAGGTATTTTATTCTTTTTGTTGCAATGGTAAATGGGATTGTTTCCTTAATTTCTCGTTCTGATCTTTCGTTGTCAGTGTATAGAAATGCAAGAGATTTCTGTGCATTAATTTTGTATCCTGCAACATTCCAAATTCATTGATTAGCTCTAGTAGTTTTCTGGTAGAACCTTCAGGATTTTCTATGTACAGTATCATGTCTTCTGAAAACAATAACAGTTTTACTTCTTCTTTTCCAATTTTATTCCTTTTATTTCTTTTTCTTCTCTGATTGCCGTGGCTAGGACTTCCAAAACTATGTTGAATAAGAGTGGTGAGAGTGGACATCCTTGTCTTGTTCCTGATCTTGGTGGAAATGCTTTCAGTTCTTTAACACTGAGTATGATGTTTGCTGTGGGTTGGTCATATATAGCCTTTATTATGTTGAGGTAGGTTCCCTTTATGCTGATTTTCTGGAGAGTTTTTATCATAAATGGGTATTGAATTTTGTCAAAAGCTTTTCCTACATCTATTGAGATAATCATATAGTTTTTATTCCTTAATTTGTTAACATGGTGTATCACACTGATTGATTTGGGTATACTGAAGAATCCTTGCATCCCTGGGATAAATCCCACTTGATCATGGTGTATAACCTTTTTAATATGTTGTTGGATTCTGTTTGCTAGTATTTTGTTCAGGGTTTTTACATCTATGTTCATCAATGATATTGGTCTATAATTTTCTTTTTTTGTGATATCTTTTTCTGGTTTTGGTATCAGGGTGATGGTGGCTTCGTAGAATGAATTTGGGAGTATTCCTCCCTCTGCAATTTTTTGGAAGAGTTTGAGAAGGTCTGGTGTTAGCCCTTCTCTAAAGGTTTGATAGAATTCGTCTATGAAGCCATCTGGTCCTGGACTTTTGTTTCTTGGAAGATTTTTAATTACAGTTCCAGGTCCATTACTTGTGATAGCACTACGTAACACCATACACAAAAATAAACCCCAAATGGATTCAAGACTTAATGTAAGACCAGACACTATAAAACTCTTAAAGGAAAACATAGAAAAAACACTCTTTGACATAAACCACAGCAAGATCTTTTCTGAGCCACCTCCTAGAGTAATGAAAATAAAAACAAAAATAAACAAATGGGACCTAATGAAACTTAAAAGCTTTTGCACAGCAAAGGAAACCATAAACAAGATGAAAAGACAACCCTCAGAATGGAAAAAAATATTTGCAAATGAAACAACGGACAAAGGATTAATCTCCAAAATATACAAACAGCTCATACAGCTCAATACCAAAAAAACAAACAACCCAATTAGAAAATGGGCGGGGGTTCCCTGGTGGCGCAGTGGTTGAGAGTTCGCCTGCCGATGCAGGGGATACAGGTTCCTGCCCTGGTCCGTGAAGATTCCACGTGCCACGGAGCAGCTGGGCCTGTGAGACATGGCCGCTGAGCCTGCGCATCCAGAGCCTGTACTCCGCAACGGGAGAGGCCATAAGAGTGAGAGGCCCGCGTACCGCAAAAAAAAAAAAAACAGCAAGGGAAAAACAAATAACATATAAGGGAATTCCCATAAGGTTAACAGCTAATATTTCCACAGAAACTCTGAAAGCCAGAATTGAGTGGTGGACATATTCAAAGTGATGAAAGGGAAAAACCTACAACAAGATTACTCTACCCAGCAAGGGTCTCATTCAGATTTGACAACCTTTACAGATAAGCAAAAGCTAAAGGAATTCAGCACCACCAAACCAGCTTTAAAACAAATGCTAAAGGAACTTCTCTAGGCAGGAAACACAAGAGAAGGAAAAGAACTACAATAACAAACCCAAAACAATTAAGAAAATGGTAATACAAACATACATAACTACCTTAAATGTAAATGGATTAAATGCTCCAACCAAAAGACATAGACTGGCTGAATGGATACAAAAACAAGACCTGTATATATGCTGTCTACAAGAGACCCCCTTCAGACCTAGGGACACATACAGACTGAAAGTGAGGGGATAAAAGAAGATATTCCATGCAAATGGAAATCAAAAGAAAGCTGGAGTAGCAATTCTCATAACATACGAAATACACTTTAAAATAAAGACTATTACTAGAGACAAACAAGGACACTACATAATGATCAAGGGATCAATCCAAAAAGAAGATATAACAATTGTAAATATTTATGCACTCAACATACGAGCACCTCAATACATAAGGCAAATGCTAACAGCCATAAAAGGGGAAATCAACAGTAACACAATCATAGTAGGTGACTTAAACACCCTACTTCCACCAATGGACAGATCATACAAAATGAAAATAAATAAGGAAACATAAGCTTTAAATGATACATTAAACAAGACGAACTTAATTGATATTTATAGGACGTTCCATCCAGAAACAACAAAATACACTTTCTTCTCAAGTGCTCATGGAACATTTTCCAGGATAGATCATATCTTGTGGCGCAATTCAACCCTTGGTAAATTTAAGAAAATTGAAATCATATCAAGTATCTTTTCTTGACCACAACGCTATGAGACTAGATAACAATCACTGGAAAAAATCTGTAAAAAATACAAACACGTGGATGCTACACAATACACTACAAAATAACCAAGAGATCACTGAAAAAATCAAAGAGGAAATCAAAAAATATCTAGAAACAAATGACAGTGAAAACGCAATGACCCAAAACTGATGGGATGGAGCAAAAGCAGTTCTAAGAGGGAAGTTTATAGCAATACAATCCTACCTCAAGAAACAAGAAACATCTCAAACAAACAACCTAACCTTACACCTAAAGCAATTAGAGAAAAAACAACAAAAAAACCCCAAAGTTAGCAGAAAGAAAGAAATCTTAAAGATCAGATCAGAAATCAATGAAAAAGAAATAAAGGAAACAACAGCAAAGATCAATAAAATTGAAAGCTGGTTCCTTGAGAAGATAAACAAAATTGATAAACCATTAGCCAGACTCATCAAGAAGAAAAGGGAGAAGACTCAAATCAATAGAATTAGAAATGAAAAAGGAGAAGTAACAACTGACACTACAGAAATACAAAGGATCGTGAGACGTTACTACAAGCAACTCTATGCCAATAAAATAGACAACCTGGAAGAAATGGACAAATTCTTAGAAAAGCACAACCTTCCGAGACTGAACCAGGAAGATATAGAAAATCTAAACAGACCAATCACAAGCACTGAAATTGAGACTGTGATTAAAAATCTTCCAACAAACAAAAGCCCAGGACCAGATGGCTTCATAGGTGAATTCTATCAAACGTTTAGAGAAGAACTAACACCTATCCTTCTCAAACTCTTCCAAAATATAGCAGAGGGAGGAACACTCCCAAAAACATTCTACGAAGTCACCATCACCCTGACACCAAAACCAGACAAAGATGTCACAAAGAAAGGAAACAACAGGCCAATATCACTGATGAACATAGATGTAAAAATCCTCAACAAAATACTAGCAAACAGAATCCAACAGCACATTAGAAGGATCATGCACCATGATCAAGTGGGGTTTATCCTAGGAATGCAAGGATTCTTCAATATATGCAAATCAATCAATGTGATACACCATATTAACAAACTGAAGAATAAAAACCATATGATCATCTCAATAGATGCAGAAAAAGCTTTCAATTAAATTCAATACCCATTTATGATAAAAACCCTCCAGAAAGTAGGCATAGAGGGAACTTGCCTCAACGTAATAAAGCCCATACATGAAAAACCCACAGCCAACATCGTTCTCAATGGTGAAAAACTGAAACCATTTCCTCTAAGATCAGGAAGAAGACAAGGATGTCCACTCTCACCACTATTATTCAACATAGTTTTAGAAGTTTTAACCACAGCAATCAGAGAAGAAAAAGCAAAACAAGGAATCCAAATCGGAAAAGAAGAAGTAAAGCTGTCACTGTTTGCAGATGACACAATACTATACATAGAGAAGCCTAAAGAGGCTACCAGAAAACTACTAGAGCTAATCAATGAATTTGGTAAAGCAGCAGGATACAAAATTAATGCACAGAAATCTCTTGCATTCCTATACACTGATGATGAAAAATCTGAAAGAGAAATTAACGAAACGTTCCCATTTATCACAGCAACAAAAAGAATAAAATACCTAGGAATAAACCTACCTAAGGAGAAAAAAGACCTGTATGCAGAAAACTGTAAGGCACTGAAGAAAGAAATTAAAGATGATAGAAACAGATGGAGAGATATACCATGTTCTTGGATTAGAAGAATCAACACTGTGAAAAGACTATACTACCCAAAGCAATCTGCAGATTCAATCCAATACCCATCAAACTGCCAATGGCATTTTTCACAGAACTAGAACAAAAAATTTCAGAATCTGTATGGAAACACAAAAGACCCCGAATAGCCAAAGCAACCTTGAGAAGGAAAAACGGACCTGGACGAATCAGGCTTCCGGACTTCAGACGATACTACAAAGTTACAGTAACCAAGACAGTATGGTACTGGCATAAAAACAGAAATATAGATCAATGGAACAGGATAAAAAGTCCAGAGATAAACCCACGCACATATGGTCACCTTATTTTTGATAAAGGACGCAAGAGTATATAATGGAGAAAAGACAGCCTCTTCAATAAGTGGTGCTGGGAAAACTGGACATCTACAGGCATAAGAATGAAATTAGAACACTCCCTAACACCATACACAAAAATAAACTCAAAATGGATTAAAGACCTAAATGTAAGGCCAGACACTATAAAACTCTTAGAGGAAAACATAGGCAGAACACTCTATGACATAAATCACAGCAAGCTCCTTTTGCACCCACCTCCTAGAGAAATGGAAATAAAAACAAAAATAAACAAATGGAACCTAATGAAACTTAAAAGCTTTTGCACAGCAAAGGAAACCATAAACAAGATGAAAAGACAACCCTCAGAATGGGAGAAAATATTTGCAAATGAAGCAACTGACAAAGGATTAATCTCCAAAATTTACAAGTAGCTTGTGCAGCTCAATATCAAAACAAACAACCTAATCCAAAAGTGGGCAGAAGACCTAAATAGACATTTCTCCCAAGAAGATATACAGATTGCCAACAAACACATGAAAGGATGCTCAACACCACTAATCTTTAGAGAAATGTAAATCAAAACTACAATGAGGTATCACCTCACACCTGTCAGAATGGCCATCATCAAAAAACCTACAAACAATAAAGGCTGGAGAGGGTGTGGAGAAAACGGAACCCTCCTGCACTGTTGGTGGGAATGTAAATTGATATAGCCACTATGGAGAACAGTATAGAGGGTTCTTAAAAAACTAAAAATAGAACTACCATACGACCCAGCAATCCCACTACTGGGCATGTATCCTAAGAAAACCATAATTCAAAAAGAGTCATGTATCACAATGTTCATTGCAGCTCTATTTACAATAGCCAGGACATGGAAGCAACCTAAGTGTCCACTGACAACTGAATGGATAAAGAAGATGTGACACATACATACAATGGAATATTACTCAGCCATAAAAAGAAATGAAATTGGGGCTTCCCTAGTGGTGCAGTGGTTGAGAACCTGCCTGCTAATGCAGGGGACACGGGTTCGAGCCCTGATCTGGGAGGATCCCACATGCCGCGGAGCAACTAGGCCCGTGAGCCACAACTACTGAGCCTGTGCATCTGGAGCCTGTGCTCCGCAACAAGAGAGGCCATGATAGTGAGAGGCCCACGCACCGCGATGAAGAGTGGCCCCCGCTTGCCACAACTAGAGAAAGCCCTCGCACAGAAACGAAGACCCAACACAGCAAAAATAAATTAAAAAAAAAAAAAAGAAATGAAATTGAGCTATTTGTAGTGAGGTGGATTGACCTAGAGTCTGTCAAACAGAGTGAAGTAAGTCAGAAAGAGGAAAACAAATACCGTATGCTAACACATATACATGGAATCTAAAAAAAAAAAAAAAAAAAAAAAATGGTTCTGAAGAATCTACGGGCAGGATACACATAAAGATGCAGACGTAGAGAATGGACTTGAGGACACGGAGAAGGGGAAGCTGGGATGAAGTGAGAGAGTGGCATGGACATATATACACTACCAAATGTAAAACAGATAGCCAGTGGGAAGCAGCCGCATAGCGCAGGGAGATCAGCTCGGTGCTTTGTGACCACCTAGAGGGGTGGGATAGGGAGGGTGGGAGGGAGACGCAAGAGGGAGGAGATATGGGGATATATGTATATGTACAGCTGATTCACTTTGTTATACAGCAGAAACTAACACACCATTGTAAAGCAATTATACTCCAATAAAGATGTTAAAAAAAGAATAAAGAAAAAAATGACAATGAGGCATCACCTCACATCTGGTAGAATGGCTTTTATTCAAAAAGACATGAAAGAACTAGTATTGAAGAAGATGTGGAGAAGGGAGGACTCTTGTTCACTGTTAGTGGGAATGTAAATTGGTACAGCATTATGGAAAACAGTATGAGGTTCCTCAAAAAATTAAAAATAGAACTAGCATATGATCCAGCAATCCTCACTTTTCAATCTATTTGAAGGAAATTAAATCACTATCTCAAAAAGCATCTGCATCCCCATGTCCACTGTAGCACTGTCACAACAGCAAAGACATGGAAACAACTCAGTGTCAGCTAAAACATGATGGATAAAGAAAATGTGATACACATACAATGGAAAAAATCATTCTGCCATAAAAGAGGGAAATCCTGCGATTTGTGACAATATGGATGAACTTAAGGAGCATTATGCTAAGTGAAATAAGTCAGAGAAAGACAAATATTGTATGATCTCACTTGTAAGTGCAATCTAAAATAAGTTGAACTCAGAAACAGAGAGTAGAATGGTGGTTGTCAGGGGCTTGGGATGGGGGAAATGGATTGTTGGTCACAGTGTACAAACTTCCAGTTGTAAGATAAAAAATCTCTGGCGATCTAATGTACAGCATGGTGACTACAGTTAACAATACTGTATTATATACTTGAAATTTGCTAAGAAAGTAGATCTTAGTTCTTACCACGAAAAAAAGGTAACCATATGAGGTGATGAATGTGTTAACTAAACCTTACTGTGGTAATCATTTTGTAACATATACATCATGTTACATGTATATAACAATCATCATGTTATATACTTTAAATGTATATAACTTTGTCAATTATACCTCAATAAAGCTAGAGAGGAAAATCTAGGTTGCATGGCCCTTCTAATTAAATGACAATGAGAAATTCTCTTGCTTTAAGAATCTATTATATATAGTATTTTAATACCAGCATTAAGGCTAACCCTTTCTAACCTCTTCCTAATCTCAATGTTTAATCCCTTAATACTCTCCAGAGCTTTTTTTGGTCTTAAGGGAAAAAAAAAAAAAAAAAAACTTTCATCACCTTGAAGTTTCAGATTAACTTGAATTCATTTTCTATTAGAAATAAGGTAATATAAAATATCTATCAATAATCTATTTCTTAATGTAGATAGTGGTACATGAGTGTTCCTTCTACTAAAATTCTTTATACTGTATACATACATTTTATACATACTTTCCTGTGTATGTAAATTTGATAACATAAAAAACACTGACTTACTTATACAGATACTCAGAATCTGAGTTAAAACCCCTATTCAGTATTACTCCAAATAAACCTAAGGCAAGGCATCACTTCCCTCTCTCTCAATGAGAACGGTTAACCTTAATTGCCAGTGTTAAATTTCAGTGTTATAAAAACCTAAACTTCTTTTCTTTTAGAGTACCTAACTGCAAGATGGATAACTGAGCAGATGATAAGAAATATAATTACCAAAACTATGGTAAAACATTAAGTTAATAATCTCAGAGATAAAGAAGAACACCTACCTTAAAGGATTTTTTCTATTACTGTTTAAAAAATAAACTATATCTCAGGGGATCTTTTGACCAGAATTATTTAATAGGTTCCTCTTTTTCTTTCTTCCTTACTTCATCCTCTGCACATATATATACACACAAACAACACACATAAATTCATGCGGAGTTCAAAGAAACTAAGTTCCGTTATAGAGAAAAAAGAAAAAAGTGTACTTACATTTTAAGAACCAGCACATCTTTGTAACCTACCTGACAAAAATACTCTGCTCGTAGCTTACAATAAACCCTGATCAATGATAGTGAGTCATTTGCTAGACAAAATGGAACGTCATCAAAAATTGTCTGCCTCTTGCCCAGCTCCAGTCCTCTACGATCTCTGTTCACCAAAACTGTTCCCCTCTCCTGGGTTCCTTATCTCAGCTTCTGGCAGCAACATTTTCTCAGGCATCCGTAAGTAGTTCCTCCCTCTCACCTTTCAAACCAGAATTCAAGTGACTAAGTGATTTTTAGTTATGCTTACACTAGTGTATGATAAGAAAAAAGAAAATATTAAAGCCAAACACATATCTGTTGAAAATTTACATTCTTTCATAGTATTTTGGTATGGATGAGATCTCAAGTTATTTATTTAAGTTAATAGTTATTCACAGGCTTGCTTATAATTTTAATTAGTTGGTTTAAAGTAGGCATTTTTAGATCCACAAAAATCCACAACTCTATTATAGAAGCCAACATTTTTTTCTTAAAGGGCCAGATAGTAATATTTTAGGCTTTGAGAGTCATACAGTTTCTGTCAGTACTCAACTCTGCCTTTGTGAAGTGAAAGCAGCCATAAACAATATAACTAAATGAATGCGGTGTGTTCAAAAAAACTTTTTTACAAAAACAAGCAGCCAATTCCTGGGAAGTAGCTCGCCAACTCCATATACTAGAGGAATCCAAAGGATATATAGCCATGGAATAGAAAAATGCAAGTCTACCTATTAATTAATCAAATTAATCCATAATCCACTGATCTGATCTAATGAGGCCAGTGCTCTTAGATTATGAAAGTATTCAAAATACAGTGATCTCAATCACTGCTTAAAAAGTCTAAGATACATCTCAACTACAAAATGAAGGGCTGATAGTAAATTATCTCTAGGGTACATTCTAGCATTAAAATACTACATGTGCATTTAAAAACAGGCAGCCTGGGGACTTGCCTGGTGGTCCAGTGGGTGAGACTCTGCACTCCCAATGCAGGGGAACTGGGTTTGATCCCTGGTCGGGGAACTAGATCCCGCATGCATGCCGCAAATAAGAGTCTGCATGCCACAACTAAAAAATTCCCACATGCCACAACAAAGATCCCGAGTGCCGCAACTAAGACCCGGTGCAGCCAAAATAAACAAATAAATACATAAATAAATATTTTTAAAAATAATAATAATATAAAAAAATAGGCAGTCTAGCCTCTTCAATAAGTGGTGCTGGGAAAACTGGACAACTACATGTAAAAGAATGAAATTACAACACTCCCTAACACCATACACAAAAATAAACTCAAAATGGATTAAAGACCTAAATGTAAGGCCAGACACTATAAAACTCTTAGAGGAAAACACAGGCAGAACACTCCATGACATAAATCACAGCAAGATCCTTTTTGACCCACCTCCTAGAGAAATGGAAATAAAAACAAAAATAAACAAATGGGACCTAATGAAACTTAAAAGCTTTTGCACAGCAAAGGAAACCATAAACAAGACGAAAAGACAACCCTCAGAATGGGAGAAAATATTTGCAAACCAAGCAACTGACAAAGGATTAATCTCGAAAATATACAAGCAGCTCATGCAGCTAACTATCAAAAAAACAAACAACCTAATCCAAAAATGGGCAGAAGACCTAAATAGACATTTCTCCCAAGAAGATATACAGATTGCCAACAAACACATGAAAGAATGCTCAACATCACTAATCATTAGAGAAATGCAACTCAAAACTACAATGAGGTATCACCTCACACCAGTCAGAATGGCCATCAACAAAAAATCTACAAACAATAAATGCTGGAGAGGGTGTGGAGAAAAGGGAGCCCTCTTGCACTGTTGGTGGGAATGTAAATTGATAAACCACTATGGAGAACAGTATGGCGGTTCCTTTAAAAACTAAAAATAGAACTACCATACAACACAGCAATCCCACTACTGGGCATACACCCTGAGAAAACCATAATTCAAAAAGAGTCATGTATCACAATGTTCATTGTAGCTCTATTTACAATAGCCAGGACATGGAAGCAATCTAAGTGTCCATCGACAGATGAATGGATAAAGAAAATGTGGCACATATATACAATGTCATATTACTCAGCCATAAAAAGAAATGGAATTGAGCTATTTGTAGTGAGGTAGATGGACCCAGAGACTGTCATACAGAGTGAAGTCAGAAAGAGAAAAACAAATACCATATGCTAACACATATGTATAGAATCTAAAAAAAATGGTTCTGAAGAACCTAGGGGCAGGACACGAATAAAGACACAGACATAGAGAATGGACTTGAGGACACGGGGAGGGGGAAGGGTAAGCTGGGACGAAGTGAGAGAGTGGCATGGACATATATACACTACCAAATGTAAAAGAGATAGCTAGTGGGAAGCAGCCGTATAGCACAGGGAGATCAGCTCGCTGCTTTGTGTCCACCTCGAGGGGTGGGATAGGGAGGGTGGGAGGGAGACGCAAGAGGGAGGGGATATGGGGCTATATATATACGCATAGCTGATTCACTTTGTTATACAGCAGAAACTAACACACCATTGTAAAGCAATTATACTCCAATAGATATTAAAAAATAATAATAAAAATTTAAAAATTAAAAAAATAGGCAGTCTAAGGCCTAAAGAGATTAAAACACATTGCCCTCTAACTATAATTAATTACCAGGAAAAAAATAACTATGGAAGGCAAATTATAGGGAATATGAGCACCTCTGAAAAGGTGTTTTTTTATTTATTTATTTGTTTGTTTGTTTTTGGCTGCATTGGGTCTTCATTGCTGCACTCAGATTTCTCTAGTTGCAGTGAGTGGGGGCTACTCTTCATTGCGGTGCACGGGCCTCTCATTGCGGTGGCTTCTCTTGTTGTGGAGCACAGGCTCTAGGTGCCTGGGCTTCAGTAGTTGTGGCACGCGGTCTCTAGAGCACAGGCTCAGTAGTTGTGGCACACAGGCTTAGTTGCTCTGCGGCATGTGGGATCTTCCTGGACCAGGGCTCAAACCCACATTCCCCGCATTGGCAGGAGGATTCTTAACCGCTGCGCCACCAGGGAAGTCCCTGAAAAGATGTTTTAACGCAGATGGTTAATCAGTAAGCAAAAGAGTGGTTCACATTTCAAACCAAGATTTATTTAACAGACTCCAACTCAAAAGACCTGGATCCCAGCTATGCCAATTACTATTCATTGAGTAAGACTCACTCTTACCCCAATTAATTACTCCGCCGTGAAATGAGGACAATAATATCTACCTCTGAAATTATCATGAGGAGGAGAAGGGTAAAAAAAATCTAATAAAAATAGAGAACAACAAAGCTGGTGTATGTTAATAAAACCATATCAAGAATTAAAATAAATGTGAACAGTCTAAGCATGCCAATTAAAAGACAGAGATTATCATAGTGATTTGCAAAAAGCAAAATCCAAATATATCATCTATACAAGAAATGCACTTTCTTTGAGATATTATTGACATATAACATTATATTAGTTTCAGGAGTTCAGTATAACGATTAGGTATTTGTGTATATTGTGAAATGATCACCAATAAGCTACTTAACGAAATGCACTTTAAATATAAATATACAAAGATATATTTAAGTTAAAAGTAAAGGGATGGAAAGATATATACCATGCAAATTCTATCTAACTTATGAACGTCAGACCAACCTTATAAATGACAAGCTCAAAGTGCCTAACTTAAATATTAAGAAACCTGACATTACATGTCTTCAGGAAAATCCAGCAGTGAACACAGATGAGGGTAAACGTCTAACAGGTTGTGGGCCCTCTTCTCTAAAAGCAAAAGGTACTCTTCCAAAGTTAGAGCAAAATCCAACAGATTTTCTGAGAGCACATATACAGAAAAAAGTCCACTTAGGTGACTGGTAAATATAGCTATGAGAATACCGCATATAATACTGTACTACAAATATGTGCATAATTAGAGATAAGCATCCCATTTAAAAACATATTCTCTAAAAAAGATGGGTAATATCATTTTTTCCTCAGTTTTTTACAAGCAAAGTACTATTTAACTCAAAAGTAAAAAAACATTATAATGATACTATTCTTTACTCCAAAAGTATACTTTATTAATAAGAGTTAATTAAATAAAACCTGTTATCAGAATAAAGGCTTTTTAAAATTTTGCATGTCAGTGTTTTTGTACCTCAGCCCAAGATAGAGTAACAAATACTGGATTTATCCCCTCATCCAAAAACAACCAAAAAAGCAGATAAAATACATAAATAGTGGTTTTCCAGACACTGAACATCAGGCAGTGAAAGACAATGATCTCTAACAGATGGGAAGCAAATGAAATGAGCCCCTTCAAATGTCACATCTTACTGCCTTGAGGGTTTCAAGGCCACAACCCGAGGAAGGAGAACCAAATGGAGCCAGGCAAGCTTCCTGAGTTAAGGGAGGAGGTAGAACTGAGAGTCTAGGAAAATCAATGCCACTGAAGTCAACAGGACAGAGTTCCAGGCAGAAAAGAATTCCACAGAGAAATAATTCCAGAAATCTATACAGGGAATCCCTGAGTATTCACCAGAGTATAGATCACATAAATATGAGAAAACTACCCAAGGCCAGGGAAAAAAAAAAAAATTTTTTTTAATTGAAAAAATTAGAACACAGCACATGTTCACATATAGAACCTAGAACAGTCATTTCCATCAGCCAGCCTGCAAAAACTCATAATTCATGAGATATTAGGTACTTTCCTTGGTAATGGGGAAGGTGTTTCCTTGGTAATGGGAAATAATTAGCCCTAGACTGAGCAATTCTCCTGACCCACCTAACAAACCATAAAGCAAAACTTGAAAGAATCAAACTGTTTCCAAAAAATTAACTACATGCCAAAACAAAGTTCAAAAATATTCGTAAATAGAAAAAATATCAAGCACCTAAAAAGGTAAAATTCACAATGGCAGGCATCCAATGTCTGGAGTATAAAGAAGCAGAAAAAAACAATCTATGATGAGGAGAACAATCAATCAAAAATAATCCAAAATTAACACAGATGTTAGATTTGCAGAAATAAACATTAAAAGTTATTATAATGGCATTCCATATGTTCAAAAGTTAGGTAAAGATATGGAAGATATTAAAAAGTTGAACTTCTAGGGATTAAACTACAATGTCTGAGATAAAAAATACAATGGATTGGATTAACAGATTAGACAGGGAAGAAGAAAAGATTAGTGAACCTAAAGACATAGAAAGAGAAACTAGCAAAAACAAAAGACAAGAAAAAAGCAGACTGCCAAAAATGAAAGGAACAGTAGTGAGCTATGCTTCAAGCAGCTTAATATGCATGTAACTAGAGTCCCCAAAAGTAGAGGAAGGTAGAAAAACATATAAAGAAATAATGCTCAGGGACTTCCCTGGCAGTCCAGTGGTGAAGACTCCACATTTCCACTGCAGGGGGCACAGTTTCGATCCCTGGTTGGGGAACTAAGGTCCCGCATGCTGCGCAGTGTGGCCAAATAAATAAATAAATAAAAGAAATAATGTTCAAATTTTTTTCCAAATTTGATTAAAATAATAAACCCAAAGTCCAAGAAGCTCAACAAGCCCAAGCACAAAAAAACATGAACAAAAAAAAACAACCCTACACTGAGACATCATAATCAAACTACTCAAAAGCAGGGATAAAGAGAAAATGTGAAAAGCAGCCACAGAAGAAGACAGGTCAGAGAAGCCAAAAAAAAAAAAAAGGATGACAGCAGATTTCTCCTTGGAAACAATGCAAGTAAGAAGACACTAGTGGGCTTCCCTGGTGGCGCAGTGGTTAAGAATCCGCTTGCCAATGCAGGGGACACAGGTTGGAGCCCTGGTCCGGGAAGATCCCACATGCTGTGGAGCAACTAAGCCCGCGAGTCACAACTACTGAGCCCACGTGCCACAACTACTGAGGCTGTGCGCCGAGAGCCCATGCTCTGCAACAAGAGGAAGCCACCACCATGAGAAGCCCGCAACCGCAATCAAGAGTAGCCCCCGCTTGCCGCAACTAGAGAAAGCCTGCATGCAGCAACGAAGATCCAATGCAGCCAAAAATAAATAAAATTTTTTTAAAAAAGACACTAGTATATCATAAAGTACTAGAATCCTTAGAATCTTTCAAAAACAAAGGCAAAAAAAAGCAAAATAAAGACATTTCCAGACATACCAAAAAAAAAAAAAAAAAAGAATCCATCACTAGCAAACCTGCACTATAAGATATACTAAAGGAAGTTATTCACGCATAAGATGGAAACATGGACCTACACAAAGGAACAAAACACTGGAAATTGTAACTAGATGAGTATGATTTTTTTATTATCATTTAAATCACTATTAGAAATTGATTTTTTTAATTAATTAATTAATTTTTTTTTTTTGCAGTATGCGGGCCTCTCACTGCTGTGGCCTCTCCCGTTGCAGAGCACAGGCTCTGGACGCGCAGGCTCAGCGGCCATGGCTCACGGGCCTAGCCGCTCTGCGGCATGTGGGATCTTCCCAGACCAGGGCACGAACCCGTGTCCCCTGCATCGGCAGGCGGACTCTCAACCACTGTGCCACCAGGGAAGCCCAGAAATTGATTGTTTAAATAAAAACAACAATGTATTCATGAGTTTATGATATATGTGAAAATAAAATGTATGACAACAGTAAGATAAAAGCTGGGAGAGGAAAAACAGAAACAAACTATTAGAAGATTCTTATACTATACATAAAGTAGTATAACATAACTGAAGGTAGACTGTGATAAGTTAAAGATGCACTGTACACTATAAACCATAAGGCAATCAATAAAATAACAATGACAAGCTAATCAACAAACAAAGGAGATAAATGGAAACATAAAAAATAATTTAAAAGAAGGCAAAAAGGAGGAAAAAAGCAAACAAAGGGTAGATGGGATAAATAGGAAATAAACAGCAAGATGATACACTTAAATCTAACCATATCAATAAGCATATCAAATGTAGTCGAAATACCACTGTCAGAGATTATCAAATTGGATAAAAAAAGATAGGCCCAACAAGATCAACTGCCTACAAGAAAAGGACTTTAAATAAAAAGACACAAATAGTTTAAAAGAAAAACATTCTTTGTTTTTGGGGTTTTGGTTTTTGAGTTTTTTTGGCGACGCCACACAGTTTGCAGCATCTTAGTCTCCTGACCAGGATCGAACCCATGTCCCTGCAGTGGAAGCTCAGAGTCCTAACCACTGGAGCACCAGGGAATTCCCAAGAAAAAATATTTTTAAAAATAGATACCGTCCGTGGAGAAACTGTCTTCCACAAAACTATCCCTAGTGCCAAAAAGGTTGGGGACCGGCGATACAGAGGACATATCACTGAAATTGAGAACCACATGGGAAAAAAAAAAAGAAACAGAAAAATCAATAAAATCAAAAGCTGGTTGCTTAAAAAGAGCAACAAAAGTGACACAGGAATGAAAAAGATGATATCATTATATATTCTACAGACACTGATAGAACAATAAAATATTACAAGCAACCTTTTGCCCCTAAATTCAACAACTTAAATGAAATGGTCAAATTCCTTGAAAGATTGAAACTGCCAAAGCTCACACAAAAACATAACCTGAATAAGTAGTACATCATTAAAGGAATTGAATTTGTACTTAAAAACCTTCCAACAATAAATACTCCAAACTTAGATTGCTTCATTGCCAGTCTCTGCCCAACATTTAAGGGAGAAATATATTATATTCTACACAAAATCTTAAAAAAATTCAGAAGAGGTGGGAACCCTTCCAAACTCATTTTAGAAAAGTAGCTTTACCCTAATACCAAAATTAGACAAAGATATTAAAAAAGAAAACTATAGTTCAATATCCCTCTTGAACATAGATACAAAAATCCTCATATCAAAATACTAGCAACTCGAATCCAGCAATATATAAAAAGGGTAATACATCATGACCAAGTAGAGTTTACCCCAGGATGCAAGACTGGTTCAATACTCAAAAAATTACTTAATGTAATTCACCATATGTACAGATTAAAAAGAAAAATCACACAATTACCTCAGTAGATGCAGAAAAAACATTTGACAAAATCCAGCAACCCACTGCTGATAATTGGGGGAAAAAAAAACAAAACCTCTCAGCAAACTAGGAATAGAAATTACTCAATTGGATAAAGAGCATCTACAAAAAACCTACAGCTAATATCAGACTTAATGATAAAAGACTTATTTTCCCCTAGCATCAGGAACACGACAAGGATATACACATTCACCACTTTTGCTCAACACTGTACTGGAGGTTGTGCCCCATGCAATCAGGAAGGGAGGGAGGAAGTAGAGAGAGAGAGAGAGAGAAAGAGAGAAAAGAAAGAAAGAAAAAGAAAGAAAGGAAGGAAGAAAGGAAGGAAGGAAGGAAGGGGGAGAGAGAGAAAGAAAAAGAAAGAGAGAGAGAGAGGAGGGAGGGAGGAAGAAATAGAGAGAGAGACAGAGAGGGAGGGAGGGAGAAAGGAAAGGCACTAAGATTTGAAAGGAAGAAGTAAAACAATCTTTATTCACAGTCAACATGCTCATCTACATAGAAAATCTAATGGAATCCATCAAAAGCTACTAGACCAAATAAGTTTAGTGAGGTTGCAAGAGGTAAGATCAATACACAAACCTCAACTTGAATATGAATGTTCATAACAGCTAAATTTGTAATAGCCAAAAACTGGAAGCTACTCAAATGTTCATCACCAGATGAACAGATATACAAATTGTGTTATATCCTTACAGTGGAATATTACTTAGCAATAAAGGAATGAACTACTGACACAAAACAACATGAATGAATCTAAAATAGTTACACTGAGTGAAGGACACCAGATCAAATATATGTGTGTGTACATATATCCACACCAGACTGACTTAATTTGTCCTGCCTTTGAGGATGATTTGTAAGAAGTTGAATTATCAATAATAAAATGTTTTGGGTGCTCTGATAAACATGAAAACAAAGTAAGAAAAATGGAAATGGGAAAAGGTGTTTTCCTCCTAGAATTGAAGCAATAATGCATTAATTTTTGAATAATTCAGGGTTAAAAGGTAAAAACAAGATGCTGAAGTTCTTACTGAGAAAGGCTAGAATTCCTATGCACTGTTATTTTCCTGATGACTATCTAAAAATGGTGCCCTGATTTAGGTTTTGGGAAACATTTAAAAAAAAAAAAAAGCCACCATAAGAGAGTGTTATTTGGTGAACTATTTTTTTACATTTATAAATGTGGTGTTAGCATCACAAAATATAAATATATGCACATACACACACACACACACACATATTCCACTTACATAAAGCTCTAGAAATGCAAATTAATCTACAGCAACAGAATATAGATCAGTGGTTGCTGGGGGAAGAGGCACAGAAAAAAGGCAGAAGGTAGGGATTACCTTGCAGGTGGTTGCTATGTTTACTATCTTGATTGTGGTGATAGTTTTACAAGTGTGTGTGTGTGTGTGTGTGTGTGTGTGTGTGTGTATACATACATATATATGTGTGTGTATATATATATATATAGAAACATAATGTACTTTAAATGTGTGCAACTTATTATAAATCAATTATGCCTCAATCAAGCTATTCCAAAAAATGCCTTCAAAATCATATGCAATTGCCTTGGTCAAGCATTCCAATCCAATGCTTTGATAAAAGGTTTTGCTTTTTAACAGTTCTATCACCAGTATAATGGAATATTAATATAGCATGCCAATGTTTCATAGTCCTGGGCAATCAATTACATAAAATTGGAATAATACCATTCTATTTATGTTTCTAGTCTCATTTAGTTAAAAGAAAAATTGAAGTAGGCAGGTCAAATACTGTCCCCATTTTACATGTGAGAAAAACTACAGCCTAGGAAAATTAAGTGATTTACCCAAGGACTAAAAGATAACAAATGTTGGGAAGTGAGACCAAAACATGGCCTCATAGACAGTTATGTTCTCACAAATTCTAAACTGAAAATTAGCAAGACCAACTTCAAAGGTCCCTGGTCAAAAAATGAGTGTTCTCTAGAGATGACTGATAAGCTACCTGGAGTTCTGTGATAATGAAAATATCACTGTGAATAAATCAGAACTATAATATTCTTGCCAACCAGCATTCTAGGAAATTCTTTCCACTATTACAGGTTAGATTTCCTGAGATTCTTTAAAGAATATATTCCAGACTTCCCTGGTGGTGGTGGTTAAGAATCCACCTGCCAGTGCAGGGAACATGGGCTCGAGCCCTGGTCCAGGAAAACTCCTCATGCCACGGAGCAACTAAGCCCATGTGCCACAACTACTGAGCCTGCACTCTAGAGCCCAGGAGCCACAACTACTGAGCCCACATGCCACAACTACTGAAACCCGTGTGCCTAGAGCCTGTGCTCCACAACAAAAGAAGCCACTGCAACGAGAAGCCCATGCACCGCAATGAACAGTAGCCCCCGCTTACTGCAACTAGAGAAAGCCCATGTGCAGCAACGAAGACCCAATGCAGCCAAAAACAAATAAATAAATAAATGTATTTTTTTTAAGCTTAAAAAAAAGAATATATTCCATTGAATTGTCCCCATCCCTCCCAATAAAATCACCTACAAGCAGGATTATCTCTAACTGAGCAATGGGCAAGGCTTAAAATTCCCTTAAGAAATCAAAACCCCAAATCTAGGCTTCATGCAAGTTTGGGGTTCAAATTTACATTACTCATGTGGCACTGGAACTCCCCAAACTAAAAATTAATTTTTAAAACTGGCACTGGGCCAATGATGTCTGTGATGGTTTAGAAAACAGCTCCCAATCTCCTTCCAGGTAAAATTCAAATTTCTTGTAAAATTTTCCTTAAAGATTTTTTCTAGAAATGCAAATCAAAAACTTAATAGACAAACTGGACAGCAGATTAGACAGAACTGAAGAAGGAATTACCTAGAAGACAGATCTGAGGAAATCACCCCCAATTCAGGGGAAAAAAAAAAAAAGATAAATGGATAGAAAATGAGTGAGCTCTATTTAGAAAACAGAATGAGAAGATTCAACAAATATGTTATAGTAGCATAGTATCCAAAACAGAACATAAAGAATGGGAGAGAGCTGAAATTCAAAGAGACAATGGCTGAGAATTTTCAGAACTGATGAGAGACACAAATCCTCATCTAGAATCAGCTCAACAATGAAGCCACACCTAGACACATCAAACTGAAAGTACAGATCACCAAAAAGTAAACCTTAAAAGTAATTAACAAAGGCAGATTACTTACAAAAGAACAATTAGATGGAATATAACTTCTCAACAACAGAGACCGGAAGACAACAGAAAAGTACCTTCAAAGTGTAAGGGAAAACAAATTTCAACTAAAATTCTTAACCCAGTTAAAATATTATTTGAGAGTGAGGCTGAAAACTACTCTAGTACCTGATTACATCATGTTCTTTCAAGCCTGTGAAGCTTTATGTTTTCTGTTCCTTCTATCCATAATGTCCTCCTTTAACTCCCAATCTCCTTCCAGATCAAATTCAAGTTCTTTGTAAAGTTTTCTTCAGCTTTCACTAGTAGGCAGTATCAACAGAGGCCACAGAGGCTAAGAACACAAGATTTGGAATATGCACAGAAATCGGTGTGAATAACAGCTGTGTGACTTTGGTCATGTTGCCTCCCTGAGACTATATTTTACTTATGTAGATGATAATATCAACCCCTAAGGCTTGTTCAGAATGTTAAATTAGATATATGTAAATTCCAGACCTACAATAAAACTCATTAATAAGAAAATGTACAGATTAGCTATTAGAAGAGACTTCAAAATATTGCTTGATCAATATTAAAAAAAAGCATTTGAAAATTTTTATAATATAAAATATTGAGAAAAAGCAATAAACAAGGAATTAGAAAAAGTAATTTTTTTAATGATATTTATAGTAGAAACAAAAAGAAGGTATCGGGGAACAAATTTAACAAAAGATACACAATTTATGGAGGAAATTACTTTGTTGATAGAAAAAACAATTTACACTACTCTCACGGTTAGGAAGATTTAATACTACAAAGATGACAACATGTGTATTCTACTGAAAAGAATTCCACTGCATGATTAAACAACAGTTTAATTGTTTCTATATTTTCTATATTTTCTCATTATTTCTATATTTTTCCTATTTCTATATTTTTCCTATTTCTATATTTTCAAATAGTATTATAATGAATATCCTTGTAGAGACTCCTTCTGCAATGTCCTCAAATTTAGCATGATTCCAAAAAATAACTAACAGAATTTTCCACAGAACTTGACAAGCTGACCCTGAAATTCAAATGAAAAAGCTAGGGACCAAGTATAGCCAAGATTCTTTTGAAGAATTATAAGGGAAATCCTGCCATATTGAGATATATTCTAATGTTATAATAATTAAAGTAGTATGATATTGTTGCAAGAGACATATCAGTACAACAGAGAGCTTAGGACATATACAGGAAACTGATACGTGACAGAGGTGGCACAAAAATCAATGAAGAAAAAAATGGCTGTTTAATAAATGGTGCTAGATGTTTACAGTACCCAAGACATAGAAGCAACCTAAACATCCATTGACAGATGAATGGATAAAGAAGATGTGGTACATATATACAAATGGAATATTACTCAGCCATTAAAAATAATGAAATAATGAAATAATTCCATTAGCAGCAACATGGATGGACCTGGAGATTATCATACTAAGTTAAGTAAGTCAGACAGAGAAAGACAAATATCATGTGATATCACTTATATACAGAACCTAAAAAAAAAAAACATGGTACAGATGAACTTATTAACAAAACAGAAACAGACTCACAGACTTGGAGAATGAACTTATGGTTACCAAGGGGAAAGGCTGGGGGGAAGGGCCAGACTGAGAGTTTAGGATTAAAATGTACACACTGCTATATTTAAAATAGATAACCGAGAAGGACCTACTGTAAAAAAAATTTTTTTAATTAAAAAAAAATTTTTTAATAAATAAACAGTGCTAGAATAACTGGATCCTCATATTGAAAAAGATAAAATTAGATCTCGATCTCACATTATATGTAAAAATAAATTCCAAATGGGCTAAAGACCTAAAGATGAAATACAAAATGTTAAACCTTTCAGACGAAAATTTATAAGCATTTTTTTAAACCAAGGTAAAGAGGATTGCTTTAAAAAGACAAATAGGACTTCCCTGGTGGCGGAGTGGTTAAGAATCCGCCTGCCAATGCAGGGGATGCGAGTTCGTGCCCCGGTCCAGGAGGATCCCACATGCCACAAAGCGGCTGGGCCCGTGAGCCATGGCCGCTGAGCCTGCGCATCGGAGCCTGTGCTCCGCAACAGGAGCGGCCACAACAGTGAGAGGCCCGCGTTCCGCAAAAAATAAAAATAAAAAAAAGTAAAACATGCATGGATATGACACAGGAATTTCAGGAGAATGGTAACCCCTAGGGAGGAAAAGAGAAAGGAAGGGAGAAGAGGATGATCTTTATTTTTCTGATTGAAAAAAGCTCTAAGGAAAATATGACGAAAGGTTGACCTCTATTAATCTCAGTGGTGAGTACAAAGGTATTTGTTATATTATTTTTATACTTTTATGTATATTGAAAATGTTTCATAGTTGAAAATAGTTTTAAAGAATTTAATATGAAATAAAAATGATTAGAAAAAAATCACTATTTAACAACACTTCTAAATTGCTCTGTTGTAGTTAAACCTCATAACTATGAAGATGACTAGAAATTACACTTCCAGCTCAAGGAGAATCTTCTCCACTAAGTAGAATCTGTCTACCTTATTTCTAGTAAATTAGCAATGACAAAAAGTACAATGAACACAGAAAAGAGAACACAGATGTCTTTAACTCCTCTTCCTCCAAGCTCTCAGAACAGGAGTATTGTACTCCTTTGTCTGAATTTGTGACTTGAGTTAGATGGATACTGCTGTAGAGAAAATTCCAGATTCATAGGAAAGAAAATTTCACAAGTAATCCATGTAAACACATAGATAACATACTAAAACTCTGAATATGTGCAAAGAGAATATAAATAAAAGAGATAAATATGGCACAGGTCTTCATCATCAAATCTTTATTGAAAGTTTGTTACTTGTAGCGATATAAACTAGAAATGAAAAAAAACTGTTAATTCAGAAAATCAAATCCTGCAGTTTGGTTTCACACTGTACTTATGCTATAGAAGTGTTGTCCCTACACATGAGCTTCACAGTGAAGATAAAACTCACCACTGGACTTTGCAACATGAGACTTTGAGGACAGGAATATATACAGTGAGCTAAAAAAAAATAACGAGAGGATGCCACTGCAAAGGAGATGATAAGGTTGGCAACATAGGTAGAGGCCACGTTGTGGAAAACACTGACGCCAGGCTAAGGGCGCCAGACTTTAGCTTATAAAAAATGGGAAGCCTTTTTTTTTTGGCTGCGCCAGGTCTCAGTTGCAGCCCGCGGACTGTTAGTTGCAGCATGCAGGATCTTTTTAGTTGCAGCATGGGGGCTTCTTAGTTGTGGCATGCTTGCGGGATCCAGTTCCCTGACCAGGGATCTAACCCGGGCCCCCTGCATTGGGAGCACAGAGTCTTACCCACTGGACCACCAGGAAGCTATTTTAAGCAAAGTAGTCACATATGTAAAGCATAATTTTATATGAGTGAAGGTTAGACCGAACTGTGAGATTATTACAGGCAGGAAAACAGTAAATTATCCTGGAATAGGTTATGATGTGATGAAGGCTTGACCTAAGGTAACAGCAGAGAATGAAAAGAACAAATCTAAGAGAAAACAAAAGAACAGGTCTTGGTACCAAGCATGCAAGGAGAGGGAAGGGGAAGCATCAATAATGACACAAGGAGACACTATTAGATATCTACCCAAAATCCATTCCTCTGTTTTTCCCCAGACATGAGACAACAAAGACCAAATGTAAACAAACTAAGTGATGGAACAAAAGTTTATAAAAAGCCTGGGTCCCCAATAACACTAATAAGCTGCTGAACTAGTCCTGAGATGCAAAACAGTAAATCTCTTCAAGGTTTAAGCCACTAGTAGCTGGGATTTCTGACTGGGGGGAAAATGATACTAATTTAAAAAGAAACAAAGGGAATTCTCCAGCAGTCCAATGGTTAGGACTGTGCTTTCATGGCCAAAGGCCCAGGTTCAATCCCTTGTCAGGGAACTAAGATCCCACAAGCCTCACAGCACGGCAAAAAAAACTAAAATAAAATAATAAATAAATAAATAAATAGGAAAATAAAAAAGGAAAATCTACATGGAAGTATTTTGGAGAGCGATATAATTGATTCAATTTTAGACATGCTGACATTAAGGTAATGGGAGGGTATTCAAGTGGCCAAAAGTTCCCAAACTGGTGTGACTCAAAATAACAGCTTCCTAGATTTAACCAATGAAACTTAGATTATTCAAAGTTACAGATTTCTTTACTACAGGATTTCTTTAAGATGTTACACATTGCAGATAGTCAAGAAGATACGACGTGAAGTGTTTCCCAAATTTGCTTGGCCACAGTACACCCCTCTGTAGTAGAAAATCTCTGTAAAACATGTCTAGAGAAATAGATAAAGTATAGCTGATCCTTGAAACTTTAAGAATAGGGTATTCTAGGGACTTCCCTGGTGGTCCAGAGGTAAAGAATCTGCCTTCCAATGTGGGGGACATGGGTTCGATCCCTGGTCCGGGAACTAGGCCCGCACACCACAACTACTGAGCTCGCGCACTGCAACAGGAGTGCCCGCATGCCACAAACTACAGAGCCCATGGGCCCTGGAGCCCGTGCGCCACAACTAGAGAGAGAAAATCCACATGCCACAACTAGAGAGAAGCCCGCACGTCAACAAAGAGCCCGGGCCACAACGAAGGATCCCACGTGCTGCAGCTGAGACCAGACTCAGCCAAATTAATTAATTAATTAAAAAGAATAGAGTATTCTACAAAGAACTCACTAATACATGAAAAGATAATACAATTAGAATATCACCATTTTGCAGCCCCTAATAAAATAATAGATCTAGACAATGACAGTCGATAGCTGCAAAAATCTTTAACATGATAGGGAACTCCATGACAAAGGATTGGGCTGACAAACCTGAACCCACTGATCAACCTAACATTTACTAAAGAAAAGACAAGGAGACGTTCTGTGGCTCCAGCTATTATTCAACAGGAAGTATAAAACACCATGATAAAGTTTTCTTGCCCCCTCCCCAAAAAAAGGGAACCTAAAATTTGATCAAGACTCTAGATCCAACTACTAGTGTACAAGAAATAATGGGCAGAGGAACAAGTTACATATCACAGAGATGCAATCAGTAAAACCCAGAATGTCGGTTTCTTTAACTAATAAATTGCAAAGAAGGAAAAAAGAAGGGGGAGGGGGAGACTATAAATTAAGATTCTTAAGAGAAATAAAAACCAAATACAACATTAGGACATTGTTTGCATCCTACTCCTAAATTAACCCTAAGAAATCATTTATGAAACAAGTGGGAAAATCTGAATACTCACTTGCTATTTGAAGATATTAAAAAATCACTGTGAATATTTTAGGTACTATAATTGTGGTAACAGTACTGTAATTCTTTTGTGATAAAATACACATAACATAAAATTTATTATTTAACCATTTTTAAGTGGTATTAAGAACATTCACATTGTTGTGCAACCATCACCACCATCCAACTCAAGAACAGTTTTATCTTCCCAAACTGAAACTCTACCCATTAAACAATAACTCTCCATTCCCCCTTGCCCCCAGCCCCGGACAACCACCATTCTACGTTCTGTCTCTGTGAATGAGACTATTGCAGGTACTTCATATAAACAGAATCATACAACATTTGTCTTATTGTGTCAGGCTTATTTCACTTAGCATAAGGTTTTTAAGGTTCATCCATTTTGTAGCATGTGTCTGAATTTCATTTCTTGTAAAGGCTGAATAATATTCCATCTTATGAATATGCCACATTTTGTTTATCCATTCATCTGTCAGTGGACATTTGGGTTCAGTTTTATTTTTCAGGGTTCGTATCTTTTTACTGAGATACATACTTAAACATTTATAAACTGAATTATAAGATACCTGAGATTTGCTTCAAAATAGATAAAAAAGATATCACCTTTCACTTATCAGGTTAACAAAGATCAGAAAAACTGGTAACACCATATACATTGGCCAAGATGTGTGGAAACATGCTCATTCAAATACTGTTGGTAGGAGTGTAAATTAATCTCTTTGGAGGGCTCTATCAAAGTTTAAAATGCACATTTCCATTAACCAGATATAATATAACTTCTGATAATTTATCCTCACACATATACTCACACATACACAAAGAAGTGTATACAAGAATACTGACTACAATAAAGCTTATATTAAGCCCAAGACTGGAAACAATTTACATGTCTATCAGTAGGGAACTGACTGAAAAAAATTACAGTAAAATACAAAAATATGAAAATGCAATAGAATACAATTTAACTTTAAAAAAGAAAATAAAATGGTTCTATGTATACTAATAAGAGACAGAATCCAATAAGTACGTTCACAGGAAAAAAGCAAGATTCAGAAGAGTATAACACTGTTCAACCAGACATTCACTGCTTTGATTTCTGGCATTGCCACACACCAAATAACCTAAAAACTTCCTACAACACAACATCTAGAAATGCTGAGTAAATTATAACTAAAAGCTTTTAAATGTATAACTAAGCTCAAAAGTAAGGGAAATCTCTCACTGAGGTGTGGGATGGAGGAAAGAGGAACCTTTACTTTTTACTTTTCCACCTACTTTTATGTTATAACCAATAAGTATTACTTTTGAAATTAAAAAAGAAATCAGTCCTGAAGTACACTGAAAAAAGATGCTATAAATTTAATAATTCATGCCACTCCCTGAATAACTAAAGCAATGTAATCTCAGGGCAAATTTTCAGGTATAACAGCTACTATTTTATCCAATTTAATTCAACATTTACTACTAAGTACAAGAGCCTTTGAAAAATAATAGCAAGATGAGGTTCCTATTTTTTAAGGAGTTTAGAATCTGTGAGGAAGAATAAGGAGGCAAAAGAAATCAATAATACATGATAGAACATGAAAATGGTCATCCTCTGCATCAAAATTTGAAAACTAAATGTTTAAAATTCCAATTTCTGGTTCGTAACATCAGAACCCCAAACCAGTCTGACATTAGTTTAGATTTTCCATTACTTTTTTTCTTTTTTTTCTCCATTACGTTTTTTGAACTCATCCATCCATTAATCATTTGTGACAATGACTGTACTTACATTAGTGGCAACATACAATTATTAATACAGTTTCTATAGGCTTTGTGATCTCTTCCCACAAATGAATTCTCAGTTGTTTTCTTCCTTTGATTCGTATACCTGTTAATAGGCCACATTTATTATATCAGTACTACTAATCAAAAATAACTGAATTCCCTGGTGGCACAGTGGTTAAGAATCTGCCTTCCAATGCAGGGGACACGGGTTCAAGCCCTGGTCCGGGAAGATCCCACATGCCGCGGAGCAACTAAGCCCATGCGCCACAACTACTGAGTCTGTGCTCTAGAGCCCGCGAGCCACAACTACTGAGCCCGTGTGCCACAACTATTGAAGTCCGCGTGCCTAGAGCCCATGCTCCGCAACGAGAAGCCACTGCAATGAGAAGCCCGCACACTGCAACCAAGAGTAGCCCCCGCTCGCTGCAACTAGAGAAAGCCCGTGCGCAGCAACGAAGACCCAACACAGCCAAAAAATAAACTAATTAATGAAAAAAAAAAAAAAGGAATGGTACTTGTAGAGGCAATAGAGAGAAGTACTGAACTGTCAGGCTCTGGAGCCAGCATGCCTAGCCAGCTACCTGTGTAATCCTGAGCAAGTTTCTTAAAACTCTGTGCCCCACATTCCTCTTCTGTACAATGGGAATAATAACAGTAACAATCTCAGAGTTACTGATTAAGTGAGTAAATGTAAAGCAGATTTTAATATTTGACCACTATTTTCCAAATAGATGAATAAAACTCCAAAATTTTAATAGCACTCTGTTGTTGAGGCTGGTGTGAAAGAGAGTCACATGTTCTGCTTACTCCTAAGCCTTTTGGGGGGCAATCTGGAAATCCCACTTTGAGAATTTATCCTACTGATATTCTTGCACAGGTACGCAAAGAGAGGTATATCAGTTTTTTATTTCATACTGAAACCAAAATGTCCATCAAAAGTGATGACTAAATAAAGAATGGCAAATTTATGACATGAAACACTATGCAGCAGATTGTTTTTTTTAATAGAGTGAGTACACTGATTTACTGACATGGAAAGATCTCAAATAAGTGAAAAATTCAATATGTATACAACAGTGCACATGATAGGTTACCTTTTGCATAAAAAGAGGCTGAAATATCAAAATACATATTCATCCTTGTTTCTTTTTGCACTAAGAGGAACTAGTAACAGTGTGAAGAAACTGGGCAGATGGGAGACAGGATGGGAGGGAAACTTCAAACTGTGTATCTTTTTATTTTTTTGCTTTTTTAGCTACATAAATATCTTACCTATTCGATTGTCAATTTTTACAGTATTTTTAAGTGTCAGGTATACACTTTAAGCTGGCAAATGTCAGCTGCAATTATTACTATTGTTGTTACTAGCAATAGCAGTATTATAA
Organism: Grampus griseus; assembly: GCF_964374135.1. Classification (NCBI taxonomy): domain Eukaryota; kingdom Metazoa; phylum Chordata; class Mammalia; order Artiodactyla; family Delphinidae; genus Grampus; species Grampus griseus. The sequence goes on from NC_139001.1 coordinate 62,144,397, forward strand.
GTATTATTATCACTAACAAGCTCAAAACAGCTCCTTTCTGAAGCTTTTTTCTTACACCCTCTGCACAGAGCCTTCTCTGACTCCCGGACTATTTAAGGAATTTATCATTTTCTACTCTAGTGTAAGCGGCTTAAGGAGCAGGTCAATGTCTTGTTCATTTTTAATATCCTAGGAGCCTTGCTTGTACCTAGTCGATACAAATATTCTGGAATAACAGTAACCTACAAGTACTCCAAAGAAAATAGTGACCATTTCTAACGGGATTAGACTCTATCATTAATTATAAGATCTGAAAACTGAAAAACTTGAATAACTGGATTTGCTAACATTTTTTCGGCTACTGACCAGCCAAAATCTCCTCTCTTTGACTAAGTTTTTCTTTCCCCGGGACTTCCCCAGACACTGACATCATGTCCCAAGCCAAGACACAACATGCATCAACTCTTTAACTCACTGCAATCTCTGAAATGTCTTTTGTCCTAAATCCCAACACCCTGGTACATCATCCCTATCGAAAAAGCATTTGAGTGTTTCCTTTTAGATAGAGGTTCACATGTTAGTCAGTGCATAAAGTGCCCTTTTAACTGGAGAAGACCTAACACATGATTCGTAATTCGCTCAGTGTTTTGTTTGTGCTGGTATGGAAGGTATTCTATAATTGACTGCTCGCTCGGTAGCTCAATTCTAGATGTCATTCCAGCACACCAAATACTCCACTGACAGCTCAACAGTCACTTTTCATACAGGCCCCTCCCCTTCCCTCCTCCCTCAACCCCCATCAGCTCAAGAGCTCCTTCCCTCATACTGACACACTGACAGTTCAGAAGTCCCTTTCCACAAGCTGTCCTCCCCTGCAGCTGCAAGACCACCTCCCCGAGTCGCATCATCCAGCGACCCAATTCGGTCCCCAATATCATCCCTCTCCCAGCCAATCCAAATCACATCATCAGTCTCTTCCCAAGAAACAGGCAGCTTTAAAGCCTTTCCCAGCAAGTACGCAATTGACAGCTCGACAACAGATTCCCCGAGTATCCTCTCTTCTCTCCGCTCCTACCCCACGCACTGGCTCTTTTCTCTCAATCACTCGTTCGCCCTGGCTTCCCCGAAACTTCACAGCCTTGTTCCCTAAATACGCTCTCCGCTCTCCCCCTCCTCCCCATCCCCTTCACCGCTGACAGCTCAGTCACTTCCATCCCCATGTGGCTGCAACCTCCTGCCCCACTCCTTTCCCTTGACAGCTCTGGGTCGGCTCCAAGCTCCCCTCCCCAAGGCCTCCCCAGACCTCGGCCTGGGCCTCCCGCGGTGCCCCCCGCCCCGGAGGACAGCTCCACTCACCCACTCTCCCGCATCACGTTGCTGTCCCCGCAGTCGCAGGCACCGCCGGCCTGGCTGCGGAACATGTTGAAGTCGTGTCCGGTGTGGTCACCCTGGTGGAAGCACTCGGCGCACAGCGACATGCAGGGAGAGATGCCGCACGTCCGGCAGCGGTAGGCCACGAAGTTGGCTGTCCAGACCAGGCCGCAGAGCGCCGCGGGGTCGTAGGCCCGCACCGCCGCGCAGAACTCGTCGTAGCCTCCGCCGCCCGCCAGAAGGCACTTACACCACTCCAGGGCCTCCTCCTCGGCCGCCCCCGGACCGCCCCCGCCGCCGGCCGCCGCCGCCTCCTCGCCGTCTGCAGCCGCAGCCAGCGGCCGCTCGGCGCTCAGCACCCGCTCCAGCAGCGCCTGCAGCTCTTCGGCACCTGCGCGGTTGTCCGGCCGGCTGAGGGCCGCCTTCAGGTGCGCGGCGGTGGCCGCCTTGTCGAGGGCCAGCCCGGGCGCGGGCATCTCGGCTTGCGGTGGCTGCGGACCCCCGACGGCCGCCGCCGCCGCCGCCGCCGCCATGATGAGAGCTCAGAATTTGGAGAGTCCAGGGCCGGCGGCTCCTCCTGGGAGGGTGGGGGAATTGGCTGCTGCGATTGCTCGGCCCTCCCAACTCTCGCGATACCCCGGGGCTGCCGCGCACCTCTGCCTGTGTCCCCGCCCCTGCACACGCCCCCTCGCGCTGGGGTGCCTGCTTCCCGACCCTCTCGCTTGGGACGGACCTCCTGTTTCTTCCTCCGACCTCTTGGCTCTCAACTACAATTGAGAGCCACTAAAATAAGGGACCTGACTTTAAAATTATTTAATATGGAAAATCTTTAATATGGACCATTTTTCCTCTATTTACCTGGGCTGCAGGAATACAGACAGCATCTTTCAGCTGTTTTTTAGGCATCTGCATTTCGTTCTGAGATGTAGATCCCCACTGTTATCAAACCCTTAATTACGATTGAATTACTATTATTATTGAAAACCCCTCCTAATTTTTCGCCCTGTATCAGTTCTTACCCTCACAGCTATTACCAGTTTAATCTTCTAAAGTACATTTTTTAGAGGATTAAAATATATTCTTACTATCACTCTCCTGTTCAAAATCTTTAGTGGAAACAAAAGTCAGAAACTCCTTGAATCTTCTCTTAATGCCCATCACCAACCTATCTTTCTATCATTATCTCCTTGCGCTACTCTCTTTGCCATTTGAAAGAGACCAATGGGACTCTTCAGTGTTTTCTGAAAGATGCTTTATGCCTGTAGTCGTTATTGTTCCTAGTTCCACCCCTACTCCACCCCATACAGTCGCCCCACACTCCTGTTCTAGCAATGTCTGCCCATTTCATTTCCCTTCTTCAAAAATGGCTCTGAGTTGGTCCGTGGGTCGGTGGCCTAGAGCTCGGTTCTCGGCTTTCATGTTCGGAGGTGGGAGGGACACGGGACAGGCCCGCACACCTGACCTGCCCGGAGAGGATCCCCGCACCCAGTAGGAGAAGGAGGAGACTAAGCAGGGAAAAAGACTCATAGCTTCTGATGCGAGTCACGTGCTGGAAGCTGCCCTGGAGCAGATGGACGGGATCATTGCAGGCACTAACACAGGGGTGGATATTAGCGATGGTACCTGTGAGCCTGCCCTGGCTTCCGCGGCTTCCTACATGAACCCCTTCCCGGTGCTCCATCTCGTCGAGGACTTGAGGCTGGCCCTGGAGATGCTGGAGCATTCTCAGGAGAGAGCAGCCCTCCTGAGCCAGATCCCAGGCCCAACAGCTGCCTACATAAAGGGGTAGTTCGAGAAGAGCTGGCTGCGGCTTTCCGGCTCACTTTACACCCGGCATGGGCGCCGATCCCTCCCTCCAGTCCTGCTAAGTACTACTGACTCAGGCTGCAGTGTTTACAGAAAACTTTATGAAGCTTCAAGAAAATGATAGGTCCATAATTCCTCAGTCTGAAATCCTTAATTCCTCAGTATGAAACCCTTGGGTCCACGTGCATTTTAGAACTCAGAGCTTATTAAACTTTAGAAAGGTGAGACAGTGCATGTGTACTGTACTGTATGTACCATCTCTAGCAGATACAGGGCAGGAAACACGTGAACATTTCTTCAGCAAAACTTGTGAATATCTGCATGAAGTGGGATAAACAAAGACTACAAATAGATAATTTACAGTGACCATGTATTTTTACCTTGTATAGATGTGCCTGAATTTATGAAGCCATTTCTCTAATATTGAATTGAAATTATTTTTAATCTTTCACTAATAATATGGCATTGCTGCGCACACACACACAAAAAAAATGGCTCTGAACTTATTTGATGATACAACATTTTGCTTTCGCTATAAAAACCTCATCCCCACCACACTACTAATTGGCAAAGTTCTTGAGGGCAAAAAATGAATCTTCTTCATCATTGCCCATAAGTGTTCAAATATTTGCCTGATTATTGTTGTTAAATGGAATATAATTACAATAGATCATTTTTGTTGCATATTTATTATGTGCCCCGTTCTTTATATATGCTATTTATTTTAACTCTCTCAATAATCGTATGAAGTAAGGAAACTAAAACTTACAGAGGTGATTTATGTGTCCCCAAAACACACAGCTGGCAATCAAATGAGATGTGACTAGAACCCAGGTCCATCTGAATCCAAAGTCCTGCTCTTTCTACCACATCAATGCTTCCCAAACCTGCCTGATCCTAAGACTCACCTTAAGTTCTTACAAAAACAAATTCCAGACCCCCACCCCAGACCCAAGGTATCAAAATCTCCAGAGGTTACACTGCTCTACCTAACAGAATCTGAACCTTGAAAAAGATTATCATTAATGATCTTTCCAGAACTAAAAATCTACAGCTTTTTAAGTTTCTATAGCTCACCTCCAGAGAGCTGGGTGTATTATTAAAAGTAACTTAGTAACACATGGCAGAGGACAACCAAGAATGAAAAAAACTGTAGGAGAAGCGATCCAAGGAAGTAGAATGAGTATTTCCGATCCATAACCAGTGATGTAAATGAACCTAACATAACAAAAACATACTATATCAATTGTCTAGATTCTCTACATTAGTAAAGCATTTCACAATCGTCATTTAACAGTGATAAATAATTCAAATATTGCTCAATAAGTCTCTTTATGAATCACCAAATTATAAACCAAATAAAATCCAGGTGCATTTCAAACTAAGGTAAAACTAGTGTGTATTCACTAATCAGTGTCTGTGGGTTCAGGCAGTTGGGGAAGTGTGCTGGTATCTCTCCAGGATTGCTTTCCTGTGGACAATAACAAGGGCGCCTGCTCTGCTTGACCACTATGATGCATGCTGCACATGCAGCCTTTTCAGCATTCCTTAGTGGTCTCTACACGCTCTGTGAAATTCCTACAAATTTCTACAAAATTCCACCACTTGTCACCAGTGCCTCTTTTCTTCTGTAACAAAAACAAACAAAAAAACTTCAAATGCCCCCCCCATTTCAGTTACATAGACATTACAGCGCACATACAGAAATCTGGACATTTGCCACATTTCCCACCAACTGTGTCCATGAGGATATCAAATATGTTCAAAATCAGAGATCCATTAAAAATAACTGGTAATAACAAGAATAGAAATAACCCAAGTGAAAAATGGGCCAAAAATGTGAATAGACACTTTACCAAAGAAGATATATAAGCGGCCAATAGACATAGAAAACATGCTCAGCATCATTAGTCATTAAGAAAATGCAAGTCAAGGAACTTCCCTGGTGGCGCAGTGGTTAAGAATCCGCCTGCCCATGCAGAGGACACGGGTTCCATCCCTGGTCCGGGATGATCCCACATGCTGCAGAGCAACTAAGCTTGTGTGCCACAACTACTGAGCCCACGTACCACAAGTGCTGAAGCCCGCATGCCTAGAGCCCATGCTCCGCAACGAGAAGCCACCGTAATGAGAAGCCCATGCACCGCAACGAAGAGTAGCCCCTGCTCACCGCAACTAGAGAAAGCCCGTGCGCAGCAACAAAGACCCTACGCTGCCAAAAATAAATACATAAATTAATTTTTTTTAAATGAAGAAAATGCAAGTCAAAACTATGACACACCACTATACACACTAAAATGGCAATAATCAGAAAGAGAGACAGTAACAAATGTTGGCAAGGATATGGAGAAACAGGACCCCTCATACAACATTGACGGGAAGGTAAAATGGTACAGCCTCTTGGGAAAACAGTTTGCCAGTTATGTACTTAAATGTTAAACATAAATTTACCATAGAACTAAACAATTCCACCCCTAGGAATCTACCCAAGAGAATTTAAAACATATACCTACACAAAGACTTGTAGATGAATATTCAGAGCAGTATTATTCATAGTCAAAAACAAAAACTAGAAGTGATCCAAGGGTCTATCAATTTGTAAATGGATAAACAAAATGTGGCATATTCATATAATGCTATACTATTTAACAATAAAAAGAAATGAAGTACTGATGCATGCTACAACATGGGTGAATTTCAAAAATGTTATGTCAGTGAAAGAAGTCAGACACACAAAAAAGTGTACATTGTATTATTCCATTTATCCGAACTGTCCAGAAAAGGTACATTTATAGAGACACAAAATAAATTAGCAGTTGTTTGAAGCTGGGGGTTGAGAACAGGGAGTGCCTGCAAATGAGCACAGAGATCCTTTTAGGCTGATAGGAATGTTCTAAAGATGGAATGGGGTGATGGTTGCACAACTATGTAAATTTACTAAAAATCATTTATTTCTACTCTAAAAACAGGTGAATTTTATGGTATGAAATTATACTGTAATAAAACAGTTAATAATAATAATTAATATACTTGCTATTTGAGATGAGTGAAATCATCAAATATCTGTCTAGGTAGAAACTATATTACTGCTTTAGCTTTCAAAATCAACATGACAGGCTCTCAAATCTTAGCCTCTCCTAGGATGTCTGGGGCTTGTATCATTTGAATCCAGAAAGTCTGACATTTTTCTCTTTCAACTCATTAGTGTAATATAAAAACTCTTCTTCTAAATTACCTCTCAAGTCACCGTGCTGTGTCATGGGGAATTCCTTCAACGATTATATTTCCATGAGGGAAAGCCAGATTGAAATTCAACTGCACCCATTTAAATACATTTAAAGGCTATAGCTGACAAAATTACATTGAATCATTCTGTTACTCTATGGAAGACATTGAATAAATAATAATACAACATACTGCTGTTAAAGAAAGCCACAAAATACCATCTAAAGCTTATGTGCATTTATGTACTGCATCTTAATTTATGTGAATAGGAATCTTGTGATATTTCTAAATTGGCTTTTCAAATTGAAATAAAGCACACACAGAAAAGGTAAAAGCTATAAATGATAAATAACACAATTGCTTCCAAAATTAGAGACCCTTATCAGAGAACTTATAAATGAATGTAAACTCTCCAAAGTTGGTGTTTTTTGTTTTTGCTTTTTGGTTTTGGCTGCATGGCATGTGGGATCTTAGTTCCCCACCAGGGATCAAACCCATGCTTCCTGCAGTGGAAGCACAGAGCCCTAACCACTGGGATGCCAGGGAATTCCCTCCAAAGTTGTTTCTGTATTTATCTGGACTCCCTTGGTTTCAAGAGACAAAAAGCTGACTTAGCTTAAGCCAAAAAGAGGATCATATTAGATCATATAAACAGCTAGGGGAAGAGAGAGGTGAACCTGGATGCATCTCCACCTTTGCTTTCAGTGAGCATTGGCTCCATTGTCCCCAGCTCCAGGTCACATCTCCACAACCTCACAACAGAGAAAAAGGGTCTGTTCTCTGCCAGATCCACTTAAAATCCTGGGGAAGAATTCTGACTGGCCCAGCTCAAGGCCCATGCCACCTCTATCACCAGAAGGAAGAGGAGGAAATACCTGCTGGGAACATAAACATACAAGATACCTACAACTGTATTAACTGTTGAATTTCTGCCTGGCCTCCAAATACACACCAAACCTATGTACACAGCAAGCTCACCAGTTCTAATGGCAACTGTTGAAATTCACACCATAAGAAACATTGTTCCTACTATGTACAAGGAATTCTGCCAGATGATCACATTTAAGATTCATGACAACCCTGAGAGGTAATTATTATTATCACAAGTTTACAAGTAGCAATGATACCCTTCAGTTCATGGTCTTCAAAACATAAGAAAGAACACTGGAAGAGAATTCATTCATTGTTCCTATGCGTGCCTGTCTCTCTTTCTCCTCTCTTCCTCCCACTCTTTCTCCCTTTCCCTCCTCTCTCCCTCCCTCCCTCTCCTCCCTTCCTTCCTTCAAAACTGAGTCATTTAAGACCTTGCAACTATACTTACTGTGATTCTCTCATTTGTTTAATATTAAAACAAGGACATTTTTAGTAAGTTTCTCAACTCATGCTTTACAAATGTTTTGGGGAAAAAAGCATGACAGTACCTAAAGGACTTGACCTATATTAGCTCCTCTACAGACTGGTCTGCGCAACTTTTCCAAGGTTATAAATGCTTAACAACGCTCTGGGAACTTTTTTATTATCATTTAGTATTGTTACAAGTTGTCCTAACCTAATTTTCTCCCCCCTCCCTTTTTTTTAAACAGAGGAAAATTTCCTTCTGTTCATCTCTACTAAAGACTAGAAGATTTTCACCCACTACCTTATTCATGCAACAAATTAATTAAACTCATATTTATTGAACCCCTACTAAGTTGCTCTCTGCAAGAGCTGAGGATAGCACTGTGAACAAAACAGACATGGTCCATGGCATGGTCTGGCATGGCACAACTCCAGGGGGCACCATTCACACAGAATACAATGCTCCTGACATGGAATTTACAGACTGATGGAAGCATATTATGAATTGTAACCTAATCTATAAATACATTATTACTGTTGCTACAATTATTACTTCTGATCTTGGAGTGAGAAAACATTTTTTTAATGGACACAAAAAGTACTAACCACAAAAGAAAAGGCTTACTAACAAAATGGGTCACAATATTGTAAATTTCTGTTCATTAAACGACACCATTAAGAGTTACAAAAAAAAAAAACAGGAAAAAAAAAGAGTTAGAGTTTCTGTTTGGGATGATGAAAAAGTTTGGAAACAGATAGTAGTGATAGTTGAATATTATGAACATAATTATTGCCACTGAATTTTACCCAAAGAATAGTAAAAATGGCAAATTTTGTTATATATATTTTACCATAATTTTAAAAAATTAATAAGATACCAAAAACTATTGAATTGTACATTTTAAATTGGTGAATCGTATGGCATGTAAATTATGTCTCAAGAAAGCTGTTAATAAAAAGAGACCACTAAGAGTAAAAAGGCAAGCTAAAGAGTAGGAGAGAATATTTGCAACGTCTGACCCAAAAAGGATGTTCCTCTAGAATATATATTGAATTCCTACCAATCAAAAAGGAAATGAATCATCCCAATAGAAAATTGGACAAGCAATTTCAATGGACATTTCATAAAAGAAGATATCCAGATGGCAAATAAACATGTGAAATTAGTAATCAGAAAATTGCTAACTAAAACCATATTGAGTGTACTATACATTCAACAGGATGGCTTAAATTTAAAAGACTAATAATACCAAATATTGGTGAAAATGTGGAGTACCTAAAACTATCAATTAGTGTCAGAAGGAGTGCAAAATGGTTCAGCCACTTTGGAAAAAAGTTCAGCAGTTTCTTATAAAGTTAAACACCTACTCTATGATCCTAAAATTACACTTAAGGGAAACAAAAAGATATATATCCAGAAAAAAAATTATATAAGAATATTCATAGTAATGTTATTTATATTAGCCAAAAACTAGAAACAATCCAAATATCCATCAACAGATGAAGGTATAAACAAATTGTGGTATATTCATACAGTGGATACTGCTCAGCGATGAAGGGGAATGAACGACGTACATTAAGGGTGAAGCTCAAAAACCTTACACTAAGTGAAATAAAGCAAACACAAAAGAGTATGTTTGCATGATTCCATTTATATGAAGTTTTGTAATAGGCAAAAGTAAGCTATGATGATCAAAATCAGATCAGTGGTTGCCTGTGGGATGGCAGTAATTGGTAGGAACAGAAGGGAAATTACTGTGATGAATGGAACTGTATCTTAATTGGGGTGTTGTTTACATGGTACATTTGTTATTCACATTTCATCAAACTGTACATAAGATTTGTGCATTTTATGTAAACTATATCTTAATTTTAAAAACTGAAACTAAATATCCATAAACAGTAGAATAAATATAGTATATTCATATAATGAACCACTATACAATGAAAATGAGCAAACATGAATGAATCTTACAGACACAATGCTGAGCAAAAGAAATCTGACAGGGCTTCCCTCGTGGCGCAGTGGTTGGGAGTCCACCTGCCGATGCAGGGGACATGGGTTTGTGCCCCGGTCCGGGAAGATCCCACATGCCGCGGAGCGGCTGGGCCCGTGAGCCATGGCCGCTGAGCCTGCGCGTCTGGAGCCTGTGCTCCGCAACGGGAGAGGCCACAGCAGTCAGAGGCCCGCGTACCAAAAAAAAAAGAAAAGAAAAGAAATCTGACATAGTGAGTATGATTTCACTTGTATAAAATTTTAAAAAAGGCAAAATTAATCTATGATGTTAAAAGTCAGGAGAGTGATTACTTTCGGAGAGTGGGGCGGGGGAGTGATTGGAGGGGAACCTGAGGGGGATGTTTCTAGGTGTTGATAGTATTCAATCTCTTCTCTTCTATGTCTTCTTTTTTTAAAATAAATTTAGTTATTTATTTTTGGCTGGATTACATCTTTGTTGCTGCGTGCGGGCTTTCTCTAGTTGTGGCTAGCGGGGGCTTCTCTTCATTGCGGTGCACGGGCTCCTCATTGTGGGGGCTTCTCTTGCTGCAGAGCACAGGCTCTACGCTTGCGGGCTTCAGTAGTTGTGGCACGTGGGCTCAGTAGTTGTGGCTCACGGGCTTTAGAGTGCAGGCTCAGTAGTTGTGGCGCACGGGCTTAGTTGCTCTGTGGCATGTGGGATCTTCCCGGACTAGGGCTCGAATCCGTGTCCCCTGCATTGGCAGCCGGATTCTTAACCACTGCACCATGAGGGAAGCCCCTCTTCTATCTCTTGATGGTAGTTATACAGATTTGTTCACTGTATTCACTTGTTCAGTGAGCTATTCATTTATAATTTGTGTTTATATATGTTATATGTCAACAAAGTTTTTTAAATTAGTACTACTGGTGAGGATGATACATATTTTGCACTTAATAACTTATGAATAAGTAAATGAGTCTTCAGCACTGAATAAGAAATATTCCAGGGACTTCCCTGGCTGTCTAGTGGTTAAGACTCCGTGCTTCCACTGCAGGGGACACAGGTTCGATCTGTAGTCAGGGAACTAAAATCCTGCATGCTGCATGGTGCAGCCAAAAAAAAAAAAAAAAGAGAGAGAGAGAGAGAAAGAAACATCCCAAATTTGAAAGTTAAATGTGATTATGAATTTACTTAAATTGAAATATTAGGAAACATACTTTCTAATATTAGAAATATTAGAATAGTTCATATTTAAATTTCAGGGAGCCTCTTTGCCTCTCTTTCACACATATAAAGGAGAGACTATAAAGGTCATTTCCTGACAACAACACAATATGATCAAGAGTCAGAGTGAGAATTCAAAAAGAGTTCCTATCTCCAATGTGCCCCTGCAGAACACATGCATAAATATACTTAGAACACATATTTTTGCCTGCTACAGAAAGCGGGTAGAATTCCCTAAAAAGAAAAAAAGGAAAGAATATTAAATTATTGAAGTAGTGTAGAAAGAGAAAGGGAAGCAACTAGGATATGTAGAACAAAGCCTGAGATAAATATTCATAGAAGGATGTTTGGGTAATGATCAGGAGTCTTTCTACTATAAGAGTCCCTGAGGTTATGCCCCTGGCCCCTGGCACAATTGAACTGTGTTTGGACAATTCACACTACTTGTCCAATCACACTGACTTGGGCAGTTCATCAAATATGATTTGATAATGTAACTTGAGTTTCTTGAGAACCAGGAAGCATGTCTTTTTTCTTTTAGGCTGTGCCATGTCTTAGCTGCAGCACTCGGGATCTTCCGCTGTGGCATGCATGCAGGATCTAGTTCCCCAACCAGGGATTGAACCCCAACCCCCTGCATTGGGAGCACGGAGTCTTACCCACTGGACCACCAGGGAAGTCCCAGGAAGCATGTCTTAATTAAATATTTTCCAGAACTTAACACAGTATCTTACAAATTCCAAACATTCAATATTTGAATATTTACTAATCAATTCTCAAAGTATGGAGTGCAGACTCTTGAGGGGACCGAGACCCTTGCAGGAAGTCAAGATTATTTTCAGAATAGTAATAATACATTATTTGCTTTTTAAACTCTCATTATTTCAGGAGCGTACAGTGGAATTTTCCAGATGCTACAGGATATATGATGATGTCATCATTCTGGCCATGAACTGTGTTCTTTGTATTCTTATGTTTTTTAGAATTCTCTGAGGTAGTAGGATTAGAATTTAAATGTGTATTTTCAGATAGTAAGTTTTTTCTCAGTACTTCTATCATATTCTTGCTGGCTTTATTCAGTTATTTCTGCCATAGTCTCTGCAATCTCATTATCATGGACTAAATTGTTATTTTGAAATTATTAAGTTATCGCACTATGCAAACAAAAAAAAAGTCAGTACTATTTGTTCTCATTTTTCACAATTTTTTAAATTTGAAAACATTTCTAAATTTTTAGTTTTATCTAAAACTGTTGCTTTTAAGAAGTTAGAATTAATATTGTTTTCTAAAATAGAAGACTTAACATTTAAGAATGACTCTTTGGCTTAAAAGGGGGAGATTAAATCTACAAACATGGCTAGACCTGCTACTTTCCTCGTATTTGAGCAGATTCAGTGCCATATAATCATCAAACAGGATCTTCAATGTGAATGTTAGACAGAAAACACATTCTATGTTGAAACACTCTGAGTATTGAATAACTTTCTTGAACCTCATGGTGTATCCTGGAACAACTGCATTGACATTTGCACTGATGTTGCAAAAGCCAACGATGGACAAAACTGTAACTTAATATGAATCAAGGCAATGGCACTAAACTATCTAGTTGACATTACATTTGTCTCTGTTAAATACTTGCAGAAAAACAAGCCAGCTTCCCTTTAAAATGGCCTCAATAAGGCAGCAAAAAACATTAATTTGATTACATTTTGATCCATGAGGATGCATCTTAAAATTCTCAATGACTTAGTGATTTCACATAAAGCACTTTTATTGCATACTGAAATATCCTCGTAGTCTCCAGGAAACAGCACATGTGCAATGCTGTAAGCTGAACCAGCAGCTTAAAAAAAAAAAAATGTGGCAAAATATACATAACATGCAAATGAACTTATCTGCAAAACAGAAAGAGACTCACAGACACAGAAAACAAACTAATGGTTACTGAAGGGAAAGGGGGGTAGGGGAGGGATAAATTAGGAGGCTGGGATTAACATATACACACTACTATGTGTAAAATAGATAACCAACAAGGACTTACTGTATAGCACAGAGAACTATACTCAATATTATGTAATAACCTATAAGGGAAAAGGATCTGAAAAAGAATAACTAAATAAATTATATATATATGAATCTCTGTGCTGTACACCTAAAACTTACACAATATTATAAATCAACTATATTTCAATTTTAAATTTCTTTTAAAAATTGTGGCAAAATACACATAACACTATTTTAATCACTTTAAGTGCATAATTAGGTGGTATTAAGTACATTTACAATTTTGGGCAACTATCACCACCCACCTCCAGAACTTTTTCATCAGCCCAAAAAAAACTTTGTACCTGTTAAACAACAACTCCCCATTTCCCTCTTTCCCTAGCCCCCCAGTACCTCTATTCTACTTTCTGTCTCTATGAATTTGCCTATTCTAGATATTTCACAGAAGCAAAATCACACAATAGCTGACATTTTGTGTCTGGCTTTTTTTCATTTGGCATGTTTTCAAGGTTCATTCAAGTTGTAGCAAGTATCCAAATTTCATTCTTTCTTATGGCTAAATAATATTCCATTATATGTACACCACATTTTGTTTATCCATTCATCTATTATTCACACTTGTGTTGTTTCCACCTTCTGGCTATTGAGCATAATGCTAAAATGAACATTGGTGTATAAGTATCTGTTTGGGTTCCTGCTTTCAATACTTTGGGGTATATATCTAGAAGTGTGATTGCTGGATCTTATAATGACACTATGTTTAACTTTATGAGAAGTTAATTGGTGTCCACAGCAGCTGTACTGTTTTACAGTCCCACCAGCATTGCATAAGAAATCCAATTTCTCCATATCCTTGCCAACACTTGTTATTTTCTATTATTGATAATAGCCATCCTAATGTGTGTGTGAGCTTATTGTGGTTTTGATATATATTTCCCTAATGACAAATGATGTTGAACATCCTTTCATGTGCCTATTGGCCTATTATATACTTTCTTTGGAGAAATGTCTACTCACATCCTTTGCCCATTTTTGAATTGGCTTATTTGTCTTTTTGTTATTGCGTTGTAGGAGTTCTTTACATGTTCTGGATAGTAATCACACAATTTTACTTGCAAATATGATTGACAGACTAACTATGGTTATTCAGACTTGGTATTTGGCAGCCATTTTCTGAAATGGATGAAGTAAGCCTTTACTTTCATAGAAAACACCTGGAAGTATTTTTTGCCAATGAAAAAAATTTCAAGCAAAATTTAATATTTTGGAAAATTTGTATACACCACCACGAGCTTGACAGTGTTTCTAACACTTAAAAAATTTTTCTGGGGAGATCAGTGGTGATATTAATAAATGTGATTTTTTGATATTGTATAAAAAAACATGTCAGAAGACTTGGAAAATTCAGTGAACCAATATTTTCCAAATGATTGATACATAATGTTACCAAATTGGGTGTGAGTAAAAAATTCTATTCAAAGTCCAAGAAAGACTAACGGATTGAAACTTACTAGTATAAGTTCCTCAATATGGCTAAGGTTTCCACAAATAAACTTCAAGAAGTTACCTCTTTCAAATTGTGTCACAACAAAGAGGAATATCTACAATCATCTGAATAGGCAATGAAAATACTCCTGGCTTCTCCAACTAAATATCTTTGTCAGGCTGAATTTTCTTCAAATACTTCAACCAAAAAAACATATCACAGCAAATAGAATGCAAAATCAGATATGAGAATCCAACTGCATTCTATTAAGCCAGACATTACAGAGATTATAAAACAAGGTTTCTCTTCTCACTAATATTTTTTGTTTTGAAAAACAGAGTTATTGGGGATTCCCTGGTGGTCCAGTGGTTAGGACTTCGCACGTTCACTGCCGAGGGCCGGAGTCCAATCCCTGGTCAGAGAACTAAGAGCCCACATGCTGTGCAGTGCAGCCAAAAAAATTTTTTTTTAAATTTCTCAGTATTAATTTCCAGTAATATAATATATCAGTAAATAGATATATCAGCATATACAACCCATATAAACAAAATATTTTTTGAGATCCTTAAAAATTTGAAAGAGTATAAAACTGTCCTGACACCCAAAAGTTTGAAAACTCTAAGAATAATGTATAAATAACTGGTTAGATATTGTCATAAACTTTTTTGTAAAATTAAGTTTATTAGTGTATAATTTACATGTAGTAAAATTGACCCTTTTTAGTTACATTCTATGAATTTTGGCAAATGAATACCCATATAATCACCAAAGTCCATCATCACCAAAAGTTTCTTCATATACCTTTTATAGTCAAGCCCTCCCAAAGCCAGTCCCTGGCATCCACTGATCTGCATTCACTTCTGATAGTTTTGCCTTTTCAGAGTGTCACATACATGAAATTATACAATATGTAGCTTTTTGAGTTTGGCTTCTTTTACTTTTTTTTTTTATTTTATATTGGAGCATAGTTGATTAACAATGTTGTTTTAGTTTCAGGTGTACAGCTACGTGATTCATTTATACATACACATGTTATCTATTCTTTTTCAAATTCTTTTCCCATTTAGGTTATTACAGAGTATTGAGCAGAGTTCCCTGTGCTATACAGTAGGTACTTGTTGGTTGTCTGTTTTAAATATATAGCAGTGTGTACATGTCAATCCTAAACTCCCAATCTATCCCTCCCTACCTCTCTCCCCTCAGCGCCCCCCCCCCCGCCCTGTAACCATAAATTCATTCTCTAAGTCTGTGAGTCTGTTTCTGTTTTGTAAATATGTTCATTTGTATCATTTTGGCTTCTTTCACTGAATGTAATGCTTTTGAAATTCACCCACATTGTTGCATTTATCAGTAATTAATTTTCTTAACTGATGAGTAGTATTCTATGGTATGTATGGATGTACCACAAATTGTCCATTCAGGGATTTCCCTGGTGGTCCAGTGGCTAAGACTCTGCACTCCCAATGGAAGGGGCCCAGGTTCAATCCCTGATCAGGGAACTAGATCCCACGTGCTGCAACTAAGACCCAACGCAACCAAATAAATAAATATTTTTGAAAATTTATCCATTCACCAGTCGGTGAACATTTGGATTCATTTTTTTTCCTTTTTTTTTTTTTTTTTTTTTTGCGGTACGCGGGCCTCTCACCATTGTGGCCTCTCCTGTTGCGGAGCACAGGCTCCGGATGCACAGGCTCCGGATGCACAGGCTCAGCGGCCATGGCTCACGGGCCCAGCCGCTCCGCAGCATGTGGGATCTTCCCGGACTGGGGCATGAACCCGTGTCCCCTGCATTGGCAGGCGGACTCTCAACCACTGTGCCACCAGGGAAGCCCCCTTTTTTCCAATTTTGAATTAAGCTGTTATAAACATCTATATACAGGTGTCTACGTGAACATGTGTCTTCATTTCTCTGAGGTAAATACCCACAAGTGAAATTCTGAGTCATGATAAGTGTATGTTTAACTTTATAAGAAACTGCCAAACTATTTTCCAAGGAAGTCATTTTGCATTCCTATAAGCAATGTGTGAGAATTCCAGGTGTTCTGTATTTTCTCCAGCACTTGGTATTGTGAGTTTTCTCTTTTTCCTCCTATTTTATTTTAGCCACTCTAATAGATGGTAATAATTGCTGCTAAACTTTTCAAAGATTTATCTTTGGTTTCCTCAAGTAAATTATTAACTGTCTAGCGGAAGGAGGTACACATCTATGTAGCTCCCAGTTACCATTAGAATAGTGTCTATTACATAGAACCAATGGCAAATTTTACTATTCCATCAAATAAATTTTAAGCGAACGGGTCTCCTGTTGATGTGGGGAAAGTATTTGCTTGTTAAGTCTTGTGGTATCCATTTAAATTACTCTTTAATCCTCTTTATCAATGTCCTGTACAAATCAATCTTGCTCCTATACTTTTTTAAAGAGTCAGCAATAGAAAAGCAGCTTTCTTCTACATCTCAAGTTCTTGTCATCACTATGGAGAGTTCAACGTCTGTGCAGATAATATACCGGACATTGATCTTCTCCGTCTACTCCCCTGCAGCCACCCATTCTCATGGACTCACCCTCAGCTTTGTCATTTCTTAGAAGTGATTCACATACTAATGTATTTTGTACCCACATTTTAGTGACTAACTTTTTTTAAACATTCAAATTATTTTAAGTAAATTTAAAGAGGTGTGCAAACATCACCAAAATCCAGTTTTAGAACATTTTCATCATCTTAAAAAAGATCCCTTGGGCTTCCCTCATGGCTCAGTGGTTAAGAATCCACCTGCCAATGCAGGAGACACGGGTCAGAGTCCTGGTCCAGGAAGATCCCACATGCAGTGGAGCAACGAAGCCCGTGTGCCACAACTACTGAGCCTGCGCTCTAGAGCCCACAAGCCACAACTACTGAGCCCACGTGCCTAGAGCCTGTGCTCTGCAACAAGAAAAGCCACCGCAACGAGAAGCACACGCACCGCAACGAAGAGTAGCCCCTGCTCACCGCAACTAAAGAAAGCCTGTGTGCAGCAGCAAAGACCCAACGCAGCCAAAAATAAAATAAAATAAAAATAAAAAAGATCCCTCATTCTCTTTCCAGTCAATCACTGTTCCTGTCTCCAGCCCCATGTGCTATATACAAATATTAAACCTCAATATTCCCTTATTTGAACTCAACCTCTATTATTCTAGATCTCTTACTCCTTTTCTTCCATTAAAACTATTATTGGGCTTCTCTGGTGGCGCAGTGGTTGAGAGTCCGCCTGCCGATGCAGGGGACACGGGTTGCAGCTTAGTTGCAGCTAAAAAAACAAACAAACAAACAAAAACTATTATTAACTTGATTAAGTCCTTACCCCTATATTACTGTCTCCCTCAATTTCATCCCCTTCCTTGTCCCTTTTTTCTCCATCTAGCTACGTACTCCCTGGTCCATCACCACAAACATTGTCCTGCCAGTTCCACCCACACTCTCAACCCTCATGCTTCTGTTGTCAAAACTACTATCCTGAATCTGTTCAACTTTAAGGCCTCCCTTGCCCCTGCCTCAATATTTCAGGAGAAAAAATATATAACTTTGCAGAATGGTGCATTAGAGCTATTGCCTTTGAAGAAATTTCTTCAACCTGATAAAAGAGCATCTGTGAAAAACCCACAGCTAACACCATGCTTAATAGTGAAGTGCTTAAGACTGAAAGTTTTCCCTCTAAGATCAAGAAAGCCTACTTCCACCACTGTTATTAATATTGTATTAGAGGTTCCACCCAGAGTAATTAGACAAGGGGGGGGGAAATCAAGATTGAAAATAAAGAAGTAAAACTATTTCTATTTGCAGATGACAGGGCATTATATATAGAAATTATATACTAAGCATTATATACTAAGAAATACACATACACACAATTAGAGCTAATGAGTTCAGAAAAGTTGCAGGACCAATAACAAAAATCAATTGTATTTCTATACACTAGCAATGAATGATCTGAAAATAAAATTAAGAAAACAATTCAATTTACAATAGCATCAAAAAGGATAAAGTACTTAGTAATGAATTTAACAAAAAGTGCAAGACATACACTTAAAACTATAAAATATTGTCAAAAGAAATTAAAGAAAGTCTTAAAGATTGAAAGGCATTCCATGTTTATAGATTGGAAGATTTAATATTATTAAGATGGTAATACTCCCAAATTGATCTACAGATTCATTGCAACTCCTATCAGAGTCCCAACTGTTTTGTTTTGGGGGTGTTTTTGGCAGAAATTTACCAATTTGTCTTAATATTCATATGGAAATGCAAGCAACCCAGAGAGCTGAGACAATCTTGAAAAGGAAGAACAAAGTTGAAGGACCAATACTTCCCATTTCAAAACTCACTACAAAGCTAAAGTAATAAAGACAATGTGGTATTGACATAAGGAGACACATATAGATCATGAAGTAGAAGT
This sequence comes from Grampus griseus, assembly GCF_964374135.1. Classification (NCBI taxonomy): domain Eukaryota; kingdom Metazoa; phylum Chordata; class Mammalia; order Artiodactyla; family Delphinidae; genus Grampus; species Grampus griseus. Next base: position 62,163,222 of record NC_139001.1, read on the forward strand.
GGGAGTCTAGAAATAAACTCATACATCTATGTTCAATTGATTTCTACAAGGATGCCAAGACCACTCAAAGACAACAGAGTCTTTTCAATAAGCTGTGTTTAGTTAACTGGATATCCACATACAAAAGAATAAATGTGTATCTCTACATCATACTATATTAAAAAGTCTACTCAAGATCAAAGACCTAAATGAAAGAGCTAGAACTATAAAACTCTTAGAACACATAGGTGTAAATTTTCATACCTTGAATTGGGCAACAGTTTCTTAGAAATAACACTTAAAAATAGATTCGATATCATCAAAATTTTAAACTTTTGCATGTTAAGGGAAAGGGAAAACACAACCCACAGAGTGTGAGACAATATTTGCAAACCATCTATCAGGTAAGGATCTAGTATCCAGAATATGCAAAGAACTCTTACAACTCAACAATAAAAACACTAATAATACAATTTTTAAATGGGCAAAGGATTTGGATAGTCATTTATTTGAAAAAGATACACAAATTGCCAAGAAGGATATGAAAAAAAGCTCAATATCACCAGTCATCAGGAAAATGCAAATACCACTTCACACCTGCTAAGATGGCTATAATTTAACAAATAGAAAACACGTGTTGTTGACAATACAGAAAAAATTGGAATCCTCATACATTGCTTGTAGAAAGGTAATGCAGTGCAGCCACTGTGGAAAAGTTCGGTGTTCCTCAAAAAGTTAAACATAAAATTAACATATGACCCAGCAATTCCACTCCCAGATATATAGTCTAGAGAACTGAAGACATATTCATGTCAAAACTTGTGCATTAATGTTCATAGCAGTGTTATTCATAATAGCCAAAAAGTCAAAACAACCTAAATGTCTATCAACTGATGAATGGATACACAAAAGTGGTATATCCATACAATGAAATATTATGCAGACATAAAAAGGAGCAAAATTCTGATACATGCTACAACATGGATGGACCTTGAAGACGTGCTAAATGATGAAGCCAGAAACAAAAGGATGCATATGACTTCATTTGCATGAAATGTTTGGAACAGGCAAATTCATAGAAACAGAAAGCAGATTAGTGATTGCCAGGTGCTAGGGGAAGAGGAGGAATAGGGAGTATTACTAATGGGTGTGGTGCTTCTTTCTGGAATGATGAAAATGTTCTAGAATTAGTGCTGTTGGTAATACAACCTTGTAAATCTACTTAAAAATCACTGAATTTTATACTTTCAAGTGACAAATTTTACCTCAATTAAAAATACACATATATGGCCTATAATATTTCTGCTTCCAGGAAGAGAGAGTAGATGTACTTTTCTTTATTCACCCCTGAGTACAACTGAAAACCCTGGACATTATATATAAAACAAACATGAAAAAACTCTGAAAGGGGAGAGAAAAAAGCAGACTGGCTAGAGCCCTAAGATCAAAGGAAGAACACAGTGGGTAAGTTCCCTGAGTTTTCTTTTGGTCTCATATAGTCCAGATTTGGAGCTGAAGAATCCAGCAATTCATAAACACCAATAGATGCAGACAAAAAGGGAAAGGGGCAGTCTATCAAGAAGGAAAACTTTCAGACAATAATCACTCTATTCCAGCCAAACACCACAGAAAACACTGTGGTCCCAGCCACATCCACACTAGTAAAGGCCAAGTGGGGAGCCTAGACTTCCACCTTACTCAGGTTGTGCCAAGGTCCCCATCCCCTGCTCCTCCCAACCCCATTTTTAGTGGAGACCACATAGGGAGACTACACTTCCATCCCCATTTGACAATAATAAGGAATATAACATGGGATATAGCTCTTGAAGGATAATAGCTCTTGAAGGATAATAAGGAAATATTAATAAACAACTTTACAAACATAGATTTCACAATTTAGATGAAATGAACCAATTCCTTGAAAAATAGAAATTACTACAACCTAATACGAGATAGATAATTTGAATAACGCTATAGCTAATAAGGAAATTAAATCCATAAGTTAACACTCCCTCATTTCCAGGCCCAGATAGTTTCACTTGAGAATTTTACCAAACAGTTAAAGAAGAATTAACACTAATTCTATGCAATCTCTTCCAGAAAAAGTAATAGAAGGGAACATACTCCATTCACTTTATGAAGCTAGTAATACCCTGCTACTGAAACCAAACAAAGCCAGTACAAAAAATGAAAATTACAAATAGTAATCATAAATATAGATGCAAATATCTTTAATAAAATATTAGCAAATAGAATTCAACAATGTCTAAAAAGAATTTTACATCCTGACCAAGTAGGATTTCATCCAGGAATGCAAGTCTGGTTCAATACTTGAAAATCAATCAATGTAATCCACCATATTAAAGGCTAAAGATGAAAAAAAAATCACATGATCATATCAATTGATGTAGAAAAAGCCTTTCATAAAATTTAATACCCATTCATGATCAAAACTCTCAGAAAACAAGGAATAGAGGAGAACTTCCTCAGCTTGATGACAAACATCTACAAAAAACCTACAGCTAACGCTATACTTAGTGGTGAAAGAATGAATGCTCTCCCCCCCGAACTGGAAGTAAGGCAAAAGATGTCCACTCTCACCACTCATATTCAACATAACACTAGAAGTGCTAGTCAGTGCAGTAAGGCAAGCAAAGGAAATGTAAGGCATGTAGATGAGAAAGGAAGAAATGAATTTGTCCCTAGTTAGAGATGACATGATTTTCTACATAGAAAATTACAAGGAACCTACCAAAAGCAAAACAAAACAAAACAAAAAGTTCCCAGAACAAGTGAGTATAGTAAGATTGCAGGATACAAGATAAACACAAAAATCTATTATATTGGGTCGGCCAAAAATTTCCTTTGGTTTTTTTTTTTTTTTTTTTTTTTGTGGTACGCGGGCCTCTCACTGTTGTGGCCTCTCCTGTTGCAGAGCACAGGCTCCGGACACGCAGGCTCAGCGGCCATGGCTCATGGGCCCAGCCTCTCCGCGGCATGTGGGATCTTCCCAAACCGGGGAACCACTGCGCCACCAGGGAAGCCCTCCTTCGGTTTTTAAGTAAAAATAAAACCCACATTTTTCATTGTCACCAAGAACTTATTGAACAACGTATTCACCGTTTTGTTCCACTACCTTCTGCCATTTTTCAGGCAACTTCATAACTCCATCTTCCCAAAACATTTTATCTCTTTGAGCAAAGAACTGTTCCAGGTGTCTTTTACAATATCCCAGGGAACTGAAATTTTTTCTGTTAAGAGAACTTTGTAAAGACCGAAATAAATGGAAATCCGAAGGTGCAATGTCTGGTGAAAATGGCAGATGGTGTTGTATGAAATGACAGAAGGTTAGCACTCCCCTTGACAAGGATGGAAGAGGCCTTCGGGCCTAACAACACGCATACAGTTAAGGCATTGCCATTTACTTCGTGGCATCTAACCACTGTTTTTACCCATTTATGATAAAAACTCTCCAGAAAGTGGGCATAGAGGGAAACTACCTCAACATAATAAAGGCCATATATGACAAACCCACAGCAAACATCATTCTCAATGGTGAAAAACTGACAGCACTTCCTCTAAGATCAGGAATAAGACAAGGATGTCCACTCTCACCACTATTATTCAACATAGTTTTGGAAGTCCTAGCCACAGCAATCAGAGAAGAAAAAGAAATAAAAGGGGGCTTCCCTGGTGGCGCAGTGGTTGAGAGTCCGCCTGCCGGTGCAGGGGACACGGGTTCGTGCCCCAGTTGGGAGGATCCCACATGCCGCAGAGCAGCTAGGCTCATGAGCCATGGCCGCTGAGCCTGCACGTCCAGAGCCTGTGCTCCGCAATGGGAGAGGCCCCAACAGTGAGAGGCCCACGTACAGAAAAAAAAAAAAAGGAATACAAATAGGAAAAGAAGAAGTACTGTCACTGTTTGCAGATGACATGATACTATACATAGAGAATCCTAAAAATGCCACCAGAAAACTACTAGAGCTAATCAATGAATTTGGTAAAGTTGTAGGATACAAAATTAATGCACAGAAATCTCTTGCATTCCTATATACTAATGATGAAAAATCTGAAAGAGAAATTATGGAAACACTCCCATTTACCATTGAAACAAAAAGAATAAAATACCTAGGAATAAACCTACCTAAGGAGACAAAAGACCTGTATGCAGAAAACTATAAGACACTGATGAAAGAAATTAAAGATGATACCAACAGATGGAGAGATATACCATGTTCTTGGATTGGAAGAATCAATATTGTGAAAATGACTATACTACCCAAAGCAATCTACAGATTCAATGCAATCCCTATCAAATTACCAATGGCATTTTTTATGGAACTAGAACAAATCACCTTAAAATTTGTATGGAGACACAAAAGACCCCGAATAGCCAAAGCAGTCTTGAGGAGAAAAAACAGAGCTGGGGGAATCAGACTCCCTGACTTCAGACTGTACTACAAAGCTACAGTCATTAAAACAATATGGTACTGGCACAAAAACAGAAACATAGGTCAATGGAACAAGATAGAAAGCCCAGCGATAAACCCACGCACCTATGGTCAACTAATCTATGACAAAGGACGCAAAGATATACAATGGAGAAAAGACAGTCTCTTCAATAAGTGGTGCTGGGAAAACTGGACAGCTACATGTAAAAGAATGAAATTAGAACACTCCCTAACACCATACACAAAAATAAACTCAAAATGGATTCGAGGCCTAAATGTAAGACCGGACACTATAAAACTCTTAGAGGAAAACATAGGAAGAACACTCTTTGACATAAATCACAGCAAGACCTTTTTTTTTTTGCGATACGTGGGACTCTCACTGCTGTGGCCTCTCCCGTTGCAGAGCACAGGCTCCAGATGCGCAGGCTCAGCAGCCATGGCTCACGGGCCCAGCCGCTCGGCGGCATGTGGGATCCTCCCGGCCCGGGGCACGAACCCATGTCCCCTGCATCAGCAGGCGGACTCTCAACCACTGTGCCACCAGGGAAGCCCACAGCAAGATCTTTTTTGATCCACCTCTTAGAGAAATGGAAATAAAAACAAAAATAACCAAATGGGGGCTTCCCTGGTGGCGCAGTGGTTGAGAGTCCGCCTGAGGATGCAGGGGACACGGTTTCGTGCCCTGGTCCGGGAAGATCCCACATGCCGCGGAGCGGCTGGGCCCGTGAGCCATGGCCGTTGAGCCTGCGCGTCCGGAGCCTGTGATCCGCAACGGGAGAGGCCACAGCAGTGAAAGGCCCGCGTATGGCAAAAAAAAAAAAAATAACCAAATGGGACCTAATGAAACTTCAAAGCTTTTCCACAGCAAAGGAAACCATAAATAAGAGGAAAAGACAACCCTCAGAATGGGAGAAAATATTTGCAAATGAATCAACGGATAAAGGATTAATCTCCAAAATATATAAACAGCTCATGCAGCTCAATATTAAAGAAACAAACAACCCAATCCAAAAATGGGCAGAAGATCTAAATAGACATTTCTCCAAAGAAGACATACAGATGGCCAAGAAGCACACGAAAAGCTGCTCAACATCACTAGTTATTAGAGAAATGCAAATCAAAACTACAATGAGGTATCACCTCACACCAGTTAGAATGGGCATCATCAGAAATTCTACAAACAACAAATGCTGGAGAGGGTGTGGAGAAAAAGGAACCCTCTTGCACTGTTGGTGGGAATGTAAATTGATACAGCCACTATGGAGAACAGCATGGAGGTTCCTTAAAAAACTAAAAATAGAATTACCATATGATCCAGCAATCCCACTACTGGGCATATACCCAGAGAAAACCATAATTCAAAAAGACACATGCACCCCAATGTTCATTGCAGCACTATTTACAATTGCCAGGTCATGGAAGCAACCTAAATGCCCATTGACAGATGAATGGATAAAGAAGTTGTGGTACATATATACAATGGAATATTACTCAGCCATAAAAAGGAACGCAATTGAGTCATTTGTTGAGACATGGATGGATCTAGAGACTGTCATACAGAGTGAAGTAAGTCAGAAAGAGAAAAACAAATATCGTATATTAACGCATGTATGTGGAACCTAGAAAAATGGTACAGATGAACTGGTTTGCAGGGCAGAAGTTGAGACACAGATGTAGAGAAAGCATACGGACACCAAGGGGGGAAAACCGCGGTGGGGTGGGGATGGTGGTGTGCTGAATTGGGCGATTGGGACTGACATGTATACACTGATGTGTATAAAATTTATGACTAATAAGAACCTGCAGTATAAAAAACAAACAAACAAACAAAAGACAACTAAACTTTCTTTGGGTTATTTGTATGGAAATATGTTAATATAAATGTTTCAGACATTACATGAAATTTCTAAAGATCTTATATGTTCTGGTATAATGTTATAAGTCATAATTCTAGTTATTACTTTAAAATGTATATCTCAGAAATTTTAAAAAATAAAGAAAAAAGGAAAAAAAAATAAAGGAAAGAAAAAGAAATAAAGAAAAAAAATAAACGGCGGATGAATGAGAACTTCCCAGACAAGCTGTAATAGTTTTTGCGTGGTCATCAAACAAACATGCAGTCTTGCATTATCCTGATAGAAGATTATGCGTTTTCTGTAATTCTGGATGTTTTTCGTCTAGTGCTGCTCCCAGTTGGTCTAACTGGGAGCAGTACTTGTTGGAATTAATCGTTTGGTTTTCCGGAAGGAGCTCAAAATAGAGGACTCCCTTCCAATCCCACCATATATACAACTTCACCTTCTTTGGATGAAGACCGACCTTTGGTGTGGTTGGTGGTGGATCATTTTCCTTGCCCCATGATCTCTTCTGTTCCACATTATTGTACAGTACCTACTTTTCATCACCCGTCACAATTTGTTTTAAAAACGTAACATTTTCGTTACGTTTAAGTAGAGACTCGCATGCGGAAATACAGTCAAGAAGGTTTTTTCGCTTATGTGGAACCCAAGCATCAAAGCGATTAACATAACCAAGCTAGTGCAAAGGATTTTCAACTCTTGATTTGGATATTTTGAGTATGTCGGCTATCTCTGTGGTGTAACGTTGATAGTTCTCAATTAATGTCTCGATTTGATCGCTATCAACTTCAACTAGTCTACCCGACCGTGTAGCATCATCCAGTGAGAAATCTCCAGCATGAAACTTGGCAAACCACTTTTGACACATTCAGTCACAGCACCTTCTCCAAACACTGCACACATCTTTTTTTGTGTTTTAGTTGCGTTTTTACCTCTCTTGAATTAATAAAGCATAATATGCCGAAAATGTTGCTTTTTTTCTTCCATCTTCAATATTAAAATGGCTACACAAAAACTCACCAATTTTGATAAGTTTTTTTAAAAATGCATGCTGATATGACAGCTGTCACAATGCAATCTAACAAAATTCAAAAACAAAACTTTGAATGAAGTTAAAGACAACTAAGAGATACTAGCGCCATCTTATAGAAAAAAAACCGAACCCTTTGGCCAACCCTATATTTCTATATATCAGCAACGAACACACGGACAACAAAATTTTAGATGCAATACCACTTACACTTGTGCAAAATAAAAATTAAATACTTAGGTGTACGTCTAACAAAATATGTAGAATACATATGCAGAAAACTACAGAACACTGATGAAATAAATCAAAGGCTTAAATAAATGAAAAGAGACTGTGTTCATGGACTGGAAGATTCAATGTTGTTAACATAGCAATTCTTCACAAACTGAAATGCAGATTTAACCTAATTCCTATTAAAATACCAAGAACATTTTCTGTAATATAGACAATACTACTCTAAAATCTATATGGAGGGACTTCCCTGGTGGTGCAGAGGTTGGGATTCCACGGTCCCAGTGCAGGGGGTCTGGGTTCAATCCCTGGTTGGGGAACTAGATCCCACATGCATGCCGCAACCGAGAGTTCACATGCCAGAGCTAAGGAGACGGCGTGCACAACTAAGGAGCCCTGGAGCCACAACTAAGGAGCCAGCAAGCTGGAACTAAGGAGCCCGTGAGCCGCAACTGAGACCTGGAATAACCAATTAATTAATTAACTATTAAAAAATAAAATAAAATCTATATGGAAAGGCAAAGGAATTAGAATAGCTAAAATACTTTATAAAAAGAAAAATAAGGACTTCTCTGGAAGTCCAGTGGTTGATACTTCGCCTTTCAATGCAGGGGGTGTGGGTTCGATCCCTGGTTAGCGAGCTAGGATCCCACATGCCTCACAGCCAATAAAACAAAACACAAAACAGAAGCAATATTGTAACAAATTCAATAAAGACTTTCAAAAAATGGCCCACATCAAAAAAATCATTAAAAATTTTTTTAAAAAAGAAGAAGAAAGTGGGAAGAATCAGCCTACCCAATTTCAAGGTGTATTATATAGCTTCAGTAATCAAGACCGTGTGGTATTGGAGGATGTACGAATACACGGAACAATGGAACAGACTAGAAAATCCGGAAATTGACCCAAACAAATACACTGAAATGAATTTTCACAAAGGTGCAAAAACAATAATGGAGAAAGTATAGCCCTTTAAACAAATGGTGCTGAAGCAAATGGACATTCATAGGGAAGGGAACAAAATCCTCTACCTAAACATGACACTTTGTACAAAAAGATACCTCGAAATGGATTAAATAAAAAATGGAAAATTATAAAACCTTTACCAAGAAATAAAAACATAGCTGTAAATCTTTTTTAGTTCTGAGATTAGACAAAGAGTTCTTAGGCTTGACATCAAAAGCAGTATATGTGAAGGACTTCCCTGGTGGCACAGTGGTTAAGAATCGACCTGAAAATGCAGGGGACATGGGTTTGATCCCTGGTCCGGAAAGATCCCACATGCTGTGGAGCAATTAAGCCCACAACTACTGAGCCTGCGCTCTAGAGCCTGTGAACCACAACTACTGAAGCCCACGTGCCTAAAGCCCGTGCTCCGCAACAAGAGAAGCCACTGCAATGAGAAGCCCGCACACCGCAATGAAGAGTAGCCCTCGCACTGCAATGAAGAGTAGCCCTTGCTCACCACAACTAGAGAAAGCCCGCACGCAGCAATGAAGACCCAAGGCAGCCAAAAATTAATTAGTTAATTAATTTTCTAAAAAATCACTATATATGAAAAGAAAACTTGATAAATTGGACCTCACCAAAATTTAAAACTTTTGTTTTCCAAAAGATTCTAAGAAGTTAAAAGACAAGCTGCAAACTGAGAGAAATACTTGGAAACCACATATCTGACAAAGGTCTAGTATCTAGAATATATAAAGAAATCCCAAAACATAACATTAAAAAACAAAACAAAACAAAAACACACCAAACAATTCAACTAGAAAATGAGCAAAAGAAATGAACAGATATTTCACCAAAATGGATATACAGATGGCAAAGTACATGAAAAAAATGTTCAACATTATTAGCCATTAAGGAAGTGGAAATTAAAACCACAATGAGATATCACCACATGTCTATCGTAATAGCTAAAATTAAAAATAGTAGTAACACCAAATGCTGGCTAGGATGCAGAGAAACTGGATCATTCATATATTACTGGTGGGAATGTAAAATGTTATAGCCACTCTGGAAAACAGTTTGACAGTTTCTTGAAAAACTAAACATGCAATTACCACAGGGCAGTTGCACTGAGCAATTGCACTCCTAGGCATTTATCCCAGAGAAATGAAAACTTAGGTTCACACAAAAATTTTACAGAAGTTTCCATAGCAACTTTATTTGTAATAGACAAAAAGCTGAGGCAACCCAGATATTCTTCAATATCTATCTTCTACCAGTTAAACAAACTGGTACATCCATACCATAGCAGTAAAAAGGAACAAACTATTGATACACACAACTTGGATCTCCAGAAAATTATGTTGAGTAAAAAAAAAAGCCAGTCCCAGAAGTTTATATACTGTATACTTCCATTTATATCAAATTCTTGAAATGACAAGATCCTAAAAATGGAGAAAAGAAGTAGAAAGAAAGTAGTTGCTAGGAGTTAAACAGGGAGTGGGGGAGCTGGAGTGAAGTGGGTGTGGCTACAAAAGTGCAACATGAATGATCTTCAAGGTGATGGAAATGTTGTCTTGACTGTATTTGTCAATATACTGGTTGTGATACTGTACTACAGTTCTGCAAAATGTTATTGTTAGGGGAAACGGGGTAAAAGATACACAGCATCTCTGTGCTGTTTTTTACGATTATGTGTGAATCTGCAATTACCTCAAAAAAAAAAAAAAAGCCTTTGCCTCAGATGGGTCAACTGTTCTTCCATATACTCGGCTAGTCTGCATCATCCATCTAGCTCAAACTGCTCACTCTAGCTCCTTCCTCTCAACAGATACCACCACCACCAAACATTTACTGGGCATTTGTTATGTGACAAAGAACTTTATGTACTAACTTTATGCGCTAAGAACTTTACATGTACTAACTCGTTTAATCCTCATAACAAATAACTTTGAATTCTGTTTTTCATAGGACGTAGCAGCCTCAGACACCACTCTACTTCATCCTCATCCACCACTCCTTTTTTTCCCCTTCCTTTGATAATGAAAAGAAGGGTCCATTCCCCAAATTAAAGGCAATCCTTTCACTTAAGCACTGGATCATTCCTTTTCAGGATCCTAACTCCATCCAATATCCTCTTTCTTGCGTTTTGAACCCCTGCCTTTCAACTCCCTCTATTCTGTCTGAATTTAGGTATGTTCACAAATCCTTCTATCAGTTAAAAGATAAATAAATAAATAACTTCCCCCAACCTTACTAAGCATCAGCCATTCTCACTCCTCTTAGCCACTTTTCTTAAGAATTGTTCCCATTTACTCTTTCTAATTCCTTAACTTCCATTTAGTTAACTTCCATTTAGTTCTCCAACCGCGACAACTCAGCTTCTGCTCCTACTCTATGAAAGCTTCTAACTTCTTTCCAGCATTTGACACCACTTCCCATTCCTTAATCTAAACTCTCTCTTGCTTGGGCTTCTCGGACATCACCACGCTGTAAGAGCTGAGGTAAGTGACACAGTTGACCTAAAAAGAGGGAAACAAAGTAGGGCATGCGACTGGCAAAGAAAGCAAAGGTGAGTGGAGATTGCTACTCTTTGAGAGGGAGCTTGGGAGACAGGAGGCAGAAAGGACCACAGTGGGCATTAAAACAAATCGACCGTGACTTTCACCCTCACCTTCACCCTCTTTCTCCCCACTTCCTTCAAGGACCTGACGGTACTCAAGGAAACACTAGGCGGTAGTGGCCACGCGACAGGTGGCAGGGGCCGGCCCCTGCGGGGCGAGAAAGGCGGGCTTTCCTGCGGGTGCCGACCGCACCGCTGTGGAGGCGAAGGAAGCGCTCGGCTGCCATCGGAACCCGTGCGCGGGGCCGCGGCTGCAGCTCGGCGTGGGGCCGCTAGATGGCGGACGCGTGTGCGCGTGCGTGACGGCGCTTCCGGTCCCCGGCGAGGCGAGAGCAGCCTGTGGAAGGGCGGAGACGCGGCATGAGGAGCCCTCGGCGACTCCAGTCCAGTATCAGCGCGGGGCACCCTGGAGGCGGACCGAAGGCTGGTCGGGGACTCTGGCCACCGCTGGCGCGGGAAGGAGAGCGAGAACCGCCTGAGCCGGGTGTACCTTTCGCGCCCTGCGTTCCCAGCCTGGCCCTCAGCCCGCGGCCCTGAAAAAGGGGCGGGGCATCGGAGTTGGCGGGGAGATCCAGGTGAAGTAGGTTTCTCTGCAGATCCACCGCCGTTAAACCCTGCGAACGCACCCTTTTTAAAACATGAAGAAATTAAGGCTTAAGGAACTAGAGAGTCGCCTGCAACAAGTGGATGGATTCGAAAAGCCCAAGCTCCTTCTAGAACAGTATCCAACCAGGCCGCACATTGCAGGTAGGGCGGCAGCTGACCATGCCCTTGTCTCGCAGGTTAGTCCTGTCTACCCATTCCATTGTGAAAATAGAACAGTTATTTGGATACAGAGAAAGTCTAGAGGAATTCTGCTCTAAGATTTCATGTTGCGTTAGAGAGGACTTCCTTGACATGGCACCTGAAAACATCCCAAGCACGAGACACTCTATCGTTTTACTGTTTGTTTTTCTGCATACCCCTCAACACTGTCAGACAATTTTTAATGTGTTTGTTAATCTTATTACACTATTAACTCCTTGAGGACAAAAATGTGCTGGTCTTTTTCACACAATTCCCAGAGCCTAGAAGAGTTCCTGGTACCACTCAGGAGCTCAGTAAATACTTGCTAAATAAGGATCCATTTCCCGGTGTAACGAATTGCCAGTACGAGGATTCCTACGCGTTATACTCTGCCCTGGAAATGAATTACTAGAGTTGGTAGTGGAAGGACTGAGTTTTAACAGATCCATAATAGGTGCTATGTTAAAGATGAGGATGCATTTCAATTTTAACAAATGATCAGAGAATCAGCAGTGTTGCTTGATGTGAGAGATTGATACTGCAAGTAAAAGAACACAGGAAAAACCATTTATATTTAATAAACATATTACCAAAGTCATTGAGGGAGTCTTAGGAAAATTAATTTTGTTGGGAACATCTGCAAGGAGGAGTCCCCCTAACTTCAACATAGTTCTGTTTCTAAGCTGCCAAAGAAAGTCAAGGAAAAAGTATACCTGCACTTACATATTGTCATAATTCCAACCAAAATTCCAACCAAAAATTGCACAAAATTGTGTCTGAGGTAAGACCAGTTATCTCAATTTAGATAATGATTTCTTTAATGTCTTCTGGCTGCAGGGTTTCTTAGTGGAATCCTTTTTTTTTTTTTCCCCCAAATAACAATCAGTTGTTTCAAAGCCAGTGTGTAATATACACATGGTTGTGCTAATTCTTTGAGATACTAGCTTCAAAGTCACTAACACCTGCAGCAATAATCAGAACAGCACAGTCAGCCTGACACATCCCTGTAATTGTGTTTTTGATAAAACGTCTGGATCCTGGGGCATCAGTGATGGCCAGCAGCCCTTGGTGGGTTCAGATATCCACAGGGAGGTTATCAGTGTAGTTACTCATGCTTAACCTTCAGTATAGCCCCAACCTTCGTGTATTTGAAAGATCCCTTTCTCATCTCAGCAGCTTCTGTTCTGCTCCTCAATAGTTCTCTTATCAGGTCTCATTAGTTGATACATGTGTCTGTAGATCATGAATATATATGTGTGAATATATGCGTCTAAAGGCTATATTGTGGATGTAGGTCTTTTCCTTTCCCATTCTAGCTTGAACTTACAGTACCTGTGTTATGGTGACAAACTTGCTGCAAAAAAAGTTCTGTTTTAATGTTAATGCTTGTTCAGTATTAGTGGTTCCCATACTTACAGATTTCAAAGATCAGTAAAATTTCACAACAATTTTGGAAACTGACATAGGGTTCCCAGGTCTATATTTTGACAAGGAAAGATTTTCTTTTTTTTTTTTTGCGGTACACGGGCCTCTCACTGCTGTGGCCTCTCCCGTTGCGGAGCGCTCCAGACGTGCAGGTCCTTCGGACATGGCTCACGGGCCCAGCCGCTCCGCGGCATGTGGGATCTTCCCGGACCGGGGCATGAACCCGTGTCCCCGGCATCGGCAGGCAGACTCTCAACCACTGCGCCACCAGGGAAGTCCAAGGAAAGAAATTTTTTAAACCTATTTACTCTTACCATCCTTTCATAAAAGTGAAATTTCAACATCAAAGAAAAACTGATATATGTATATGTGTATGGCAATGTTTTGAACAGGTTGAGAAAAAATAAAACATTTTGACCTTATTTTTCTCATTTTACCTCAAAGTTTTGTCATTCTTGGCATTGTCAGCAGAGACTAGTTTGGTGAAACCACTGGTATGTGTTATTATCCTTACTACGTACCAAGTTATTATACCTTACTATTTTTTTAATAATCTGGAACACGATTTAGGGGAGGTCTAAATAATGAAAGATAAGAAATTGTTTTACAAAGAGTCATTTGCACAAATTGGATTTTGTTCATCAACTTGCCTACTTATTCCTTAATATTTTTTTTTTGATCATTCAGCATGTATGCTCTATACAATTCATAACACATATGATGACATTGAAAATAAAGTGGTTGCAGATCTAGGATGTGGCTGTGGAGTGCTTAGCATCGGAACTGCAATGCTGGGAGCAGGGTATGTGATCCAGTACATACTATTTGGGTATGGGATGGTTTTAATAAGAAGAGTAAATAAAATCAACTGACTTATATTTATGGGACTCTATAGTGTGAGATGAGAGGAGCAAGAATCTAATACTGAGTACATTTAGAATGGGCAGAACATCAAAACAAACTAAAAAAAAAAACAAACAACAAAAAACAGTAACAGCAGAAGTCATATGCCCCTTTTTTATATGAACCCAAGTTTCCAACCCCTGACAGTTTGGGAAATCATGCTGTTAAAAGACAACACTCACTGTCACTTGGTCAGTTGGGTTAAAAAGGTACATGGTTTTGGTTTTGTTGTTGTTTTGACTGGGGAGCTTTAAGTAGTAGTCACTTTGTGTTTTATATTTATAGGTTGTGTGTTGGATTTGACATAGATGAAGATGCATTGGAAATATTTAATAGGAATGTAGAAGAGTTTGAGTTAACAAATGTTGACATGGTTCAGTGTGACGTGTGCTCATTATCTAACAGAATGTCCAAGTCATTTGATACAGTAATTATGAATCCTCCCTTTGGGACCAAAAATAATAAAGGTTAGTAATAAGAATCATGTGTACTGGTGTCTTTGTAGAAAAGCAAGTTTTAAAAACCATTTTCTCATTGATTGTTTGGGTTAAGTGATTTTATCACTGTTCATTAAATAAACCAATCTCTTACCTGTATAGTTACTACAGTTTGAATTTCAGTTTGTTTAATGCATGGCTAGGGAATTGAATTTTTCAATCTTTGTTTTCATAAGTTTGTGCTAAATGAACAAATTTATCCACTTATTACTTATTCTTCATCTGCTTTCTAGAATGATTTACCTAACCCTTATGAATGAGTATGAATCCTATAAAGGCTTTTATATTTTTAGAACCTCTTTTTAATGTCTCAACATTTGAAGGTTTCAACATGTGTCCATCAGTAACAGTGATTCACTGTGGCTATTTATTTTATGTATTTTGGGGGCAAGGAGGGTAAGAAGTCAGTAAGAAGAGGAAAAGACACGCATAGTTTAAAAAATTCTCCCTCCACCTGCCCCCACCATTCTGATTACTACTTTACTTGTTCGCTTCTGCCCTCTTTGAAAGTTGTTAATTTGGAATATAATATTAAAGTTTTTACTTTAGCCTTATTTAAATGGGACAGTATAATTCTGGTTTTATTCCATCAACCTTAAAAGATATTTAGATATCTTGGTTATTTGTACTCTGTCTTGTTACAGAATTTGAAATGGCTATTTTGGAGTTTGGAAAAAAATGTTTCTAAATACCTAGTATTCCTTTAATCTTCTATTTTGATAACAGGTATATAATGTAAATAGGGGCTTTTTCTACTCTTAACAGGGACAGATATGGCCTTTCTGAAGACTGCTTTGGAAATGGCAAGAACAGCAGTATATTCTTTACACAAATCCTCAACTAGAGAAGTAAGTTCAAATCATCATAATATTCTGTGTCATTTATTTTTAAATTCATAACAGTATTTTAAGGATTTACTGTGAATACTAAATACCAGGGTATCTAATTCTCCTGAACTTTTAAAACATCTGGCACTTAGAAAATAAATTTTCCCTTTAACTAGCTAGCATTTGTGATTAGCTTTATTTTGTCAAAGGTTTGTTCAGGCAGGAGCTGTTAACAGGAGAGTGATTATATAATTCAGGAATAGAGGAGTAGGTGTAACGGTGGTCCCAGTATGTCCTTGTTTGCCTGCGTAAGCCCTGGTTGGTGCATCCCAGTGTCCTGGTGTGGCCTGGTGTGCATAAGGGAGGCAAGGGTGGCCTGGTTTTTCAGAACACTGAGCCTGGGAGGCTAAACTGATCTGAGTTCAGAACCCACTTCTTCCATTGTTCTTCACTGTCAGCACATAACACATAAGGCTGTGTAGGATGTATTCCAGAAAATTGGGGGTGGGGTGGTACCTTTTTTTAGTGTCAGTTTAACATAGTGATCAAGAACACAGACTATAGAGCCAGCCTACCTAGATTCAAATCTGAACTCTGCTACTTCCCAGCTGTCTTCTCTTGGTCAAGGTACTTGAGTTCATTTTCGTCACCTACCCTGTACTCACCTATACTCACCTATACTCTTACATCATGAGGAACTAAGAGCACCTTATACTTTGCAGGGTTGGTGTGAGAATTAAATGAGTTAATATTTATAAAGCACTTAAATAGTGTCTGGCAATTGTCATGTTAGCTGTTATTTTAAATCAGACACGTATTAAGAGATTTTAAAGTAGTTTTGTAGGAAAAATCTTTTATTTGTATAAATGCAGTGTACTTGAATTCAGTTGGAAACAAATTATGAATATATGGTAATCTAATAACCTTTAAAAATATATAAAATTACATAGCTAAAAATATATACAGGCATACCTTGTTTTATTGCCATTTGCTTTATTGCATTGTGTAGATAATGCATTTTTTACAAATTGAAGGTTTGTGGCAACCCTGCATCAAGCAAGTCTGTCAGCACCATCTTTCCAATAGCATTTGCTCACTTTGTGTCTCTGTGTCATGTTTTGGTAATTCTTGCAGTATTCCCAACTTTTTTATTATATTTGTTATGGTGATCCGTAATCTTTGATATTATTATAATTGTTTTGGCATTATTTAGCAATAAAGTATTGCACACTTAATAGACTATAGTATAGTGTAAACAGAACCTTTATATGCACTGGGAAACAAAAAATTCAGGTGACTCACTCTTGTGATACTCACTTTATTGCGGTGGTCTGGAACCAAACCTGTAATATCTCCGAGGTATGCCTGTATACTGTTAAACAATTAGTAGTGGTACCTGCAGGTAAGGAGCAGAACACAACATGACTTTACTGGTAAATAAATCCCCATTCAGTAAGTGAAAACAAACACCAGGAATTATTGGTATCTAAAAAGCCTGTGTTGAGGAAGTCCCCAAGATCATCTTCAGGTTTGATGATTCACAAGGAAGTCTCATAGGACTGAGCATATCATCATACTCTTGACTGGGATTTATTATAGCTAAAGGATACAGAGCAAAATTAGCAAAGGGAAAGGTGCATTGGTCACAGTCCAGGAGAAACCAGGTGCAAGCTTCTAGAGTTCTCTCCCAGTGAAGTCATACAGGATGCACTTAATTCTTCCAGAAAAGAAGTTTTGTGACAAGGCATGTGAAATGTTGTCACCCAGGGAAGGTCATTGGAATCTTGGTGCCAAGGGTGTTTATTGGGTACTCATCACATAGGCACCCCCTGCCTGGCACATACCCAAATTCCAGACTCCCAGTAACAAAACAGGTACTCACCATAAACATTTTAAGCACAGTGAGCCACTATTATTAAGGGATGGGGAGTGGAAACTCTCCCAAAATCTAAGTTCCCATACTCTAGCCAAAGGCCAAACTTAACATGTAGACCTTTCTAAGGATAAGCAGTCAGGCCTGCTATGAACTCTTCTGCAGTTTGGCATAACATAAATTTTATATTACTGATATACAGTTCATGCAAACCAAGTAAAATATGCCAATAAAAAGTGCAGTTAAGCAGCAAAGTCTAATTAATTGAATGAATTCCTGTAGTCAAGGAACTCCCATCTTCACTGTTTGGTATTGCCATGTTCCACCACCAGGAGGCAGCAGTATCAGCACTGCCTTGGATCCGCTTAATAGAATTTTAAGCAAATATTTACTTAAGTCCATTTTTATTTTGGCAGTGTAGAAGTATTTCCATTAGCACAGCAACTAAATAATTTGAGAAATTAATCTGGTGTGTATTGTGCATACTGTGAAGGAGGTATGATAATGAATGAACTTCTAATACTAAGACAGTCCTTAGTTTATGCTGTAGATATATCTGCTCTAAGCTTTGTGATAATTTTGCTTGTTTTAAGTATTCTATATAACTAGTAACATTGTTATTGAAGCTAACCTCAGACCCCTTAACTGTAGACCGTTGTCTTTTAAAAGTGCTTGGCCCTCTATTCATAATAGAGGTGCATTTGATAGAATTTTTTGATAGAAATACTTAGGTAAAATATAAGCGTATCTTGGCAGATATGTTAATAATCTGGATGACTCTTACGGCTGTTGCCATATCTTCTTTCATTAGGCATTGTGAGAATTTAGTTCTTGGCTTATAGTTAAAGCAAAGTAGGTAGGCCAGGCACTGTTCTTTCAGTGTTTATCCCAAGCTTACCCCATTTATTCTTTGACATCTCTGCCAGAACCAACCACATTCCATTGTATAATCTAACATCTAAAACCTCTTTCACTAATCTTAGGGCTCAGATAGCAAAGAAATGTCATCATACTTTATTTCTCAAAAATTTACCAAGATCCTAGTATTCCATTAAATTACAATATTATTTGTATTAAAGTCTATATCCTTATACAGAAATTTTAGATCTCAAAGTAGGGGGAAAAATATGCCCAGAACTGGGATTATTTATTAAATTCAAGAACAGACTACAAGCACAAACATATTGTCAGTATTGTTTATGATGGAAATATTTGAACCTCAAACATAGGGATAATTGAGTATTTTATCCATCAGTTTGAGTACTGTGAACACTACCAACATGAACAAAATGCTTATACCAAATATTGCTATCTCTACTACAGTAGTTCTAGAAAATTATGCATAAAATTTACTTAGGGGATTATGGGCAACTTTTTTTCCCATTTTTATTAATGTTGGAGTGTTGTGTATATATTTTAATTCATAAAGCAATTTTTATAACAAATTAGTAATCAAAAATTTTATGAACTGGTTCAAAATTCTTAGACCTATAAATAGCTAACATTTAGTACTTGCTCTGTATGCCACCACAGTTCCAAGCACTTTTCACATTCTGCAACAATCTGATGAGATATCATTATCATCCTCATTTAACGGATGAGGGAACCTCTGAGGCACACAAAAAATGCGTAATTTGCTCAGGGTTACATAGCTAATAGAGCTTCAGTTCAAATGCAGGCTGTCTGGTTCCAGAAACCATGTCCTTAACCTCTGTACCATACTGCCACTGAATTGCTCATGGACATAGATCTCTGCTGAATGGTTTCTAGGATACCTGTATATATTGATGAAATAACGCTGCAGAAACCATGAGTACATTATTTACTTTGATGCACTTCTGAAATTATAGCTTTATTACTTGAATTTAATTATGTAATTTGGCTCAGATCATTAAATGGCTTGGTTTTGTATTTTCAAAATATTCATCCAGTTGAAAAAATTTTAATGAAAATTCTAATTTAAATTAAATTAAATTAAATTCTAATGAAATTTTAAAAGCTTGAATATCAAGTATTAGTAAAAAGCAATTTTTAAAAAACTTTAAAGATCAGCTCACATTAACATGTTATTTTATGTTCAGCATATTCAAAAGAAAGCTGCAGAATGGAAAATCAAGATAGATATTATTGCAGGTAAGACAATTATGTTTCTCATAAACAAATCTCAACTCTAATTATCTAAGAAGGCCAACAGGCATTAGCCTAACCAGAATTTTTACATGTGCTGAGAAAAGATATTGTAGAACATGTATTTTAGTGTGGCAAAATGTGTGTGGTTGGTAGTGGGTTGGAAACGGAGTAAAGGCAGGGTATCAATGTTTGCCCAAGACTGTCCCAATTTATGCATTTTACTGAAAATTTTTAATGGCACCCAAGTATTTGTTCTTTCCAGGCTCAGACAGAACCTTATAATCATCACAGTGACTTAAGAGCTTGGGCTTAGAGTTTGTCAGGCCTTAGTTTGAAATTCATTCCTGGAAAATACCACCAGATTATGCCTGGATTACCCTTCCATTTCAACTTTCTAATTGTCCCTGGAGTCAAATAACATGAAGCTTTTAATTTTTTTAGTGGGGGATAGAATATCATCAGCCACATGATGTAAATCATGTTTGATACATTTTTATTAGTAAACTGGATAATATTCACAAACATCAAAATGGGAAAAGCATGTAACTAGAAGCTAACTATAATCCAAGTAATTCTGAAAAGCCTGAAATAAGAGTACAATAAGGGGGAAATTATTTTACACAATAATAAACTGACTGGATTAGTACTAATAGTGTTAACCACATAACTAGATCTATTGCCTTCATAATAATTAGTAATGTAATGTGTAAAAGTCTGTCTTCCTAGTATATTCAGTATTGTCACTCCTTACCTAGTTTAAGGTATTATAATATGCAACATGCAGACCTTAGAACAGTTCCAGTAGTAGCACACCAGGCCAGAGCCTTGCTACTCCAAGTGTGGTCCTCAAATGTGGACCATCAGCATCGACATCCCTTGGGAGCTTGTCAGACTTGAAGAATTTCAGGATGCACCCAGACCTACTGAATTATAATCTGCATTTGAACAGGATTTGATTTGATTTGAAGGTGATTTGATTGATTGCACATTAAAAGTTGAAAGCTGTGATTTAGAGAGTTAGAATTTGTTGCAAAATATGAAGCATAGGTAGGTAGACTTACTGCCATCCCTCTAAAGTTATCAGTGCTAAGTTTTGAGAACCTACATTATCCTTTAGAAGAAAAGAATATGAAAAGTGGTTTTTCATTTGAGAGCTCAGTAGAAAATAATTAGCTACTTACTACCATTACTAAAATCCAAACCGGAAATTTTTAAAATAAGCATGGTTGTTGTGCAATTGGTAGCTATAGATTATTTAGGAAATTAAAAATAGCAAGATATGATCATATTTTCATGGGATACACTTTGACCACTTGTTAACCTTCTATACTCTTCCCCATAATCTCAAATTTTGATATAAAAAAATGATCAAAACAAATGCCAGGCTGTTTGCCATGGCTTATTGTGGGGATATATCAAATCAATCAGTCCTGGATAAATTAAGTGACAGCTCTGAAATGTTTGGCTTATCAGCATTTAGTACTTCCTTAATTTTTTTCTTTTCTTTTTTTTTAAGTCAAGGGCCGTAAATGTTTGGAAGTATAATTTTTACCCTTAGGTGGCTTTTGTTTTGTAGAGCTACGATATGACCTGCCGGCATCATACAAGTTTCATAAAAGAAAATCAGTAAGTCTCTTGATTCTAGTTTATCTACATTCAGTACTGAAAAACTTCACAGTAAGTAATTACTTCTAATGTTATCAAGTTGTTTGAGTGAATACAGAAAGCCAGCCTAGAAGATAAATACTTAACTCTGGGATGGGCCTATAACCACAACAGCCAATATGCTGGTTTAAGATAAATTCTCAAATACTTTGGGCACAAAAATAAAAAATAAACTAATTTTATTTTTATGCAGTATACATTTTATTACTTTGTACTAATACATTCTCATATTACAAAGGCAATTTAGTGGAAGGATGTTTCTTTTGATATTTGAATAATCTGAAAGAACACAAACAGAATTATACATAAAAAAATACTCATTTTGATAACAATAACAACCACAAAAAAAGACAAGTTAAACAACAAAAAAATTTTCCTTTCTTACAGGTGGACATTGAAGTGGACCTAATTCGGTTTTCTTTTTAAAAGCCTCCAGAGACAAAAGCAGCTTAAAATCTAATTAAAATGAATAAAAAATGTTTACTAAATTACTGGTCTCCGGCACCATTTTCTGTTTTCTGTTGTTTTGATGCAGGTTCTTCTTCTTTGTCTGTTTCTTCTCTTGCTCTTTTCTCTGGCCCTATACAATGACAATTAATTTTCATTAAGTTCACTGTAAGCATTGCTCTATTTTAATACTAAGCATAACTATAAAAAATAATTGTTTAAACAGATTAGCAACAACTCTCCTACACCAATGAGAAAACGCTTTTCCTTTAGTACGGACCTGGCTCTCTAAACTTAGCTTCCCAACATCTTTGTTTTCCACATGTAAAATAGCATAACCAAGGTCAATCACAATCTGAGAACATCACTTACACAGAAGTTGTAAAACCACATTGCTGTTCTCTCCCACAAATAATTTCTCATCAAAGTACCAAAGGACTTTAAAAAACTTACTAGATGCATCATTTTCATCATGTTCATCATCACTGTCAAATTTAGTTTTCTTGCCCTGAAACTGTACTTTTCCTTTAGCAGACCCAATCTGGGCAGCTTTATTTCCCTTTCCTTTTCCTTTAAATCTGCGACCTGTAGAGACAAAAATTGAGAAATCCGTAATGTTTTAAACCTCTCGTCAATGTCTTTTACCACCAATTAAAATTTTTACCCAAGCAAATGAGTTAAATAGTCAAAGAAAATCAGAATTAATGACCTTTTGACTTCCACTTGTTTAGGGATTCTTGTTGATCTTCTATTATTTTTTTCAATGCTTCTTTTTCCACATCTCCTTCTAGTACTTCCCAGGTGACCTCTTTGTTCCTTAATTGTAGGTTACCATTATTTGCATCTTTTGCTTTATCCAGTGCTTCCTTAGCTTTTTCTTTAAACAGAATTATTCCCTACACGAAAGACAGAAAACAAAGGCCAGGGAATTTTACTGAACATCAGGAAGTTATTAAAAAACTTGAAGTCACTAATTCCAACAGTTATTTATAGCACAATTCAGAAAATATCAGACATCACATCCAGTTACAGCAATAATAAAACAAAGTAAATGACCAAGTAGAAACTATTTTCATAAACATACTAACAAAAAATTGCTTTCTTCTACTAATGTCATCTTCTAAAAGATAAGTTTCTATGAATTTTTAAACTGAGTGGTTAAAAGCATATGAATATTTCCAAACCTCTTTGGCTCCTCTGACAAAGTCTATCCATTTTATTTCACCATGATTTGAGAAAAGGATATGCAAATCTTCTCTACACGTCTGATCATCTAAGTCCCCCGAGAATTTCAGCAAGCAGCCAATCTTTTCTTCTAGAGATTTCTATAAAAATATATAAGGTGGTAAGTTTCTTAAAAGCAACCACAAACCAGAAATGGCATATACCTCCCTCTCCCTCTCTCTATACATACATACATACATATATATATATATATATATACACACACACACACACACACATACAAGGAATAAGCTAGAAACTAAAATGCTGTTTTGAAGTAGTATAAGTTTAAATAGTTTAAGTAGTTGGTGCATTTTCCTTTATCATCCTTTGTTCTACAATGGCTTCTGATTTTAACTTCTCCAGCAAATAATAGTTATTATATAAATCTTACTGCGCTGAATAAGTAACAATTTTAGGCAATATTTGGCTAATGCTTCAGTGCTATGACAACTGTAGACTTGCTTACATATGTTCTTTAAAAAGTCCCCAGGTTTTTTATTCTCCTAAATTTGAATTACAGATTTCTTAGTAATATATACGTACCATTTCAGCATTTTCTGCTAACTTTTGTTTTTCTTCTTGCTCTCTACAAGTAAAAATATCATTAGAACGTTTCCATTTACTTCATGTATGAGAAAATTAAACCCTGATAAAGTTAACCTTAAGCATGATGACTAAACTACTTAATAACCAAAGCCAGTCCTTAGGCTTTCTGACTGTCTGATGCTAGAGTGCAACGCAATGTGGCCCCAAGATTATCAAGGCAGCTTAAGACCTCAATGTTTTATTAGCAAAAGAAAGGCCTACTGTACTCATTTCAGAGCTCATCATCAGCCTCACTTCCCAGAACCAATAATTTTACCTGTCAAAGCTTTAAGGAACTAAAATGTTATGATTAGCTCAACATACTTACTGTTTAGCTCGTAATTTAGCTTCGATTTTATTTTGCTTTCTTTCTTCATTTTTTTTTGCAAAGTAATCTTCCCTGAAGGACACAAAATATAAAGGCTAATAAGTTCATGAGAACAAAGAGGACTGCAAATTACATTGAATGATTTAAGACATCGCACAAGAATGAATGTTACATTCTCAACAAAATTACCTATAAGTTCAAAATACATTAAGGAAGTCACTCTTATTTTTTAAAATAACAGCTTTACTAAGAAAGAATTCACATGCCATAAAATTCATTCTTCTAAAGCATATAATTCAATGACTTTTAGTATATTAAGAATTGTACATCATCACTACTAATGAATTTCAGAACATTTTCATCACCACAAAAAAGAAACCCTATATTCGCTAAGAATCTCATGCTGATTTTCATTTTTCATGTATAGAAAAGAGAAAGTATACCAAAAGTTATGCAACTACTTTGCTTCATAGTTTTTTAGTGTTAATTTCACAAAAGCAAAAATTCTGAAATCCCTGAGACCCAAGAATAAGAGCAATTATGAAAATCACAAGTTAAAAAAATCTTTCTGAGAGTTTAACACTGACAGCATGATTTATCACTGTGCATCTCTAAGTCCATCAGATTTAGTATACAGCATTTAGAAGACTGTGCAATGCAAAAGTAGGGGATTATGGCCCTACAACCATATCATGAAAATGTCCTGGTTTGTCCTAATTTTTAGACACACAGGTGCGCGCACACACACACACCAAGAATGTGATTCAAATCTCTATTAAATAATCCTTTGTACTGTATAAAAATACAGGCATATATAGATTACGAGAATAGATAAAAAAATTGTACAGTGATTTATTCTCTAACCACACCAAAAGCTCAGATTTTATCATCAAGCCTAACTATAAGTTTCACATGCAAAATAAGTACTAAAACTTAACCTCCCTTATTACGTGCTTGAAAAGGTCCTAACACTTCCTTACAGTCTCAAAGGACTAGTAGTTCCAGTGAGCAAACTTCAAGCATTTCTCAAAGGATGCCTAAGGATACTAAAAATACTGGTCTTACTGTAGGGAATGTTATGCTATACTCCTTACCCCAGTGTGTCAATTCCAGACAACTAAGTGGCCAAAAAAAAAAAATCAGCAAGTTGACTTACTTGAAAAGTATTAGCAGGTCTGTGTCTTTGTACTTCTGGCCAGTGGTCTCAACAAACTTCTTAGCAGATTCAATGGTATCAAATACAGCAAATATTGATCCCTATTAGTAGTGGAAGAAAAGTTGGGGTTTTTTTAGTTACATCCCAAGTATTTTTCTACTAGAAAATGTCTGTTACATCATACAACCATACCTTAAATGCTTTGTGCAATGTTCTTCTCATCTGAATATTTAGTACCTGACCTTTATCTTCCAACCATTCTTTTATGTCATCAAGGGTTGCATCAATTGGGAAGCCTTTCTGTGAAGAGTAGGAAGAAATGTACAAATGACAACTCAAGTAAACGATTGTCAGAAATTCTGATTTATTTTGTCTTGAAATGAAGCGAGGATATATATATCTCTCTTTCTCTGTCTCTTAAATGTTTAATAGCTCTGGTTAAGAGCCATTGTTGACCAGTGCAATAGAAATGACTCGTTTATCTGGGATTCACTTCAAAATAATCCAGATAGGCCAAAGATAAAACAAGATTAATCACGTTAGTAACTGTTGAAGTTGGATAATGGTACATTATATATTCAATCTACTTCTGTATGTCTGAATTTTTGCAGAATAAAAAAATCTACTTAAAAATTAATGTGCTAAAGAAAACAGCTAACAAGTTTAGCTGTTGATAAGTAAGAACTGTTGATGTGCACTGGGTACTTACAATATGTATGTCAAAGATTTTGTCCAATGTTATATGGGTTTTTTCATTTAATTCTCACAACAGTTCTATAAGGTAAAAAATATTATCCCCATTTATGAAGATAAAGCTTACAGAGGCTAAGAATATTGCCCAAGGATATACAGTAAGTGGTGAAGCTATGATTCCTGAGACCTTATTCTTATCCACCTTATGTGCTTTCTAAATAAATTTAAGATATAATTAAATGCATTAAAGGCCCACTTACAATATAAACAGATCTGTTTTTTACATCATTTTTATACTCATCAGTCACTTCAGGGAGGGGTTTGCTTGGAGATCTTCTAATTTTAGTTTTATCTTCACTTATTTCCATAAGTTCCGCCTTTGATTTGCTCAATGCTTCTACTATTACATTAAAGTCTGTTGTTAGACGGTTTAACCTGCAAAAATATATATATAAAAGCATTGTAAAACTTAGTAGTAGCACTTGCTGTTAGCAGAAAATCTTATAATTTAAAAAAGGTCTTTACCTATTAAATTTTATCATTATCTCCAAAGGTACCCAGCCTTCATCCAGTTTGATCTGTTCCTTTAAAAATTTGTCGCGTGGCAAATTGAAGTCACCAAAATAATACTGCAAGATAATTACAGTATATTGCAGAGCACTGTATAATATTGAGTATAAAAAATTACCACTACATCACCAAGTCCTAGTCTTAAAAATACCTGTAAAAACTTAACTGGTGGGACTTCCCTGGTGGTCAGTGGGTAAGACTCCATGCTCCCCATGCAGGGGGCCCAGGTTCAATCCCTGGTCAGGGAACTAGATCCCACAGGTATGCCACAACTAAGAAGTCCCCATGCCACAACTAAGACCCGGCACAGCCAAAATAAATAAATATTAAAAAAAAAACAAAACCTGGCAATAAACATTTTCTCTTAAATACACTGTAATATTTATAATACATATTAACAGAAAGATAAAACTAAAAATAATTATTGAAACAATATATTTAGCAGATGTGACAACAGATTAGAAAGCCTTAAAACAAAAACATATTTAAGGATTTGGTATATGAAAAGCCTCTTATTTCAAGTCAGTGTGGAAAGAACAGATTGTTAAATTTAAGAAACTAGAATAATCTGATTAATCACTCTAATTTTTTAAAAAATAGAAAAATTTAAAAGTTAAAAAATTAGGTAAGCTGGGATGAAGTGAGAGTGGCATGGACATATATACACTACCAAACGTAAAATAGCTAGCTAGTGGGAAGCAGCTGCATAGCACAGGGAGATCAGCTCGGTGCTTTGTGACCACCTAGAGGGGTGGGATAGGGAGGGTAGGAGGGAGACGCAAGAGGGAGGGGATATGGGGATATATGTATAGCTGATTCACTTTGTTATACAGCAGAAACTAACACACCATTGTAAAGCAATTATACTCCAATAAAGAGGTTAAAAAAAAATTGGGTGAGTATTTACCTAATTTAAGCACAGAGGCACTCTTCCTTAGTATAAAAACAAAGAAAAAAGTATACATGAAAAGACTCAGGTGTGACTACTTGGAATGCCAAAAGTAGCATAAAAAGTAAAAGACAAACACAAAAGCTTATTAATACTTCTTATAAATCAACAAAGAAGAAAAAAAACCTCTGAAAACCCTAATAGAAAAATGAGTAAAGGACACTTTTGTTTTGGCCACACCACACTGCATGCAGGATCTTAGTTCCCCAACCAGGGATGGAACCCGTGCCCTCTACATTGGAAGCATGGAGTCTTAACCACTTGTTTGCCAGGGAAGTCCCAGTAAAGGACATTTTTTTTTAATTACTAAAAATAAAAATATACTATAAACATTAAAAAGTTCAAGCTCACTATTAACCAAATAAATGCAATTTAAAGCAATGAAAAGCATTTAGCCAAAACTCTAAAGACAAGAATACCCAGTATTGGCCTGAACACAGAAATGGTCATGCAGGTAGAGATGTTAACTGGCAGTAAGTATCAAAAATCAAAAGTTCTGGGGGCTTCCTTCCAGTGGTTGAGAGTCCGCCTGCCGATGCAGGGGACACGGGTTCGTGCCCCGGTCTGGGAGGATCCCACATGCCGCGGAGCGGCTGGGCCCGTGAGCCATGGCCGCTGAGCTGCGCATCCAGAGCCTGTGCTCCACAACGGGAGAGGCCACAACAGTGAGAGGCCCGCATACCACAAAAAAAAAAACCATCAAAAGTTCTAAAAAAACATGTATAACCCTTGAGGCAGTACATCTCCCTCTAGGAATTTTATCTTAGAGAAATCAATAAACATGTTTAGTAACATTTATATATAAAGATATTCATCGTAGAATTACTACAGCTAAAAAATTGGATATGTCCTACATATCAAATAGGGGATGGTGTAAATTACTGATGATACAAAACTACTCCCCCATAATGCATCCTATGTTTGGTGGGGGGAAAAGGGAAAAAATTATGTTACTGTGAGCACTGACCAATTTGTGAAAAGGTATTTATCAGGCTTTTAACCTTGATTACCTCAAGAGGGTGAGATTTGAGAGGTGGCAGGTTGTGGGACATTATTAACTTTTTCTATATACAGTTTTCTTCACAATTATAAAGAAATTAATAAAAAAAAGCTGTAACACAGGAAATTTAAAATAACAGAGAAGTGCAACTTTGAAAAAGTTCTGAGAGTTGCAAAAAAACACCAAACAATATGATCTTAAGTTCCTCATTAAGAATATAAAACATAAATTAAGAGATAATTTCCCATGTAGCCATTACTGATACTGTAAAGCACCAACTTAAATACAATACCTAAATTCAAAAAAAATGTTAAGAGAAAACAGATACTCTTAAAAGTTACAATAGCTGAGACTTCCCTGGTAGTCCAGTGGTTAAGACTTCGTCTTTCAATGTAGGGGCTGCAGGTTCCAGCTAAGATCCCACATGCCTCACGGACAAAAAACCAAAACATAAAACAGAATATTGTAACAAATTCAATAAAGACTTTAAAAATGGTCACATCAAAAAAAAAAAAAAAGAAAAAACACCACCAAAAAAAGAAAAACCCAAAAAACAAACAAACAAAAAAACACATTTAAAAAGTTACAATGGCTGAGAACACCTAATTGGGCAGGAAAAACTACTAGGACCTGCAAGAATAAAGTGCTATTTAACAGGGAAGGCATTTTACAAAGGATTTTAAAAATTATTTTACTATGTGCTAGGCACTATTCCAAATGTTTTACATTTTGTGAACTAATGTAATCCTCACAACCACCTTAGGAGGAGGGTACACTATTATCCTCGCTTTACAGACTAGGAGAAAGAAGTTAACTAACACTATAGTGTTACCTTTTGAAATGTCTTTGTTCTTGAGTTTCAGAAACAGGCTCCACCAATATAAAACTGTATACTACTGTATGTTTATCTAACTCCAAGAATCAAAGACAAACCAAAAGTTCAATAGGTCAATATACTGAAATTAAATGGTCTATCTGTATTTTTTTTGAGGCCCTAAATTTCCTCTCAAAGAGCCTGGTTTTGCAGTGTAATACCACAGGAATCATACCTCTATTTGATGACAGATTTTGGCCTCCAGAGCAGCCATTTTTTCATTATCACCATTTTCTGCCATTCTGGCTATCTGTAAAATTTCCCAAATTGGCATAAAAAAGTTATTTACTTTTTACGTAAAACTCAAGACCATTAAAAGAATGTTCTAAAATTATCAATATCCCACTGTTTTCCTAAAAATCAGTAATTTTTAATTTCATGGGTTCAATTTCTCTACTCAATTCTCAAATTTCAACAAAAGAAAACTTTGAAAGTAGTGATGAAAATCTATGGATAATCCACACCCCTTCCAGTAAATCACTGTTCCATCTTCTATAACAAAGTGAGTGGTTATCTTCATTTAGCTGATCTAGAAAGCTTTGAGGGAAAAATCTCCATTCAACCACTTACCAATCATTACCAGGTTTAAGTAGATCATCATCTGTCA
This sequence comes from Grampus griseus, assembly GCF_964374135.1. Classification (NCBI taxonomy): domain Eukaryota; kingdom Metazoa; phylum Chordata; class Mammalia; order Artiodactyla; family Delphinidae; genus Grampus; species Grampus griseus. The sequence continues at coordinate 62,192,888 of NC_139001.1, forward strand.
GTATATTACTGTGGATCTCAGTCTTGTTTGGTGTGGGCCGAATTTCGTTTAAAATTAGTCATAGCTGACTTACCAAAAACTTGTTATCAACAAGATTATGTATCAAAACTTTAAGGTAAAAAAAATTCAAACACTACATACAGTCAGGGTTAGATTAAATAAAGGCTAATGATAAGGAACATAGGAAAATGATCATTTGAGAACCTGAGGACACTAATACAACATTAAACTGGGCATATGCCTACTAATTTACTAATACAATGGTTAACCTTACAGCCAGTTTCCTGTTTCACATCCCTGACAATAGCATTGTAGGAAAAAATAAAGCTGTGAAGTTGGTTTGCTAGGGATAACAGTCCCCTGACTTCAAATCACTTGCTTCTAGTGCTCCATTAAAACCATCCAAACACCGTGTACAACAGTATATTTAAAAGAATTCATCAAGGATATCTGCCATTAATTAACTCTAGCGATGAACTATGACTGGTACACTTCTTGGAGGCATGGCTTTACAATTTGTAATTGCTATGCAATACAACCTGGATGCACACTGGAAGCCCTCCTATGGTGCAACATCTCACTACAAAATTTGGCCAATCTTACGCTTTGGCTGCCGATCATAATTCCTAAGTTATTACTGTCATCTAGGGCCCCCTATAAAACAAAGGGTGAGATAAAAGACCTATTTAGTCTTTGTAAGACTTCTTTGGCCTACCCAATTTTGGAACTTCATGAGATACTTTCTCAGAATGTACATACAACTAGAAGTGAAATATTACCCTCACTTTCCAATTTCGCTCAGAAGCCTTGATGTGAGTGAATGAGGACCATTAAAACCCAAGAGAGCGACGCCAGGGGAACACCTGCGGCCCCGATTCCCCGGCCTCCAATCTGTCCCACACGATCCAAGGAACACTTCGGCGTTTAACCCACGTCGACCTCTCCAGAAACGTACACAGTCTGACAGAAACATCCGCTTTCGGCGACACTGGAAAGCGGTGGAGGTACGAAACCTTAAAGACGCAGTGGGGATGCGGGCAGCCTGGGTCCAAAGAACCCGCCACAGCCCGTCCCAAAGCAACCCCTCGGTCGCCTGTGCCCCAACCACGTGCGGGGGAACCCTAGCTCCTGTGAGGAACGCAGAGGCCGGCTCCCCACCTCGCGGCTGCCCGCGCCCCTCACTCCCCAGCCCAGCGCGCCGCCTCCGGCTGCGGCCCACGAGGCGCTCGCCCCGAACGCGAGGAAGGCGAGGAGCGCACGCAACCAGCGTGAAGCAGCAAGGAAAGGGAACGCGCCGTCGCGCACCACGCAAAGCAGACCCTTTTGTACCTTCTTTTTAGCCACCTGGAGTTGCTCACCTTTAAGTTCCCGGTCCCACAGAGACGCGCCACAGGGTCACTAACAGCGACAGCGACGTCTCCTATCCCTAGCGCCGCCAGCTTGCCCAACGCGCCTAAAGAAGATGGGGGTTGTCCCGGCAGCCCTTGCGGCCAGGGTGGGCGGGGCTTCGGGCGGGCCCGAGCCGGCTCCGCGCTCTGAGCATGCGCTGCTGCCGCGGGCTCCCAAGGCCGGAGAAGTCCCGCCCTCAGTTCGAGGAGTTTGGGTTAAAATGGCCAGCGGGACCTCGGAGGATATTAGGTTAAATATTTAAGTATTTCTGGACAGAACTTGTATTTCCAGCCCTTCCTTAGGCTGTCCATTCACATGAAGTGGTTGACTTTTTTCAAATTATACTTTTTAAAAAATTGTTTTAATTATCCGTAATAGTTCCCCCTCAAAAAAATGACAAGTAAAATTTTAAAAAAGTGAAAAATTCATGGAATCTTAGAGTTGAGAAAACAATACAGTAGATCGTTTAAGAGCTGGAACTCTGAGGACTTCCCTGGCGGTCCAGTGATTAAGACTCTGCGCTCCCACTGCAGGGGGCACGCGGTTGGATCCCTGGTCCAGGTAAGATCCCGCACGATCCGCAGCCCCGCCAAAAAAAAAAAAAAAAAGAGCTGGAATTCTGAAACCAGACTGCCTGCATTCAAATAACGGCTCTCCAGTTTACAGGCTGTGCGATCTTGAGCAAGTTACTTAACTTCTCTATCCCTCACATATAAAATTGGGCCAATTCTAAATATCTTATACCTCGTACCGTTGTCGTAAGCATTAAATGTGATACAACATATGTACCTTGCTGGGAACTGTGCGTGGCATATAGGAAGAGGAGCAGCATATATTAATTTAAAACAAACAAAAAACGTCATTTAAAAAAACTGAAAGGCCATCTAGTGCAGAAGCCTGTTGGTCTGCTAGAGCCGCCTTCTTTTTTTTTTTAATCTTAGTTCCCCCACCAGGGATTGAATCCCAGGCCAACGGCCGTGAAAGCGCGAAGTCCTAACCACTGGACCGCCAGGGAATTCCCAAGAGCCCTTTTCTATTAGTATACTTTTTGCACAATAGTTTTAGTCACTTAAAGGAGTTTTTTCTTGTGGTGAGGCAATCTTTTATTTTCCCCTGAGTTTTCTCGAAAATTTAAAATGGTATTGGTGAAATAGCCTATTAAGTGATTTCAGAGTTTTTTGGCAGTCCCAAAACAGATCAAATGAATTTATTTGGAAAAAAATTCAGTTATAGGTTCAATCCAGACATAACGTTAAGCCAATGAGAAAAAATTAATAGAGTTATGCTGAGGTAGTTTAAATTCAAATGAATCATGTTCCCTTTTATCCACTCAACAAATATTTATCTAGTCTCTACTTTGTACCAGACAAAATAAAAACTTAATTCACTTTTTGATCAAGTCAGTGAGAATATAGGTATTTAACAGGGCAAATCATATGCATGTCAGCGTATGCCCACTCAGCTGTTCAGCATAGTATTTACTACATGCCTACTAATGTCCTGGTGTGGAGCTTGGCAGTGGGAATGAAAAGACCCAGACTCTGCCTAGAGACAGTGACACCTAAACAAATGACCCTGCTCCTTTTATGCCTGCACAATGTCTGGGTAGAACCGCAGATACAGTCTGTTACCAGAAACCACTTACTGCAAAACATTTAGTGTTCCTGTCAGGTCCCTGATCCTTTACTTTCTCTTTCTTTTCTTCTCCTTTTCTTTCTCTGTCTCTGTCTCTATCTGTGTCTCTGTCTCTGTCTCTCTTCTAGGAGCCAAGCTCCATGCAGCCACCACTGTTTAGGGAAAATGGATTCCTGGCTGCATACCAGGAAGGTTCTTTTTTCAGATGAAGCATCAAGAAGACTCTCTCTCATGCTGATGTCCATCTCTTTAACAACATAACTTTGTAGGATAATATACTAAAAGACCTTCTCTTTGAGTGTAGATTTAGTAGAACTATTTTAGAGAGCAACTTGGTAATGTCTGCTAAAGTTTATGGTATGCATAGCTGATGGCCCCAAAGTCTACTCCTAAAAGTATATTCTAGGGAAATTTTTACATCTGTGCATAAGAAGACATGTTCAAGAATATTCATAGCAGCATAGTAGATAAATGTAAAGAATTGGAAATCCATTAAATGTCCATCAAAAAAGAATGGGTAACTAAATTGCGGTGTAATTAAACAATGAAATAATAAACTATACAATGATGAAAACAAATAAACCAAAACTGCATGCATTAACACTGATGAAATTCACAAACATGATGCTGAGTAAAAAAAAAAAAAAAGTTTTAGAAGAAATATAAGTAGCACCCCTAACCATTGTGGCAGTGAAAAATCCCCTTACATTTCTAAATACTAAGAGATGGTTATTGCTTTTCTCCTGCCCTTCCTCCAATATTAAGAACAATTAGTCAGGATAATGGCATTATTCTAGATTAGTTAAACATTTAGTTTGAAATACTTGTTAGCCATTCAGGTAGAGATGTCAAGTGGACAGTTGGTAAATGAGTTTGGAACTTAAGGGAGAAGTCAGGGTTGGAGATACAAATTTTGGAGTTATTAGCATATAGAAGACATTTAAAGCCATGGCATTAGATGAGCTCTCCTAGAGAGAGTACAGCCAGTGAAGATAAGAGGGCCCAAGACTGAACCCTCTAGCATTCCAACTTTTTGGATACTGGATAAAGGAAGAGAAGCATGTACAGGAACTAGAATAAGCACAGCCTGAGAGGTACCAGGAAAATATGGTGCCATAGAAACTAAAGGGGGAGGATGTTTCAAGGAAGAAATAATCAACTAAGTAAATTCTTCTGAGAAGGGTTGCAGCCTGACCAATTTTGTCATTATGGCAGAGACTGTTACTTATCCCCAGTATTGGCTCTCCCCTTCCTCTATAATAATATCACCCCTGGGCTTCCCTGGTGGCGCAGTGGTTGGGAGTCTGCCTGCCAATGCAGGGGACGCGGGTTCGCGCCCTGGTCTGGGAAGATCCCACATGCTGCAGAGCAACTGGGCCCGTGAGCCACAATTACTGAGCCTGCGCGTCTGGAGCCTGTGCTCCTCAACAATAGAGGCCGCGATAGTGAAAGGCCTGCGCACCGCGATGAAGAGTGGCCCCCCCTTGCCACAACTAGAGAAAGCCCTCGCACAGAAACGAAGACCCAACACGGCCATAAATAAATAAATAAATAATAATATCACCCCTGATTTTTAACCAAACGCATGGCCAATCAGAGATTAAAACTGCATTTTTTCTAGTCTCCCTTTCAGCTAAATAAGACCATGTCTGGTCAATGAGATGGAAAAGTGATGTGTGCAATTTCTAGCTCGTTCTTAAAGAGACTGAGTTTGTTCTTTTCCCACTAGCTAGGTGTGGATGTGGTCATGAGCAAAATTGGACCAAGAAAATGAAGGCAACACCATAGGTATGGCAAAGCAGCAATAGAAGGGAGCCAAGTCCCTGACAGCCTAAAGTGTCATACCAGCCCTGATGGCCTCCTAGAATGGACTTACCATTAAACGAGATTTAAAAAAAAAAAAATAAAAGCAATATTGCTAGATTTTTGGTCACAGTTAGGCAACAGATCTGTCACTAAGTGGCAGAATACTCAAGTAAATCAAAGCTCCAGGCCGAGAGCACCACTCTGAGGCTGCTTGGCTTGTGCTAGACTTTTCTATTTTTGTGTGTGTGTAAGATGAATGTCAGAGTGCCTAAAAGCCAGAAATTCAGTGTCTCCCTGAGCTTTGGGAATGGGTTGTAGGACCGGTTTTTTGTCTTCCTGCTAATAGATATTCAAATGTATGACAGAATCTTGTCTGAGACCTGCCTTCATTGTAACAGATCACCTGAGCATGAGGTTCTTGGGGGGAAACCTAGAGCCCAATCCTATATCTGACAACTGGAGGCCTCTAATATTCCCCCCAATTATCTAATAATTGTGAGTAACCAAATTTTCTTGGGTCAATTTGCCACATTTGACCCAGTGAACGGGTTGGTATATACGTAAATTATAAGCAGACCTTTTATAGGCGACAAGTGGAAATTCATAAAACAGCACAGGTTCTGTACTAAACTTTGTCTAAAATAAAATATTTGTGACACATAAAGGGAAAAAAGGAGTCTTTGGGGGGTAAACTTTAAACATTGAATTATAACATACAAACAGTGAAGTGCATGAATTTTAAGTGTATGGCTTAATGAAGTTTCACAAATGAACACTACTTTGTAACCACCACGCAGACTGAGATAGAGAACATTTTCAGGACTCCAGAAAGTTCCCTCTTCCAGTCAATAGCCTCCTTAAAAGTAACCAGGATAGATTAGCTTTGCCTGTTCTAGAAGGTCATGTAACTGGAATCATGTAGTAAATATATATGTCGTATATGTTTGTACCACAGTTGACTTACCTATTCTTCTGTTGATGGACATTTGGCTGTTATGAATAGGCTTCTCTGAACACTCTTGTGCATGTCTTTCGGTAGATACATTCTGTGTGAATGAAATGAAATACACTCATTTTTGTGAGGTGTATAGTTAAGAGTGAAATTACTGAGTCACAGGGCAGACATGTGTTTAGCTTTACTGTGAACTGCCAAATAACTTTCTAAAGTGGTCAGATCATTTTTCACTTGTACCAGCAATGTAACTGCTAAACATCCTAGACAACATCCTATCATTCTTTTTATATTACTTTACTTTTTTGGCTCTGCTGCACAGCACGCGGGATCTTAATTCCCCGACCAGGGATTGAACCCAGGCCCTTGGCAATGAAATCTGAGTCTTAACCACTGGACCACCAGGGAATTCCCCTTACATTCTTTTTAATTTTGACCATTCTAATGATGGTGTGGTGGTATCTCATTGTGCCTTTAATTTGCATCTCCTTGATGATTTCTGATATTGAGCACTTTTTATATGCTTACTTTCCATTTGGACATCCTCCTTTGTGAAGGGCCTATCAAGTGTTTTGCCCGTTTTTAAAATTGATTTTTAGGAGTTCTTTACATAATCTAGATACAAATCCTATGTCAGATATATGTATTGTGAATATCCTCCCCCGGGCCGTGGCTTGCTTTTTCACTCTCCTATTGGTGTCTTTGGATGATTATTGCTTTTTATATTTAAGAAATTATTGCCTACTCCAAAGTCATGACAATATTCTCCCCTGACTTCTTTTAGAAATTTATTGTATTATTTTCACGTTTAGTTCTGCCATTCATCTCAAGTTAATTTTGAAATATAGTATAAGGTACATGACCAAGTTCCTTTTTTTCAATATGGATAGAAAGTTAATAGCTCTAGCATCATTTATTGAGAAGATTGTTACCATGACTAGTTCTAGAATGGCTATCCAAATGTATCCAACTTTTTTAAAAAGTCAAGACGTAAAATAGCCACTTAAAAAATCCAGATAGTACATTCATGTTAATAGCAGCATTATCCACAATAGTTAAAACAAGGAAGCAACCCAAGTTTCCACTCACTGATGAATGGATAGGCAAAATGTGTAATATACAGGCAACGGGATGGATTTCAATACATACAATGGAATTCACATTGAAAAGGAAGGAGGGACTTCCCTGGTAGTCCAGTGGTAAAGAATCCGTCCTGCAATGCAGGGGACGCGGGTTCGATCCCTGGTGGGGGAACTAAGGTCCCACATGCCACGGGGCAGCTAAGCCCGTGCACCACAACTGCTGAGCCTGCACGCCTCAACTAGAGTCTGCGTGCTGCAAACTACAGAGCACACGTGCTCTGGAACCTGCACTCCACAACTAGAGACGAGAAAACCCATGCACCACAACTAGAGAGAAGCCCACGTGCTGCAGCGAACCCAAGCGCTGCAACGAAAGATCCCGCGTGCTGCAATGAAGATCCCGTGTGCCGCAACTAAGACCCCATGCAGCCCCAAAAAATACTAAAATAAACAAATTTTTTTTTTAATTAAAAGGGAAGGAGATTCTGCAATATGCTACAGCATGGACGAACCCTGAGGACATTATGCTAAGTGAAACAAACCAGTCACAAAAATACAAATACTATGTGATTCCACCTATATTATAAAAACAGAAAGTGTAAATGTGGTGGCCAGGGGCTGGAGGCAGGGGAGAATAGGAAGTTATTGTTTAATGGGTGTAGAATTTCAGTTTCACCACATGAAAAGAGTTATGGGGATGGATGGTGGTGATGGTTTCACAACAGTGTGAATGTATTTAATACCACTGAACTGTACATAATTAGCTGGAATTATTCTACTTAAAAAGATTACCACGTTCATGTTTTAGTTTCCTTGATGTACAGCTCATACAGGAAAGGCAGGATATACGCTTGATTTTTTTCATCTCTTCAACAATTTTCAGCATAATGAGTTGGTTTCTTAATATTCTTCAAGAGTAACCAATTAGGGCTGCAAGGTTTGAGATTAGGTTCCCCAAAGCAAGTCCTACAATGCTGAAGATGGCACTAAATGGCATCATCTGAGAAGGTAATTGACCCCTGACCCTACCCACCTGATAAATTCCACTAGGTAGACATGAACCACTCAGCCAGCGGAGTAGGGAGGGCAGCAGACAATTTCTCACACACTATCCAACAATTAATTGACTTTTTGAAAAACTGCCAAAAATAATCCTCATTAATAGACAATAGATTTCAAGTGGTAACTCTTCTGGGAAACCCAAAATTTTTAAAACAGCCAAGAAGATACAAATCCAAGGTTTTAGTAACCTTCGGTGAAAAGTAAGGCAACAATGGAAATAGTCGGGGGCAAATCAGGGAATTTGGGGCGGCAATGGCCAGAACCTCAGAATGAATAATTGGAATCGATGTTTGGGGGCAAATTTTTTTTTAATTGGGAGAAATAAAAGTTCAAGATTTTATGGTTATAGGGCATGCTAAATAGTAGTTTGGTAGAATTCCCTCTGTAAAGTACCTAGCTCAGAATGAGGAGAGAACTGCAGCCCTCATTTACCTACTAGAGGCTACTGATATCTACAAAAGAACCTAATAATTGAGAAAGGTCAAATTTCACAAGACCTCCAGTAAAATGAGGAAAAAGAAGTGTTTATGGAATTTGGCAACATTAAAGTCATAGGTGACTTGATAACAGTTTCAGTGATGTGATAGGTATGGAAGTCCTGGAGTGGGTTGTAACAGTGAATGGCAGGTGAGGATTTGGAAACAGAGAAGTACTGACAATTATTTTAAGAAGATTTGCTATGAAGGGGAACAAAGATAAGGGCTGCTAAGAGGAGATCTAGAGTTTATCATAATAATAGAGGGAGAAATTGGTGATCCATGAGAGAACAATTATAAGAGTGATGTCCTCGAGAAAGCAAGAAAAGACAGGATCCAGAATATGAAGGGACTGGCCTTCGATAGAGCAGTGGTGCTTGTCTTGTACCAAGTGGGAAGACAGAAAATATTGGTAAAGATACTGGAAGAGTTGGTGGTTAGAGGAATAGAGTCCCTCTTTAGTTGCTAAGATTTTTCAGTAAAGCATATGGTAGGTCATTATCTGATAGTAAGGGAGGGTTGAAATTTTTAGGATTAAAAAAAAAAAGAAAGAAAATATAGTTGACTCAGACAGTGAAATACTGACTTTACTAGGAAAACCTTTTGGGATTATGGAACAGATACTGAGTGCTCGTTTCAACTCTGTGGTCATAAATTTAAGGCACTGGTTCAGTGTTCAGCTACTCTGCTGCAGGCCCAGAGAATATCTGGAGTTATACCCAGCAGGGCAGGCAAGTGTATAAGAGCTAGAGTTGCTTTTCATAATGATGGATCAAGGAGTCAAAGATAGACAAGGGGAGGAAGAAGACAGGACAAACATAATGGGCAGTTTAAAAAAAGTAGTGGGGTCAGTGGACTGGAGAACCCAGGGTGTTGGATAGGAAACTATTTGGATAAAAATAGTAAGAGTAGGGCTTCCCTGGTGGCGCAGTGGTTGAGAGTCCGCCTGCCGATGCAGGGGACGCGGGTTCGTGCCCCCGTCTGGGAAGATCCCACGTGCCGCGGAACAGCTCGGCCCGTGAGCCATGGCCGCTGAGCCTGCGCGTCCGGAGCTTGTGCTCCACAACGGGAGAGACCACAACAGTGAGAGGCCCGCGTACTGCAAAAAAAAAAAAAAAAAGATAAGAGTAGGGAATTCCCTGGCGGTCCAGTGGTTATGACTCGGGACTTTTACTGCCGAGGGCCAGGGTTCGATTCCTGGTCTGGGAAATAAGATCCTACAAGCTGCGCGGCACAGCCGGAAAACAAAAAACAAAAAAGACTTGTAGGGATGAAGAGGAAGACAATGAGCAGCTGTCAAGTCTTCAGTGAATGATGGGGAGTGACTGGGAGATGGGAGATCATTCGATTGTAGAAACAAGGAGCTGGAACTTTTGAAGAAAGAGGAAGAATAGTTCGAGTGGAATGGGAAGCAAAAAGAAAAAACAAGCATCCTTCATTCAAGCCTGGAATTATATAGGATATGAGAGAAATACTTACTTCACTTGAAAAGGCTATAGAGGAGCCAGTGTCCTCAGGAGATCAACAGGTCATGCACAGTAAGGTCAAGGAGTCAGAAGCAGCATTGATGAGGGAGGTTAAGGTTAGGGGGCAGAGTGTTTACCACACATCTGGAACTTCAGGGTTCTAGAAGGCACGTAGAAAGGTTTCGGAGGGCCCGGAAGGGTGGGGAGTTTGGTCAGACCGGGAGCTGTGCTGAGCAGGATGAGCGTGACCATACAGAGGAGGTGACCAGGGAGGCTTGGGCTTCCAGTGACTGTAGAAAAGAGGGAGGCGGGGTACAAGGGGATTGCTGGCTGGGTGGGAGAACAAGTCAAGTCAGTCATTTTCAGGTCGTAGTCCAGACGTTAGTTCTTCTGTGCTGCCACAGCGCCCCACACTTCCCCAATTGGGGCACTTCTTCCTGTTTCTGTATATGAATTAAGATTCTAAGTCCAAGTTCGATCCTTTGTACCGTATCAGAACCAACGCGTACGTGCTTCCTCATCTATTAAAGGACACTATGTCATATGCTAGGAAAAACACAGTAGGGTTCACGCGGTATAAACCCCTGAGCTTTCCTAGCTTGATGACGCTTGTTCCCATGGGAGGGGTGCACGCTATCTCCCCACTCTCCTAACCCTGGAAACTGAGACTCTGGTTCTCATCTCCGTGAGACCTCTCATACCATATCCAGGCCACGGGGACAGCTTAGGTTGCCGCCTGGGAAAAAGAGAGAACCCACCCGTACAAGGTGACCAATGAGCCACTCACTGCAGGCACCAGGGCAAGGTTAAGTACAGTGGCCTTCTGCCCCGACCCCAAAGAAATATTGGAATCAGAGGTAGAAGTGTGTGGTATTGTGGTATGCTCACAGAGGTCTAGTTTAGATAGATTAAATAATTCCGTACTGGATAATCTTATGTTTTAAAATTCTATTGAAAATAAGTAATTTGAGAAGGTAGGTTTACACACTATTACATTCAATGGAGTGAATGACCCATGGTTCATCATAGATCTCAGCCCCCATAGCTTCGACATGGCTTTCAATGGTAAAGGTTTTTATACTTTTTGTCTCCCTCACTGGAAAGTGAGCTCTTTCAGGGCATAAGCCTATTCCTCTAGTTTCTCTTAAAATAATATTCACTGTGCATAAATTGTCATCTTTTATTAAATACGTTTACTGTAAAAACAGAGCTGGATGATATAATGTAAGCTGAAAACTGGACCATGGAATCTGGTCTGGGTTCAGGGAATGGAGAGAATAAATACTTGGCCTCCACTCAAGTTGATATTACCTTGGTTTTGTTCTGGATAAGCTAACAAGCAGAGCGAAGGATATAAACAGGATATACATGCCGGAGGGTGAACGTGGCTCCCCGTAGCCTTGAATCTTTCAGAGTGCACCCAAAGTTTGCCTTTCTTAGCAATTCTGTAGGGTGGGCTGTCCCTCAAGTCAAAGCCTCAGGAACAACTTAGGCTACCATAGAAGGTGATTATTCTGAGACTCAGCGAGCCATGCCAGCCAGGTCCCTCAGGTTCTGGGCCTTGAAATTCTTGTGATGCCCACAGTCAGGCAGTCTCCCATTTTCTCTGAGTACGAGGCAGGGCCTGGGAGTTCTCCATTTCATCCTCTTGAGTTTTTCGTGAGCAGTCCTTTTGAAATACAATGAGAAACGCTTATATCAAATTGAACCCAAGTATCATCAGGCAGCGTAAAAGAATTATGGTTGCTATTGCTTAGTTTACCATTAATTATTAATTCCACAAATATACATGGTGTGCCTACCATGTGTTTGGGTCTGAAGATACAAAAGTAAAATAAAACAGGCTCTGCCCCCTGCCTCAGGAAAGCTCAGAGCCTTGTTAAATTCATCAGGCTTTTCTCTAATGACCATTTCTTTACTGAGGGTGGACAGGATAAAAACAGGATACACTGCTTTGAAACTTTTTTAAAAGTTTATTATCATTAATTCCAGGTTGTTTAATAACCCTTTGATCTCTTTTGGTTTTCCCCTATCCCTCTGTCCTCTGCTGTTTCCCTTAAAATAATACTCAGTGCAAGTACACGGTCTGTTTTGATTAAATGGATATGTTTACTCTAAAAACAGAGCTAAGAGTTACCAACTTGAAGGATTCTTCCTCCTTTGTCTCTGGATGAAACAAACTTTGGGAGACGCACAGGAAGATTTAGAGGTTTGTTCTGGTTCTGAGTCAGACAGCTAGAAAGGACCACAGATAAAAATAGTGAGAACTTCAACATTTTAGGATTTCAGGAGTTCATTGCGGGAGATCAAGTGCAGACATGTGAGTCCGCCAGTATAGGCTTTGTACAATCTTTTTTTTTTTTTAATTAGTTAATTAATTTATTTTTTGGCCGCCACACACAGCTTGCGGGATCTCAGTTTCCTGACCAGGGATCTAAACTGTGACTCCTGCAGTGGAAGCGCAGAGTCCTAACCACTGGACCACCAGCGAATTCCCAGCTTTGTACATTTTAAAAAAAATATTTATTTATTTATTTGGCTGCACTGGCTCTTAGTTGCAGCATGAGGGATCTTCGTTGCCACGTACAGGATCTTTAGTTGTGGCATGTGGGATCTAGTTCCCTGTCCAGGTATTAAACCTGGGCCCCCTGCATTGGGAGCTCGGAGTTTTAGCCACTGGACCACCAGGGAAGTCCCGAAGCTTTTTACAATCTTGACTTTCAGATTCGTCTGAAGAAAACAAACTTGTTTTCATGAAAATTCACCCTTTGTATTTCTTATGAATTTACTGCTTAATGCGTGCATGTACTTATTAATATAATTGTTCCTGGTTCTTGGAGATGTAAAATATTCTAAAAGAAGTAACTAAGCCTACGAAAAATCCTTTTACATAATAAGTATACAGAAGATCTCACAGTTTACATGCCTCAGGGCCTTTGCACCTGCTGTTTCCAAAAGTCCCAATCCTTCTTCTTTCATGCCTGAGCACAAATGTCATCTTATCAGAGGCCTTTGCTGACCACCCTATAAAAATAGTACCTCTCTCACAATTATACCACTCCATCTTCTTCGTCCTGATTTAGTTTTTTCATAACATTTATCACCACTATCTTTTTTTTCCAGTTTTATTGAGATATAATTGACTTACAGCACTGTAAGTTTAAGGTGTACGGCATAATGATTTGACTTACATATACCATGAAATGATTACCACAATATGTTCAATTAACATCCATCATCTCATATAGATACAGAATAAAAGAAAAACAAAAAAGTTTTTTTCCTTGTGATGAGAACTCTTTGGATTTACTCTCTTAACTTTCTTATATATCATACATCAATGTCAACTATAGTCATCATGTTGTACATTACATCCTTAGTGCTTATTTTGTAACTAGAAGTTTGTACCTTTTAACCACCTTCATCCAATTCCTCCTCCCATCACTCCCTGCCAATGGTAACCACAAATCTGATCTCCTTTTCTATGAAATTTTTTTTTTACATATAAATGAGATCATACAGTATCTGTCTCTCTGTCTGACTTGTTTCACTTAGCATAATGCCCTCAAGGTCCATCCATGTTGTTGCAAATGGCAGGATTTCCTGGTTTTTTTGTTTGTTTTTTACAGCTGAATAATATTCCATCTTATATATATATACTTTTATATATATAACTTCTTTATCCATTCATACATCAATGGTCACTTAACATTCCTTCCATGTCTTGGCTATTGTAAATAATGCTGCTATGAACACGGGGGTGCAGATATCTCTTTGATATAGTGTTTTTGTTTCCTTCTGATATATTCCCAGAAGTGGGATTGCTAGATCTCACTTTTAATTTTTAGAGAAATCTCCAAAATATTACTACTGTATCCTATGGTGGTTGTACCAATTTACAATCTTACCAGCAGTGCACAAGGGTTCCCTTTTCTCCACATCCTCAATAATATTTATCTCGTCTTTTTTTTTTTCCTCCTAGCAAAGGCTCCAACACCATGGGCACCCCAAGCCTTTTGTCCTTTTAAATTTTATAATTTATTTATTTATTTTCGGCTGTGCCACACGGCCTGTGGGATCTTAGTTCCCTGAGCAGCGATTCAACCCAGGCCCCCTGCAGTGGAAGCGCAGAGTCCCAACCACTGGACCACCAGCAAATTCCCTTCTCCTTCTCATATATGTTGCTTCATTGGTCTTTCGAGTCTCATGTCACAAAACAACAAAATGAGCACAAGGAAAATAGGGTTGGACCAGGAGCACACCTAGAACATTCTACAACCCTCAGCAATTCCCAGCCTTCCCTGGGGCATCGTGGTAAATCTGACTCTGCATTTTACATATTGACTTGATTACTTATTGTCAGTCCGCCTCAATAGAATGTCATAAGCTTTCTGAGAGCAGCAACAGTGTCTTCTGTTTACTGCTTTATGACCAGTGTCCAAACACAGTCCTTGGCACAGAGGGGCATAATATATGTTTTTAATAAATTTTATCCACCACCCACAAATTACCTTGGGAAAAATAATACTTCTTCTCCCACTTTAGTCACTCTGTCCTCTTGGCTCTGCTTTATTTTCTTTTAGCACATGGCTTTTTAAAAATTATCTGCTTGTTTACTTGTTTATTGTCTGTGTGCCCTGTTAGGGGAGCTCTACTAAGAATAGGGACAGTGTCTTGCTCGCCTCTATCTTCCCAGAGTTTAGAGCAAGGCTTGGCACAGAGGAAGCTCTCGGTAAGTAGTTCCTGAATAAATGAAAATAAACAGATAAGTAACTTTTCATGATGAAACTTGCCAGATAGGACAACTCTTCATGTACCTATGTTTTTATTCTATTTACTTGAAAATTTCATTTAGGTTCTCAGTTACATGTTGATTTATTCAAAGGTAAATTAAGTTTTTAAAAAAAGTCAAATTGTAACAATTGCCTCAGTTTACATGATTAAATAAGTACAACTGCATTCTGATTGGCTGAATGACTGAGTGATTGATTTAAACCCATCTTCTAAATAAATAAGATTTGAAAGATGTATAGGTACTTAATACTACTTTGTGATGTATGATTTCTGCTTTCAATTTGTACTCACCCATTATTTCTGTGACTTTAAGAAGCAACAAATATAAAATGCACCTCGCTACTGAGTCCCTTTCCCCTGAGGGAAAGTAAGTAAATAAAGTCACCAGTTTCTTGTATATCCTTCCTGAAGTATTCTGTGAATGCACTAGTAAACATTTGTGTATTTTTCCTTTTCTTACACAATAACATATTATACTATAGCTCTGTACCTTGTTTTTGTTTTGTAGCTTGTTTGATTTTTTTTACACTTTATATTGGAGCTTGCTCAAGTATTATGGCTGTATAATACTCCATTGTGCAGTGTGTCTTAATTTATTTAAATAATTCTACAGGGACATTTAGATTGTTCTCAATCTTTTCCTGTTCCAAACAATCCTGCAATGAATAACTGTACACATGTCTTTTCACACATATGTAAATACATCTGTAGGATAAATTCCTAGATGCGTCTTTAGCTCTTAGAGCAATAAATAACACTTCTCATCCTCACCCAGCTTCTGAGCCAACTGGGAAATAAGACAAAAGAATTAGGCAGATAGTTGATCAAAAGTATGACCTGTATCACTGATAAAAGCTGATGCTGAAGAATGTGACTTACATTTGCATATAAGAGGGCTTCCTAATTCTAAATCTCTCTCCATTTAATCATAGGCAATGTTGGTTAGCTACAGGCCTCTCAGTGCAGGTGTTGGGAAGAGAAGGGGCTGACTGGAGTTTATTCTTTACAAATGTAATAATTAGAAAAGTCATCTTCGGTGCAGCCACTATGGAAAACAGTATGAAGATTCCTCAAAAAATTAAAAACAGAACTACCATATGACTTATCAATCCTACTCCTGGGTATTTATCCAAAGAAAATGAAAACACTAATTAGAAAAGACATAAGCACGCCTGTGTTCATAGCAGCATTATTTACAATAGCCAAGATACGGAAGCAACCTAAATGCCCATCAATAGATGAGTGGATAAAGAAGATGTGGTGCATATTAAAATAATGGAATATTACTCAGCCATAAAAAGAATGAAATCTTGCCATTTGCAGCAACATGGATGGACATAGAGGGCATTATCCTAAGTGAGATAAGTCAGGGAAAGACAAATACTGTATGATTTCACTTATATGTGGAATCTAAGAAACAAATGAATAAACATAACAAAACAAAAATCGTAGATACAGTAAGTCGCCTCCATATGAACGATTTCCGTTCTGAGAGCACGTTCGTAAGTCCAGTTTGCTCCTAAGTCCAACAAAGCCAGCCTAGGGAGCCAACTAACGCAATTGGCTATAGTACTGTGCTATAATAGGTTTATAATACTTTTCACACAAATAATACATAAAAAATAAACAAAAAATAAAGAAAACATTTTTAGTCTTGCAGTACAGTACGTTGAAAAGCACAGCAGTACAGAACAACAGCTGGCATACAGGGGCTGGCATCGAGTGAACAGGCAAGAAGAGTTACTGACTGGAAGACGGAGAGGAGGTGGGAGGTGGTAGAGCTGAAGGGTCATCAGCAGTAGGAGACGGAGGGCAAGCTGCAATTTCACTCACGCCTGACACTGGTGGCACAGGTTCTGATTCCTTGCTGGATTCAATTCTACCTACCCTCTTGAAAAAAAGATCCAGTGATGTCTGGGTAGTAGCTCTTTTTTTCTTGTCATAGATGACATGGTAGCACTGGATTGCATTCTGAACGGTTGCTGCAACCTTCATGTACCGGCCTATGTTCAGGTCCTGTGCCTCAAAAACTAACAGTGCTTCCTCAAATAAAGAAAATCCCCTTGCCATTTCCTGTGTTGTGAATCTCTTCAGCTCTTCAGTTACTTCTTCCTCTTGTCTCTCTTCATCCTTTCTTGGCACTTGGCGCTTGTTAGCGATACCAGCTACATCACCGCTGCTTTTACGCTTGCTTCCAGACATCCTGGGCTTGAAATAAAGATCCTGTACTACTGTACTCTATACAGTACTGTAAAGTACACAAAAGCACAACCACTTGTAGAGGATGCACGCCAGACACGTAAGTGAACTAACTTACGTGATTGGACATTTGAACGCATCTTCGCATCTTTGAAAGTTCTCAATTTAAAGGCTCATATGTAGGGGACTTACTGTATAGAGAATAAATAGGTGGTCGCCAGAGGGTGGGAAAGTGGGAGGAGGAAAGAAATAGGTGAGCGAGATTAAGAGGGACAAACTTTCAGTTGCAAAATAAATGAGTCACAGGTATGAAATGTACAGTGTGGGGAATATAGTCAATAGATATAATATCTTTGTATGGTGACATATCATAACTAGACTTAATGTGATGATTATTTTGAAATGTGCAGAAATATGGAATCACTGTGTTGTATAACAGGAAGTAACATAGTGTTGTAGGTCAATTATACTTCAAAAAGAAACAAACTCATAGAAAAAGAGATCAAATTTGTAATTACTAGACGAGGAGCAGAGGAAGAGGGAATTAGATGAAGGCAGTCAAAAGGTACAAACTTCCAGTTATAAGATAAATAAGTACTAGGAATGTAATGTACAACATGATAAATATAATTAACATTGTTGTATGTTATATATGTAAGTTGTTGAGAGTAAATCCTAAGAGTTCTCATCACAAAGAAAAAAGTTTTTTTCTATTGCTTTAAATTTTTATCTGTTTGATGTTGGATAGTCACTAAACTTACTGTGATAATCATTCTATGATGTATGTAAGTCAAATCATTATGCTCTACACCTTAGTCTTACAAAGTGCTGTATGTCACTTATATCTCAAAAAAACTGGAAGAAAAAAATGAACAACAAAGAAAGGAAAGTCATCCCTCCTTCCCTAGGGAGAAGCAAGCGGGGGGTGGGTGTTAAACTAGTAGAGCTACTTCCACGTAGAAGGACACATCAGGAGAGGGGAAGAAGTGTTCCCACCCTAACAAAGGACTCTTCTGATTCAAAAGGATCTGCATTTATAGATCAATGGAACAGGATAGAAAGCCCAGAAAGAAACCCAGACACTTATGGGCAATTAATCTACAACTAAGCAGGCAAGAATATACGAAAGGAGAAAAGACAGTCTCTTCAATAAGTGGTGCTGGGAAACCTAGACAGCTACATGGAAAAGAATGAAATTAGAACATTTTCTCACACCATACACAAAAATAAACTCAAAATGGATTAAAGAACTAAATGTAAGACCAGACGCTATAAAACTTCTAGAGGAAAACACAGGCAGAACACTCTTTAACATGAATCGTGGCAATATTTTTTTGGATCTGTCTCCTAAAAGCAATGGAAATAAAAGCAAAAATAAACCAACGGGGCCTTATTAAACCTGAAAGCTTTTGCACAGCAAAGGAAACCATAAACAAAACGAAAACACAACCTATGGACTGAGAGAAAATATTTGCAAACGATGCTACTGACAAGGGATTAATTTCCAAAATATACAAACAGCTCATACAGCTTAATATCAAACAAACAACCCAGTCAAAATATGGGCAGAAGACCTAAATGGACAGTTCTCCAAAGAAGACATACAAATATCCAACAGGCATATGAAAAAATGCTCAATATTGCTAATTATTAGAGAAATGCAAATCAAAACTACAATGAGGTATCACCTCACACCAGTTAGAATGGCCAGGATTAAAAAGTCTACAAATAATAAATGCTGGCGAAGGTGTGGAGAAAAAGGAATCCTCCTACACTGTTGGTGAGAATGTAAACTGGTACAGCCACTATGGAGAACAGTATGGAGGTTCCTTAAAAAACTAAAAAGAGAGTTACCATATGATCCAACAATCTGATCCTCAGGTTTTTAACCTTGCTTCTTTACTTTGAAATATAGCACACCAGATTTTTAATATATGCTCATGACTCCTGGGCATATATCTAGAGGAAACACGAATTCGAAAAGATACATGCACCCCAATGTTCACAGCAGCACTATTTACAATAGCCAAGACATGGAAGCAACCTAAATGTCCATCAGCAGATGACTAGATAAAGAAGACGTGGTATATATACAATGAAGTGTTACTCAGCTGTAAAAAAGAATAATGCCATTTGCGGTAACATGGATGGACCTAGAGACAATCATATTAAGTGAAGTCAGACAGAGAAAGACAAATAGCATGATATCACTTACATGTGGAATCTTAAAAAATGATGCAAATGAACTTATTTATAAAACAGAAATAGACTCATAGACATGGAACACAAACTTATGGTTACTAAAGGGGATAGCAGTGGGGGGGGATAAATTAGGAGTTTGGGATTAACAGATACACACTACTACATATAAAATAGGTAAACAATAAGGACCTACTGTATAGCACGGGGAACTATACGCAATATGTTGTAATAACTTATAATGGAAAAGAATCTGAAAAAGAACATAAAACTGAATCAATTTGCTGTACATTTGAAACTAACACATTGTAAATTAATTATATTTCAATTAAAAAAAGGTAAAAGAAGTATTTGCACTTGTAATTTTGATACATTTTTCCCAGTTGCCCTGATAAATGTACCAATTTAAACTTCCATACACCTGAAACTAACACAACATTGTAAATCAACTATACTACAATAAAAAAAAAAAACTTCGTCCATGTGAGCATGAATATAGACCCAGACACATATGAAAATGTAATATAAGATAAAGGTTTTCTGATGATGTTTTTCTATTCACGTCTCAGTACCTCAGGTTTTTAACCTTGCTTCTTTATTTTGAAATATAACACACCAGATTTTTAATTTTAGTGGCTTTATAGCATTTTAGTATCTGACAGAGACTGTTAATGGTCCCAGTATCTGTTAACCCCTTCTTCCTGTTTTTAACAAGACTCTGAGCTTTTACCTGAGCATGTGGCTATCCATTTTTGTGTCCGTCTACAACAGCACACATGCATACTATTGGAAGGACTTGGACTTTAAATAAGATGGACAGACATCACAAGGAACTGCACAGAGGAGTGACATGATCACAGTGTCTTGTAGACTATATTGTTTCTGTAGTCAGCAGGGATTTATCTGCTCATCAGCAAAGGCATTTCTCAAACAGAAATGAGTGCAAACTATCCTCCAAGACCAGAACTAAAGCTGCTCTACAAGTTGAAGAGAACAGGACACTGTAGAACTTAGTGGGCAGCTCTCCTTTCCCTTAACTTAAAATATTCTAATGTTTAGTTTTTACAGAAAGGAAAGGGGAAAGAAAAGGGAAGGATTCTGATGAGAGTTTCTGATCCTAGATTTATGAGACGGGATGCTGTGCTACTTCCACAGATGTTTTGTTACCTTTTCGCAGTTGTTTTCTCATAAAACTTTGAGTTTCCTTATTGAAAAAAGACTTCAAAGCTTCAGCTCATTCACTGCAATGGCCAAGAACATCTTTATTTATAACTTATGGAGTAAAAACACAGGTTCACAGAAGGCGGATGTCATTATGGAAAGAAGCCCAGTTAGAACTACTTTTCAAAATATTACAGGTGTGCAGATGAAAAACACAAATAGGAAATACAAGGCACAAAACGCACTGGAAGACTGAACTTGTGTCCAGCCAAGAGGATAATGATAATTTATATTGGGCATGATTTTGGTTTAAACTTTCTAACAATTTTGTGAACCAAGTGTGTGCTGTGATTTTGGTGGGGCTGAGGCAATGCATGGACACAGTGGGGCTTCTGAACTGTGGGCAATTCCTGCCCCAAACCTTTTTAGAGAACTTTCTTCTTGATTAAGAGACAAAGGTAATGGACTCCATCACATTGCCTTCCTAACTTCTTTTAAAAGCAAAGATAAAAAAGACCGTAAATACATTGTTAAACCAATAACTTTGGGTTTCCATTCCTACTTAACAACACTGGAAAATAATTGTATGTGTCTTTTGTGTCCATTGGACCTGCTATGAGGCCAACAAGGGGGAAATGTTATCTGAAAAAGTCTTCTTATAAGCTCTTGGTTGAGCCTCCAAAAATAAATGCCTTTTGCTAGAAACTGTAGGATGGAAAAGCAGAAACTCTTAACAAGGATGGTATTTCAAAGACTTTCAAAAATTATGAAGAACAAAATGCTCTATAACTTTATTTTTTATGTATGTTTAGAGTTCCTGGCTGGGATTCCTTACCATTCTTTCCTTCTGTCTGATGTAAAGTCTCAGGTGGTAGTTAGCCAGTTTCAACCTCACCTTCCCATCTACTTTCTATTTGAAATTTTGAAGAAGTCCAAAATTATTGAAAATTCATACCCAAACTGCTTGTTGGTATTGTTATTCTGACAATGGTGTGTGTGTGTGTGTGTGTGTGTGTGTGTGTGTGTGTGTGTGTGTGTGTGTGTGTGTGTGTGTGTTGGGGAGAGATAGAGAGAGAGACAGACAGAGAGGGAGAGAGAGGAAAAGAGAGAAAAATGGAGAGAGAGATGTGGAATAAAACAAATGTTACAAAGTGATTTCTTAATTTTATTTTCCTAGGTAACTCTGAGAACCAGAATACTTTCTGTGGGAAAAGGGGCTACAGATATTGGGATAGAAGAGATTAGGTGAATACCCTGTGGTGCTTTTACCACTTCCTGACGACGCTAGGACCTTAGAAAAATTTAACTCTAATTATCCCTCTTCTGTCTTTAGTATTTTTATTGTTATGTATTTTAATTTTATGCCTAGAAACAAGAAACAATCTAGTAGCAGTAAGCATCCCTAGCATCCAGACGATGGTCTTGAAATACCATTTTTCCCTAAAAGAAATCAGGGCTGCTTGGAGAAATGGCTGATTCCAGGTTTGAGGCAGGAAATGCACAAGATGAGCCAGGAGTAGCTGGTCATACCAGACAGCAAAGAAGCTCTCAAAAACTACTGGAGCTGTGCCAAAAGGGAACAACTCTGGGAAGCACTCTGCAGAGCCTTTCACTGGTTCAAGATGATAAACGGAGCATCAGTAAGAGTAACTGCAATGGACTGAAAGACGCCAAGTACATTTAAATCCATGAGTTCAAAACAATTTAAAAGAAACAATAGGGACTTCCCTGGTGGCGCAGTGGTTAAGAACCCGCCTGCCAATGCAGGGGACACGGGTTCGAGCCCTGGTCCGGGAAGATCCCACATGTCTCGGAGCAACTAAGCCCGTGCGCCACAACTATTGAGCCTGCGCTCTAGAGCCCGCGAGCCACAACTGCTGAGCCGATGAGCCACAACTATTGAAGCCCGTGCATCTAGATCCCATGCTCTGCAACAAGAGAAGCCACTGCAGTGAGAAGCCCGCGCACCGCAATGAAGAGTAGCCCCTGCTCGCCCCAACTAGAGAAAGCCCGTGCGCAGCAACGAAGACCCAACGCAGCCAAAAATAAATAAATAAATATTTAAAAAAATAAAAACCAATAAATCTAATAAATCACCTTTGAAGGATGCTAACAACTATTCATTTTGCAAACTGGTACATAAAGTTAGGAATCAAGCACTTCTTCTACCTTTCCTATACAAACTATACCTCTGGGTAAACAACTAGTAAGTGAAGGAAGGTTTTTCTTTATAGAGGTATTTCAACAAATACACCAAGAAGAGAGAGCATTGGAAATCACCATTTTGCAATCCCTAGTGAATTAAGGATCTGGGTGTTGAGCATCTATGGCTGCCAACATCAGAAAGAGACAATTATGTCTTTTGATGAATGAACACACCACCACCTGTGAAGTAATTTTGACCAAAAAAAAAAAAAAATCAAACCTGAATCTGATTAAGCTTCTGGCTCTAACTACCAACTTATAGGAAACACAGGGGACAGAGGAAGGTGCTAAACTACACAATAGGAACACAATCAGTAAAATCTCAACTCTGGGAAAGCAGAATGATCGATCTAGCTTCTTCAACAATTAAATTGCAAGGAGTTAAAAAAAGAAAAGATGGATGGGGAACTTATAAATTAAGAGACCTAAAAATTTTTTCTATGCATATGAAAATAAAGGGTAATGTGCCTTTAAGCAAGTACCCTAGATATTGATCCTATTTCAGTTGTAGCTAAAAACTAAAAATAAGACTTCTGAGAAACAGCAACTTTCAAAATGTGGACACTTGGAGTCCTCTTAATTAAGTCATACTTAAAATCATCTCCACAACTTTAATTATTTTGTAAAATAGTGTTTGCCCTCCCAAAGCAATGGCCTGCATTTAATTATAGTAAAATATTTTTCATTCATACAACAGTGATTTGGAACTTGGAATAATTCTGACCGAAATGTTTACCTTTCTTAATTCTTTCTTGTGTGCATATATCAAGAACAAAGAAAGAATTTTATAGAAAATAGGAGCCGGAAATTAAATGCCTGAGATCACAAACTATTTTCAAGATCCTTAAGAATAAGATGGGATCCATGATCTCAAAATTAGCCAAGAGACATAACATGCATATATAAATGTTAAATTCTTTAAATGTGACAATGAAAGTTTTACTGTGGCTGAAACAGGAAAGAATTTCCAGAGGCTGGACTTTATAGGACCTAGATAAGCAGAAAGGAGGCAAAAGTAATTCCAATTGTTCTCATCCATTCATAAAAGAGATCTCTAAAGCCCTACTGGATAACATATTACTGGTTCAGCATTAAATGCAAATGTTCTTGAGAGCAATAAAATATTCTGTAATTCAAGTACAGACTGAAATACTCTGTAATTCAGTTGCTTCACTAATTCAGAAACTCAATTGTTCTTCAATTCAACTGGCCCAAATTCAAGCAGCTTTACCACGTATGCAATGATTTATTTATTTTTATTGAAAATACAAAGTAATATTAAAGGAAAACATTTAAATAATTTAAAAATCATTCCATATCCCCCTACACTAACACAATGAATTTTACTTCTGCATATTACTTTCCACATGCATAAAGGTTTTACAGACACAATGACAGTGTTCATACCATTTTATATTGTGCTTATTTTACTTACCATCTCACAGACATGCCCATGTTTCTACAGTCTTCCAAACAATTTTTTTAATGGCAGTATAAGGCTTCACTCTTTTTATTAGCCCACTTTCTTCTTTGCCATTTAGATTATTTCCAATTTTTCGCTATTGTAAATAATGCAGACATAAACAACCTCATGCATTTACCTTTTTGTTTGTTTGTTTTGTTTGTATATTATTCTTTAGGTTACAAATCAAGGAGTAGAATTTATGAGGAAAAAATATGTCATTTTTATGGCTTTCTATGTAGTGCCATATTGTGTTCCCAAAGCGTTGTATCTGTTTAAAATGCCTTCTTAAACGAATGTATTAAACAGGTTCTTTCTAAAATTTAAAAATAACTCATAAAAATTAGGTAGTTTTACACTTACATACTTAAAGTTAAAAATAATTATTGTCTCTTAAAAAATGAAGAGTGTGGGTAGATGATCTAACAGATTACTAAAAGTTTAGCTGAGTTAACTTAAGCTACGCTTCTTAACTTTTGTCAAGTTACGGCACACATGGAAAGTGATATGGTAGGCACACTGGAGAAAATGAACAAAGATGTTTCTGGCCCTGAAGCTTCAGCTACCCAGGCCACCTCTGGCTACTCCAAGAGCTGTGGGGATCCATATCTAGGCACATCTGTCACCCAAAGAGCCAGTGTACATGGGAAGGGAAGTTCTAACTGAGGTTAGGTGACTCAATCCAAGTCACAAAATCTAGTTAGTGGAAAATGAATTCAAATTTCTTCTCATCAATGTATTTTCTACTGTATCACAATGTTCTACATGCTTTCTGGCTCTAAATTTCAATTTCACATGCAGACAAGTACCTATACTTATGAATAAAGAGGATTTTCTGATATGCTTAAAGACACCTAAAGTAGCAATTTATATCAAAGCTGAAAATTAAAAATAGCTCTTAGGATCAACAAATATTCAACTCTTTCCTCTGCAATTTTTCAGATTTTACATTCTTTTAAATTTAGTTTGTAAACTCTGAATAGTAATACTCTTTTGCACAACATCTTGTATATCTCTGGTAGTCAGTAAATAAAGAATCATAACTATAAATAATATACACTACAAAGGAAAAACACTAGACTTAAGTCCATTCTAAATAATTCTAAAGGTAAAAAAAGATTTTTAAGCATTGATTTTGTAGAGGTAGAGAATATTCCCTCTTTATATTTCAAATTCCTTGTTAGCTAAATGGAACTTTAATGTACACTATTACATTACATTAATGTACACTATTACACTGTCATAAGAAATATTTCACTCCACAGAATGATTTTGACCTACACCCAGTGTTGATGCTACCAGGAGATAAAAATTCACTGCAAAGACGTTTCACCTTTTACCAAGTGTCCAGTGTTCCAGATCACCTTTGATGAGCAGAGATTAAAGGTAGTAACCCCACTGATTCAACTGTAAATATACATAAGATGTTTCTTGACCATTAATCACAGGGTTGGGGTGTAGAGTGGGGGTTAGGCATGAGAATTTACCTAACGTGTGCCAGGCCACAATAACAAGTAAGACACTCCAAACCCTACATTCTTTTTCACTACACCCTGAAACAGTGATTACTTGGTCATCTCTATGGACTTAATCAAACATTATACACACAAACACACCCGTGGGACCGCATGGCACTTGGAAGATTACCCACGATTTCCCACTTATTAAGATCTGGATCATATTTCTCAATGCTCTGAAGATATGTCCCCTTTGAGTAGGAATACCCCCCAGTGACATAAATACATCCATTCATGATGACGGCACCACACTCCATCCTCCTTTCCATCATGGGAGCGATCTCTCTCCATTCATTCTGTTCAGGGTCATAGCATTCTGTGATTGTAGTTTGTCCACCAACTAGATAGAGCTTATTTTCAAATGGAACTGAACACAATCCATATTCTATTAAAAAGAAAAAAGCATATTTCTATTAGGATAACAAGCAAAAGAGATACCTTAGGGTGGTGATATAATAATGCTTTACAATTTAGCATACAAAAATAGAGTAGTTGTGACATTCTGCTTCCAGCACATACCACCACAACACGGAGCCTTAAAATCCACTCCCAATCACCAGACTCAGATTACCTATTCCTGCCACTGTCTTTCAGGTTATCCCTAAACTGGCTTTGCAGGATGCCGGGAGGAACTCATCCTCTGACCACTACCCTTCCAGGAACTTCCCAGCACAGGCACCTTTTTCTCTACGCCTATGTGTAAAAGGTGGCAGCAGCAGAGTCCCTCTGCCATGAAGACGTCCCAGGTAACTGGTGTAGGTCCTTCAGGTCTTAGCAGCTAACCTTGTACAGTATCTGCTGCCACAGGCGCTTGCCTCTCTCACACTGCCGGTCAAGTTAAAGACACAAGAAGTTAGAGAAATATAAGCCAGTTTAGTGGGGAACTACAGTCTGTGACCTTAAGAAGCTGTGGAAGGTGCTCAAAGGCCGGGGCTGCCGTGTGAGGTCTGCGTCCTGGGGCTGGGAGTCCACCTCTTGGGGGTCAGCTTTCCAGGCCGTTTAAATTTTTTTCCGTTTTATCTCCCCCTCCACATCCAAACCTGCTGGCTCTTCAAGGCACCAGGATCTTTGGCAACTTCACTTCCTCTCCCTTCTTCCCAGGGCTGTGACTAGGGTAAGGCAAGTGAGGAGCCCAGAGCACAAAACAGGAGGAGACTCTTCCACCTTCCAAGCAACTCCTTCGGTTCTGTGCCTCAAGGGCACAGGTCACTTGCCTGACCCTAGTCCCAGCCCTGTTTCTTCCACGCCCTCAGTTCTAATATCGCTCCCAGCCTGTGAGTCCTTTCTCTGGAAGTATCAACCATTAGATTACACTTAAATACTTCTAGCTGCAGACCTGAAGAAAGCGCAGGAGTTGTCAGTGGCACTAATACTATGGCGAATAAATGAAGATTTAGCTTGCCATTGCTGAGCTGTTCCATCTGTCTGGAACACCTTCTTTTCCCAGGTCCTTGCACAGCTACCTTCTCCAAGTCATTCAGGTCTCATCTTACTCTCACCTCCTCAGAGGGCCTTCCCAGATCACCCAACCTGAAGGAGCTGGTCAGGCATCTCTACCACATCACACTCTTTTAATTCTCTCTGTAGCTCTTCTCATAATCTGATGTGGTTCCTGTTTAGTCTCTCTCTTCCTTCTGACAGTACAGGAACTGTGTCCTGCCCACCACTCCACTCCCAACTGAAGGATGGCAAGTGTCTGGCATCTTGTAAGGACTCAATAAAAGTGTGTTGAATCAATGAATGAATTGTACCTTGTACCCTCTGTGCCCAAATATGCGCCCCCATTACTTTGTGGAAGAAAAGCTTATAAGGCCTTCTTTAGAAAGAAAGAATGTACAATCAGAAATGTGATTTCCCCTTTAAGTAGGGAAGACAAATTCTTATCAGTAAAGTTCTTACTATTTAGGTTTCAAAGCCTAAGGAAAAGTCTGAGAAGACTGGTATTTCTGCTTTGAGTCCCCATATTGTTATTCTCTTGTTTCTGACATCCAAGAAAAAAAGAATTCTCCTACCTTTGAAAACCCACTTATTACCTTTCAGTTATACACATGCAGAATTTTTATAGGATTTAGTTGTTTTTGAGTACTTGTGACACATTGTTTATATAAATTATGAGTCATTCTGTCAAATGGTTATTGTGAAAATTAATGATGATTCAAAACTTTTATCAATTGGTATAAATGATTCAACAATGAGCTTATTAAGCTTTTCTTAACTTATTCAAATCTCACAAAAAATCCTCAATTTGCAACTCTTATCTTAAGTATCTCAATCTTTCTATAGCAGTAAAAATATTTAAAATAAAGTGACTCCTGGGCTCTCTATTCTGTTCCATTGATCTACATGTCTGTTTTTGTGCCAGTACCATACTGTTTTTGTTTTGTTTTGTTTTGTTTTTTGCAATATGCGGGCCTCTCACTGTTGTGGCCTCCCCCATTGCGGAGCACAGGCTCCGGACGCACAGGCTCAGCGGCCATGGCTCACGGGCCCAGCCACTCCGCAGCATGTGGGATCCTCCCGGACTGGGGCACAAACCCGTGTCCCCTGCATCGGCAGGCGGACTCTCAACCACTGCGCCACCAGGGAAGCCCTACCATACTGTTTTGATTACAGTAGTTGTGTAGTATAGTCTAAAGTCAGCAATTCCTCCAGCTCTGTTCTTCTTTTTCAAGACTGTTTTGGCTATTTGAGGTCTTCTGTGCTTCCACACAAATTTTAAAATTATTTTTTCTAGTTCTGTGAAAAATACCCTTGGTATTTTATTAATTAATTTATTTATTTATTAATTTTATTTATTTTTGGCTGCGTTGGGTCTTCGTTGCTGAGTGTGGGCTTTATCTAGTTGTGGTGAGCGGGGGCTACTCTTCGTTGTGGTGTGCAGGCTTCTTCTTGTGGTGGCTTCTCTTGTTGCAGAGCACAGGCTACAGGGCACTTCAGTAGTTGCGGCACACGGGCTCAGTAGTTGTGGCTTGCGGGCTCTAGAGTGCAGGCTCAGTAGTTGTGACACATAGGTTTAGCTGCTCCGCGGCATGTGGGATCTTCCCGGACCAGGGCTCGAACCCGTGTCTCCTGCATTGGCAGGCAGATTCTTAACCACTGCACCACCAGGGAAGCCCTACCCTTGGTGTTTTGATAGGGATTGCACTGAACCTGTAGATTGCCTTAGGGTAGTGTGGTCATTTAAACAATATTAATTCTTCTAATCCATGAACACAGTATGTCTTTCCATCTGTTTATAGCATCTTCAATTTCTTTCATCAGTGTCTTACAGTTTTCCGAGCACAGGTCTTTACCTCCTTAGGAAGGTTTAGTCCCAGGTATTTTATTCTTTTTGATGCAATGGTAAATGGGATTGTTTCTTTAATTTCTCTTTCTGATAGTTCATTGTTAGCATGCAGAAATCCAACAGATTTCTGTATATTAATGCTGTATTCTCAGGATCAATTAATCTATGACAAAGGAGGCAAAAATATACAATGGAGAAAAGACAGTCTCTTCAACAAGTGGTGCTGGGAAACCTAGACAGCTACATGGAAAAGAATGAAATTAGAACATTGCCTCACACCATATATAAAAACAAACTCAAAATGGATTAAAAACCTAAATGTAAGGCCGGATACTATAAAACTCTTAGAGGAAAAGACAGGCAGAACACTCTTTGACATAAACAGCAGCAAGATCTTTTTCGATCCACCACTTAGAGTAATGAGAATAAAAAACAAAAATAAACAAATGGGACCTAATGAAACTTAAAAGCATTTGCACAGCAAAGGAAACCATAAACAAGACTAAAAGACAACCCTCAGCATCAGAGGAGATATTTGCAAATGAAGCAACTGACAAAGGATCAATCTCCAAAATATACAAACAGCTCATGCAGCTCAATATCAAAAACAACAACCCAATCAAAAAATGGGCAGAAGACCTAAATGGACATTTCTATAAAGAAGACATATAAATCGCCAACAAATACGTGAAAAGATTCTCAAAATCACTAATTATTAGAGAAATGCAAATCAAAACTACAATGAGGTATCACCTCACACTGGTCAGAATGGCCATCATCAAAAAATCTAGAAACAATAAATGCTGGAGAGGGTGTGGAGAAAAGAGAACCCTCTTGCACTGTTGGTGGGAATAAAAATTGGTACAGCCACTATGGACAACAGTATGGAGGTTCCTTAGAAAACTAAAAATAGAACTACCATATGACCCTGCAATCCCACTACTGGACATATACCCAGAGAAAACCATAATTCAAAAAGACACATGCACCCCAATGTACACTGCAGCACTATTTACAATAGCCAGGACATGGAAGCAACCTAAATGTCCATCAACAGAGGAAAGGATAAAGAATATATAGTATGTATATACAATGGAATATTAGCCATAAAAAAGAACAAAATAATTCATTTGCAGCAACATGGATGGACTTAGAGATTGTCATACTGAGTGAAGTAAGTCAGAGAATGATGAATATTATATGATATTGCTTATATATGGAATCTTAAAAAAGGGTACAAATGAACTTATCTACAAAACAGAAATAGAGTTACAGAGTAGAAAACAAACTTATGGTTACCGGGGGTAAGAGGGGGAGGGATAAATTGGGATATTGGGATTAACATATACACATTACTATGTGTAAAACAGATAACTAATAAGACCTACTGTATAGCACAGGGAACTCTACTCAATACTCTGTAATGGCCTATATGGGAAAAGAATCTAAAAAAGAGTGGATATATGTATATGTATCTGATTCACTTTGCTATACACCTGAAACTAACACAACATTGTAAATCAACTATACTCCAATAAATAAATAATTTTTAAAAAAATGATAAAGCAAGAAAACCCCAGATGAACAGATAAAAAAGATGTGATATATATATAATACACACACACACACACACACACACACACACACACACACACACACACACACACACTGGAATACAACTCAGCCATAAAAAAGAAATTTTGCCATTTGCAACAACATGGATGGACTTGGAGGGTATTATGCTAAGTGAAATAAGTCAGACAGAGAAAGACAAATACTGCATGGGATCACTTATATGTGGAATCTAAAAAATAAAACAAGCTAGTTAATATAACAAAAAAGAAATAGACTCACAGATATAGAGAACAAGCTAGTGGTTACCAGTGGGGAGAGGGAAGCGGAGGAGGGGCAAGATAGGGGTAGGGGATTAAGAAGTACAAACTATTATGTATAAAATGAATAGGCTACAAGGATATATTGTACTACACAGGGAATATAGCCAATACTTTATAATAACTATAGAGTATAAAAAATTTTAACTATAAAAAAATTTAAAAATTATAAACCACTATGCTGTACCCCTAAAACTTATATAATATTTTACATAAACTATATCTAAATTTTTTTAAAGTATAAAAATAAATAAAGTGGGCTTCTCTGGTGGCACAGTGGTTAAGAATCCACCTGCCAATGCAGGGGACACAGGTTCCACCCCTGGTCCAGGAACATACCACATGCTGTGGGGCAACTAAGCCCGCAAGCCACAACTATTGAGCCCGCGTGCCACAACTACTAAGCCCACATGCCTACAGCCCGTGCTCCACAGAAAGAGACGCCACTGCAACGACAAGCCCGCGCAGTGCAATGAAGAGCAGCCCCCGCTCACCACAACTAGAGAAAGCCTGTATGCAGCAATGAAGAACCAACGTACCCATAAACAAACAAACAAACAGATAAAGAAATAAATTCCCGGTAGTTCTTCCCCTGTTACCCAAATGCAACATAATGTTCTGTTATAGTTGATGGAAACTTCCTCAGCTATAACTGCCTTTTTTCTTGTTGGTCACTCTAGGAAGCTACTGATGCTAAGGGACTGTGTCTTGTTTATTGAGCTCCTAGCACTGTACATAGCAAGCAGGAAGCACTCAGCAAATATATGTTGGACAAATGAATGAATGAACAATTTCAAACTAAGTATGAGGAATACCACCATCTGTCATGGCTCAAAAGAGTTTACACACAAATATGCACTATAAATACATGGCAGTCTGTATTCAGTGTTACATGAGTGATAGGAACAAAGCCATGCAGGGATTCAGAGACAACCACAATATTTTCAGGTATTCAATATCCATTGAAATACTTTAAGATTTTTACCTAAGATTTTTTTCTCACTGAAAAGACCTGTAAAGCTTATCTAATCTAACTTCCTTATTTTGCTAGAAAGTAAGACCCAAGAGCTTAAGCTGCTGCCCAAGATTACACAAGTAAATAAATAGCAAAGCCAGGAGAGAACGTTGTTCCCACTGGACACAGCTCTCCACGGATTTTCCCTCTCTATCACTTACTGCTTCTCCCGGGTTCTTCATGCACTCTTCTTCCTCAGCTCATCCTTTAACTAATGCTGTTTCCCAAGATGCTGCTCACTACTGTGTTGTTGGTCCCAACCTCCCAAGGCATCTCATTCACCTCCACACATAGTCATCATCTCTAAGCAAACAATTCACAGATCTCTGTATTTAGCTGCATTCTTCCTCCTGAGCTGCAGAACCACACTTCCCATCGCTTGCTGGACGGCTCTTCTGAGTTATCTAACTGGTCCTTGACATTTCACTACAAAACTGAGTTCATCATCTCTCCTCTTCTCCCCTCCCACTGGTTGCTACTTCAATGCTCCTAGTCAATCAGCCAGAGAGCCTAGAATGACTGGCAATTCCTTTCTCGTCCTCATCGCCAATGTCCAATCACCCAAGGGAGCAATCACTACCATTCAATCAATGGTGAATCTGTAACATTCCTCGCACCTGCCTGTTTTCTACTCCTACCACTTCAGGCTTTCAGTATTTCTCACCTGGTTTATTACAATAGCTTTAGAAGATCTCCCTGCCATCTTTCTCCCAGTCTATTCTCAAAGGAGTTCTTTTCTTGAAGCTAGAACTGATCACGCATCATTCTCTTGCTCTGAAAACTTTAAGCTCTCTATTTTAAAATTCTCCAGGCTGCCATTCAAAGCCCTCCATGACATGCTCTTCAACTGAACTCTCCTAGCCAGTCTCTCATCCTACCCTCTTGCATCTCATTAATATATTTTTACTCCCAGGAACTGGAATGAACCTGGAAATTTCCCTTCAGCCTTCCTTCACTGGCTAACTTTCTGCCAGAGCGCTCTTCCTCAAAAACTACCTTCCTTAATTGTAGCTATTCCTTAAGGCCCAAATCATAACAGCCTACGCCTGGAAGCCTTCTAAGATTGTCAGGGTCCCCTTAATTAGACTGAAGCTCTCCTTACCCTCAATTTCAGTAGCACTTATTTGTAAGACTGTCTTGTATTCCTGTTATGTATGTGTATTTACTACTAGATACTGAGTTCCTCTGGCAGTAAAATTAATCATCTTTGATAGAATGGTATCTTTCCCAAGGTAAGGTCTCAATAAATGTTATCTTGAATTTAATGGGATTATAGTCCCGTTTTTCAACTATACAAAGCAACCACCCTTAAAAGCATTAAGAAAAAAGATAACATTTAGATTACCTTTTAAAAATAACAGTTAAAAAAATAAATAAATAAAAATAACAGTAGTCATTTCTTTGTGGTCTAAGCTACGTATCTATAAGGTAGACTCAAGACTGACATTTACATTCTTCAGGAGGTGCTCCTAAAATGCATAAGAGGCATAACTTGCTATAATTCAGAGGATGTAGGTCTAAATGCCTTCCAGGGCCAAGGAGATAACAGACTATCTGAATGAACCGGGCTAGGGGTAAGAAAAACAGCAGCACAGGCCTCCCAAGTCTATGATGTGATGAGAATGGAAGAGATTGTGGTGAAATGGAGCATATAAGCCTCATCTAAAGGGAACAGCCACTACTTGGCACCAATAATTGTTGCCAGGAAGGAATATGATCCAAGGTTGCCAGATCTTGCAATTTTTCTAAAGGCCAGAAATCATGATTTTTATTTGAAATCTCCTGAATTTTAAATATTGGTAACAAGCCAGTTAAAAAATATTTTGAACACTGTGAGAGCCAAATAGAAGATACCACGTAGGGTGCTAATTTGATAACTTCGTTTCTCACATTATGTCAGGAAAATGTCCAATGTGACTCAAAATGCTCCATATGGAATCCTAATACTCATTTCTAATTGATTTTTTGATTTGCCATGGCTTTACATACTTTGGCTTAAGTCTCACTACCTTTTAAACTCTCTTTCAAGCAGTTAACAAGCTATACCCAATTTAAGTATGAGACCTTCATTTCTATATTTACTTTTAAATTAATTAATTTACTTATTTTAGTTTTGGCCGCGTTGGGTCTTCATTGCTATGCACCAGCTTTCTCTAGTTGCAGTGAGTGTGGGCTTCTCTTGTTGCAGAGCACGGGCTCTAAGCGCGCAGGCTTCAGTAGTTGTGGCTTGTGGGCTCTTGAGCACAGGCTCAGTAGCTGTGGCGCACGGGCTTAGTTGCTCCGCGGCATGTGGGATCTTCCCAGACCAGGGATCAAACCCGTGTCCCCTGCATTGGCAGGCGGATTCTTAACCACTGAGCCACCACAGAAGTCCCTCGAGACATTTATTTTTAAAGGAATCTCTTTATGAAATATAAATTAAGTTTGTAATGTAAACAACTGCCCTCTGATTTGTTAATCTGACTTTTCATATGTTAGATTTTCTTTGTAAAGATAAATCAGAGAAGTATCTAACTCATAAGGTTAACATGAGGATCAAATGAAGTAACAGTGTAGTTGTTAAGAGCATGAGCTCCCAGCCAGACTGCCTGGATTTGAATCTCACAACAAACCCTAGCTAGCTGACCTCGGGCAATATATTCACTCTCTGTGTGCCTCAGTGACCTATAAAATAGTAGTAGTACCTAGCTCACAGGATTGCTGTGAGGTTTCAAAGGATTAATACAGATAAAAGTATTGGAATAGTTACTGCCTGGTACATACTTATTGAATAAATGTTAGCTATTACAGGCATACCTTGACGATATCGCAGGTTGGGTTCCAGAGCACGGTAATAAAGTGAATATCACAGTAAAGCATCACACAAATTTTTTGGTTTTCCAGGGCATATAAAAGTTATGTTTATACTATACTGTAGTCTATTAAGTGTGCAATAGCATATTTTTTATGTCTAAAAAAACTGAATATACCTTAATTTCAAAATATTTTATTGCTAAAAAATGCCAATTCAATTACAATAGAACATCAAAGATCACTGATCACAGATTACAATAACAAATTTAATAATAATGAAAAAGTTTGAAACACTGCGAGAATAACCAAAATGTGACAAGACATAAAGTGAGCAAATGCTGTTGGAAAAATGGCACCGACAGAATTCTCAAGGCACGGCTGCCACAAACCTTCAATTTGTAAAAAATGCAATATCTGCAAAGAACAATAAAGCGAAGCACAATAAAACAAGGTATGCCTGTACTCAGTATGACAGTTATTATTATTTTCTATTATAATTTCATTAGTTATCACAGAAAGTTGCGGGGAGTCTGGGATAATACATCCGAACTACTCGGAGACGAAAGTCTACCTCTAAGATGTCTTCAGAGCCAGGACAGCATATGGCTGAAGTCCCTCCTTGTGTAAGTCCTGTGGTATATGGAGACACAGCACCAGATTCAGGTGTGCTCCCCCTGAACCGTGAGATGCCATATATGATGTATGGTGGAACCAGCTGCATTGGTCAAAAGTAGGAGAGCCTGTTCCCTTATGGACAGGCAGATTGCTTATCGGTCACAGCACAGGTCAATGCAATCAAACTGCCTGACTTTGAATCCTGATCCACCACTTCCAAACTGTGTGACCTTGACAAAGCTACTTATCCTTTCTAAGCCTTTACAAATATGTAAAATAGGGGTAAACAATACTTACAGGATTGTAGTTAGAATTTAAGGTAATATTACATGCAAAGCACTCAGTCAGTACCTGACCTATGGAAAGTGCTCAAGGTTACCTATCATTATTACTCTCAGATGGTTCAAGCTCATGAATTCCAACTATGCTCTCCAGTGACTCACACAGAAGCTGGATGCTATATGGAAAATGATTCAAAGTAGTATGGTGATATGGTGATATGAATCTTTCCTAATGAAAAAAACCTTAATCAGATGGCTTAACCTTAACCAGGTAACTGTAACAGGTTTATCCTTCCCCCTGAGCTCTACCCAAAGAGACAAGTCAAAGAACAAAGGACACCACAGAAGGCAGGCCATTCTTTGTGGGTAGACAACTGTTAAGGCCAACACAGGGCCCTGCACATCACAGGAGTAAGTGTTTAATAGCTATTGAAACCCAGAAAGAACATGCTTCTAAAAAAAAAATCATTTCTTGCTGAACTGAATCAACAGGTATCCTTCCCAACTATTTCACAGACTAGTGGTTTTTAACTGTCAATAAAAATTGTGTTTTATACAATGCATGTAGTAAATAAAAGAAAGCATATAACTAAGGAATAGGAAACACAAAAAAAGAATCTCATTAAAACAATTTATGGGGCTTCCCTGGTGGCACAGTGGTTGAGAGTCTGCCTGCTGATGCAGGGGACGCGGGTTCGTGCCCCGGTCCAGGAAGATCCCACATGCCGCGGAGTAGCTGGGCCCGTGAACCATGGCCGCGGAGCCTGCGCGTCCGGAGCCTGCGCGTCCGGAGCCTACGCTCCGCAGCGGGAGAGGCCACAGCAATGAGAGGCCCGCGTACCGCAAAAAAAAAAAAAATTTATGAAGAAACTAATTCTTTTAACCACACAGACTTAAAATATGTGTCATGTAAAGACATTAGGGAAAGTATTTGTAGATGTCATCTAGTTGGAATAGCTAATTGTGATTATTGTTAGATGAACATGTGAATATTTTGAGCCTTTAATTATACCCATGTGTAGCCTACTACAAATTTAGCACTTTCTACTTCCAGCCCATTTTTAGCCATCTCTTATGCTGATAAGATGCATCACAACATCATGTACTATTTGAGACAGTAATTTGTTACCTGGATGTGGACTGGAGGTGATGAGGCTCCATTCATTGATATCTGAATTGTAGCTCTGGACCTTGTCATAGGTGCAGCTTCCTCTGTATCCACAGTGGCCGCCAATGACGTAGATAACTTCATGTAAGACACAGGCAGTAGCATTTCCCACGCCTGTGTGTTAATTAAAATCACATCTTCAGATTGCTCTTTCATTCGGTTTTGCAATGAATATTGGACTAAGATTATTGTTGCTTTTGTTATTATTGACAGTAGATGCAAGGCATTGTGCTAGATGCTATGAAGGATAGAAGAATAAAAAAAAAAAGGCTCCCTGCACCTTTTTTTAAAAGGGGTGAGACATTTACACAAATAATTAGAACACAGGGTAGAGAACTCCTATGAACGTTCAGAGCAAGGAGACACTGCTTTGACTAAGGGAATCATGGCAGGCAGTGGCAGAATTTGTCCTGTGCCTCAGTAGGTAGCCTTTGGCAGGCACAGGTGAGATGAAGCCATCCTAGGCAGAGGGAAAGGTGAGTGCTTATTGGACAATGTCACGTAGCCGAGTTTGATTCCCAGCACTTGGGCAGGGCAGGTGGCACACCTGGGGCTGTCGTGTGGGAATTAAAGCTGACGTGGTAAACTGAAGCCACACGGCAAAGGATCCTGATGCCCAACTAAGAAACATGGACTTAATTTAGCAGGACTTTTAAGGTTTTTCAAGAGAGGAAGGGGGGGACTACAGGAGTGGAAGGGCAAGAGTCAGAAAGAGCTAGGTATTGGCTCAGGTGCGAAGTACTGAGGGCCTGACTTTAGACTGGGCCTTGAGTCAGAGGGAAGGATACCAAGGTAAGAGACACCGGCAGAACAGATGGGCTTTGATGACTGACTGCGTCCAAGACAAACAAGACTCATTCTGAGGTCCTGAGCTCGGAAAACTGGGAAATGCTGATGCCACAGAAAAATAAGGAAGAAATGGATTCAGCAGGGGAAGAAGACGTGAGGAAGAAAGATGAGGAGGCTCGTTTTAGTTGAAAATGTCAGTTTTAAGTCTTTCAACCAACTTTTTACTTAGCCTATTAGATGGGCCGGTGCAGTTCAATCTCCCTGTGCATTTCTACTCCAAAACAAGAGTGAGTTTATAAGCAGGGCAGTTATGATGAGGGGGAAAGAAAGTTAGGACTTTCTAAACAGCCGAGTATTTATTTCTTCTCTGTATACCTGTAAACTAAAAAAGGAAATGAATTTGAAATTTGACTCTGCCCAATTTAGGTGCTCATTACCAGGGAAAGCTCCTAGTTCACTTTATGGCTACAAAATAAAACAAACTGGGGAACATAGTGTTATCCTTTCTAGAGACAAATGGGAAACTTAAAGTTCAGCATGAGTCCACCCATCAGAACCAGTACTAGCAAAAAGTGCACATAACTGACAAAAGTGTTACCCTTCCCTGGGATGGTCAGATATAATCAGGAATCAAAACTTAAGTTAAAAGTATAAAACTCTGGGGCTTCCCTGGTGGCGCAGTGGTTGAGAGTCCGCCTGCCGATGCAGGGGACACGGGTTCGTGCCCCAGTCCGGGAAGATCCCACATGCCGTGGAGCGGCTGGGCCCGTGAGCCATGGCCGCTGAGCCTGTGCGTCCGGAGCCTGTGCTCCACAACGGGAAAAACCACAACAGTGAGAGGCCCCCGTACCGCAAAAAAAAAAAAAAAAGTATAAAACTCTGGAATTTCAGACCCAGCTGGGAGTAGGGGAAGACTTCAGCATACGAGGGTCTTCCATTCCACTCAAGGCTAAGGCAAGAACACGTGTGGCCTTCTTTACAGTGGATACACCATTGCAGCATTTTCTTTTCAGAAAGCACTGTTTCGCACATGATTTAACAACATTTCAGTAAAGTAATACATTTCAATCCTCAAAGAAATATACTCTAAACTGAAGAACCACTGAAATTGTGATCTTATCATTAAGAAACAGAGGCAGAAATATATCCAGGTTTACAACAGCTGCTAAAATATTTGAAGTTTCCTTGCTTCTTTTGTAGGAAAGGAGTCAGGACATTAAGAGCCACCCTGGGGAGAGGACTGGGGGAATTAGTAAATTGGGGGGTCAAGCTCTGGCAGAGTCAAAAACCAGAGCAGCTATTGCAGCAGGCATCAAGCCACCTTCTCCCAACCTGCCAACTACTTCGCAATCTTCGGACGTGCAGGAGAGCGGCTGTAATTGAATATGAAAGATACTTCTGCCCTGTCAAAGCTGACATGTTCTTCTATAAGATGTTCATGACTATAATGCCTAACACTTACTGAGTGCTTACTCTGTGCCAGGCACGGTTCTAAGCACTTCACATGAATAAACTCAATTAATCCTTTCAGAATTAAGCTATGTAATATTGTGACCCCCATTGTACAGATGGCAAAACTGGGGCACAGGGAGATTAAACCATTTGCCCAAGCTCACCAGCAAGTGAGGTGAAAGTCAGGATTTGGATCCAGGCAGTCTGACTTCAGAAGCAGCATGTCTGGTCACAAGGCCATTCTGCCTCTCAGGCTTCCTCTTCTCATCCAAGAATCACACCGGGTCAGATTCCCAGACCAGGTCAGATTCCCACACCCCCACTAGCATTAAAAAAGAAACAGAAAGGCCTGGGAAGAAACATCTGGAATAAAATGACTCAAATTTGGTAACAACGTACCAGTTTGTGTGCACCTCCCCAGCACCAATGAATAAATGTAATGAAATAAATGAGATTCTAGCCTAACTTTTTTTTACAGTGGGAGAGAAAGACAAGGCTAATCTAGTACCAAACACAGCAGAAAATACAGTGTTTCTCAGACAGATGCTGAGATCCAATAGCCACTGTGTGGGCCACGTGTGGGAGGTAGGGGACCTTCCCCTCTCCTTTTCCCTCTAAGACAAGACTGGAATTCCAAAGAGCAGAGGTTGTTTGTCTCTAGTTTTTGAGAGAATGTAAGTTGTTACACCCTATAGGGACCAAACCTTTCAAGGTTTTAATGAAAGACCTTTTAAAAGACAGATGATCAGATGATGAGAGGAAAAAAAGCTGAATATTTAAAAGCAGAATCAAAAAGCTTCAATGTCAAGAGCAAGCAAAAAAATAGAAAATTAAACATGAATAAAACTACCCAGCTTTCTCTTTTCATTTAGCCTTTGATTTAAATATAAATTCTTAAGACGCAAAGCAAGATGTAGATTCAAAACAGGCTATAGAAGAAGAAGAATGAATTATACTGTTTCCTTATATAAATAATATTTCTTTTCTAGCCTGGGTAGCATACTCTGATCACATAACTCTCAGTCAAGTTGGGGACTGCTATACTATATTTTCACTTGGAACATTCTGTGTAACATTATTTGTATAAGCCACTATAGTTCCTAGGTAGCACTCCAAAGTGATAAATTCTTTTTAACGTTATCTGTGAGAGAACTGAGAGATCCTTGGCCTAACCTCAAACACCTAAAAATTACAGAATAAACACAATCTGCACTTACCTTTAATCATGTTTGCAATAGGAATCCATTTCTCTTTTAATGGATCATAGAACTCGGCCTCTTCTGCTGGAGCCCCTTTTCTGTAACCACCTAAAGCATAGACACAGCCACCCAAGGTGACTGCACAGTGGTAATACCTGGCATTGAGCATTGGCAAACCTTCTGTCCATTCATCACTTTCACTGTTATAGATCCACACTGTGTCAAGAGCTTCTATGTTATCCGTTCTGTAACCTCCAGTTACATAAATATTGGGTCCCAAACATGTAACACCATAGCTCTCCCTAGTGTAATCTGGTATTTCTGCTCCCTGGATCCAAACATTTGTCAAAGGATCCCATACGTGCACCTCTGATAAAGGATGCCAGTAATAGCCTCCAATGATATACATTGTGGCTGTGGACCTCTGAGAAATCTCTTTATGCATGGGATTCAAAGCATTGTATATGAGAGATCGGATCTTATTTTCGGTTAACAGGCAGCTTCTTTGAAGGCCCAAAGCTGTTTTTAAATACACTGGATCTATATCTATGTTGATATAGCTTAGTAGATTATACAGGCACTCAATTCGATTTTCTACATCATGAGCAGTCCACTTGATAACTGGCTCTATGACAGCTTCTTCTTTCCAAACACTGAGATTCTTTCTGGACAAGATAAAGAGAAACTTTTCAAGGCTTATTTCCAGAAATTCTTCTTGTTGCCATACTTCCTTAAACCTTGAGCATAGAATTCTTCGAGATTCCTTCTCTAGTTCTGGACACACGTGAAATTCTGCAAAGGAGTGCATTCCAATACAATTATCAATATCCAAGTGCCTTACCAAAAACTGCTCACATGCTTTCTTTACTGAAAGGAATTGTAGCAGATCTGCTGCTTCAAGCAGGCTTTGAACATTTCTTTTAGTTATCTCAATTTGGGACGTGTATGCATAATTTACAAGGCCTTCCAAGATATCATGTTGGATGCCAGAGATTTTAATTTTATTTTTAAATTTTTCTTTCATGTCAGCTGTGAACATTGCTTTAAAATAATTGCTGCAAGCAGCTAAAACAGCTCGGTGACAATGGAAGATTATGCCTGAAGGACACTGAAGGGTAATATCAGTAAATAATCCATCCAAGTAAAATGTTTTGAATGCATCCAGAAAATCCACTGGATGTGTCGAATCCTTGAAAAGGTAAATATAATCTTCTTGTCCTTTTAGAGCCATGGCTGCAATAAATATGAAACAATAAACGTGTTTTCAATTGTGCGCATTACCTCATAATCAATGCTAAATATTCCTGTCATTATAATGATTGATTAGCATCGAATATACAAAACTAGACTAAGTTCAGCACTCTGTCACAAATGCAAGATGTGGACACACTATTTCATAATTTATATGATGGTCAATTTCAATGCAGGGTAGCTCGGAGTCTGATATGAGGCCCCCGGATTGCTCAGGGGTCCTTTCGAGAAGAAATATTGATTTGCTACCCCATTCACCCAGTCTCCAAAATCTGCCCCGAGCTGCCGGTCCTACAGAGAGCCCCCACTTGGCAAGCCAAGTGTCCAAGAGGTCACCCCACTCGAGGCTGGACCTTGGCCGTCTCGGCTCGGCCCCAACTCAACCTTTTCCCCGAGTTCCGTCTCCCTTACAAGTCGAATCGAGATGCCAGGAAAAGGGATGATCGAAATATAACTGGATAGAAGAAATCTCGGAAAAGGGAAATCCTGTGCCTTTCTGCTCAAGGAAGAACGGAAAGGAAAACGGCCGGACGGCGGCCCCTCCATCCGCGTGCCCCCTCCACGGCTGCCGCAGGGCTTTCCGCGCGCCGCGCGCCCGGCCCCCGGCCAGCGTTTCCGCCCGGAGACCGCCCCGCCCGGGAGCCTGGCATGGGGACTCGCCTCGAGGGCGCCGCGCGCTGCCGCCGGGTCGGGCGCCCGCGTCCCTCCACCTCGGGACGCCGCACAGGTGTGGGGAGGGCGCCGCTGACGGCCCCGTGCTCGGCCCGGCCCGCCGCCCGCGCGGCCATTGTCTCCGCGCCTCTGCCGCAGGCTGGCCTCGCTCCCCCGCGCCCGGCCCCGCTAGCTCCCCGCCGGCTGGCCTTGCCCCGCACTCACCTCCCGCGGCGGCTCCGGGTCGCGCTGCGGGCCCGCGGGCTAGCGGCGAGCGGGGGCGGGGGCGCCTCCGGACCCTCTGACCATCTTTGGAAGAGGCGCGGCGGAGGCTGCCTGCTAGTGCAGCTCCAGCCCACAAGCGGCTCCTATTTTGGTGCCCCGGCTGCTCCCCGCCTCCAACCGAACGGCCCCCCACGCGCCTGGGGCGCGGGGCAGCTCGCGGGAACTCCCGGCTGGAGGGGCCGCGCTGCGGGCAGGGGCGGGGTGGGCGCGCGGGTGCGTGGCTGCGGCCCCTCCCCGGCGGGCTCCCAGGCAGCAGGTGGGACGGCTTCCCGGAGGAGACCGCCCGCGCTGCTGGCTTCTGCACTTCTCCCGGGACCTGTCCCCCATCCCCACCCCACACACAGACACTGCCGAGCGTTTTCTCTCTAGACAAACGCTCTAAGTCCTGAATTAGGACCATATATGGGGGCTGGGGGGCCCCCTTTTCCCTCTTTCAGTAGCTCTCCCCAGCCCAGGCCCTAATGGTGGAGTGGAATTGGGGGTCGGGGTTGGAGAGAATGCAGCAAACTTAAAGGTCTGGGGTTCAGGTTGCCTTCAAAATGCTAGAAGTAGTTGCCGCTTTCCCACGAACTCCATCCTGCCCCCAGCAGAGCACTCTGGAGGAGTGCTGGGGAAGCCCCTGGGCCTGATGTGTACACTGTGGGTTAACTTGGAGCTTTCAGAAAAACTGAGAGCAGCCAGGGCCAGGGATTCAGGTTACAGTATTTAGAACAGAGTAGCTGGAAGGAGCAGCCTCCAGCCTTTCTTCCTGGTGGCAGCCAGTCCAATCAAGACGTACATATGCTACACCACAAAGTTCATGTTCTTGTTCCTACAAAAGGCAATATCAAATATTTTCATTTACCATTCATTCATATGCAAGATTTTACTGAGTGCCTAGGCACTGGTAATAGCGTGGTGAAAGATGGTCCATAGCTCGCGCGGAGTTTATAGTCTAGCCAGCTTAAGGGAGGAAGGAGACGAGGATGAAAGGAACACCAGAGGCCCAGTGTGTTTCTCAGAATATGGTCTGAGAGACAATATACAAACAGACAATGGCCAGACTGTATATGACAAAAGAACTCTGAACCACATAAGAAGTCCAGGAAGCCAAACCACAACTTCTGCAGCAATTGCACCAGAACAGTAAGGAGGTGGTCAATGAC
Organism: Grampus griseus; assembly: GCF_964374135.1. Lineage (NCBI taxonomy): Eukaryota > Metazoa > Chordata > Mammalia > Artiodactyla > Delphinidae > Grampus > Grampus griseus. The sequence continues at coordinate 62,236,115 of NC_139001.1, forward strand.
TGCCAACTTCCCTATTTTTACCCCTACTTTCAACTTGGGACCAGTCAGAGAAAGCCAAATATGCTCCCCATACCAATCACATAAAATACTCTGATTCTAGTAGCTGGACTCCAGTTTTCCCAGGCCAACAACCTCCAACGTATACCTGAGACCTTCCCCTTTTTTCCACTTTTATAAAGCTTTCCCGCTCCCCTATCTGCCTTTGAGCTTCTATCAAAGGCAAATGATGGTCCTGACTCTCTTGCTATAGCAAGATCTGAATAAATGGCCTCCGTTCTCATTTGGGTGATTTTATTTTAATGCCACATGTCAGACCACCTCAACTGAATTATGTGGGATACTAGAATCTGCATTCTAGTCAAGGGCATCAGGTGATCCTTTCGCACAATTAGAAGAACATACTGTTGGGGACTTCCTTGGTGGTCCAGTGGGTAAGATGCCGCGCTCCCAATGCAGGGGGGTGGGGTTCGATGCCTGGTTGGGAAACTAGATCCTGCATGCATGCAACAACAAAGATCCTGAAGTGCCACAACTAAGACCCGGTGCAGGCTAAATAAATACATATATTTTTTTTTTTAAAAAAAAGAAGAAGAAGAACGTATGTTGGACCCAAAATGGAAGAAAAATGAAAGGTTTACTATCTCAACATCTGGTAAACAGTTTAGTAGAGAAGAAAAGTATATGAGATTTTGTTTCAGGGTTAAGATTCTTCTCTGCCACTTATCTAATCATGTAGCTTAACTAAACTTCTCTGATCCTGAGTTTTCTGACTTCTTGTAAAACAGAAAATATCAGTACTTTCTCAACTAACATAAGGATATTGGAAAGATAAAATTATGACGGTGAAAGCACTTAGGATGTGGTATATAAATGTTAACTATTATAATGAAAGGATATTTACACTTAATTCTCCATTACAACCTCAATTTGGAAATTAATATCTTATTAACATTTCTTCAAAAATCATGAACTTTGTAGTTAACTGTAATTACAGACACTTTGTCCTTCATGGATAGTGATGTTATTGTTGGTGTTGTCATTCAAGGACACAATTGCGATTGATTGAAGATGGGGCATTCTTTCCATGGTTGTCATTGAAGTGTGGCAATGGCTGTTTGTGGCTATGGTGCCAAGTTTGATGTATAGTAAATATAGGCTCTACCTAACTCAGAGGAGGGGCTTCTAGAATCATAACAGCATGTAATAAATGATTCTCGAATAACGGAATTCACTATATTGTCATTTGTTCTGTTATTTCAGATTGCTGCAGAACCCAATTCATAATTTTGCTTCCATTGCCTGATGTTCCCTGGTTGTGAATTATTGCTTAAAAGTGTATATGGGCTATACGTCAATTATATCTCAAAAAAAAAGACCCCAAAAAGTGCATATCAGTATGTATTAGACTGCTTCAACCTGCCAAGAGAAGAGAAGGTCCTGAAGGGTATGGGCAGGAGCAGTTCCTCTTTACCACATGCTTTATCAAAAAGACCACTGCAAATGCTAATAGATTTGATGCACTCAGAAACATGTAATTAGCATTCATAAGTTAAATAAATTAATGACACTGTTCAAGAAAACAAGTGTGCCATCTGCGAATCCAAGTCTTAGGGAAATAAAGAGCCACCGTGGAGATGAAACATAAAGACTCTTGGCAGATACTGAGCTTGGCATGGAGTTGGAGTCCTTTTGACATCATACTGGGCTTTTCAAAAGACTTGGTTTCTAAAAATAACTATTTTATTTGTTGTTTTTACCTTATTAATACATCTTTCCACTAAGTATTGCTATGTCATTAAATGTTCGGTACGCTAATTGTGATAATCATGATCAATATATGTAAATGTGCCAGTATATACAGAAAATTTTGTGTACTTCATTTAACGTACTGGATAGAACAAGTTGGTGTTAAGTAAAAAAAAAAATAGGTATAATTTATAAGGCCACCACATACAGCTGAGTTAAGTTGTGCACTGCATAATTCCAGCTCATTCCATTCAAGTAGAGTGCCATGTGAACACTGTCTCAGGAGTTGTACAGTATACAACCAGCACAGGTAGGTATATGTGGCTGCCTTGGAGTTGCTATGTCTTGGCAAAGCCTTTTTGGTATGCTTCTGGGAAAATAAAGAAAACATTCTGATGACTGGGTAACAAGTGCTTTCACAAGTCAGAATGTTTCCAATTCCTTGTTTTCAACAAAAGTTAAAGAGCATTTTTGACAAATACTGGGAAAGAATCCACAAAATGAGTGGCAATGCTATAATAAAATTCCTCTCATTCCCATCTAGTTGTCTATGTGAACACATTTTCTCAGGGATTATATCTATAGAAATGAAAAACAGGAATATTACTGATCCTAAACTGTCTCATGCCAGCAGAAAACAATACTCAGCCAAAGATATATGGTCTCAATGAAAGGAAAATAGCCCAATTCATCAGACTGAAATAATTTTTGATAAATTTTTACTTTTGATTTAAACATATTTATGTTGTGTCAATTATAGTAATAATTGTAATGTTAATCAGCTCAGAATTTTTTTACTACTTAAGAATCAAGGACATAAAACAGTTAAAATTCTAATTTGTGTACATTTTTGTTGCAGAGAAGCTTAAGAGGTGACTAATAAAAGATTTTCAAGTATAAAAATACATGGACAATCTTTTCTTTGAATGTTTCCAATATGCATGAATTTCAGTTACCACCATTTTGTTAAATAACACCAATCCTTCAAACAGAGCTCAGATTTCAATTACTATGGTAAATTAACTGTGAATAATTGCATAAAATAGAAATTTCGCCCTCTAGCTCTTCAGTCCACAAATCACTACATAAATAACAGATGAGCATCAAGGTCAGTGACCCATCATGTCTCTTCTTTCAAAGTCCTTGGTGATTGGTCACTGTGCATCTGTTATTCAGTTCACATTCAGACAACAAAGCTTGTGGTTGTCTTACCTCCTGTCTTCCAGTGATAAATCTACATAGTATTTTACAAAAATAGATGACAGAGAGAGGGCATTGGCCAACAAAAATGAAAATGTAGCAAAGAATTAAAAGTGATAATGCCACAAGTGGAATTTGAGTTGAACAGAATGAAGTTCTAGAAGAAGTAGATGAGCATGGGAATGTTGACAGTGCCACCAGTGAAGAGACTCTAGATCTGCAGCCAGCTGACTTTGGTGCAGGTGAACTTTGTGACTTAAAGAGGACAGTGGTTGTTGACAAAGCGGATAATGGTGTCCTAGAAGAAGTAATACTGGCAAAAAAATTTCATTTTAGAAGAACTCTTGGAGGACTTTCCTGGTGGCGCAGCGGTTAAGAAACTGCCTGCCAATGCAGGGGACACAGGTTCGAGCCCTCGTCCGGGAAGATCTCACATGCCGTGGAGCAACTAAGCCCATGCACCACAACTACTGAGCCTGCACTCCAGAGCCCGCGATCCACAACTACTGAAGCCTGCGCGCCTAAAGCCCGTGCTCCGCAATGAGAGGAGCCACCACAATGAAGCCCTCGCACTGCAACGAAGAGTAGCCTCCGTTCACCGCAACTAGAGAAAGCCCACACGCAGCAGCGAAGACCCAACGCAGCCAAAAATAAATAAATAAATTTATTTTTAAAAAAATGCAAAGGATAAAATGTTGGAAGCTGATCCAAACTTAGAAGTATGACAATTCACTAAGTCATAGAAAGATGATCACTCTGTATTGTAAGTTACAGGACAAAAAGAAGACGGTGAAAACTGTTTACTCTTAAGTTTTTTACAGAAAAATAAAATACTTTCATTTCCAATGTTTCTAATTGCAGTGTACTAAGTAAATATTGGTCTTACTGTTTTTCATTTTCCTATACATTTATAACTGGCAGTAAGACAGTTTTTAATGTTCTGACAAAAAATTTAAAGGTCACAGGACAATCACAATTGTTCCTACCGATTTTTTTTTTTTTTTTTTTTTTTTTGCGGTACGCGGGCCTCTCACTGTCGTGGCCTCTCCCGCTGCGGAGCACAGGCTCTGGACAGGGAAGCCCTGATTTTGTGTTTTGATCATGGTATATCCCCAGTTCATTCTGGTATTCCTAGAACAGCGTCTGCCACATAACAGGTACTCAATAAATATTTTTTTATACCAGTGAAACTATGAGTAGATTAAAAGTAAGACTTTCAGGAGCTTCCCTGGTGGTGCAGTGGTTAAGAATCCGCCTGCCAATGCAGGGGACACGGGTTCGATCCCTGGTCCGGGAAGAACCCACATGCCACGGAGCAACTAAGCCCGTGCACCACAACTATTGAGCCTGTGCTCTAGAGCCTGTGAACCACAACTACTGAGCCCACATGCCTAGAGCCCGTGCTCCACTGCAGTGAGAAGCCTGCGCACTGCCACGAAGAGTAGCCCCCGCTCACTGCAACTGGAGAAAACCTGCGTGCAGCAACGAAGACGCAACGCAGCCAAAAATAAATAAATAAGTTTTTTTTTAAAAAAAGTAAGACTTTCAGAATTTTCTTTAAAAACTTCCTCAGGGCTCATAGTTCTCTAAGACATTATATAAATGACTTAATCTGCAGACACTGCCCTCCTGTACCACATGATCTAAAAGTTTTGTGCTTTTTTTCATTTTCAAATTCAAAGCATCCGGTTTATCTATCCCTTCCTTTTCGTTCTCTCTGACAGCACGCTTATTGGGTCTTTATCACTTCTCACTTGGCTTACTGCAAGATTTCTCTGTGTCAGTCTCTCCCCGTTCCTCCCAAGCTGTACAATACCTTTCATCCTCCCCAAACAGCATTTTCTTGACATCACTTCCCTTTACTTGCTCCTAAGAGGTACCTGGAAGAAATTCAAATTCCATTGATTAGCTTTCAAACCCGTCCATAAATTGGCCAAATCCTACTTACAAAGCTTGATTCCACTACTCCCCAGTTTAAACCCTTAACTTCATCAGGCCAGCCACATCATCACTATCTCGAGAATACGCTGTGCTCACCCCCATCGTGGCTCACATTATTCCCTTCATCTGGGAAGCTCTGTCAAGTCCTTTCCATTTTTCCAAGTCCTGTCCATCCCTTAAGGTATAGACCACAATCTACCTCTTTCATAAAGCTTCTCTTATATGACAATTAATCAATTGAATGAGTACACAGTACAATACTATATGGTCATCTAGTCCTTCCTTGACTTAAGTACTTTTTGTTTATGCTGATTACTAATATGCTTTATGAATCTTACTTGGGAATTATGAATTACATATGTATATGTCCCACCTCTTTAAAAGCATTTGTAAACGCTTTGAAGGACATCACTGTTTGTAAGACATAGCCCTACACTTATACTTCTACAAGTTTTTGTTTTGTTTGTCTTCTTGCACATAGTAGACCCTCAAAATATTTGTTTACTCTAGTATTTTTATCCCCCCAAATTGTGCAATAGGATATTTTTTCTGGATTTAAACCTGAAAAGGGCTAAATTGTTAATAAATCCCTGAAAGAACATACTCTCATATTTAACTGAGGATAACAAAATATTGCATGGACCAAGCTGTGAGAACAGTTGAGATTCTGATATGTAACAAAATCTGAATATGACTGTAAAGTGGTAGAAAAAAATGTGAAGGAGCAAGTTTTCCAGTTTGCACTGATTATAAAATCCTATGCGGCAAATGGTAGTTTAATTGTAAATATTTTTTTACTAGTTGTTTAGACATACAACTGAAAATTTATTTTTGAATATAAAAGACTAATTTTTTACTAAGTAACATCTTCCATAAACAATGGGAGTTTCTAAGAATTTCTGTTAGGAGACATTTACGTTAATATTTTGTTTCCATGTGAACTATCGTCACACAGACATCAGTTTGTATGACGTAAGTAAGATAGATTTAGTTTTTGGCCCAGAATATATTATTCCATAAGCCCTTATAGAGCACATCAAAAAATCTCTCTACAACAGAACTATCATATTGTCCACCTGAAAAAAGAAACCCATCAGGGAGCACAAAATGATAGGGTATAAGGTAAAAGAGTTAAGGCAATTAATTATTATTTATATATTCCCTACAACTGGTCTCATCTAAAGATGTACTGTGAGGTTATTAGGTCAGTAAAGGACTCTCTCTCTAATCTTCTGGGAAAAAAAAAAGCATATCTCATAATAGGGGCAGAAAGTGGCTATAAATTCCAGTCCCATTATCACACTATTAACAGAACTACTGTGGGAATGTAAATTGATACAACCACTATGGAGAACAGTATGGAGTTTCCTTAAAAAACTAAAAACAGAACTACCATATGACTCAGCAATCCCACTACTGGGCATATACCCTGAGAAAACCATAATTCAAAAAGAGACATGTACCACAATGTTCATTGCAGCACTATTTACAATAGCCAGGACATGGAAGCAACCTAAGTGTCCATCGACAGATGAATGGATAAAGAAGATGTGGCACATATATACAATGGAATATTACTCAGCCATAAAAAGAAACGAAATTGAGTTACTTGTAGTGAGGTGGATGGACCTAGAGTCTGTCATAGAGAGTGAGGTCAGTCAGAAAGAGTAAAACAAATACCGTATGCTAACACATATATATGGGATCTAAAAAAAAAAAAAAAAGGTACTGATGAACCTAGTGGCAAGGCAAGAATAAAGACGTAGAAATAGAGAATGCACTTGAGGACACGGGCCGGGGGGGTGGTAAGCTGGGGCGAAGTGAGAGTAGCATCAACATATATACACTACCAAATGTAAAATAGATAGCTAGTGGGAAGCAGCAGCATAGCACAGGGAGATCAGCTCGGTGCTTTGCGATGACCTAGAGGGCTGGGATAGGGAGGGTGGGAGGGAGACGAAGAGGGAGGGGATATGGGGATATATGTATATGTATAGCTGGTTCACTTTGTTGTACAACAGAAACTAACACAGAATTGTGAAGCAATTATACTCCAATAAAGATCTATTAAAAAAGAATAAACCAGAACTACTCTTCTCAGGCTGGTGCCTGCCTTCAGTTGCCCTATTGATATATCAGCTGTCCCTTGGAAGCTGCTTATGAGACCATAAATGAAAATCTTCTCTAACTCTCCTTCAGGGCTAGTATTAACCAGGAGCTAAAAAATTCAAATGCTATAAAACTAAATGAATATGTAGGCATATCAGATATAACATTTTTTTAAAAAGTAGAATAAAGATGTAATTATAACTTGTTCTGTAAAAGACTACAGTTGCACTACGAAAGCAGGTTTAAACTAATAGATTTGTGCCACAGTACATATAATACCTGGGTAGGGAAAGAAGTCTAATATGTATCTAACACAGGAAGGAAGTGATTGAGTTAGGCATCAACAATATTTATTAAACACTCAGGTGGTGATTGCTATGATGTGACAAGGCTGTGGACTTGGTGATAAGGAAATTATTACCTGGGGGGAAATATTTTGGATCTGTGGCTTTAAGAGTAGTGGTATTCTGTACGTACAATATCTCTTCACTTGATCCACAAATAAAACATATGGACTTTTAGGCATTAAGTAGTTCTCAAACAGGGATTATTGGCAAAGTCTAGAGATGTTTTTGGTTGTCACAACTTGCCAGGAGGACTGCTAATGGCATCTAGTGAGTAGAGGTCAGGAATGCTGCTATCCTACAAAGCGCAGGAAACACATATTCCTCCCCCAGCCCCCAGCAAGAAATTATCCAGCCTAAAAGTCTATAGTGCCAAAGTCAAGAAAGCCTATACCAGGTCCCGCTCTAGCAGTTAATTTCTGTGTCCAGTAATTCCTCTTTGGTGATCAAGTGCATAGGAGCTGGGTTAGGCTATCCTGTGGCAAGTAAGTCTGCACATCATCACATTTTGGCTGCTCATTTAGAGGGCCAGGTTGGACTCAGTTTTAGGGTTGAATTGACTTTCAGATTATTTCTATGGCACCCAGACTTGACCTATAAGCCAGGCAAGATTGCTTTCTGGCTTTTATTGTCCTTATAGGAAATGGTGCTAGATTCAGCAGGTTAGGCAATCAAGAGGCATCTAAATATTTGAAGTATTTCATCTTTGAGTGTATTAGGAAAACGAATCTCAACTCCCACCCCAGACCGATTGGAAACAATTTGCATTTTAACATGATCCACAGAGAAGCACTGTTCTAATATACATTGAGGAAAAAAGGAAGAGAGAAGAAAGACAATGCTTATATGAGCAAAATGAGATAGATAACCAGTGTCTTGATCCTTGAATATAGTACTGTGTCCAGTTCAGGGACAATCTTACAGAGGACCGTCAGTAGGTCAGAGGAGAGTTATGAAAATAAAAACTGCTTTCTGAGGATCAGATAAGGAAATCATAGTTATTTTGCTCAAAGACAAGAAAACTAAGCAACATGAAGAGTTCAAACTTGTGATATATTAATATGCTAAAAATTAAAAGGCTGACCCCCACATGGTTTTGTGGTAAAATGAAAACCTCCTTCTAAAGGCCTTAAAAATAGGATGACTTAACTTTACTTAGAGGATAGATTTTAAAAGCTCTTTGTAGCGAAACCTAGAAAGCACTTAAATTCATAATGATTTTAGAATTACAGAATTTTAGAACTGGAAGGTAGTTAGGGATAAAACTCACTCAGTCTAGTCATTTTACAGAAAATAAAATGAATTCCAGAGAAGAAAAATAATTCACCAAAGTCACAGAGCAACTTAGCAGTTAGAGCTGGGACTAGAATTCAGGTCTCTTGACTCAACATCACCTAGTTTTGAAGAATTCTTTTATTACTTAGTTCTGTGACCTCACCAAGCTTGTTTTCTTATATAAAAAATTGGAGAAATATTCCTATTTTGAAAGATTTTAAGATAAAATGAGTTTATACTTAAATTATGTATGTAGTAATGCTTATCCCTTCCTAATATACTAACCATGTCACACTTCAGTACTGTCCTCTTATTTTACTATAGGAGTTCCTTAAAGGACAGGGATCTTTCCTCTCTCCCTCCCTCCCTTCCTTCCTTCCTCTTTATAATTCTATCAATTTTTTACCTCTTCATTCCATTTAAATTGCAAAAAATGTGAATTTAGATTTAAGATTTTAATCTTAAACAATATTTATTAATACAGGTAAATACTTAGTTTTAAGTGGCAAAAGCAATATAATAATTATAAGAATAATCCATCTACGTCAAAGAGCACATATATATACATATACACCTATATGCATATATACACAGACACACACACACATACATATATACAAACACCCTTGGAGAAAATTCTGAAAGGATTTGGTGTATGGTGACATTATGAGCAATCAGTTTGCAAATGTTACCCAAGCAGTGAAGAAGCACTGGGGCCTTTGGACTGTAAGCAGTTCTTGGTAAAGCTTTTATCTGGAAGTTGCTGGAGAAGGTCTGGGCACAGATCTGGCTTCATGTGTGACCTGTGCAACCAGAAGGCCCCACTCTTGGTTTAATGCTTTGCTGTCTTGAAATTCTTAATAATCTTTGAACAAGAGGTGCCTCATTTTCACTGTGTTCTGGGTCTCTCAAATTATGCGGTCAGTCCTGTCTGAGCAGCTCAGCTCTGGCCCATTCACTGGTAGATGGTTGCAGGGTGCGCTCTATCTCTCAGGAGGTCTTGATTTCTTTAAATTTGTTTTTCTTTTTAAAAAAGTACAGTCATATTATAAAAAATTAGAAAATGGATTAGCAGAAAAAATTAAGTCATCCTCGAAACTCTCAAAGGCGGAGACATTTTCATAAGCATCTCTTCATACATCACGATGTTCAGTGTCTAGTCAGAAGAATAAAAAGCGATTCATTACTTTAGAGTATGAATTGCCAAACATAATTACAAAATAGGTATGTGTATGAAAATTAGGCAATTCCTTGAGATTAGCTTTTGTGTTAGTTTTTTATTGCTATGTAACAAATTACTACAAATTTAGCAGTTTAAAACAACACAAAAACATTGTCACAAATATCTGTAGGTCAGAAATCTGGGCATGGTGTGAGTGGGTTCTCTGCTCAGGGTCTCACCAGGCTGAAATCAAGGTGCCAGCCTGGGCTGTGTTTCTCATCTGGGGCTCACAGTCCTCTTCCAAACTCAAATGTTTGGTGGTAGAATTCGTTTCCTTGCAGTTAATTGTAGGATTGTGGTCCCTGTTTCTTTGCTGGCCGTCAGCCAGGGGCTGCTCTCAGCTCCAGAGGCTGTCAGCATTCCTTACTATATGCCTTCTTCCATCTTTAAACCAACCATGGCACGTTGAATCTTTCTTGGGCTTTGAATCACTGACTTCCTTTTCCGCTACCAGCCAGGAAAACTCTCTGCTTTTAAAGGGCTCCTGTGTTTAGGTCAGGTCCACCGGACAATCTATTTTAAAGTCAATTGTGCCATAAAACATAACCTAATCATGGTAGTAAAATACATCAGATTCACAGTACTGGGTATTATGCTCGGCATGTACACAAGGGTGTGGGAAATCTCAAGGGACCGTTTTAGAATTCTGCCTACCACGGCTATCCTAGAATCTCGTGTGAAGAACACGAGGTTCCTCTACCTCTCTATTCAATAGTCTTCTTCAATTCCCATTTTTAACTCTAGCATCTCTATTTTATAAGTTCACAGTTCAGCACAGTAAAACTGGTCACAAAGAATTTGCTTAGCTATGAGGGGAACACAAAGATTCTTTTGTTTTCAAAGGAAAAATTTTAGAGAACAAGAGTCTTACATTTTATTGCAAAAAGCCTAGTGTGTATCAATATATTTGTTTCATTAACTCTAACATAATCTAATGAGACAATAAGGCACATATTAAATTTAGATATGCTTACATTTTAAAATAAAAATTAAGACCAGATTATCTAGAAAGAATAAAACATAAGATTTAGAAAAGATTAACACAATTTAATGCCAACATGTTTGTATCTTCCATATATGAAGTACTCAGGAAAAAGATAAGCAGAACACAAGACCCTATAGATAAATGAGCAAAGGACATGTCCAGACATTTAAAAAGAGGAAACAGAACAGACTAAAAGTTGGACTTCAGTGAACTAACATTGAGTGCATCGTATGTGTGTGAGGTGTTGGCATATATGACAAGTACAGGGCTGCTATTCAGACACAGGAACTGTTATGTCTGTGGCCAGAATCCATTCTTGTTTGGTGCTTCTGTTCTGATTGGTTGGTGCCTGTATTGCAGTGGTTGCATGTCGCAACTAAAGATCCCCCATGCCGCAAAAAAGATCCCAAGTTCCACAACTAAGACCTGGTGCAGCCAAATAAATAAATAAATAAAATTGGAAAAAAAAAGAAACTTGAGGTGTTGAGAGGCTAGTAATTTACCCAATCCAGGGCTAGAATTCAAATTCAGGTCTTTTAATCTAGAGCAGAGCTTTTAATCACCATGTTACATTAGGAATGAAAAATGAGATACTACAATTTCTGTTCCTGGAGGAACTGGGATTGGACTAACCATTCCACTGTAAACAATAAGAAAACTGGACAAAGTATATGAAATAGCAGTTTTCAGGCACTGGACAACAGGCAGTGCAGGAATGTGATCCCTGAGAGAAGGGAAACAGATGAAGTGAGCCCTATAATTGCCTGCATTTCTGCCTGGAGACATTTCCCAGCCTGAGGTGCGGGGAAGGAGAATCCCAAGCGGACCATGGTAGTCTCACCGAGTTGAGGAGATGGAGATAAGTTTGGGGAGGCACAATTGGCTTTTTGTAGGACAGAGCTAAATGGAGAGAGAGTTTCAGAAATCTGTAAGAGGGGTTTTCCCCATGAGTCTATGGCTGGATACTAAGACACAGGCATAGGGTGAAATACTGTAAGTCTGGGCAAAGAATGATACCAAGAACTATAAATCAAATAATTCCCAGAGTTCACATAGAGCTTGAGGATAACTGAGTTCCAATCAGAGCCAGAGAAGCACATGGTTTTACACATTGGGGAACAAAGAAGGAAAGGGGACAAACAATGCTTATGTTAAAAAGGCAAAAGAAAAAAAAAAGACGGATAGAGGAATGGACAGGTATGTGATAAAACAAGCAGAGTAAAATGTTCTTTGGGTTTTTAAAAACTATTTATTTATTTATCTATTTGGCTGCGTTGGGTCTTAGTTGCGGCATGCGGGCTCCAGAGTGCGCGGGCTTGGTAGTTGCAGAGCGTCGGCTGTAGAGCATGCAGGCTTAGTTGCGCTGCAGCATGAGGGACCTTAGTTGCGCCGCAGCATGAGGGACCTTAGTTGCCTGACCAGGGATCAAACCCGCGTCCCCTGCATTGGAAGGCAGATTCTTAACTACTGGACCACCAGGGAAGTCCCCAGAGTAAAATACTAATGGTAAAATCTAGACAGTAGATATCCATTGTGTTGACTGCAAATTAAAGGATTAATACGGGAGTATTATGAAAAATTTTATGCCCATAAATTTCACAACTTACATGAAATGGACAAAGTCTTTGAGAGACACCATGGTGGTTTAAAAGCATGTCCAACACCATGGTGGTTTAAAAGTACCTCCACTGAAAGGTAGAGCCTAATTCCCCTCCTTTTGATTGTGGGCCTTTGTATTGTTGTGGGTTTTTTTAAGATTTTTTTTTTTTTGATGGGGACTATTTTTAAAGTCTTTATCGAATTTGTTATAATATTGCTTCTGTTTTATGTTTTGGTTTTTTGGCTGCGAGCCATGTGGTATCTTAGCTACCCAACTGGGGATCGAACCCACACCCCCTGCATTGGAAGGCGAAGTCTTAACCACTGGACCGCCAGGGAAGTCCCTGTATTCTGTTTTAGAATACAAATAGAATATAGTGGAATGGATGGTGTTTGATTTCTGAGACTAGGTCACTAAGGCATCATGGTTTCCTCTTTGCCCTCTCTCTTGGATTGGTCACTTGGCAGGAAACCATGTCTTCAGGACATTCAAGCAACTCTCCAGAGATGCCCATGTGGTTGGAAATTGAGGCCTCCTGCCAGCAATCAGCAGCAAATTGAGATTCCTGATAACAATCAGTGAGGAACTGAGGTCTCCTGCCAAAAGCCATGTGAGTCAGCCACCTTGCAAGCAGAGCCTTCAGCTCTAGTCAAGCTTTCGTATGACTAGAGTCCTAGCTGACATCTTGCCCTATTAGAGATCCTGAGCCAGAACAATCCAGTTAAGGGCTCTTCAATTCCTGAGCCACAGAAACTGTGAGATAATGAATGCTTAGTTTTAAGCTGTTAAATTCTCAGGTAACTTACTATGCAGCAAGAGATAACAAATACAGTCACAAACTACCAAAGCTTACTCAAGAAAACTATACAACCTTTACCTATAATCTACAAAAGAAATCAAACTAGTAGTTAAAACCGTCCAGCAAAGAAAACTCCAGGCTTAGATGGCGTCCTTGAATTCTATCAAACATTTAAGAAAAAAATAGTATCAGCTGTTAGTTTAATTGTTGCTCCTTTCAATGTCATCTTTTTTTTTTTTCCCTCTAGCTATCTGATGCTTTTTCCATCATTGGTTATTGGCAGTTTTACAAGAATGTGATTTCATGTGGTTTTCATTTTATTTTCCTGTTTGGGGTTCATGAGGGCTCTTGAATCTGTGGTTTGATGTATTTCGGCAACTTTGTAACGTTCTCATTCTCTCTTAAAATATTGCTTGTTTCATTTTCTTTCTCCTCTCTTTCTGGGATACCAATTTCCTATGTTAGATCTTGCTATATCTTCTATGTCTTAATTTCTCTTCTGTATTTCATTGTTTTGTCTCTTTCTGCATTATTCTGGATATTTTCTTCGAACTTGTGTTTATTCACTAACTCTCTTCAGCTATGCCTGTTTTATTGTCAAATCCATCCATTAAGATTCTGATTTCAGTCATGTTATTTTTCAGTTCTAGTATTTCCATATTGTTTATGTAATTTTCAGTTCTTTGCCAAAATTCTCATAAGTTTAGTTTGTGTCTGTAAACTCCAATACTTGGAGGTCATGCAGATCTATTTAAATAAAAACTTCTGCTGGTGTTCATTTATATCTCTTGGTGTAGCTACTTTTTACTATGTGCTTTACAATGTACTTACAAAACTGTTTAGATTTTGAGGCCTATTGCATTAATTTTCTATTGCTGCTAACAGTTTTACCACAAACTTAGCATCTTCAAACAGACATTTATTATCTCATAGGTTCCGTGGGTTAAGAGTGCAAGCACAGCTCAAAGGGCCTCTGTTTCAGGGTCTTACAAGGCTAAATCAAGGTGTCAGCCTGAGCTGTGATCTCAGCTGAGGTTCCACTATGAAAGGATCCACTTCCAAACTTACATGGTTGCAGTATTCAGTTCCCTGCAGACTGTTGGACCAAGGACCTACTTCTTGCTTTTGGCTAGAGACCACCCTCAGTTGCTTGCCATGTGGCCCTCTCTGAAGGCCAGTTCACAACATGGCAGCTTGCTTCTTTAAAATTAGCAAGGGAGAGAGTTCCCTAACAAGATGGGCATAAGGATCTGATGTAATATAATCATATACACATAAATGATACATCCCATCATCTTTGTGGTATTGCATTAATTAGAAGCAAGTCCTAGATCACCTTCTCCACACATACACTTCCCCCACACACACACAGAGAATACGAGCTTATAGGGATCATGGGGGGTTACCTTAGAGTCTGCCCACCATACTAAGGATATTAATTTCCTCTAAGAGAGTTCAGATTTGCTTTAGTCAAGCACCTGGGAGTTCTAAAAATCTTAGATAACTTCAGTCCAATTTCAGGGATTGAGAGTATTCAAAGGTGAGCTGCCTGTTCAAGCTCCTTCCCTCACATCAACTTTCTGGCCAGCAAGGAGGACAGTGAGAGAGAAGGTTGCACCCTCATTTAAATTTCACTGGCCAATACTTAGTCACAATGCTCCTTCCTAACTGCAAGGAAGGATGAAAAATATAGCTTTTATTTCAGATGGTCATATGCCTGGGAAAAATGGAAAGAAGTAGAGTACAAAATTGAGGTAAGTGCAACTAGTGGACTCTACCAAAAATGGTTAATAGGTAGATTATATTTTTAAATTTATTCCCAGAGAGATTAGTCTTATATTTTACTTTCTTTGGTATTTATTTCCAAAGTATGTCTAGCAGTTACAGATCTTTAAAATAAGCCTAATGCTTAGTTCACATAAGAATACACTACTTCCAAATCAGTTAATTTTAGAGATAGGGATGCAGTATCTATTGCCCAAGTGTTCATTAATTTCACACTTTCCTTTTGAAATGAAATACAAATTAATGTTCTTCAAGTATTTTAAATTTATATCATTATTACAGACTGTAACTCCAGAATGCTGATTTAATCAGTATGTTATTTCTGTTTGGCAATGAAATATTGAGTGATACAATATATAGCTTGTAGAAATACTCAACATTTAAGAAACTGTTTCATATAGGGATATTAGAAAAATATCAGCTGACCTAGAAAGTTGTACAGTACTGTGTTAATTTCTAGGCTCACATGTTTTAGGCATAAATATCCCTTACGTAATAATGTTAGGATTTTCTTTTCCATATAGAAAGCTCCAGAAATAAAAATGTTCAATGTAATTTTATGGGAAAAAAATTGGTACTCTATTTTTTTCCAGGTTGAAAAAGTAAACTTTGTTTTGCTTTAAATTAATAGGTTAGATTATGTTGAAACACTTACTCTTTTTTTAAATTTTATTTATGAAACACTTACTCTTATACACTGTGATTTCTCTACAAGTTGAGGCCAGTAACAAATTATAAATTATGCAAGCAAAAAAAAATAATAATAATACTTTCATTTTTAGTAGTTGTAGATCAAGTAATTTGGACCAGATCTTCTACAGAGTACATCGGGAAAAGCTGATAGCTGAACACAATTTTTAAAATATCTGCTTAAAGACATGAGAGAGCTGACAATAACTGTCGGCTAAGGAAGCACAGAAACTTAGGTAGGTGAGCTTCTTTTCCGTGAAAGCGTTGGCCAATTCTGTAAGTGGTATCTGACATACTGAGTGGCTATCCTGACAGTCTTCGTGGGACCCAGGTGAAGAGGTATTGGAGTATGAGGCCTGCAGTGATAAACCCTTCCCCTTACTTTGAATAGGATCCCAAAAGGCGTCCATCATGAGTAAGAGTGATTCAGAAGCAAACAGGCCTTCAAAGGCCTGTTTATGAATATGACCATCTGAAATAAAAGCTATATTTTTCATCCTTCCTTGCAGTTAGGAAGGAGCATTGTGACAATGTATTGGCCAGTGAAATTTAAATGAGGGTGCAACCTTCTCTCTCACTGTCCTCCTTGCTGGCCAGAAAGTTGATGTGAGGGAAGGAGCTTGAACAGCAATCTTGGATCATAAGTTGCAAGTCAAGTGCTGAGGTTGGTAAAGCAACACAGAAACTTTGAGATACTTAACTCTGAAATTCTTTTAAGTGAGAGGGAAAACTTTTTCTTTTTTTAAAGCCACTGTTATTTGGGGTTTTAGTTTTATGCTGCTGTATTTAATCTTAACTGATACACATTTCAATTATTGGCGTATCACTCCTTTATTAGAAATTGTAAATGAGAAATTATTTCAACACCTGAAGACCAAGATACAACAGAAGACTCCATAGGCTCAAGATTTTGAGACATCTTAGAAAGAGTTTTCTGTAAAGTATATCCTTTCCGTGGCATGGCAACATCATTCTTCTTTAAAAAGGTTACTGGACAGACATCGTTTCCGCCATCACCTATATAAACAATTCGTGTATAATTCACTCCTCGTTGTAACTGTTTACCTACAAATTCTACCAAAACTACATTTTTGCAAAGATTTGGGGGGCACCTAGTGCAAGAATGAGCATGATAATTTTCCACAGTGAGATGACCATCGCTGTCAAAAGCTGCTGGATTTGTAAAGACTTTATCAAACACGTCATGAACATTGCTAGCTTCTAAAACCCAATCTATGAAGACTGAATTTGAATCTGAAATAATGATGCAGTCAAATTTATCCTTGTTCTTTCTTATAAAGTTTAAAAGTTCCACCATCCCTGGAGTGAAAGGCATTGATATCATTGCTCTTTTCATTTCATCTTCTCTTACACCTTTATCTCCCAAATACTTAAAGACTCTGCCCATAAATTCTGTCCAAAATCCTTTTTCATAAGAATCTTGTAGTTCAATAGGAAGCTTTTTCTCTGGAGCACATTGTACAATCCAGGTATCGCTATTATCATCTATGATTGTATTGTCAAAGTCAAAAACCAACAAAATTTTCATGGTTCCAGAAACAGATTTGGGTTACCCTGGAAAAGAAGAAATATTATTCCCTAAACATACTCGGTTCTACATATCTAGCTATAGTATCTATTTAACAAAATTACTCTTAATCTGCTGAAACAAAGGGTGAATATAAACAAGTTAAAATGACTAAGCATTCTAAGACTACCATTTAAGCACTTTTTCCTAAGAAGCAAAGTTCATATTTGAGCTAAATGAATGGAAAACAGAACATATAAAAAGGATACTCAGGGTATTATTGTGTTCCTGAGGGGGTGATTCTTTGAGCACTCAGAATTAAACTAGAGAGCAATCTAATGAGAGAAGTAATGAAACAATTATTCCCTTACACTTTAATTTAGAAAAGTTATAAAATAAGACAGAAAAAAATGTAGGCTAGTCATTCTTATTGTCTTTAAATTATCAATCACAAACTTATTAGTTTAAAATGTTTACAATGAGCCTCATTTTAAATAATAGGTCATGTACAATACATATTCTCTGTGAACTAACCAAAACTCTGACCAAATTTAACATAATCTGAAATCTTGCAAAATTTAAATAATTTTTTAAAAAAGGTTTTTAGCTTGAAATCATCGTTGTCAATGTTATAACCAAATGGTTGCTTGATGTTGTACTTGAAAGTCTAAACAAATTACTTGAACTGGAGGTCAGTTGAATTCTTCCACACTAGAAGTAACTTTTGTTAACAATTTTCACATTTATTTATATTTTCTCTAGATAGTTTAGCTCTGGAGTACCAAATAATCTGGATATATGTGAATAATCACACTGCTTTTGATATGACAATTACTCAAGTCTCTGTTTTCATTAATAGATAATGAAGATCATTAACTTAAATCTCAAGAGAAAAGGAATGAATCAACAGATGGTATAAATGAAAATTATCATGTAAAAAAGATAATTATACAGAATTCCCAGGAAAAGCTACAATTAGTGTCTGTAAACAACAACAAAAATTTTTTTTAAAGAGTAACTGTTATTTTTATAGATATCACTATATGCCAGATACTGGACTAAGAACCTTACAATCTCATCATCTGTCATAAACCCATTTAGTAGGAATTATTATTATCCTCATCTTAAAGATATATAACTGGAGCTTAAGTATTAATTAAGTTGGTTAAGTATTAGTTAAATGGCAGAGCTAGAATTTGGACTCAGGTCTGCCTGACTCCAAAGTTCATGCTTTAGTAATACACTCTAGTGCCTAAGAAATAGAATAACGACTATTAATCAGTTTAAAAATAAAATATTAAGTAGGTCATTTTGACGAAAAGATGTTTAATAACATGAAAACATTCATTAATCTCGAAGTACACACTAACCATCTGTGATCTACTTTACAACCATTCTGAAGTTTTAGCAAGAAATCCTAAAATGAAAAGTGAAGAACCCCACCAATAAGAAAAAGAAGAGATCAATTAAAAATAGAAAACATGGGGGACTTCCCTGGTGGTCCAGTGGTTAAGAATCCACCTTCCAATGCAGGGGATGCAGGTTCGATCCCTGGTCGCGGAGCTAAGATCCCACATGCTGCGGGGCAACTAAGCCTACGCACTGCAACTGCAGAGCACGGGGGCCACAACTAGAGAATGCATGTGCCGCAAACTATAAAGCCCAAGCGCTCTGGAGCCTGCGCACCACAACTAGAGAGCCTGTGCGCCACAACGAGGAGCCCACGTGCTGCAATGAAGATCCCAAGTGCTGCACATAAGACCCGATTGACACAGCCAAAAAAAAAAAAAAAGAAAAGAAAACATGGCATTTATCTACATGTATTCTCTGGTTTATAATGATAGATATCCAGCAGGTGAAACTGAGAATGAGCTCACGACTCATATAAGAGTAAGTATTTTTTGCCTCTCAATTTAGAATATCTGGAGAATAACAAACCTAGAGGATGTATCTCCTGTTGTATGAATTTAGATGGTATAATGGTATGAAGTATTCTGATACCCTGGATCCATGAATTGCTAAATGTCTAATCCAGGTGTCCCTGATTGGCTTCCAGAGATTTAAGTGCAGAAATCACTTTCCCATAGAAACAATGTAATAAATAGCAATAAAGCACAGTTGACAATCACGTTGGTAATGCACCTAAGCACATTTTAAATTAAAATGCTTTTTAGGCATTCTGAATTTATACACAATTAAAAAAATTTTTTTCAAATGTAACTCATTGTTGGTTGCAAAGTGTTTCAAACCTAGACTTAATCAGCCACAAGTTACTAAAATTCCTTCACTATTAACCTCCAAATAAGCTGTATCATAAGCCTGAAGTTAACAAAGTTCCAACTGTTAACTTAGTTCCACTGTTGACTATTAATTTCTATCTACAAGTGTACTTTTCTTAATTTCGGATCTTTTTCCATTAGTTTTTTCCCACCACTCAACATAAACCTATATTTAAAATACTTACCCAATTTAGTATTTCCAAGACAATTAATCTTACTTCAGCATGGAGCTTAGGTTAAACAGTCATGACAATCTTCAGTTTTAAACACCAGCCAGTTTCTAACCAACATTACTCCTACTCTATATGCAGGGGAAAAAGTCTTCTGATTCCAAGCAAAGGAATGGAGACTTCTTAACTCCTAAAATTAATAAAAGTAGTTAAGATATTTAAAAATTTACCTTTTCTAATATGTTTTCTCTTACATCAGAAAAGCACCTATGGCAATGGGAGGAATAAAATTTTGTTTAAACAAAAACCTTAAATACAAAACAGGGAATGTTATGTGAGTATAAACTCTTATTCAGTGGATAAAATCACAGGTGTTAGGTTGATTATGTTAAGATTTCCAGATTCCAGTTTTTCTTTTTGCCTATTAAATAACAGACAAATACCAAATTCTGTTGTCAATAAACTTTCAAAGATTTAGTGCTGTACTTGAAATAAAAATGTCTCCAAAAATTAAGGATGTGTAGAAAGATTTAGTGAAAGTGAATCTATTTTGAAATCAGTTTGTTAAAATGCCAGAAGCAGTTATTAACTGTTCTCTCCAGAAGCATGTAAAGTATATATTTTGTATGTCTGCAATGTTTCCAGGGTCTAACAATAGCCTATGTGCTTTTTTACAATAATGAAAACTAGAAACTACATAGACATCCAAGAATAGGGGATTGCTTAAATAAGATATGTACATGATAGCCATATAACAGACCATTTATTTAGTGAGTAAAAGGTTAAGATGTTCAAATTAAACAAACAAGTCACAAAACAATGTTTACAGTATAATCTCATTTTTGCTTTTAAAAAAGAAATGTCTGTATACAGTGGTAGCATCAATTGCAGTGCATTCTTTTCCTACGCTGATTTTGTAATAAAATATTTTCCCCGGAATAATTTAAGCTCTGTTTCAGATCAAAGTGCATATGCTACCTTCTTAATTTCACAACAAAGAAAAAAAATGAGTGGTGGCCATGGAAGGTAAATAACTAATTCTAGATACACTTGGCTGTAAAGATCCATGGATTAGAGTTAGAACCAGGTGTTGTAAGTCAAATGATACCTGAACACTACGCCAAACTGGCAAATTACTGACACCAAATATTGTAAGATTCAATAATTTTTGTAACCAATTTAGTTAAAATTCCACAGAATTTTTGTTAGGAGGTAATCTCCATGGGTCTCTAGTGGCTCTGCATATCTTACAAGGTACTCACTGCCCTTTGCTCTGGATATCGTTTCAAAAATGTATGTAAGGGCTTCCCTGGTGGCGCAGTGGTTAAGAATCCGCCTGCCAATGCAGGGGACACAGGTTCCAGTCCTGGTCCTAAGAAGATCCCACATGCTGTGGAGCAGCTAAGCCCATGAGCCACAACTACTGAGCCTGTGCTCTAGAGCCCGTAAGCCACAACTACTGAGCCCACATGCCACAACTACTGAAGCCTGCACACCTAGAGCCCGTGCTCCACAACAAGAGAAGCCACCACAATGAGAAGCCCATGACCCACAAAGAAGAGTAGCCTGGCTCACTGCAATTAGAGAAAGCTCGCGCGCAGCAACGAAGACCCAATGCAGCCAAAAATAAATAAGTAAAAAAATAAATAAATTTATTTTTTAAAATGCATGTATAGTGAACAGTCTTGAAAGGCATGCTTATTGTCCATTATAATAAAGATCTGGATGCCCTAAGCTCAGGGTTCCTGTCCTGTAATGCAACACACTCCATGTGCAGGTGCCTTCTGGCACTCTTTGCATCATCCTGTGGCAACTGGGGCAAAATTACTGATATTCTGGCTACAGCTACTGCTGTAATTCATCGCTGTTCTAGGGGTCTGCATCTTCTACAGAACGGTGGCAGCCTAAGTTGTCAGCATGCAAGTAGGGTAAAATCTCTGACTCTTCCCAGTTCTTGACTATTTTTTTTTTTTTTTTTTTTTGGCGGTATGCGGGCCTCTCACTGTTGTGGCCTCTCCCATTGCGGAGCACAGGCTCCGGACGCGCAGGCCCAGAGGCCATGGCTCACGGGCCCAGCCGCTCTGTGGCATGTGGGATCTTCCCGGACCGGGGCATGAACCCGTGTCCCCCGCATCGGCAGGTGGCCTCTCAACCACTGCACCACCAGGGAAGCCCAACATTTTTAAAACTATGATTCCAAAAAACCACCAATGTTGTATGTGCAAAAACTATATTTCTGCCAACAAATATTTTATTAATCCTTTCATACTTACCAGCATTATTACGATGGATCGATCATCTGATAGAAAACCTGAAGAAAAACAGTACAACTATGTGTTAGAACTTCAGTGATTAAAAATCTTACCTCCTTTCATATTGAGCAACTCCAGTTTGATGCCTAATGTGTATGTGTCATAGCCAACTACCTTGTAATGTAATTATTTGTACCTCGACGTGTTATAAAAGGATCTTTTGAAACGTAGCCCATATTCACTCTTAACAGGGTTTTGTGTCCTTAGAGGTCTGATTGGTCCTCCAAATACATTCAATTTACTATACTGTATTTACCGAGCAATTAAAGATATCTTAAAGGCTCTAACATGAATGTTATAATCCAAGTTTTAACATTGCGATTTAAAAAAAAAAAAAACTAAGCCCCGTCTAGCCCAGATCATGCGTTAGAAACCAAAATATTTAAAAACAGATTTTCTGTCAATTAATCCCTGAGTTTCTATAGTTGAGGGAGGAGGGCTTTGCCGTTCACCTTCCCCCGCGAGGTCTGTGGGTCACACACGACAAGCCCAGGCCTCGCTCTCCCGCACACCTGCCGGGTACATCCAGAAGCCAGGGGCAGGGACCTAGTCGGGTGTCGTTTCCCGAGAGGCGCACGTTGGATGCCGATGGGAGCACCAGGCCGGGCCCAACCGGGTCCCAGGGCTCGTCACTGACCCAGGCCAGAGACCCGCAGCCGTTCTGGCCTCGGCGCCGCTTCCGAGGGCTCTGTCCTCCCGCCCACTCCGGACGCCTGCGCCTGCGGGGGAGGACCGCCCCACTCGCACGCCTGGCCTTGACTTCCCGCGCAGGCGCATCCTCCCTTCTCGGGCACCACAGCCCACAGCTGCGCGTTCTTCGTTCCTCGGCTACGACTGTTGTCACTTCCGGCGGCGTTGCTAAGCAACTGCGCGGTTTAGCGGAAACTTCGGCGTCGGAAACGCCTTTCCAAGTCTGAGAGCGCCATGGGTACCTCAGAGTTGCTGGTGCGGCTCGGAAGGCGCTGTGGACGGGCCAAGGAAAGCACGGGTGAGCTAAAATGGTCCATCCCACCACAGGGATTGTTTCTGGTCTCCAGGCATGGAGTGAGAGGCGAGCGTGCCTTTCCTTCAGAAACGGGCTCCACCAAGCCAAAAACAGCACCGTGGGCATCGTCGGGCTCTGTGTAAATTAGACAGTTTTGCCCTTGGATGAATGGGTAGGTGGGGAAAGTATACAGAAATAAGGGTAGAGAAAAAGAAGTCAGAGACTCCCAGTTGACCAGCTGGCCCGATACTCAAGCTGTGCCGTTGCCGGTCCAAGAGTCTGGTGTTTGCTGAATTTTCTCGCACTTAAGCTTTGTTATTCATTGAGTGAATCGGAATGTATTTTGGAAATATCAGTGACCTCATTAGAGTCTTGACTCTGCTGTGAACCTACTGAGTACTCTTAGGAAAGTGTCTGAAGGAAAATCTCAATTTCTTCAACTGTAAAATGAAAGTAAGGTCTCATTCTAAGGCGTATACTTTGATAGAGTGTGAAAATAATGCTACTTAAGGTATTATAATTCACATGACCTTTTATAAAAATTTGATTTTATAATAGAAGTAGCCTAGTGAGACATTTAAAGATCTCTTTATTAATTCCAGTGATTTTAGTTTCTTAAGATTGTGAATTCCCAATTAATGTTCTCATGGTGACAGAACCTTGGGAACTTGGACTATCTTCATGTCACCTCCGGAGCTTCTGTAGCAATAGAGTCCCTTGTGCCAAATGCTGAGTGAGAGCCAGCCAGTCTCCCACCAGTGGACACTAGTGGGTATTTATGCTGTGGAGGGCTTAAGAAGTAGCAGCAGAGGGTCATGACATGTAGGAGAGAGACAGTACCCATGTGGCATGTATTGAAAAAACAAAATTACGCTCACATATTCACTTTCCTATATATAAAGTGCTGCATTAAATCAAAAAGAACAACAGCAAAAATTGTCAAAATCAATTTTTGAGAACTCAGGAAACCAAAAGCTTGCAACAATTGGGGAGTGTTTATCAAGGCAAATAACTGAATCTTGGTAAGAACAATGAGGTTTTTTGCACTTTAACTTGTTCTAGTCCCCTTCTTTCTCCCTGCCCTATGGTAGTCTAGAAAACCACTGCGATCACAGTGAAATCCAGTGGCTTAGCAGCCTGTGGAGGGAGCAAAATAGCGTTGAACCCCTTCCAAATCCCATTTCCCAGATAACTTATTATTTGAGCTGTCTGGCAGTTCCTTGGAAACTTATTATTTGACCTGTCTGGCAGTTCCTTGGAAAGTCCCACTCGCAAGACTTGTCTTTATTTGACCTGATTCAGAGCTCACCAGTTATGTTTGTTAAAACAATCAGTGGCAATTTTTAAAAGTTTTAATTGCTTCACTTCTCCAACAGCCATTACTAGCATTGTGTGAAGGTCGCTGTGAGGTAGGAATCATGGAAATAAGACTGCCCTCTGAGAACTGAACTCTGCATCAATGGAGTAAAGCATGGATATGTGAAATCATTCATAGCTCGGAGGTCAATCAGGGCTCTCCTGATCCTCAAAGATATGAGGGAACTGGGACTTTCCTGGTGGCGCAGTGGTTAAGAATCCACCTGCCAATGCAGGGGACATGGGTTTGAGCCCTCGTCCGGAAGACCCCACATGCTGCGGAGTAACTAAGCCCGTGCGCCGTAACTACTGAGCCCGCGGGCCACAACTAATGAAGCCCGCGTGCCTAGAGCCCGTGCTCCGCAACAAGAGAAGCCACCACAATGAGAAGCCCACATACCGCAACGAAGAGTAGCCCCCGCTCGCCATAGCTAGAGAAAGCCCATGTGCAGCAACGAAGACCCAACGCAGCCAAAAATAAAAAATAAACTTATTTATAAGAAAAAAAAAAGACATGAGGGAACTTGGCCCAACTTTTGTTAACCTGAGATAGTAAAAAGCCTTTCCCAAACTTTCCATGGATTGTCCTATTTTTCCTGCTGCTTTTGTGGTGGTTCTCTTGGTTCTCCTCCTGTATCAGAGTTCATGAAAAGTTCTTGAATAAAATATCTCATGAATGTAGTTACTCTACAGAAGATTAAGGTGTCATGAGGGATCACATTGTTCACTACACAGCTTTTTGGCATCTTGTTTTCCTGCCACTGCTGCCAAAGCTTGCTCACCACTGTATACTTTGTAAGGAGCAGCTCCTGCCAGTATGGGCTATTTGGTCTACCCAGCCCCTTTAGTATTTTGGAAAATTAAATTGTCTCCATTTTATTTCACATCTTAAAGAATTAGAATGACTCTTGGGTCAGAGAAAGAAAAGCATATTTTTTTTCATAAATTTATTAATTTATTTTTGGCTGTGTTGGGTTTTTGTTGCTGCGTGTGGGCTTTGTCTAGTTGTGGTGAGCTGGGGCCACTCTTCGTTGCGGTGCGTGGGCTTCTCATTGCAGTGGTTTTTCTTGTTGCAGAGCACAGGCTCTAGGTGCAGGGGCTTCAGTAGTTGTGGCACACGGCCTCAGTAGTTGTGGCTCATGGGCTGTAGAGCGCAGGCTCAGTAGTTGTGGCACACAGGCTCAGCTGCTCTGCGGCATGTGGGATCTTCCCAGACCAGGGCTCGAACCCATGTCCCCTGCATTGGCAGGCTGGTTCTTAACCACTGCGCCACCAGGGACGTCCAAGAAAAGCATATTAATATGCCTAACAAAATGCTAATCCAAAGGCAGGTGGCTTAATCTAATGGCCTTTGTTTATGTAGCTTCTAATTGTAAGTAACACAAACCAAGTTGAGCCAGTTTAGGTGAAGCAAAGGAAAATTGTTACAAGGCTATAAGGATGTATTGGTCAGGACTCTTTGGTTACAAGTGATTGATCTAATTCACTGTAGTTAAAAGGGGAATATTTTGGCTCACATACCTGTGAATTTAGGTATAACTCGATCCAGGACACTATTCTACTTCTCAGCTTTGCTTGTCTTTATTCTGCATGTGGAGACTTGGTATATGGTAGGCAAGATGGTACCTGTGGTTCTAAACTCACATTTCAGGTTAACAACCAAATTCTCACTCCCATCAACTTTAATTCAAACCCCAAGAAGACTCTAATTGTCCTAGCAGCTTTTCTCTTAGTATCTTTCTGGAGCCACATGATTTCTTGCCTCTGCTTTTCTACTTCTGTTTCATTCTTCTAATAAAAGCAGTAAAAATAATAATAATTAATATTTATCTCACATATTGTGTGCCAGGCACTCTTCTAAATTCTTTACATATATTACTTCATCTAATTCTTACACCAGCTATATAAAATGAAGTAGGTACTATTAGTATTTCCATATTGCAATTAAGGGGTTAGATTTAGCGGGTTAAATAATTTTGTCTAGATTCACATAGTTCATATGTGGTGTGTTCAGAAAAGGTCCAGGTTGTCTGTCTCCAGAGTCCACACTCTTACCCACTGTGCTTTATTGCCTTTGTTAGGCCTGTGACCACCCACCATTATTCAAATGTATTGCCTATTTTGGTAAATTCTTCTCCTTACAAGTTCTACCTCCTTAAAGCAGAAGGCATTTTTTTCTGCCTCCCTTGCAGCTAGGGTGCAGGCATAAGACCAAGACTCAGCTGGTCAATTGTATGTGTGCTAGATTTACATTCTGAAGAGAGCGTATGAGGAAAGAAACAGCATGTTGAATACATTTTCTGGGGAGAGTGGCAGCAAAAGTGTACCAATTCCAGAGTACTCGTGAAGGTTCACATATATAGTGTCCAGTGGAGCAACTTATAAGTGGGGCAAGTTGAGGTGCCTACCCAATGCCAGTTGCTGTGAATCTTCACTGGAACCTCACAATGTGGTCTGTGTAATATTTGTATGTATATCTTCTAAGGGTAACTCTCTGGCTCTCTGAGAGATTCAGTAGGCTATCTAATATCCCTTAATGAATTCCTTTTCTGCTTAAACTAGCTAGAATGAGTTTGGGTATTTATAAGTAAGAACTTCAGTTGATTAAAAGGGTAGGAACATTTTTTAGAGAAGAGCTGTTATGAGCTCCATTATGTCATTTAGGATGCTTGTGAATTCATTTCACTGAATACCCAGCTCAATCATGTTTAAAAATAAGGAAATTTATTTGCTCATATAACAGGAACTCCAGCCTTTGGGTCTGATTAATCTAGCAGCATAATGAAATCCTCATTGCCCCAGGGTCTTCCTTTGTTTCTTCTTTGTGTTTCACAGTTCACAGCTTCATCCTAAGGCTGCTTCCTCTTGTGGTCAAAGGATGGCTGCTTGTCTGGCCTTCATGCTTCCTCGTTCGTATCTAGCCTGAGAGTCACTCTCAGATGTCTCTCCCAGAAGTACAAGCAAGAACTTTTCTAAAAGTCTCATAACTCTTGTCCTATTTATTTTCTTACTACAGGAATAATTATTGTCAAGGGAGATGCAAGTATTCTTAAATTAATGAGGCCCACCCCAAGACTGAGACTGTAGTCAGTTCTCCAAATTACATTGCTATTACTCAGTTAGGAAGGGGTTATATAGAGTAGACAAGTGCAATGTCTACAACCCCAAAAGATGAACATTCCCCAAAGTTATCCACTTATAAACTGCTGCTTGATTAACTTTGAAAATGCTTTTATAACAACCTGTTGGGGTAGGTATTATTGATCTCAACTTTAAAGATGTTGATACTGAGACTCCAAGAAGTTAAATGACTTGCCCAGGTTACACAGTAAGGAATTGACTAAGTAAGGACTCAAATCTATGTCTTCTGATTTCAAGGTCTTGTATACTTTCCACTTATTCCCAGCTGTTCTTAAGATAACAAGAATAAAATTATTCTTTGAAACAGCTTCCACATATCATGCCAATATAGAAATGTGTGAGAAAAAATATCAAACTCTTCTCAAAAGTTTTTAATACTTATTTTAAAAAATTTATTAGAAGTAAAGAACTGTGAAGAAGATCAAGTCCTCTATCCACCTCTTCTGCCTAGCAAAGTAGATCTCCGGCAGGTCACCATAATTCCACACAATGAGTGGGAAAGAATTCGAGATAGCCTTGACAGTTTGACAAGAGAAGCAGCACACCTTCGTGCAGAAAGAAAGGCAAAGAAAGAAATGCATTTCCTATCCCAAGAAGTGGTAAAACATTGGACTAATACATATGCAGTAAGTATTAACCACCCAGGAGTACGTGTGCACTGAAGACTTACTCTTGTTTCTTAGTGCTCTTTTATAAGTATTTTTAACATAGAAAATATCATTAAAATGCATTGAAACACATTTTCAACAGCTTTATTTAGGTATAAGTGACATACAATAACCTGGACATATTTAAAGTGTACAATTTAAGATTTGACATATTTATATAGCCCTGAAACCATTATTATAATTAAGATAATGAATATATTCATCACCATAAAAAAGTTTCCTCATACCCCATTTTATTCCCTCTCACTCCTCCCCATGCCCCCTCCGGTATCTCCAGACAACTACTGATCTGCTGTCTATTATAAATTTCACTCAGCACAATTATTTTGAAATTCTTTCATGTTTTTGTATCAATTATTCATTCATTTTTATTGCTGAGTGGTATTCCATTATATGGATATATCACAATTTGTTTATCTGCTCAGTTGTTGATAGTTTGACATCAAGCAAATATTGACGTTTGAGCTGTTTCCAATTTTTGGCTATTATAAATAAAGCTGCTTATGAACATTTGTGTATAAGTCTATGTATGGACATATGCTTTCATTTCTTTGGGGTAAATATCTTGGTGTATAATCATATGATAGCTGTACATTTAATTTTGTAACATTTAACTTCCAAGCTCTTTCCGAAAGTAGTCGTAATTTTACATTCCCTCCAGCGGTGTATGATAGTTCTAATTCATATTAGAACACATAGTTCTAATATGTGTTTCCTCCACATATTTGCTGAATTGCTATGTTCAGTCTTTTTAACTATAGACTTTCTAATAGGTGTGAAGTATCTCATTATAATTTTAATTTCTCTAATTACAATGATGTTGAACATCTTTTCATGAACTCATTTTCTATCTGTATATCTTCTTTGGTGAAATGTCTGTTCAGATCTTTTGCTGGGTTTGTCTTCTTATTGAGTTTAGAGAATTTTAAAATATATTCTGAATACAAGTCCTTTATTAGATATTTGATTTGAAAATATTTTCTCCCAGTTCATGGCTTGGCTTTATATTCCATTACAGTGTCTTTCTAAGAGCAGAGTTTTTAATTTTAATGAAGTCCAGTTTATCGATTTTTCTTGTATGGATCATCCTTTTAGTGACTTACCTAAGAAATTTTTGCCTAACTCAAGATCACAAAGATTT
Source organism: Grampus griseus (assembly GCF_964374135.1). NCBI lineage: Eukaryota > Metazoa > Chordata > Mammalia > Artiodactyla > Delphinidae > Grampus > Grampus griseus. The sequence goes on from NC_139001.1 coordinate 62,265,391, forward strand.
TCTTCTGTGTTTAAGTTTAAAGTTTTAGATCTTTTATATATATATATATATATATATATATATATACACACATATATATATATGTATATATATATATAAAATATATATATCGTCTATATTTAGAAGTGAGGTATGGATTGATGTTTATTTTTTTGCATATGAATATCCAATTGTTTCAGCACAGTTTGTTGAAAAGACTGTTCTTTCCCCCACTGAATTGCCTTTGCACATTTGTTGAAAATCTGGTTGTCCATATATGTGCAGGGGGAATTTCTGGACTCTGCTGTTCCATTGATCTATTCATCTATCTTTATTTCAATAACACACTGATCTGAGAATTGTAGCTGTAATAATAAGTCTTGAAATCAGATAGTATTAGTCCTCCAACTTTGTTCTTTTTCAAAGTTGTTCTGGCTATTCTGGGTCCTTTGCGCTTCTACATGAATTTTGGAATCAGCTTGTCAATTTCTACGAAAAAGCCAGCTGGGATTTTGTTTGGGATTGTGTTGAATTTCTAGATCAGTTTGGAGAGAATTTACATTTTGACAGTATTGAGTCTTCTGACCCATGAACACAGTGTTTTTCTTCCATTTGTATAGGTCTTATTTAATTTATGTCAGCAATATTTTATAGTTTTTAGGGTATAGGTCTTATTCATATTTATCCCTAAGTAATTACTATTTTTATGTATTATAAATGATTTTTTAACATTTCAATTTGTTATTCATTGTTAGCTATAGAAATACAGTTAAGTTTTTCTACGTTGATCTTGTATCTTGCAACACTGTTAACCTCACTTATTAGTTCTAGTAGCTTTTTTATAGATTCCATCAGATTTTCTACATAGACAATCATGATGTCAGAAAGTAAAGACAGGGACTTCTCTGGCGGTTCAGTGGTTGAGACTCCGTGCTTCCACTGCAGGGGGCACGGGTTCCATCCCTGGTCAGGGAACTAAGTTCTCTCATGCTGCAGAGCACAGCCAAAAAAAAAGTTAAAGACAGTTTTACAAATTTTACTTCCTTCTTTCCAATCTGGGTGCCTTTTAGTTCTTTCTTTTTTTTCTTTTTCTTTTTGACTTATTGTACAGGAATGGATGTTAGATTTTTAAAGTGCTTTTCTTTTGCTTATATCTATTGAGGTAATCATGAAGTTTTAATTTTTCACTTTGTTATATGGTGTATTTCATTCATTATTTTCAAATATTGAACCAAGCTTGCATTCCTGGGATAAACGTCTGCTGGTCATGACGTATTATCTTTTTGATGGATTCAGTTTGTTAAAATGTTAATTTTTGCATCCGTGTTCATGGGGGATATTGGTCTGTAGTTTTCTTGAAATGTCTTTGTCTGGTTTGGGTATCAGGGTAATGCTGGTTATTGTTGTGATGGAGGATTGCACAAAAACACAGGATTTGAAACTGAGGAACCAAGGAGCTTCTTGAGGAATCAAGGCAGCTTCTTTTCAGCTGCCTTTGATTTGTCTCTCTTCCTATCTTTTTCTAGAACTACATATGTCTTTGCTGTGCCCTTCTTTGTGCTTCTGTAAGATTCTCTACCTAAGAGGTACAATAACCTGCAGTTTAGTTCCATGTACATGAGTGGGAAACTACTTCAAAGTGGGGAGGTGTCCTCTAACTCCTTTTACTGTCTCACCTGGAGGAAAATGCTGAGAAAAGGTGTTCTCATCTCCCACTACACTTTCCTATATCATTTGAGGAACTATAAGGCAGGATTTTCTCCTATTTTCTAGTAGAATTTTTAAAATTATGTGGAAGCATAATATCTGTTCAAAGAGTTCTCACCTTTTATTTTTTTCAACATTGCATATTTCCTTACTTTGTTGCAATGTACATTATTTGTCTTTGGGAGGGGACACAGAAAGCTTGTGTTACCTTGCTTTAGGAACAGTGTTCATAATTTATTCTTTTTCTTCTAGAAGAGGGAAGAGTTATATCATGACTGATATATAAGTAATATATACAGTATAATATATGACATTCTGAAAAAGGCAAAACCTATAGGGAAAGAAAACAGATCAGTAGTTGCCAGGGAGTGCAGGTAGTTGACTCTAACAGGGCATGAGGGAGTTTTTTGGGAGGATGGAACTGTTCTATAAGTGACTTTATGCATTTGTAAAACTGTACACTGAAAGCATATGTAATTTATACTCTAAAAAACTTGATTTTAGAAAAGCCCGTGGTCTATAAATAGATGGGGAGTGGAATATACCCCCTGTTTTTTTTTTTTCTTCCAGAAGTACCACAGTATACCTAATACTTTACACCTCCATGGGTGTTAAAGAAGGAAAAGAAATGTAGTAAACGTAGTGGAAATATAATAATAAAAACTGTACTATAGGCACAGAGATTGGCAAAATGATACATCATCAGAGAGAGCCTAGAAGCAGTCCTGTGTTATATATGGGAATTTGACATATGCTAGAAATGTCATTGCAAATCAGAAGGGAAAAGATGGAAATTCAATAACAGATACTGAGATAATCGGCATATGGACAAGATGAAATTTTATCCCTATGGTACAGAATATACAAAAATGAATTTCAGCTGGATTTTAGACCTAAATGTGAAAAGTGAAACAGTAAAACTTTTAAAATAAATCATAGGATATCTTCAAGAATTCAGGGTAAGTAAGATTTTCTTAAGACGTAGGAAGTGTGACCCATAAAGGAGAAAAAGACTTCTTCTGACATGGGACATTGGCTACCTCCTCAGGCGTGTAGAAGAACATGTAAAATATGCCACTGTTGATTTTTTAAAGGAACACAAGTAGTAATATATATATATATATATATATATTTGTTACTTAAATATAGAAAGGAACTATGGAAGTAAATGCAAGAAACTAATAGTGGTTATCTTAGAGACTGCAGATGGAAGTTAGGATTGGAGGGAGAGTTCCACTACATACTTTTGTTATATATATATATATATATATATATATATATATATATATATATATATATATATATATATATATATATAAATATGTGTGTGTGTGTGTGTGTGTGTATATATATATATATATATATTTTGGGTTTTTTGGCTACACCATGCGGCATGTGGGATCCTAGTTCCCTGACCAGGGATCGAACCCGTGCCTCCTGCATTGGAAGCATGGAGTCTTAACCACTGGACCGCCAGGGAAGTCCCCATATACTTTTTTAATATTATGAATTTTGAACCATGTAAATGTGTTAACTACCTAAAAAATTCAATTAAGGATTAGCTCATAAGTGTAACCTCATATTTGTTAGTGATATATGCAAATACAATAAAGACTCATAAGGAAAGCTCAAATTATCATATTATATGTTTAATTTTGTAAAGTTAAGTTGAAAAAAGAAAACAGACTACTGCTTTTGTCATTTTGTAGGGGATGAAAGAACAGAAACTTGAAGCCAAAAAGAAACGTGATAAAGAAATAGAGGCAGAAAGACAAATTCTTGATATGGAAGAAGCAATACACCAACAAGGAGAAAGGAAAAAGGCCATTGAATATGCAAAGCAATATCAATTTTACCAGACAGAAAGAGTGAAAAACTTTCATGTACTACTTGGGTTTTCTTGTATTTATATATATATATTTAACATATCTATATATAATTAGACTTTATTTTCTTAAAATATTGCAATTTTTTTTGTAGTCAGGACTTCTTCTTAGTAGAGTTTTGAAAGAACGTGATGCACAGATTGACTTCCAAAAGAGTAAAATAAAATCAGATAAAAAATGGGAGGAACAAGTGAAACTCAACGCTGAAAAAGCTTTTAAAGAAGAACAAGAAAAAGCAGAAAAACAACGCAGAGATAGAGTGGCTCTTAGCAAAGATCATTTAAAACAGTATGTATACATAAATTACCTTTTTTGTACTTTCCTCTTTTTCTCATAATGGATATAGCTTTTTTTTTCCTGATTATAAAAGTAATATATGCTAATATACCTAGTAAGTAGAAAAAATAAAAAGAAAGAGGTTAAAATCATTATTACCACCTTACCCAGAGATAATATATTGGTTACCATTGTTAAAATAATGTTGCATAACAAACAACCACACAATCTAGTGGCATTCAGCAGTAAACATTTATTTCTCATGTATCTGTGGGTTGTTTGGGCCTGGCTGGGTAGCTTGTCTTCAAACTGTAGGACTGGCTGTGTTTCCTTGTTACTGTGAGAAAGGCTCTGATCCTGCTCCATGGGGGCCTCATTCTGAGGTCCAGAATGAAGGGACAGCAAGCACCTGGGGAAAACTTTTCTCATGATATTGACAGATGCAAGAGATTGAGCCCAAGCTTGCAAGCACATGGCAAAACTCAAAGTCAAAGGGCAAGGAAATACAGTTGGCCCACCGTGAGTCTAAAGCAAGTCACGTAACCATGCTGACATCAGTGGGACAGAGGAGTGGACTCCCATGGAAGTGGGAGTGAGAGAGTCATTTTGAACAATAACCTAATCCAACACAATAATTTGTTATTGTTTTGGTATGTAGCCATACAGACTTCTTTTTGGTGTTAGTGGTGGAGAGGGTCACATTCATTGAGGTATAATTTACATTTAAGAAACTTCACCTTTTAAAAAGCATATGGCTACAGCTGATTCACTTTGTTGCAACAGAAACTAACACAATATTGTAAAGCAATTATACTCCAATAAAGATATTAAAAAATAAAAATAAAAAGCATATTGGTGTATAACCACCCCCAAATCAAGATACAGAACACTTGATCGCCCCAGAAAGTTCTCTTGTACCCCTTTGCATGAAATTCTATCCCCTGCCCTCAGCCTGTGGCAGTCATTGATCCACTGATACAGACTTTTTTTCTGAGCATGTGTACTCACATTTTATAAAATAAAATTGGATCCACAGTATTATTTTTTCAAATATTTTTTTCACTTACCAGTATGTAATGAATTCTTGCCATGTTGGTAAATAGAAATCAAACCTGATCTTTTTTTTAAAGTAGCTAGTAGTGTATATATGGGGGGATGTATTTGTGTGTTATTTTACTTTTCTGAGTAACTGACACATGCAAATAGGAAAAGGCACAGAGGGGATTTACTGAAAAGTCTCTTCCTTGTCCATCAGCTACCATGTTTCTCCACTGTGAGACCAGTTTCTTCATACTGTAGTTTAAATGTATATACATTATATAAATGTATCCAAAAATTAAATTATACTCTGGTGGACAGTTTTACCATTTTTAAAGAAAAAAATATTTTCATAATTAAACATTACATCATCAATTCATGATCATTATAGAATTAAAAATACAATTAAACAAAATAAAATATAAATGAAAAATCACCAGAAATGCTGCGATCCAGATTAGGCACTGTTAACATTTGAGTGTACGTTCATCTCCTCTTCAGAATTTTTAAAAAATGTTACAAATAATAAATGAATATATGCTTATTGTTTAAAATTCAAGCAATACAGCAAAATTTGGAGTAAAATTTAGAAGCTCTTATTTCCACTCTATTCAATGTTTGTCTCTTTAAGTCCCATTTAACTCTTCAAAAATAGCTATTATTAAAAGTTTTTCTGGTTTTTTTGGCCACGTTGGGTCTTTGTAGCACATGGGCTTTCTCTAGTTATGGCATGTGGGGGCTACTCTTCGCTGCGGTGCGCGGGCTTCTCATTGCAATGGCTTCTCTTGTTGCAGAGCACGGGCCCTAGGCGCGCGGACTTCAGTAGCTGTGGCTTGCGGGCTCTAGAGCGCAGGCTCAGTAGTTGTGGCGCACGGGCTTAGTTGGTCCGCGGCATGTGGGATCTTCCCGCACTAGGGCTCGAACCCATGTCCCCTGCATTGGCAGACGGATTCTTAACCACTGCGCCACCAGGGAAGTCCCTAAAAGTTTTATAGCTATCACTTCAGGATGTTTTATTGCAGTTACTGATACTTCTTATATTCAGGACATATTTAAAGTGTGTATATATTTTTTAACGTGGATGTTATATATTGTTCTGTGACTTTATTTTTTCATTCAACAGTATACCTTGAACTTTTTTTTTTTTTTTTTTTTTTTCTCTTTTTTGCGGTACGCGGGACTCTCACTGTTGTGGCCTCTCCCGTTGCGGAGTACAGGCTCCGGATGTGCAGGCTCAGCGGCCATGGCTCACGGGCCCAGCCGCTCCGCGGCATGTGGGATCTTCCCGGACCGGGGCATGAACCCGCGTCCCCTGCATCGGCAGGCGGACTCTCAACCACTGCGCCACCAGGGAAGCCCCCTTGAACATTTTTTATGCCAGAAAATATGGATCTGTCACATCTTTTAAAATAATCATATTGTATACTAAACATGTACCATGATTTATTTAACTACATTATTACTGAGGGAAATTTGGATTCCACTCCCCCGCCCCATTTCTAACAATGCTGCAGTGAACATCCTTGAGCATATGTCTTTTGTGCAAAGATGTATTTATGTAGGATAGATTTCTTGAAATGGATTTGGATTTACATTTGGAGAGATACTGCCAAATTGCCCTTTGAGAAGGTTTTAAGTATGCGTTCATTAATGATGTCTGATACACTTTTCTTTATATTATAACCAATTCTGGATAGTATTTTTTTTGTGATTTAATGTGCAAAAACTGGTATCTTAATTTACATTTCTCTTAGTTTCTAGTAAGGCAGTGCATTTTCTCATGTGTAAATGTTCATTTGTTTTGGGTTTTGTTATCATGAATTGGTTACTCCTTTGTTCTTCTGTGTAAGTTGTTTCATACTGAAATGTATGTTTATCATTGATTAATTAAAACGTGATTAATAAGTGTTTTTTACATATGACATATCGCATATTTGTGTTACCTTTTCTGAATGTTTTTCAGTATTTAGAAAATATTTATTTTTATGTGCTCAAATCTGTCTTTTTTCATTACTATGAAAAAAAGGTTTTGGTATATATATTTATTTGTCAAAATAACAAATGTCTAAGTGAGATAGACATGAATTCTCAGGATACATGTGTTGCCAAATTATGTATTCTTCATTTCTTTTAACCCTTAGTAAAAAGAGAAGGGAAATGTTGGATTTATTGTAAGTTTTTTCTTTGGTGGTGTAGCGACCCAAGGGTTAGTGCAAGTTAGGGATAGAGCTGTTGGCAGAGGGAGGCAAATATTTGACCAGTGATTCACCCTTGAGAAATCTCTCTTCTTATATTGGCTGTTGCAGCTCAGGTGTAATTACAGGTAGCAGCCTGATAGTCAGCAAGCTACCTGACCAGTGCTAAAACCTACAGGACATCCTCCCACTTACAGCCTTTGTATGTGGGCTGTGTTTGGGCCCCAGGATCCCCTTTCATGTGGTCTTTGGCAATAGGGTGGAGGTTCAGGCAGGTTTAGGATTCATTTTAGTTCTTTCTTTGGATTATCTTCAGTGTAGTCTAGGAGATTTTCCATTAGGCTCTGAGGTCAGCATAAATTCCTTTACTTACTCTTCACAGTGGGCTCTGTCTTTGCGAATGGTGGCCAAGTGTTACTTATTCTCATTGCATTCTCAACTGCCCTATTTTTCCCTAAAATTTCTTGAAAATTCAGGTATGTGGGTAAGACCTTGCTTTAGTTTCTAGTAGTGGTATAGAATTTTCCCCATACCGTTGGTTGCACTGTGGGGAATTAGGAGGGGAATGATATGTGACATGTGAGCTTGGTTTGCCAGTTTGGTTCCAGAAGTCCTACATCTTAAATTTATTAAGAAACATTCATAGAAAGTAGAGTAGTGGTTGTTAGCAGCTGGAAGAGGGCACAATGGTGAGTAATACAGGGTCTCTTTTTGGGATGATGAAAAGATTCTCAAATTTAGATAGTGGTGATGGTTGAAAATATCTATAAATGTTCTAAAAACAACTGAATTGTACACTTTAAGGGGTGCATTTTTTTTTTTTTTTTTTTTTTTTTTTTTGCGGTACGCGGGCCTCTCACTGCTGCGGCCTCTCCCGTTGCGGGGCACAGGCTCGGGACGCGCAGGCTCAGCGGCCATGGCTCACGGGCCCAGCCGCTCCGTGGCATGTGGGATCTTCCCGGGCCGGGGCACGAACCCGTGTCCCCTGCATCGGCAGGCGGACTCCCAACCACTGCGCCACCAGGGAAGCCCTAAGGGGTGCATTTTATGGTGTGAAAATTATATCTCCATAAAGCTGCCATTAAAATCTAAAAAAAAAAACAGAAAAAAGAAACATTACGGGACTTCCCTGATGGTCCAACGGTTAAGACTCTGAGCTTCCACTGTAGGGGGCATGGGTTTGACCCCTGGTCGGGGAACTAAGATCCTGAATGCCACGTGCTGTGACCAAAAAGTAAAAAAACAAACCAAACAAACAAGAAATTCAATTACAAAATTATCACCATGTTGTATTCTGTTGAATGTTGATGCATGTGTCAGTTATATACAACTCAGAATGCATGTTACTTTAAAATATTGTTAGGAATGGTGATGAGCCAATAAAAAGCCTCTTTAAGACAAAAGTAAAATTGGAATCATAGCACTGGTATTAACCTGAGTGGAAACAGAGGACTATATGGTAGAAAATGGAGGAGAAGAAGAGGATTTTTTTCCCCTTTTCTTGAATAATAAGAGTTTATTCCAGAGCAAAATTTCAAGAGAGGCTATTTATTTATTCATTCAATCGTCATTCATTGTTACATTTATTGAACAATGTTTGCCATCCACTATTCTAGTCACTGAGAATACAAAGATGAATACAATAGTCCTTTTTCCTTAAGAAGTTTACAATCTGGGGAGGAGGGTATAGATATGGAACAAATAATTAGACTATGATAGTAAATATTTTGGGAAATATATATACAGAGTGTATGGAAGAATATAAAATGGACAACTGATTCAGTCTAGAGAAGGCTTTTCAGAAGAGATCAGCTCCTGTACTTAATTCTGAAGAATGAGTAGGAATAAGCCATGCAAAGAGTAAGGGATGTAAAAGTATTTTAAGCAGAGGAAATAACATGGGTGAAGGCCCACAGGTGAGACAGAATATGGTGGATTTGAATAACTACAAGATGGCTGTAATATAGAGGACTAAGAGGGCAATGTTAAAGATGAGATCGGAGAGACAGGCAAGGGCCAGATCATGATGTGCCTTGTAGGCCATGTGTCTTAAGGGCTCCCAAAATTTGGGATGACTCTCCTCTTTGAGTAGAGACCAGATTTTAATTCTTTTAATCCCTAAGAAATGGGAATTGCAGGTTCCAAGAGGCAAGACTCTTTTGCATGCTCTACTAATTGTATTACCAAGTGCTACCCAGGTGTCATCTGGTGGTGATTTAAAATATATCCACACAGATTTGATATTCCTCCCTTCAGAGGACAGAGCCTAATTCCTTTCCCTCTTGAGTGTGGGCCATACATAGTAACTCATTTCCAAAGAATAAAATGAGGTAGAAGTAATGGTGTGTGACATCCTGAGATTAGGATATAAAAGGCATTGTGACTTTCTCCTTGGCATCTCTCTTGGATTGCTCATTCTGGGGAAGCTAAGTGCCATGTTATAAGATACTCAAGAAGCTCTGTGGAGAGGTCCATGTGTCAAGGAGCTGAGGCCTCCTGCCAATGGATATGTGAAAATTGGTTCTCCAGACTCTGTCAAGCCTTCAGTTGATTACAGCTCCAACATCGTGACTGCAATCTCTTGAGGACAACCCAGCTAGGCCACTCTCAGCTTCCTGAATCTCAGAAATGGTATGAGATAATAAATGTTTATTGTTTTAAGCCACTAAATTTAGGGGTAATTAGTTATTCAGCAATAGATGACTAAAACACCCTGTACAGCTGCAGGCCCTGTACCTGAAAGTGAGATTTTTCACACGCTTCTTAAACAATCTCTAGGCTGTAGGCCTGGAGCAGTATAAGAGTCTGCCTGTGACTCACAGTGGGCATGATGAGGATAGGGCAAATAAGGGACTCTAGTGACACCAAAATCCCCCCAAAGAGGGATTTTGACCAATAGCCTTAAACATAATTATTGAAAAGACACTTAAGAGTATAGACAAAGAATAATTCTATTTCCTTCTATTGATAGGTAAGCCTTTCTCTAGGAAGAGGCCCATAGACCTTGCTTAAGAACAACTCAGTTACTGTTACTCTCATCAGCTTCCCAAGAAAAGGAAAAATCATCATAGGACAGCTTGCGTCACTTTCTCCTGGATAAGGGAAGAGGGCTTAAGTGATCTTATTTATTCCTACTGATTAAAAGCCATCCTAAATCTTGTAACTTCCAAATTTGTCACTCTAGTCCAGACTCTCCCTTAAGTCCCAGTTTCACATATCTCACCACCTTTAAGACATCTCCATTTGGACATCTCTTACGTACCTCAGATTTAAAATGTCTAACACAGAATTATTGATTCCACACCCACAGTGGACTTCCTAGTGGCATCCTTACCAGTCAGTTTTCAAACCAGAAACCTAGGAATCCATCTTTATTTTCCTTTATTTCCCAAGTCAAATTTATCAGCAATTCATGTTGATTTTTTTCTCCAAAACAAATCTTGAATTTATTGCTGTCATCTTAGTCCAAGCCACCCTCATATCCCATGGATTATTGCCTCAACCTCTTAACTGGCCTCCTATTCTCTCTTCCTAATCCCTTCTCCTTTCATCATCCAGAGAGATTTTATTAAAATGAAAATTGATTTTATTATTCTCCTACCTAAAACATTTCAGTGACTTTCCGTTCATTTAAGATAAAATGGAAACTCGACTATCTCTGGCAAGGCCTTGTGTCAAAGGGCCTCATCTACTTCCCAAACTCCTTTCCCACCACTCTTTCTCATTATACCTCCATTACCCTGATCTTCCAGACCTCAGGCTCCTGTCAGATCATTGCTTGCCACATGGCCTTTTCACATGCTTTTTCTTCTGTTGGGAATTTTACCTTCCCGTTCTTCATCTGTGGGCTTCTCATCAGCTCAAAGAGGTCTTCTTTGTCTTAGGGAACAGCTCTGTCCAAACAGCTTTCTCTGTTATGTAAAATAAATAACTCAATTGTTATTCTTTTTCTTGTCCTGTTATTTTCTTTTATATATATATATTTAAAATTTATTTATTTTCTTTATTTTTTTGGCTGCATCAGGTCTTAGTTGTGGCTCACGGGATGTTTTGTTGTGGCGCATGGGCTCTTCGTTGCAGCACGGGGGTTTCTCCCTAGTTGAGACGTGCAGGTTTTCTCTCTAGCTGTGGTGCACGGGTTCCAGAGCAGGTGGGCTTTGTAGTTTGCGCCATGCGGGCTCTCTTGTTGAGGCACGTGAGCTCAGTAGTTGTGGTGCGTGGGCTTAGTTGCCCCGTGGCATGTGGGACCTTAGTTCATCTACCAGGGATCGAACCCGCATGCCCTGTATTGGAAGGCGGATGATTCTTTACCACTGGATCATCAGGGAAGTCCCTTGTTCTGTTATTTTCTTTACAAGAATTACCTGGATTTGTAATTACATTATTTTTCTATTTACTTGCTTTTGTTTTCTTGTTTTTGCCTGTCTTCCCACTGGAATGTAAGCTTCTTGAGGTCAGGAACCACGTTTGTCTGTTTCATGGTTGTAGTAGAAATTCAATAAATAGTTGTTAAATAAATGAATGAGAGGTCTCAAGATTACAGAAGAGTTAAGTGTGATTCTTAAGTCTCTAGAATAGGCAACAGAAAAGAAGTTGGTACTGTTCACCACGATAAGGACAAGAGACCAAAAGGATCAGTTTAGAAGAGGAGGAGGATGAATTTGCTTTTAGACATAGTGAATGTACCTATATAATAAAATAGTCAGGTGGTGATGCCTTTTGGGTTGTCTCTTCAAGAATCAAGCATGTCTATTGTAATAGAGACCTCATTTTTTTAAAAAATAAAATTATTTATTTATTTATATTTTTGGCTGCGTTGGGTCTTCGTTGCTGCTCACGGGCTTTAGTTGCGGTGAGCAGGGGCTACTCTTTGTTGCGGTGCGCGGGCTTTTCATTGCAGTGGCTTCTCTTGCTGCGGAGCACGGGCTCTAGGTGTGCAGGCTCAGTAGTTGTGGCTCACAGGCTCTAGAGCGCAGGCTCAGTAGTTGTGGCGCACGGGCTTAGTTGCTCCGTGGCATGTGGGATCTTCTCAGACCAGGGCTCGAACTCCTGTCCCCTGCGTTGGCAGGCAGATTCGCAACCACTTTGCCACCAGGGAAGCCCCAGAGACCTCATTTTTTTGGGGGGGGCCTCTCACTGTTGTGGCCTCTCCCGTTGCGGAGTACAGGCTCTGGACGCGCAGGCTCAGCGGCCATGGCTCACGGGCCCAGCCGCTCCACGGCATGTGCGATCTTCCCGGACCAGGGCACGAACCCATGTCCCCTACACCGGCAGGCAGACTCTCAACGACTGCGCCACCAGGGAGGCCCCAGAGACCTCGTTTTTGATGTTGGGCTGCTGACTTCTTGTTAGGCCCCACCCTCCCTTCCCCTTTGGCCTTATAAGAAGGCCCCTGGGCTTGCCTTTTCCTTGGTTGCCAGTAGGAAATTTAAATCTCCTGTGCACAGGAGCTTTTCCCCAGTTTCACCCCTCAGTCACAATAAAGACCCAAACTCACTTCCTCTGCTTTGCCCAAGTCAATCCAGACCTACTTATGCCTACACAGCTCTGTTGGGTGTCCCTTATGTGATAATACTTTCTCTCAAATTCTCTTGGTGTGTGGAGGGTCATCTGAGCCACATTTTGGGTAGGGGTCCCTTCCACTTTTATAGGAGTTCTATGTAACATCTGTATAAAGTCAAGTCAGATCTGGGCTAGATCAACACAGATTTGGGAGCTTCAGAATGTAAATCAGAGGTAGCAAAGAGGTTTCATGACAAATTCTGCTCGGATGGTTTGGCAGAGGCTGCCAGTTCATTGGGCTGAGCAGGACCAAGATTTTTGCACTGATTTTTGTTTTGCATTGATTATTGGTGTCTGCTATGGTCATGGGTGTTGGAAGTAAAGATATAAATGTTGGGCTTCCCTGGTGGCGCAGTGGTTGGGAGTCCGCCTGCCGATGCAGGGGACGCGGCTTTGTGCCCCGGTCCGGGAGGATCCCACATGCCGCGGAGCGGCTGGACCCGTGAGCCATGGCCGCTGAGCCTGCGCGTCCGGAGCCTGTGCTCCGCAATGGGAGAGGCCACAATAGTGAGAGGCCCGCGTACCACCAGAAAAAAAAAAAGATATAAATGTTATGTATTTCTTCCCTGAACTAGAGGATCTCGGATTTCCTTCAAAATGTTGACTTTGCATTAAGCTAAACCTATGGCAGATAGTTGAGTAGTCTACCCAAACTAAGGTAAAAGTCTTTATTGACAGTCTTTAATAGTTATATAAATCCTTGTCAATATTATCTCTTCACTGACACTAGAGACATTTTTTCTTATTCACTCTCAGAATAGGTAAATTTTTTTTTGGCTGAAACAATGAATTGTCCAATACGTGTATAGGTATAATGTTAGTGATTTCCAGATTTGCTAAGGAATGTTAAAATTGCAAATGTTTTATATCTTGTTTTCCCTTAAAGTAGCAATTTTAAAACTTCAAAAACTTTCTCAAAATTAGATACATCTCTTTTTATAATGTCCTTTAAATCTTGATGATTGACATGAATTTGCTTCTAAGAGATTGTTATACTATTAAATAGTTCTAACAAACTAAACAAATAAATAAAAATTTGAAAACCTAGTATTTTTAGGGAAATCATAAAGTTGATTTAGCTGTGGCCAACAGTGACTTTTTTCTTAGCTCCTCCTAAAGAGAGTGACTGTGACTCTAAGTGGCTGCTTACTCACCTGTTCTGAATTGGCTTAATAATACCAAAGTGAACTTACTGGCTCACTTAACTGTGAAGTCCTCTGTGGCACAGGGAAGGGAATTTTCCCCCTCCCTGAAACCAAGAAAAAAATGTTATGATTGGGTGCATATGAAAGAAAGGCTTACTCCTCAGTCTTTTTGTCTATTTAAGTGGGTTGTTTACCCACTCTGTACCCAGGAAGAAAAAGAACTGGAGACAACTGATAGAGAGCACCAGTGGAGCAGCCTGCACACGTGTTGATTGGCTGACCGGGATGCGTGGGCACATAGACAAAGATACCGGCGGGGGGGGGGGCGGGGGCTTGAGCTGTTTTGCCAGTATGCTGAGGATTGACTGCCAGATGTGGTCGCGGAGAGTCTGCAATAAGCTACTGATGGTGGATGCTCCTGATTGTGATGGTGGTGGGGTGGGGGGGTGTGGGTTGTAGAGGTAGAGCTGGAGCTAAATGCAGATCAGAGCTCTGCAGTGAGGACACTGCTCAGGGATCTCTGAAGAACTCACGCATAAGCCCTGTGAGACAACCAGCATTTAATGGCTAACCACTCAGAAGGCATCAGTAGTTAGTCAATGTTGGCTAGAGAAAGGATAACAACCAAAGTGGCCAGCTGGGTAAGGAAGTTGTTGCCCTTCTTCCATCAAACTCCAACTCCTGAGAGGCCAGATCCATAGCTTAGATAGCATCTTCTAGTGCTGAAATTGAAAAGCAGTAGGGATTAGGGACTTTTCTGTAAAATAATGTCACCATTTCAGCATAGTGTCTGTCATTCAGTTAACTGGTTCTTTCTAAAGGAAAGGAACATTTGAATCTACTGTAGGACTTAATTTTGGTGAGGAATGAAACAAATTTTGAAGAAAGGAAGATATTGGCCATCCTGGGTTAACCAAGATTGGATTTGTTTTTGTATTTTTTAAAAATTTTTTCTACAATTTATTTGTTTGAATCAGATTCCAACTAAGGTTCATACATTGCAATCGGTTCCTATGTCCTTTCTTTTAAAAAAATTATTTATTTATTTATTTATTTATTTATTTTGGCTGTGCCAGGTCTTAGTTGTGGCATGCGGGATCTTTAGTTGTGGCATGCGGACCTCTTAGCTGCGGCACGCATGTGGGCTCTAGTTCCCAGAACCCAGGCCTCCTGCACTGGGAGCACAGAATCTTACCCATTGGACCACCAGGGAAGTCCCTGGATTTGGTTTTAATCACTGCTCTTTACCTATCTGTTCTTGTCCCAAAAGAAATCCACAAGTTCTCCTTTATAGTTTCAAATCATCCCAGGTAAGACTCTAATTCATTTCTTTAAAATATATTCTATTTTTCTGCATCGCTCTCAGTTATAATTATGTTTTTTTCTTCAGAATAAAGGAACATGAAGAGGAAGAAGAGAGAAGGAGAAAAGAGGAAGAAAAGGATGCTGAGGAAATAAAGCGACAGAATTCATTATATGAAATAGAAATGAAAAAAGAAAGAGGAAAGAAAAAAGAAGAGATCAATGAAAACAGGAGACTATTTTTTGTAAGTTGAAAATACTTCAAAAATGTATCTCTTCAAAAAATGTACAGAGTCCAATGCCAAATTTTAATATGTTTTTTATAAATAATAGTGGTATAGAAAAGAAGTTTGCTATTAAGTTGGGTTTTTAAGTGTACTTTGGGGGGAGCTATATTTGCTGTTATTTCATTTGGATGTGCTCTCATTCATGAACAAGAATTAAGAGAATGAGACTTTTTAAAAATGAATTTTGTTATCCTAAATATGAGAGTTGTAATGAGCAATGAATGGGGTGATACGTGTTTGGTATCTCCTGCACTATTAATATATGCTGAATAAATGGTAATAATTATTTTATGGTAGTTGCAATTTATTTTGTAATTTTTTATATTCATTTCTTTAAAGTTATTTTTTATTCTTAAGTAACATATACACAGATTTAAAACATCAAACATCACCAAAATGCTTAAAAGAAGAGTAGCAGTCATTGCTTCACTCCTTCTGCTTCTTGGAAAATTATATTCTAAATAATCTATGTATTTTAGGGACTTCCCTGGTGGCACAGTGGTTAAGAATCCGCCTGCCAATGCAGGGGACATGGGTTCGAGCCCTGGTCTGGGAAGATCCCACATGCCGCGGAGCAACTAAGCCCGTGTGCCACAACTGCTGAGCCTGTGCTCTAGAGTCCACGAGCCACACCTACTGAGTCCGTGTGCCACAACTACTGAAGCCGTGCACCTAGGGCCCATGCTCCCAAACAAGAGAAGCCACTGCAATGAGAAGCCCACGCACCACAATGAAGAATAGCCCCCGCTCACTGCAACTAGAGAAGGCCTGCGCACAGCAACGAAGACCCAGCACAGCCAAAAATAAATAAATAAATAAGGAAATAAATTTAAAAATAAATAAATAATCTATATATTTAAAAAAATATATTCAGTTTTAAAGATATGTATCTTGATTTATCAATTTTAAACATTTTCTGTCTCTCTGCCCTGGTAGTTGAGGATTTAGCTCTTTCCCAATACTGTCCCCTTCCCATCCACCTCTTCCCCCCAAATCATCATGGCATAATTTTAGTTTAATCATTATTATGATTTTATAAATATTGTTCTCTGAAGAGCTAAGAAATATACTATGATTATAATTGTTTGCTTCCATAAATGTTTTTCTGTGGTTAAAATAATTCTCATTGTTTGCATTTGCTTTAAAGCTCTATACCTCAATTTTTTCCATATGTTCAGTACGTTCTGCCAAATGGTTAATGATATTAGTTTTCAAATGTTCACCTAAGTAATGTTAAATTATTTATGGTTTTCTTGGAGCTCCCCCATACAGAGTCCTCCGTCCTTCTCTTCCTTCTAGACTGTTTGCTCTCTAGGCCTGCTGCTCAGCTGTCATTCTGGAGCTTCCCTGTGCCACTTTCCTGGGTCTCAGCTCCTATTTCCTGAATCTTATGCCTTCCTCTTTCTTGATTTATTCCTTCATCTTTCTGAAATACATCTTTTTTTTTAAATATTTATTTATTTGGTTGCACCAGGTCTTAGTTGAGGCAGGTGGGCTCCTCAGTTGCGGCTCCAGGGCTCCTTAGCTGCAGCACGTGGGCTCCTTTGTTGTGGCAGGTGGGCTCCTTAGTTGTGGCAGGCAAACTGTTAGTTGTGGCATGCATGTGGGATCTAGTTTCCTGACCAGGGATCAAACCTGGGCCCCCTGCATTGAGAGCATGGAGTCTTATCCCCTGCATGACCAGGGAAGTCCCCTGAAATACATCTTTGAGTAGCTTCTGAAGAAAGGGTATAGAGGAGGTAAAAATTTTGAATTCTTATCTGGAAAGGTTATCATCTAAAGTAACAGTTGCTTTGGGCTTCCCTGGTGGCACAGTGGTTAAGAATCCGCCTGCCAATGCAGGGGACACGGGTTTGAGCCCTGGTCTGGGAAGATCCCACATGCCGTGGAGCAACTAAGCCTGTGTCCTGCAACTACTGAGCCTGCGCTCTAGAGCCCATGAGCCACAACTACTGAGCCCGCAAGCCACAACTACTGAACCCAAGAGCCACAACTACTGAGCCTTTGTGCCACAAATACTGAAGCCCACACACCTAGAGCCTGTGCTCTGCAACAAGAGAAGCCACCGCAATGAGAAGCCCATGCACCACAACAAAGAGTAGCCCCTGCTCGCTGCAACTAGAGGAAAGCCTGTGTGCAGCAACAAACACCCAATGCAGCCAAAAATAACTAACTAAATAAATTTATAAAAAAAAAAATAAAGTAATGCTTTCTTTATAGTTTGGGTGTAGAATTCTGGGTTCAGAATTCAGAGTTTTGTATTTATGTTTTCATAATATTCTAGCTTTCAGTATTGCTATGGAAAAGTATTGTGCCATTTATGGTATTCATTCTATGTATGTGATCTGGTGTGTTTTGTTTTTACTTCCCTTGTCTCTCTTTCTCTGAAAGCTCTGAGGGTCTTTATCTCTGCAACTGTAAGATTTAACAGGGACGTACCTCGTTTAGGTCTTTTTCATTTTGCTGAGCACTCAGTTGATGCCTCAACCCATAAATGCATCAGGTTTTCTTATTTTATTTCTTGTATAATTTTGTCCCTTTCTATTTTGTTTCTACCATTCTAGAACCCCTCTGATTTATATTGGACTTTCTGAAGTGATGCTCTAATTAAAAAAATATTTTCTCATATTATTAGTTAGGGTAAGACTCAAAAGTTTATAACAGAAAACCCAAAATAAAGAATGTAAAAAATTACAAAATAAATTGCAACAGTACCTTTATCTGAAGTGCAGAGGTGGTCATGCCAAGGCTGATATGGTACCTCCAGAATCAAGGGGGAATGAGACAGCTTCTCTTTTTTTGCTTTGCTATTCTTGGAACATAGGTGGCTTCTGTCCTCAGGATTGCCTCATGGCCTTGAATAGCTGCTGGAGCTCCTGGCCACATTCCAGGCAGCAAGAAGGAGAAAGGATGAAGGACAAAAAAGGATTTCCTAACTATCTGTCTTCCTTTTAAGGAACTTTTTCAGAACTCCCACTTAACAATTTCCATTAAATCTCATTGGTTGTAATTTAGTGACACCTAGCTGAAAAGAAAGCTTGGAAATATAGTCTTCTAGATGAGCATATTGCCACTCTGAACAAAATCTGGGTCCTGCTACTAATGCAGAAGAGAAGAAAGACTCTTGGGTAGGCAATTAATTGTTCCTGCCATTTTTGGTTTTTGTTTGACTTTGAGAGTTATTCTCAACTTTGTCTTCTAAATCTTCTATTGAATTTTTAATTTTAACTATCAAAATTTTAATTTCTAAGAGTTTTACTTGTAATATTATTATTCCTTTTGCATAAAATCTTATTCGTTGTTCATGGATATAATATTTTTATCTTTCCAAGTCACTTTGGAATAGGACAGACCTTGTTTTGTATGCTAACACTGCTACTTACTAGCCAGGTGACCTTGAACTGAGGCTTTCAATTTTTAAAAATCAGGATTAACTTTGTGTTAACTCTGGGCTTTTCCTTTTTTTTTTTTTTTTTTGCGGTATGCGGACCTCTAACTGTTGTGGCCTCTCCCGTTGCGGAGCACAGGCTCCGGACGCGCAGGCTCAGCGGCCATGGCTCACGGGCCCAGCCGCTCTGCGGCATGTGGGATCTTTCCGGACCGGGGCACGAACCCGTGTCCCCTGCATCAGCAGGCAGACTCTCAACCACTGCGCCACCAGGGAAGCCCATGGGCTTTTCTTATTATAAAAAATCTGTATGAACATTTACAATAAACTTAGAAAAAAACAGTAAAATAAAGTTTTTAAGAAATAATTCAAAACAATCACTTTTAAGAGTTTGATATTTTCATTACCTTTTCATGTCAACTAATATATCTCGTAACCAGATTACAGCTTTGAAAAGTAATATCCCATAAAATAAAAAGTACTTAAGAGTAGTAGGTACGTAGTAGACCCTGAGTTATAAATATAGTGGAATATTAAATATTATACCTAACAACTTTTACCTTGAATTGATTTCTACTTATAGTAACAGAAAGCACTGATACATCTATGTATCCAGGCTGTTGTGTTCAAAGACACCTATTTTTATGATGGCTAATGCAGGTCAGGTTGTAGAGTTGTAGAACCCTCTGATTTATATTGGACTTCTGAAATGATGCTCTAATTTAAAAAATATGCTGATATGAACAGATTTTTATTCTTTG
Source organism: Grampus griseus (assembly GCF_964374135.1). Classification (NCBI taxonomy): domain Eukaryota; kingdom Metazoa; phylum Chordata; class Mammalia; order Artiodactyla; family Delphinidae; genus Grampus; species Grampus griseus. The sequence goes on from NC_139001.1 coordinate 62,284,917, forward strand.
TTAAAAAACTGACCTATTAAACATTTTTTAATTAGAATATACATCTCTATAATTTTTTGTATATGCACAAAAAGAAAGTCTGGACAAGAAAGTAGTTTCACAGTAATTGAGTCTGGTGGGTGGAATTAGGAATAGGCAGATGGTGGATGTGGTAGGAAGGACGCTTTACACTGTGTGTTTTTAAAATATTGTAAATTTGTGTAGCATATGACTATATTAACTATTCAAACATTAAATGAATGTATACATATTTACTGTATTTTATCTGATTATAGAATTATTTTAAATTCATATTTGTAAAGAAATGAGATATTTGAAAAGAAATACAGAAAATTAAGATGTGAAAGTCACCTATAATCTCATACCCTAGAGATAACTACTGTTAACATTTGATACATTTCTTCCAGTTATATATACATTATAAACTTGTATTTATATATATTTGCAAAACTGAAATACTCCATGGTAATGTTTTATATTCTGCTTTTTTCTCCTACTTACTGATTATGTTATTTGTATCTTCCCATGTCTTTGAGAGTGTAATTTATTTAACCATTTCTCCATTATTGACTACTTAGAGGTTGTTTCCAATTTTCACTGTTATAAATAACTTTGAGGTGAAGTGCGTGGTAGGTACATAAAACGTAATGTCCAGCTCTGATTATCTCCTTGGGATATTTCTCCAAGAGAGAAATAATTGTATTAGAAGCTGTGACCATTTGACATTTAATATCGTATTAGATATCTATATGTTGAAAGATACTTTTCTTTGTGATAGAATAATACACAGTTTTTTCCTCCAAGGAACATCTGAATGATAAAAATACCATCAAAGCTGTAGAACAGCAGCAGCAAGAGGAGGAAGATGAAAAGATTAGAAAATTTATCAAAGCGAAAAAGCGTCTTACACAAATGGGGAAAGCAAAAGAAGCTGAAACACACAGGTCAGCTTCTAAAATAATTTTTGTGATTAATAAAGTACTGTCTGAAATTATTTTATTTTAAATCAGAAGTTGTGATATGAGAGTAGTCTTTAGGAAAAAGGTCTCATTATTTATGTCAGGGCGTTTAGTGACATGGTGATTTCAGCTTGGAGCACGTGAGTTGGGGTTCCCTTGGAATATTGATGACATCTGTGTGGTAGGTGGTTGGAAATACTGAAAATCTCTACTTTAGGAGAGGGGTATGAACTGGAGATGGCTTCGTGAGCCATTGATGTACAAGTGGGAATTGGAACTGTGGATACAGGTGAGCTCACCTGGGGGAGTAGGTAAGAAGTGAAGGTGACATAGTCCCTAGGGAAATCCATAGTTAAATGTCAAATGGAGAATGAAGGTAATATGAAGACCAAGGAATAGTTCCCAGAGAATGGAGGAAAAGCAGAGAAACAGCAAGGGAGGGGGGATGGAGACTCAGTAAGAAGAGAGCAGTCATCAGTGTTAGATCACTAGAGGGATTAAATGAGATTTTAAAAATGAAGCACCCATCAGATTTAGAGGTCATTGCTTACCTTAGTGAGCAGTTTGGGGTGAGGTGAGGTAAGAGACTTACAGTACATCCTGTTTCTGTCTAGACCATGCTTTTCACTTGTGCAAAACCCTCTGATGGCTTTACATCACACTTAGAGTGTTGACTATGGCCCATAAGGCTCTACATCCATCCTAATTCCCAGCCGACCCCAGCCTCCTCTCTCAAACCTCATCTCTTACTGTTCTCTCTTTCTTTCCCTCTTTGTCACTCACACTGGACTTCTCCTGTACCCTCTTTGGGGAATGCTCACCTCCTTTAACTCTTTCAGATCATTACTCAAATATTGCCTTCTCATTCAGGCCATCCCTATGTTATTTAAAATTATAAGCCCAGGGCTTCCCTGGTGGCGCCGTGGTTGAGAGTCTGCCTGCCGATGCAGGGGACCCGGGTTCGTGTCCCGGTCCGGGAAGATCCCACATGCCGTGGAGCGGCTGGGCCTGTGAGCCATGGCTGCTGAGCCTGCGTGTCTGGAGCCTGTGCTCCGCAATGGGAGAAGCCACAACAGTGAGAGGCCCGCGTACTGCAAAACAAACAAACAAACAAAACTAATATAGTAAAATTACAAGCCCACACCCCACATTGCTTATCACTTTAACTGCTTTCTTTTTCTTTGTTGAATGATACAGCACTATTTTAATTATTTATTTTGTTTGCTGTCTCTCTACCCCAACTATTGTGAAAGCTCCATGAAAGTAGAGATTTTTAATGTTTTTGTTTACTGTTATGTCCCAGTACCTGGAATAGTCCCTGGCACATAGTAGGTAATCGAAGTGTTTAAAATATTGTTTTTGAAAGCCTAGATGAAATGTCACCTTTTCCATGAAGCCCTCCTTTTTTCTCATTTGCCCACATCATTTTCTAGCTTTCTCATGGCATTTATCACTTTTGCCTGCATAGCTATTTACATAATTGTCTTTTCTCCACTTTAGATTGTCATTCCCCTGGGGCATGTGCTGTGTCCTTTCTCATTGTTTCTCCCATGTTGCTTTGCAAATTCACTCAATAATCAGTGAATACGTCACAACTAAATTTAAAAGTATATTTTGCCCAATTTCCTTAATGAAAATGCCCCCATTCCTTTAACAAATATGTAGTTATTGTTTCGTTTTGTTTTTTAATTCTATTTTTATTTATTTATTTATTTTTGTCTGTGTTGGGTCTTCGTTTCTGTGCGTGGGCTTTCTCTAGTTGTGGAGAGCAGGGGCCACTCTTCATCGCGGTGCACAGGCCTCTCACTGTCATGGCCTCTCTTGTTGCGGAGCACAAGCTCCAGACGCGCAGGCTCAGTAGTTGTGGCTCACGGGCGTAGTTGCTCCGCGGCATGTGGGATCTTCCCAGACCAGGGCTCGAACCCGTGTCTCCTGCATTGGCAGGCAGATTCTCAACCACTGCGCCACCAGGGAAGCCCCTGTAGTTATTGTTGATGATGTGCCAGGCACCATGCTTGGCCCTGAACTAGAGAGAGGACTTACCCTGTCTCTGACCTTGGAAATCTCACAGTGTAAAAGGAGAGTTATTTATCTTCATATAAACAGATGAAGTCAATAAAGTACTATGAATAAACTGCAGACAGGGCATAGTAAGGATGAATTTATTCAGGATTTTGATAGCTTTTTCTGTTTTTGAGGTTAAATTTAAAGAAAGTCCTTTGACTTATTTTTATAATCTATGTGTTCAATATTAGAGCAAGTAGGATAGTCTAATAAAGTATTTAAAAATATTTTTCATGTGGAGAATTTTACACTTTATTTCCTATACACACACATACACAAGATCATACTATATGCATTATTCCCTTTGGATTTTTAGAATAGACTTTATTCTAAAAATAAAGTATAAAATAAAGTATTAAAAATAATTTCCACTTAATATATGAAAGGAGCGATGGGGCTCCCTTTCAGTCTTGTAAAAGACTATAAAATATCTGACTCTCTAAATAAAGTATATTGGCTCCATAAAAAATCCATTCATGAAGACTTGACAAGTGATGGTTATTTTGTTATAGGCTAATGGAGGAACGGAGAGAAAGAATAAATAACTTCCTGAGTAAACTAATGAAAGAGAAATTTGACAATCAAGATTTGATTATTGCTAGAGATATTGCAGAAGCTGAGGCTGAATGGAAAAAAAGAGAAAGAGAAAAGTATGAAAAAAACAAAGCAGAATTAAAAGCAATTGCAGAACATAGAGCTCTTGTGGTAAGCAATTCAATGATGACAAATAAAAATCAAAAAACAAATTTGAGCTCTTTACACTGTAGTTTCTCCTTACTCCCTCCTAATATACTCCCTCTGCCTCCCTGACAAAAACTAGCAGATTTGAAAAACAATGTATAAATTATCTTCCTGTAGTCTTGAAATCAGACCATGTTTAATTTCTAACAGAAAATGACATGGTAGACAATTACAAATAAGATCTTTATAGATGCAAAGTAATAATAATCTCTTCTGTTTCAGAAGAGATTTGTTTGCATCTGAAGTGCAAAAAGTTATTCATTTAATATACCTTTCGTTTGAATGTTTTTAAGATAAATCAAGTAAAAATTACCCCATTGTGTTTCTGTATATCTTAATCCTTCAGAATGTATCTCCTACGTGACTGTCATAAGATATAAATTGGATACTTTATAAACATTGTAGCAATTAATTTTTTACCTTACAAATATTTCCCTACCCTGAGATGGTCTTTTCTGTTCCTGAGATGGTCTTTTCTGTTCCTGTATTTTTTTAAAACCAGTATCATTCTACTTACGTTTTTATTGTTTCTTGATATTAAGGAAATAGAACAAAATCAAAGTAAACTGGCCACGTGGGAATCAGTCCATGTGTGTCCAATTTTCTGCCCTTGCATTGCTCCTGGCTGACTTTCTGCTTAGAGCTTTCTAACTTTGTGCCTTATTGAAGGCTGTTGGTTGCTAAAAATGGTTTTAATTTTTTCCTTTGCCTTTTATCATCTAGATAAAAAATAAAGAGGAAGAAGAAAGACAAAGAAAAATAGAGGCTAAAGAACAATTGCTAGCTGTCCTGAAAGCAGACCAGATTTTCTGGGAGCATGAAAAGGAGAAAAAACGGAAAGCTGATAAAGAACGTCGAGAAGTTCAAGATGCCCATATTCAGCAAATGGTAATTATTCCTAAATGTTTATACTTCTTTTAGCAATAAATATGTAATATAGAGTTCTTGATAGTTTTCTGTTTCCTAAAGCAGTTTCCTTTATCAAGTACGATCAGATGGTCATTATGGTTATGACACAATAAAATGTATTAAAAATGTGAAGAGTTAGTTTTTGTTTTTATGGGTATTGAAGTTCTCACACTAGGTTTATGTCTTTTGCACAACTATTTATCCTTCTTTAGTTTCTATTGTGTTTTGATAAATATTTAAGAAAATACAAACGCAAATGGCAGGCCATGATGCTTCCTTTACTTTTTCCCCCTCTTTAAAACCACTACCCAGAGAATATGTTGATTGGGATCACATAGGTTTCATATTTGAGGTGAGTGGGGGTCCCAGAGATTTTACAGCATGTATGGAAGACCTGGCAACCAATCATTTGTGTCTAAAAACTGTTTTCCAGAATAGCTGTACCATTTTCCATTCCTACCAGCAATGAGTGCAAGGACAAGTTGCCCCACATCCTTGCTAACACTTGTTATTGCCATCCTTTAATTTTTAACTATTCTAGTATAGTGTTATCTCATGGTGTTATTTTGCATTTCCCTAATGACTAAAGATATTGAACATCTTTTCATGTACTTTTTAGTCATTTGTGTGCCTTGTGAAGTGTTTATTTAAATCTTTTGCCAATTTTTTAGTTGGGTTGCTTTCTTTTCTCTTTTTATTTTTTATTTTTGGCTGCATTGGGTCTTCATTGCTGCACACGGGCTTTCTCTAGCTGTGGCAAGCGGGTGCTACTCTTCGTTGCAGTGCATGGGCTTCTCATTGCGGTGGCTTCTCTTGTTGCAGAGCACGGGCTCTAGGTGCGTGGGCTTCAGTAGTTGTGGCACACAGGCTCAGTAGTTGTGGCTTGTGGGCTGCAGAGCGCAGGCTCAGTAGTTGTGGTGCATGGGCTTAGTTGCTCCGTGGCATGTGGGATCTTCCCGGACCAGGCTCAAACCTGTGTGACGTGCATTGGCAGGCAGATTCTTAACCACTGCACCACCAGGGAAGCCCTGGGTTTCTTTCTAATTGTTGAGTTTTAACTTATTTTTTTAATGTGGTGAAATATACATAACATAAAATTTACCATTCAAACCAGGGGTCCCCAACCCCTGGGCCCCAGTCTGGTAGCGGTCCGCGGCATGTTAGGAACCAGGCTGCATAGCAGGAGGTGAGCAGTGCGCGAGCGAGCAAGGCTTCATTTGCCACTCCCCATCGCTCCCCATTGCTTGCATTACCACCTGAATCATGGCTCACATTACTGCCTGAACCATACCTCCCCCTCCCATCCGTGGAAAAATTGTCTTCCACGAAACCGGTCCCTGGTGCCAAAAAGGTTGGGGACCACTGATTCTATTTTTAATCATACAGTCCAAGGGCATTAAGCACATTTACACTGAGGTGCAACTATGAATACTGTCCAACTTCATAACTTTTTCATCATCCTACTCTGAAACTCTGTACCCATTAAACAGTAACTCTCTGTTCCCCTTCCTCCCAGTTCCTGGTAACCAGTGTTCTACTTTTTGTCTCTGTGAATTTGCTTATTCCAGGTACCACATATTAGTGGGATCATACAATATTTGTCCTTTTTTGCCTGTCTTATTTCACTGAGCTTATGTCTTCAAGGTTCATTCATGTTGCTGCATGTGTCAGAGTGTCATTCCTTATTAATGCTGAATAATATTCCATTGTACATATATACCACAATTTGTTTATCCATACATCCATCAATATATATTTGGGTTTTTCCCATTTTTTGGCTATTGCAAATAATGCTTCTGCACATTGGTATAAGATATCTGTTTGAGTCCCTGTTTTCAATTCTTTTGCTTATATACCCACAAGTGGAATTGCTGGATCATATGGTAATTATATGTTTAAGTTTTTTCAGAACCACCATACTGTTTTCTACAGCAACTGTACCATTAACACTCTGACCAGCAATGTTCAAGGGTTCCAGTTTCTCCGAATTCTCAACATTTTCTGTGTTTGTTGTTATCATAATGGATTTAAAATGGTATCTTATTGTGGTTTTCACTTGCATTTCCCTCATGATTAGTGATGTTGAGCCTCTTTTCATATGCTTATTCAGTCTGAAGACTTCCTCTAGCACATTTTATAGCACAGGTGGGCTAGCAATAAATTCTTTCAGTTAATGTTTTTCTGGAGATGTCTTTATCTTGCCTTTTCATTGGATATGAAATTATTGGATATCATTTTTTTCAGCCTTTTGAATGTTTGTTCCAGTGTCTTCTGGCCTTCACTGTTTATGACTAGAAATCTGCTCTCAATCATAGTTTGTCCCCTATATGTGATGTGTCATTTTTCTCTTGAAAATGAAATTTTTTCTTCATTTTTGGCTTCCTGCAGATTGACTATGATGCATTTTCCTTGAGTTTTTTCTATTTGGGATTTGTGGTGCCTCTTGGATGTGCTAGTTAATGTCACCAAATGTGGGGAGTTTTCTGTTATTTCTTCAAATATTTTTCCTGCTTCTTTATCCTTTTTTCTTCAGGGACCCAATTTGCACATACACAGAGACATCTGATATTATACCAGAAACCTCTGACAATTCTGATCATTTTTAGTCAATATTTTTCTTTGTTCCTCAGATGGGACAGTTTCTATTGATCTACCTTCAGATTCACTGGTTCTGATGTTGAGCTCATCTAATGAATTTATCAATTATTGAACTTTCAACCCTACAGTTTTCATTTGGTTCTTTTTTATATTTTTTATATTGTTTCTATTTATCTGATTAGATTGCCAGTTCACTCATTCTGAGCATATTTCCTTTAATTCACTGGATATATTCATAACTGCTTTGAAATCTAATTGCTAAAGTCAATACGCAGTTTCATTCAGTTAGTTTCTGTTTCCTGGGAATAATGTAACACGTTTCTATTTCTTTGCAGGTCTAGTGATTTTTGGTTGAAAACTTGACATTTTATAGAATATGTTGTAGATTGTTTTGTTCTGAGAGTTGTTGCTTTTTTAGTAGGCAACTGCTTTCCCTGGACGCAAGCTATGAAATCTGTTTTCACCACAGAAGGTAGCCTCTGATGTCTTTGCTCACTTTTATTTTTTAAAGCCTCGACTCCTAGGGTTCCTCACTGTACTGGTGTTGACAGTCATCCAATAATATGGGTAGAGTTTATGTTCAGACACCTTCAGCCAGTAATGTTTTTACTCCTACCCTTGCTATGCAAGCTGTGGGCAGGTTGAGGGTGGTAGTCCAAAGAACACTAAATTCATAATTTCTCCCAGGCTTTTTCTGCCAGGCTCCTGAGGTATCCTGTGTGAATGTGTTTTATCAGTTAGTCAGGGATGTCTGTAAAGTTTATCATTTCAACTCTTCTGTCTCATTCCAGAATCTCCCCCTTCAATTTCTAGCTGCTTTGTCACTCAACCCAAATAGAATCTGACATCATTATCCAGTTAAATTGCAAGTTTTCACCTCCTGAGCTGGAGGGATAGCAATGCCCTCCAAAGAATGCCAGAAACTTGCGGTTCTTACCTTCTGATTTAGTAGCAGTTTTTCATGAAAAAACACTTCTCAAGTAGTTGCCTGTACATGGTCACTTACCAGTGCTCTGAAATGGTTGATTTTAATAATTTTTAATAATAAACTTGTTTTCTGTGGAGAATAATTGGCCAACCTCCTCATGTGGCCATTATCAGAAGTAGGATCTGCCATATTATTTTGAAGCAAATTCCAGATATCATATCATTTTATCAATGTATATTTCAGTATCTTATCTCTAAAGCTCAGGGACTCTTTAGAAATTAACAATCACAATTCTGTTAAAACATCTAAAACAATTAACATTCAAAAATATAAAACAATTAACATTCAGCATTTAAATTTCCCCCAGATTGTCTCATGAATATTTTTAGTTTTTGAGGATGAAACAGGGTCCATATATTCTATTTGGTTGATATGTCTTTCAAGTTTCTTTTAACCTATAACTCCTCCTCCACCCCCATCCTCTGTTTTTGTCTTAGGTTCTCCCTCCTTGTCTCCATTATGTTTATCTTGCAATTTATTTGTTGAAGGAACAGGGTTTCTTATCTTTTAGAATTATTATAGTCTGCATTTTGCTGATTGGATCCCTGCAGGGTAGTATTGTTCCTCACATTTCATGTAAAATCTAGTTTAGGTCAGATTCAGGTTCAGTTTTTTGGTGAAAACTCGTAACTGGTGTTGTGTATTTCCATTAGAAGGCATGTAATGACTGTTGTCTCACTTTCTGTGATACAAACAGCCTTTGATGATTGTTACCTAGATTTAATTCATCAGGTGGAAAAATGTCAGTATTTTCTGCTTCCTTCTCATCGATTTGCTGAAGTTTTCAAAGAAATTTTCATGATCAGCAGTTTCTCTGCAGTACAATTTTAAAAGAAAAGACAGGATATTTGATTCTTTAACTGTATTTTCGAGTTTTCAAAATAATTAGCTCTCTAGCATCCTCTAAAGGTATTTGTTACTTTACCCCCATGTGTTATAATTTTTAGGGTTTTAAACCAGTATTTTAAGTTTCTTTACAAATCTGTATTTATGCTTAATGTATATAAAGTTTAAGGTACCAGTCATGTATTCCATTATGGTTACCTTTCCTTCCATTCTCATTTCTTTTCTGTACTTCAAATATTTCTCCCTGTTCCCTCAACATCTTTCTACAAAACTGCTACCAAACCAATACAGTATATCCCAACTGCTCCTTGTTAAGATCCCAAATTACAGCATTTTACCATTGATGAGATAGTTCTTAGTCTCTCTGATTTTTTCCTGTTATTGAATATCATTTTCTATTTTTCAAACTCCTAGTATCCTATCCCCTATTCAACATATAGCATGAAAGCCTGTTTTGAAACGTAGCACTCAGTAACAAAAATTTGCTATTTTGTATTCATATGGTTGTTTTATTTCCTCACAAATTTCAATTCCTGGTAGATATATCAGGTTTAAGCTACTATTTTATGCTGAAGTGTTGGTTACTGAGTTTGAAATATATTTTCATGAATACTATATTCATAAGTAGACAAAATCTTAATTTTTGATACTCAGCATTTCTTAAAATGCTTCTGAGAAGACACAAGGAAAAAGTGTCAACCAAAACTTTATAGAAATCTTTAAAAACCCATTAGTCACCTCATATAAGCAGTTAAAAGAACAATGGTTTTGTAAATTATAAAGTTAAAAGAAAAAAATTATGAAATGTTAGTAAACTGGCTTTTGGTAGGTAGATTGCTTATTTCTACCTAGCTCCAACATTGATAAATGTCACTTGTTCCAACTTCAAATTCTTAGGAAAGAGAATGTGACTGGTTTAACCACTTAATTCAGATATTCATTGCTGACTTAATCTTATGTGGCTCAGTCACATGGTATATCTGGCTGATTTGGGACAGTGGGTTTGGGTGCATTCCTTCAGAATAGTGGATGGATGGGGACAGCGATTGATTATTATGTCTTCTACACTTGTCAAAGTACACATCTTCTAAATGGTAGAAACAGGATTTTAAACTTGGTTATTTGATTTTTAATTTCATGCTGCATTGTTTAAAGATGTACCATCACATAATACTGAGCCACTACTTTGAACATGATACTGTTGTGAGAAGCATGGGAGAATTTATGAAATAAATTATAGTATATAGTTGTTAAGTCAGGACTTGTCAAATATCAATGAGTTTAGAAAGCTCTATCTGCAACTTCAAATGCTACATATATTTAAAAAATTGATTTTTTTTTTTTTTACTAATACAAAGTGTATTTTTTCTTTCCTTCCCAAATAGGCCCAAAATAAATTTAATGCACTGCAAGCAAAACAAGCAGAATTAGAGTACTGCAGACTTACTGAAGCTCTTGTGGCTGAAAAGGAGAAGGAATTTCAGGATTATGCCAGAGAAGTAATTGAATCTGAGTCTGAATCAACAAACAAGTATATTTATCCTCTTGTAAAAGCTGTACAGGAAGGACCTGGAGGTGGTCCTGGGCCAGTTTTTGTGGACAGAGGTGTATTAAGACCCAGGTATCAGGCAAATGATATTACTGGAGTCCAGCTCCCTTTTTATACCTCTCAGGGATCAAAATATAATAATTTTCAAAAGTCTAAGGGAAGGCTAGGTTTTACATGGTAGAAAAAAGTTTATTTTTAAGAAGACTAAGTCATAGCTAATATTATGAGCTACAAATTCAAGTGAATTATATGCTTATAATTTGTTAATAAAGCTGCTTTTCATCTAAGTACAATTATGTCTGATCTGATTCTTCCCCATTCAAGATTAAGTCAGATTCCATTTTTTATTTTGATAAAACACATACACAACCAAATGTATAATTTTAGCCATTTAAGAATATTCAGTGGCATTAAGTATATTCATAATATTGTACAACCTGCACCTATTAGTACACAACTGCTCTGATCTGCTAATTTGATAAAAAGAAACCATAGCTAAAATTTGTGGCAAAGATGTAAATTGGAACTAGGACATTTTGGGTATTGAGAGGACTTGGTGGGGTGGGGGAGGTGTGAAAATTATGAATCCACACTTAAAAAAGAAACACAGTACTAGGTTAGGAAGTATGTTTAGGAAAGAAACCTAGAAAGCAATGAAAATAGAAAAAGCACATTGAAACTAAAAGTATTTTAATAACAAATTTGCACAGTCCATATGAAGCACTCACATTTTACATATTCTCCTGGCTTAATAAAACATTTAAAAACACTCCAGAATTTGAGAGTTTAATAATATTCACCTGCTAACACATATAAACCACTGAATGGTCAGAACGTTTTTACTTAAGCATATATATTTTCAGTGACTAACTCTCAAGTTAACTAGGTTAATTTTCCCTAAAACCAAAAATAAACAAGAAACCAAAAACTAGACAATCTGTTTTACAAACTCAATTAACACTTATATGGCTTTACAATGGTAAGTGTTATATTAAAGCTGGCAGGCACAGAATATAATACAGTGTTCCTGCTGCTGAGAAATTTGGAGGAATTAAAAAGCAAATAGTAGCATTCCAGTTGACAGAAATGCAAATTCCATGTATAACCTTAAAAGTCTGCTGAGGCAAAAGACACCTTGCAATGTGAAGCACTATGATTAAACAGTTACACTAGAACTTATTCCTAAACCTGGAAATTGTCACTGCTGGCTAAATTCTTAAAAGAAGTTCAACATTGTTAAACTCTTTGCTCAGTTTTTTCCTAATACAATTTCTGTGGGTAAAATAAAAGTATTATTTTAATTGATTTATCTTCATTATTTAGCTTTTAATAAAAATAAAGGCCGAATAAGCTAATACAATGATTTAAAAAATACAAAAACAAACTGTTTATGATAGTATAGTTTATTTTATACAATGTTTAACTATAAAAGTTGATAGTTTCAGAGTTTAAATTCTGTAAAATGCAGTTTGCAGAAAACAGTTTAACAGTTACTAGACTAATGATAAGAGAAGCAGCATTTTGAAACTAATTATACAATTGCAACAACAGCTTTATTCCTAAATTTCATTAAAAAAATATACATCACAGTGACTTCTGAGCTAGGAAAAGAAGTGCATTAACTTCATTTGTTTTTCCCTTCTGTAAAGAGAGCAGCCATAACTTTTAATATACCCACATACAAATACCCAATTCATTTATCCTTCAAAATACTATAAACACACAAAGGGGGAACAAAATATACAGCATGTGCTTTTGGTAAACATAGGAATTTGCTTGAAAAAGGGGGGCAGGGCAGACACACAAATCAATCCCACCACTCCCCCCAGTACATAAAAACAAACAAAACCCCTCAACAACTCCCTTCTCCAACCTTGCTGATGGAATTTTTCAAATTCCATAAAGGTTCGAAGTGTGATGAAAAATACTGCCACCCAGAGTAAAGCAAAATCAACTACTAAAACCATACTAATTTGTTCCACACACTAACCTGAAAACAAATTAGAACTGTCAGTAATTACTACTACTGAAAACATGAGAAGCCCAGTGTGTTCCCGTCCCCAATATTAAGAAATTTTTACTTTTCAGTTTCATATCTCCCACTGAGTACAGAATCAAAGGCCATTAGGCAAAGCCAATATGAATCAATATTACACTTGTGCAAAGATGGATTTATAAGACAAATTCTTTGAAACTTCTGTGAGGGATCTGATTAAGAAACTTAGAAACTACAATGCTCTATGAACTCACTACCTATAGAGTAATTTAAAAATGTTTTCAAGCAACCTAGTAGCTTCTCTACAAGCTCTTTAACATTAATCACTCTGCAGTGTCAATTTCTGTGGCAGATGGTTTACCCAGAAAAAGAATTCACATGAAATAATCATGAAAAAATTTCTCATATATTGCCAATCAAGTAATAAAAACAAACTAAATATCTTTAAGAGGATATTAAATCAAACACACTTTGAGGTAAACTGTAAGCTCAAACTATTATCAATTTGGCAGTAAAGAATTAAATAGTTGACTTTTAGGAAAACAAAGTTGTTCAAAGTAAAAACTAAAGGTTGCACAACTATTAAAAATGTAATGAAAGGATCATTTGATTGGTGTACTATTCAGATGCAAAGGCAGATGAGGTACAATTAATGCTGTTTGATCATTTTCTGAATGTTATTTATATTCTGAAAATAAAATCTAGCTGATTGTCATCTCTCACTTCAACTCCTTCACATATCTGTTCTATTGTAAAAACAACTAACAAAGTTTTTTTTAAAAGGCTTATAAATAATGTTTAGCATGGAATTGCTTCTTTGATGACCAAAACAGAATACTACTTAACGAAATTACTATTTTTTCCCCCTATGGTTACTTGTCTATAATTCTTAGTGGATAAAGCTCCGGGATCAGACAACATAGAAGTATTTTTACTTAGCATGTTTTTTTTTTTTTTAAATATAATTATTAGAAATCCTTTCTTAAACAGCACCTTTCTTGAAGCTCAAATAGTTTAACAAAGACTTTTTAAATGCAGTTTACTGAATTTAAGACAAACAATAACTAATTTAAAATATATTAACATTATACAGCTTGGGGACTCAAGACTCAATTATCTCTAAGGTTTGTGGTCAAAGTCTCTAAGGAATCAACCACCCTGGATTATCATAAACATCTATTACTTTTACCATCAGGAAAAAAATTTGGTAAGACTCTGCTACAGATATTTGTTTCAAGATACTGCAAACAATCATTACCCTATTTGTTATATAAATGGCTACCACAATGCCAAATGTATCATTACTGTTTTAATCAATAACGGGAAGTACTATGCTAATAAGCATTGCTTTGCTCAGTACAAATAACATTGAGTAGCTACTGGGTTTACGAAGGAGCTACCTTGGTAACAGAGTAGGTATTTGACACTACTGACAAATAGTAAAGTACAAAAGCACTCTAGAGGCAACTACTAATTGGAATTCTGAAATTTCTTTTCAAATGAGGCAGGTTTTGTGTTTACTGTATGTTCAACATTTTATTTAGAAGAGAAATTACAGAATAAAAGGCCACACATCACTAAAATAGCAATCTACCACATACAAAATTCTAAACGGACTTTGGATATCTTTAGTGTTTCACACTATAAGCTATCAAATTTTGCTACTTTCTACTCTATGTGGCAATGCTATACATGCCAAGTTAAAATAATGATTAACAGTTACGGTATAAAGCCCCCTGAATAGAAGAAACCAGAGTCATAAACATGCTACAGCCTACTGTGATACATAGATAAAAAAGATGCATTTTCTTGCCAGTTGAAGCTCACAGTTATGAGAGTTAGAGAAGTCAGTTCAAGTGAAAAAAAAAAAAAAAACATGCAACATTAATACTCAACTCTATATAGGTCAGTGGCCAAAAAGAGAAATCTAAGTTAATGTGTCAATACTAACAATTTTTAGAATCTGTCTAACATAAAGACCTGCACAAGTGGTATGTTTTAGTGAGAAAACTATTTTTTTCATTTTAGAGAAGGGTAATGGTAATAATAATAATAAAACATTCCCCCAAAGCAAGTTTCATCTCTTCAGACCAACAGCAACACAGAATTGAGAATTACAACCTGATCTTCAAGGTACAGTTCTTGTCAGATGCTGTGTAACAGCAAGCCAAGCCCAATCAGTACATCAACTGAAAAAAAATACTCAACTATATTTATAGACAGTGAAGTAAAACAAAACTAAAGAGGAAAAATATTAATATGAAACAAGCTACCGGTAGAAATATAAAGAGTAACATGAAGTGCAATATAAATATCTATTTTAAAGCACAAATTACTATAAAATCAAAAGTAATGACTTAATATCTCAAGTTATTAGGGTCCCACTTCTGTGTAATTAAAAGCTGCTGCTGCAAGCCTCTGTTATAAATGCTATAGAAAAATCTACACAAGATTTCTTCTACCTAGTGGCTTCTAAGGTTACTTTAATCATGAGAAACACAAGCTTTTGTAACAATGTATTCCAACAATCAGTTATGTTTGTTTCCAACTGGCCGATCACACAAATCAGGGTGTAGAAAAGCATGTTTGCTACTGGCTGATTGTTGCAACACAAAAATGCATACATGAAATAGTTAAACACAGCACACAGTATTACACCAAAGTGTTTTTCTCATTTCAAGTTTATTAAAACTTTTGCAGTACAAATTATCCAGGTTGCAGATTATCAAAAGATCGACTCAATAAAGTCCACATTGGAAAAAAAAAAAAAAAGGACAAACATAAACCCAAAACAATGAAAAGAAAACAACATAAAGGGGATTCATCAGCAAGTCTCTAAAACTTAAAATTTGAGACAGAATGGAAATAAGTTTATATACCTCATTCATCCACTTTTGTCTTCATCTGTTCCAGGGCTTGATTCATGATCAAATTTTTTATTTTTATCATGTGTGTGGTCATTTTCTTGACCCTTTGATTTTTGGTTTTCTTTTTCCACTGAGGATCTGGTCTTCTCATCCTCCTTATTTTTCAAAGTTGAGAACTTTAATTCATTGTCCTGACTACTTTGTTTCATTTTTGAGAATGGACTTTGATCTCTATCAGCCTTTTTTTCCCTGTTACTATTTGAGCTACTATGATCACGATTTTTAGAGTACATTCTCTTCTCACCCTCAGAATTCTCTTTTCTGTGTGAACTTTTACTTTCTTGGTTTCTGTATTTTTCTTTGTTTCTGCTTTGACTTTCTTCTCCCTCTGAGCTCCGTGAATCTCTCCTCCTTCTCCTCCTGTCTTTACTTCTTGATCTTCCTGGCGTTGCTCTTCTGTCTCGGCTCCGTGACCTTCCTCTTCTCCTGTACTCCTGTTCTCTGTATCTGTGATACTCCTTGCTTCTGCTGCGATCTCGGTCATGGCTTCTAGACCGCACTCTTCTGCTCCTGTCCCTACTTCTGCTTCGTTCCCTTGTTCTACTATTGTAACTGTGTTTGCCTTTAGTTACATCGCGTTCTCTACTCCTAGACTGTGCACGTCTGTCCTTGTCCTTACTTTTATTATGATCATGCTCATTGCTTTTGGATTCTAACTGTTTAGACTTCTCTTTACTTCTACTCCTTTCCTGATCTTTTCCTTTAGAATCAGACTTTTCTTTTTCTTTAACATTCTCATGATCCCTTTCTTTACTCCTTGACCTCATCCTCTTTTCTTCATGTCTATTATGCTTTGTATCTCTTTCCTTACTCTTGGATTTCTCTTTGCTCTTACTCCTACTTTTCGATTTGGCCCTTTTCTTTACCTTGTTTTTATATTTATCATCTTTTTCTGAATTTCTTCTGATGTCTCTCTCTTTGCTGTTAGATTTATGATCTTTAACTTTCTTTTCCTTTTCACTTTTTCTGTTTGGACTCTCAGAAACATGCCTATGATCAGTTATTTTTTTCTCTTTTACTCTAACTGGGCTTCTTTGATTTTCTTTTATTTCATTTAACTCACTCCTAAAAAAGGAAGAAAAAAAGTTTTGGGGAAAGTTTATTAGGAAAACAATGGTGTCCATTATTGCTGAAATGATATTCTATTTTCCTTAAGACATTCAGAAACAACTGAAATGGCTTTAAATGAAATAATTTTAAATAGTTAAAAAAAATACTTGTTACTGCATTTGAAATAAGAGTTAAATCTTACTTATCCCCTTTGATCCATCTTTCACCACTTGATACCCTCATTCTTTGAGCTCTCTGCATCTCCTGCCTCCAATGTGGAGGAGTCTCACTACGTCTGAAACGATCCCTGGATCTGGATCTAGAAGGAGTTCGATAACGCTTTAAAAAAAGAGGGGAAAAATTAATATATAAAAATATAAAAGCATTATAACAATTGCTAAAGTGTACATATTTCTAGGTTCAAAAATGTCTGATATTTCCATGCCTTCTAAAATAACTAAATTTCCCAATTGTCAGGTAGGAAATCAATGAGGCATAATGTGGTTTGATATCTTTGCTTTCATTGCTAATGAAATGTGTGTTTATATGTTCTTGTTTTAAATATGTCTTGGGTTTAAGTTCTAAAACAGTAAATATCGATAGCTATATCCCACATCAACAAAAGCTCTTTTGAATCCTCAATCATTTTTAAGAGTGTAAAGAGGTCCGAAGACAAAAAAGTTTGAGAACTGCTATGAGAATAGTTAGGAAGCCCTTTATAGTTCAGAGAATATACAATGGTGAACTGAACTAAGATGGTAGGAGTGGAGCTTGAGAGAAGCAGATACATTTCAGAGTATTTAGGAGGTTGAGGTTGAACAGACAGGATTTGGTGATGGATAAGTTATATAAGGTAGGAAAGAAAAGGGGAGAAACAAAATGATTCTTGGGCTTCAGGTTTAAGTGCTTGCACAGGTGGTAGTGTCTGTCACTGAGACCAGAAATCTAAAGGAGGGTCAGGCCTGAAGAAGTGTTTATGCTTACCATTGTATATGATGAGTTTAAAGTGCCCATTAGGCACCTAAATGGTCATCAAATAAACCTTTGATGCCAGAAAGGCAGATGAAAAACTGACAGTTATCAGCATACAGGTACCCAGTGAAGTTACGAGAGTGATTATATTGCCCAAGAAGCATATGCAAAGTGAGAAGAGTTAGAACCCTGAGGTACTACAATATTTAAACATCAGGTAGAAGAGCATGAACTAGCATTGGAAATTTAAGACAGACTGGCCAGAGACAGGAAGAAAAGATGATGGAAGCAAAGGGAAAAGAGTGTTACAAGGAGGGAGATTAAATAAGACAAAGACTGAAAGGATCCAATGGATTCTGTGACTTGGAACTGACCATAAAGCAAGTGCTGTTTTCAGCAGAATGGCAGAAGACAAACTGAAATGGCTGAGGAACAAGTAGGAAGTGAAGAAATAATATACTAAGTATAGCCACGTTGGTTAAAAGTTTTGAAAAAACAAGAAGATATTTAAATTCTGATGAGGAGAATCCAGTGAAGAGAAAGAGTACGAAATATAAGAATAGGGTTAATTTTTAACAAGCATAGGGACACAGTGGTCAGGAAGTAACAAAGGGGTACAAGAAAGACCTCAATCTCATTTTATACCATGTACATGTAAAATCCATTAACATCCCATGGATTTTCAATGTGGAAGAACCAACACAAAGAAGTTACTATAAAAGGAGAACATATAATTCAACATCCGTATCTACTCTAAATTTTAACTACTTATGTATAAAACAATACTTAAGAAACACTCTAGGATTATTTAAGATAAATGCAATACTATCAGAACTTCTGGGAAAAGAATCACCTACCCTTGGTCCTCTTCCTTTAATTTTCCTGCCAGACCTAGTAACTAAAAGTCGCCTCTGGTATGAAGCAGGCTGGGAGTTAAGTAGATTACTAGAAGGAAGCAGAGGGAAAATTAAAAAACATTATTTTATAAAAATAAATCTGGAGAACATAGCTTTACTGATCTAAACTAATAAATTTAAAGTCTTACATATATAATCAGTGGTTCTCAACCAGGAATGTTATCAATCCTAGTAGTTATCTGGAAAAGTATGGGAGCATTTTTACAACTGTCAATGACTAGAGGGTGCTATTGGTACCGACTGACAAGTCAGGAATGCTAAAATCTTGTAATGTGTGTAGATGAAGAACTATCCTGTTCCCAAATGCCAACTGTGTCCTGTTGAGAAACACTGTTATATAATCATCACTAAGATGAAGTCAACCTGATAGTGCTAAGGAACTCAGAGTAGGCTGCATGCTGTTGAGAGAACAATTTTAAAGCTATCTGATTCTAAAGTATCTTACTATCCTATAAGCAGTTGTTCACTGGTAATAAAACTATAGAGAAATGTAATTAATGTGAATTAAACAGAGACAAGATGGTCTGAATTAGCAAAATGTTTAATATCATGCTTTATACCAGAAAGGGAAACTATTTATTTTCAAATAATAATGAGTTAATATTTAATTAGCACTAACAATATCTGTGTATGTTATATCTGAAAAATGCATTCTAAAGTAGTTCAAATATCTTCTCCTTAATGTTTACTTCCTTAGACACACAATTTCCTATTAACTGAATAAACTCAATCCAATCCATCAAAATTATCCCAATTCAAGTAACCAAGACTTACTTTTATATTTTTACTGTATTGTGAAAGTATAGGGGGAATGTTCAGAATTTTACCACTTTTAAATACATTATTTCCAATTATAAATAAGAGAAAGATACCCTTCTTTTTTTCTATCTTTGGACATAATTATTAAAATGATTCATCAAGAACCAACAACTTCTAATACTAATAATGTGAACTTATGTAGAAAAATTTTCAAAGTACTTGAATATGCTGTCAATTTTCAATACCACAATATTGTAAACCAGGCAAGGAAAACAGCATTTTCCCCCATCAGACAAACTGAAAAATAAAGGTTCTTACTTGCTTAAAAGTTTAATGTATACAAATAACAGAGTAAAACACTTGTTTTAAATGGAATTTGTTTGGAATGCCACTTAACAATATCTTTTTGCCATTTGCAGTGCTTGTTTCTTTTTTTTAATTAATGTAACTTTTATTCAAAAATCTGTCTGAATTAAGTCAATTTATCTTTTCAGCTATGTGGTTAGCAAAAAGGAGCCTTGCTAACATTATCCTATTAAGAAATTTCAATCTTGGGACAAGGTCACCAATTAAACCTTATCTAAAATAAGCAAAAATGGTTTTTTAAAAAAGAAAGGTTCTGTGGTAGAGAATGTAGACCAGTTTATAAAATAAACATATTCACATACCACTCTCTCTCTCTCTCCCTGTTCTTCCTTTCTTTTTCATCAGCTTTAGGAGGACTTTTTCTCATTAGGAATCTATTTTCAGGTATTGGAGGGATTTCTTCTGGACGAACAGTAGACTGGGGTTGTGCTTCAAGATTTTCAGCCTCACTTTCACTAGATGCGCTTTAAAAGAAACACACACAACAAATTCCACTTGGTTATTATGTACCTACCCCGATTTTCCAATTGTTGGTATTTCTTTCCTTTGTAATATGTACAATATATGCATCATTCTGTCCCCGATCTCTGACCAAAAATGCAATTACATGGGGAAAATACTCATTCCTCTGACAAACCAACCAAAAACCAAAACCAAATGTTTCTGTTATCACATTCTCAAAAAATATTTTCCAATAAAATGGAACCAAAATATGATACTTCATGTGCAATGCCCTCTGATAAATTTAAAATACTTGAAAATATAGGTAAAGAAACTGCTTTAGAGGCAACAGGTTTATAAAGATGAGTTTTAGTACAACCATAGATTATTTCAGACAAAACAGGAAAGAAAAGAAATATGCTGACATTATCTGCTTTCTACCCTATGCTATCATAGGAGGAAAAAAAATAAAGAACAAAAAAGCGAGAGACTGCTACAGAAAATAAAACAGTCATTGGTTTCCTATAATTCTCACTAATCTTATATTCCTCCCATAAAATACAAACCTATATAACCAAAAGGTCATTGAATTCAGACAAAATGAACTGAATGGTTTGGTTGAAAATTAAAATGAATGTCCCCAAATTTAATCTATAGACTGTAGAATATCAAAATGGTCTTATACTTCATGCTATGAAACATTTCTCACTATTTTCATGTTCCATATAATTGATCCAAAATCCCAATAGATTTATATATAAACAGAAGGGAATTAGAATACAAAGTCAGTACTGTAAAAGTAAATTAAGACCTTTTCTTGCTTTTCTTTCGCTTCTTCTTTTCTTTCTTGTGTTTACGAGAATTTTTCCTATGTTTCTTCTTTCTTTTTTTTGATTTCTCTTCAGAAGCACTTTCAGAATCAGAAGAATCAGAAGAGGACTGAGAATCGCTTGAACTATCTGAGTCACTGGATGATGAGGAGGAGGAGGAGGAGGATTTATGCCTTTTCTTTTCTTCTTTCCTAGCTTTAATAAAAAGCAAAACGGTTTGGTGAACACTTTTTAGACAAACTTTGTAAGTGGAAGTTTAGATTTTTTTGCAGATTCTCAAAGTCCAGTATTTAACACTTAGCTCATCCAGCTATTTGACCTGAGGGGTACAGGAAAGGAGTTAAGACTCAAGATTAGAATCCAGATCTACAGACGCATGGGGCAGAGTTATATTTATATCTAAAGAATTCTGGAAAAGTAATAGGTAAATCTAAAACATTAAACTAAGTTAATTTTAGGAATCATATGAATAACATACTTTTTTAAAGGCACAGAAATAACACTCAAGAATCCCAGATTCTAATCTTTTTGTAGTTTTCAACTTTTTCTCTTATCAATATTGGAAGTACAACTGTAGGAGAGAAGTAATAGAAAAAATACTATGCATGAATGTGGAAAGATAAGAAACACGATTCCACTGGCATGGGCTTATTCAATGTCTGAGTATTCCTCTAATGATTAAGAAATTTAGCTTTGGTTGAACAGCAGACTTACAACAGAGGGTAGTGGTAGTCATTTGCCAATGATTAATAAATATGTTTTGGGGTCTCTACAAAAAGTAATTTCAAATTTAAATTTTATTTTGGGTTAAGGAAGTTTAATTTTAAAAGGGGTCCCAAAACTCAAATGCTTTAAGGATGAGGAAACTAACACAAATAAGTGAGGTTAACCAGGAAATGGAGGAAGATATGACAGACTGGACAGAGCTTCGCCCACCTAACAGTATTCTAATTCCAACCATGGTGGACTTAAAGAAGTGAATTCAACAATCTGATTAAAAAATGGGCAGAGAACCTGAATAAACATTTTTCCAAAGGAGACATACAGATGCCAACAGGCACATGAAAAGATGCTCAACATCACTAATCATCAGAGAAATGCAAATCAAAACAATGAGATAGCACCTCACACCTGTCAGAATGGCTATTATCAAAAAGACAACACATAACAAGCATTGGTGAGGATGTGGAGAAAAGGGACCCCTTGTGCACTGTTTGTGAGAATGTAAATTGATATAGCCAGTATGGGAAGTAGCATGGAGGATCCTCAAGAAGTTAAAATAGCAGTGCCATATGACCCAGCAATTCTATTTCTGGGTATTTATCAAAAAAAAACTAAAACACTAATTCTGAAAGATATATGCAACTCAACCTTCACTGAAGCATTATTTACAATAGCCAAGATATGGAAGCAACCTAAGTGTCCACTGATATGTGAATGGATAAAGAAGATGTAGCGCGCGCGCGCACACACACACACACGCGCACACGCAATGGAATATTACTTAGCCATAAAAAAGGAAGGACCTCCTACCCCTTGTGACAACATGGATGGATCTAGAGGGTATTATGCTAAGTGAAATAAGTCAGACAGAAAAAGGCAAATACTGTGTGATTTCAATTATATGTGGAATCTAAAAAACAAAACAAATGAACAAACATAACAAAACAGAAACAGACTCATAGATACAGTGAAGAAACTAGTGGTTGCCAGAGGAGAAGGCGATTAAGGGGGTGGGGAAATAGGTTTATGGGATTAAGAAGTACAAACTTCCAGTTATAAAATAAGTCATGGGGATGTAGTGTAGAGCACAGGGAATATAGTCAATAATATTGTAATATCCCTGTATGGTGACAGAGAATAACTAGACTTATTATAGTGATCATTTTGTAATGTATAAAAATATCAAATCACTGTTGTATACCTGAAATCAATAGGATATTTTCAGTCCATTATGCCTTAATTAAAAAAGAAGTAAGTGAATTCAGGCTAAAGCTGGGACAATATTGATATATGGATAACTACAATACAGTGGAACAGAAAATACATTAGAATCCAGATATAGGTAAATAAAATATAAATCATTTATCCTTCTTATCGTATATGAATTGTTCCACTGGCTAACCAAATAGAAGATGAAGGGAAGATGCTCTTTATCAAAAGTACTCCAAGAATAAATGAATAAGGAATTACAGAGTTAGAATATCACCATTTCACAACTCTTAAGGAGGCACTGCCCACCAATGGCCACTGCAGAGCACAGAGACAACCTGTCCTAAGTGACCCTTGCTCCCATCAAATAGAATTTAAAAAAATCAAAACTATATCTGATCAATTTTCTAGATCTAACTACAAAGTTATATGAAATAGAAGCACAGAAGGAACACATTACATAACAGAAGGATGCAATCCGTAAAATTCAGTGTGTGCAATAATGGGAAAGAAACACTACAGGACAAATGACCTAGCTTGTTCAACAAATAAATCTCAAGAAACATAAAAAGAAATGGTGGGATAATCTATTAAAAACAAAAAAAATTTACAACACCAACCCAAATGTTTGAACCTGATTTGGATTCAAATTCAAACATCAAAAAATTAACATTAACTAAACAATTAGAAATTTGAACACTGTTAAGGATTTCTGACATTTAGGAACATATGTGTATATATGTCTGCATATGATTATGGTACGGTTATTTTTTTCAAAAGAGTCACCTTTTAGAGATAGTGAAATATTTATCAATAAAATGTTATGCCTAGAATTTACTTCAAACAGGAAATGGAGAACTGTCCAAGGACAGGTAACATGAGATTAGCCATAAATTAACTGGTAAAGATGGGTAATGAACATGGGTAATTTGTTATACAATTTCAATCACTTTTGTACATGTTAGTATTTTCCATAATTAAAAAAAAATCAAAGAGAACAAAGACAATATCTTTGGACTGACTGTTGGCTGTTTACAGACCTTAATTGAAAGGGTTAACAGCTGGTTTGTAACCTTTCTGTTAGCTTCAGAACACCTGAGGATTTGGCACTTGGTTGGCACTTGGCCAAACTATTCCTGAAACGTATTTACTTATTTATGACTGCATTGGGGCCTTCTCTAGTTGTGGTGAGTGGGGGCTAACTCTTCATTGTGGTGCACAGGCTTCTCATTGTGGTGGCTTCTCTTGTTGTGGAGCACAGGCTCTAGGCGTGCAGGTTTCAGCAGTTGTGGCACACAGGATCAGTAGTTGTGGCACACGGGCTCAGTTCTAAGCTCCACAGCGTGTGGGATCTTCCCGGACCAGGGATCGAGCCAGTGTCCCTCCCCTGCATTGGCAGGAGGATTCCTAACCACTGCATCACCAGGGAAGTCCCTCTTTTAACTCAGAATTTATAGGAGTGTACTGAGTTACAGAGATAAATGAGAATCTGGCTGGAGTTACTGTGTACTTGCCCAAGGGTCTGTGGTTCACTGTTAAGATTATTTCTCTGATACCGAAGAGATGCTGCTGCACTGGAGAATGGGAACAAGGTATAAAAGCTGAAGGAACTCAAGAGGTAATAGCTTCAATGAACTTATTAGGTAGTCTTCGTCACCCAGTCATGCTCCTCAGGACCACGAACCTATTAAGCTGAGATGCCTAGGATATATGCAAGTTCTGCCTAGAACTCATGACATCTCTAATATGACGCTGCTGTTCAAGCTGTGCTGTTTCCTGTCCTATATCCTTTCTTAATGATAAATAAGCTTAGTGCTGAGTGAAGCCTATCTTGTCTCATGAGTCCAATTGTTTATCTGATACCAAAACCACTGTTGATGGTGAGGCAGTATGGGTATGCAAACTGAAAAACCTACTTGCATACACTAAAAACCTGAGGGGGGAGAATCAAACTTAAAGAAACCTAAGGAAGAAAATAAATTCATAATGCATATGAGTAACTCTAAATACAAATATCTGAGGCCATATAATATGGAGACAAAATAAAAATATTCCACATAAGCACAGAATACAGCTGTTAAAATTACTTGACAAAACATAGTAATGCTCTTCCCCATGATTAACAAAGCTTTATTCACCAGCTCCAATTTATATTTATTTTGCATTGTGATTCTTTCCTGAGAAATACACTGAAGTTGGTTTCGTTAAAAGGCAAGCCCAAGAAGCAAGAAGAACTACAGAGTCCTGCAGCCTGTGCAACGAAAACCACACTCACAGAAAGACAGACAAAATGAAAAGGCAGAGGACTATGTACCAGATGAAGGAACAAGATAAAACCGCAGAAAAACAACTAAATGGAGATAGGCAAAATTCCAGAAAAAGAATTCAGAATAATGACAGTGAAGATGATCTGGGACCTTGGAAAAAGAATGGAAGCAAAGATCGAGAAGATGCAAGAAATGTTTAACAAAGACCTAGAAGAATTAAAGAACAAACACCTAGAAGAATTAAAGAACAAACAAACAGAGATGAACAATACAATAACTGAAATGAAAAATACACTAGAAAGAATCAATAGCAGAATAAATGAGGCAGAAGAATGGATAGGTGACCTAGAAGACACAATGATGGAATTCACTGCCACGGAACAGAATAAAGAAAAAAGAATGAAAAGAAATGAAGACAGCCTAAGAGACCTCTGGGACAACATTAAACACACCAACATTCGCATTACAGGGGTCCCAGAAGGAGAAGAGAGAGAGAAAGGACCAGACAAAATATGTGAAAAGATTACAGTCGAAAACTTCCCTAACATGGAAAAGGAAATAGCCACCCAAGTCCAGGAAGCGCAGTGAGTCCCATACAGAATAAACTCAAGGAGAAACACGCTGAGACACACAGTAATTAAATCGGCAAAAATTAAAGACACAGAAAAATTATTGAAAGCAGCAAGGGAAAAATGACAAATAACACACAAGGAAAGTGCCATAAGGTTAACAGCTGATTTCTCAGCAGAAACTCTACAAGCCAGAAGGGAGTGGCATGATATACTTAAAGTGATGAAAGGGAAGAACCTACAACAAAGATAACTCTACCTGGTAAGGATCTCACTCAGATTCGATGGAGAAATCAAAAGCTTTACAGACAAGCAAAAGCTAAGAGAATTCAGTACCACCAAACCAGCTCTACAACAAATGCCAAAGGAACTTCTCTAAGTGGGAAACACAAGAGAAGAAAAGGACCTACAAAAACAAACCCAAAACAATTAAGAAAATGGTCATAGGAACATACATATGGATAATTACCTTAAACGTGAATGGATTAAATGCTCCAAACAAAAGACACAGGTTTGCTGAATGGATACAAAAACAAGACTCATATATATGCTGTCTACAAGAGACCCATTTCAGACCTACAGACACATACAGACTGAAAGTGAGGGGATGGAAAAAGATATTCCATGCAAATGGAAATCAGAAGGAAGCTGGAGTAGCAATACTCATATCAGATAAAATAGACTTTAAAATAAAGAAAGTTACAAGAGACAAGGAAGGACACTACATAACGATCAAGGGATCAATCCAAGAAGAATATATAACAATTATAAATATATATGCACCCAACATAGGAACACCTCAATATATAAGGCAACCGCTAACAGCTGTAAAGGAGGAAATCAACAGTGACACAATAATAGTGGGGGACTTTAACACCTCATACCAATGCACAGATTATCCAAACAGAAAATTAATAAGGAAACACAAGCTTTAAATGACACAATAGACCAAACAGGTTTAATTGATATTTATAGGACATTCTATCCAAAAACAGCAGATTACACTTTCTTCTCAAGTGCGCACGGAACATTCTCCAGGATCGATCTTGGGTCACAAATCAAGCCTAAGTAAATTTAAGAAAATTGAAATCATATCAAGCATCTTTTCCGACCACAACGCTATGAGATTAGAAATGAATTACAGGGGAAAAAACATAAAAAGCACAAACACATGGAGGCTAAACACTACGTTACTAAATAACCAAGAGATCACTGAAGAAATCAAAAAATACCTAGAAACAAATGACAATGAAAACATGACGATCCAAGACCTATGGGCTGCAGCAAAAGCAGTTCTAAGAGGGAAGTTTATAGCTATACAAGCCTACCTCAAGAAACAAGAAAAATCTCAAATAAATAATCTAACCTTACCCCTAAAGGAACTAGAGAAAGAAGAACAAACAAAACCCAAAGTTAGCAGAAGCAAAGAAATCATTAAGATCAGAGCAGAAATAATTGAAATAGAGACAAAGAAAACCATAGCAAAGATCAATAAAACTAAAAGCTGGTACTTTGAGAAGATAAACAAAATTGATAAACCATTAGCCAGACTCATCAAGAAAAAGCAGGAGAGGACTCAAATCAATAAAACTAGAAATGAAAAAGGAGAAGTTACAACAGACACTGCAGAAATACAAAGCATCCTAAAAGACTACTACAAGCAACTCTATGCCAATAAAATGGATAACCTGGAAGAAATGGACAAATTCTTAGAAAGGTATAACCTTCTAAGACTGAACCAGGAAGAAACAGAAAATATGAACAAACCAATCACAAGTAATGAAATTGAAACTGTGATTAAAAATCTTCCAACAAACAAAAGTCCAGGACCAGATGGCTTCACAGGTGAATTCTATCGAACATTTAGAGAAGAGCTAACACCCATCTTTCTCAAACTCTTCCAAAAAATTGCAGAGGAAGGAACACTTCCAAACTCATTCTATAAGGCCACCATCACCCTGATACCAAAACCAGACAAAAATAGTACAAAAAAAGAAAATTACAGACCAATATCACTGATGAATATAGATGCAAAATTCCTCAACAAAATCCTAGCAAACAGAATTCAACAGCACATTAAAAGGATCATACACCATGATCAAGTGGGATTTATCCCAGGGATGCAAGGATTCTTCAATATATGCAAATCAATCAATCTAATACAACATATTAACAAATTGAAGAATAAAAACCATATGATCATCTCAATAGATGCAGAAAAAGCTTTTGACAAAATTCAACACCCATTTATAATAAAAACACTCCAAAAAGTGGGCATAGAGGGAACCTACCTCAACATAATAAAGGCCATATACGACAAACCCACAGCAAACATCATTCTCAATGGTGAAAAACTGAAAGTATTTCCTCTAAGATCAGGAACAAGACAAGGATGTCCACTCTCACTGCTATTATTCAACATAGTTTTTGGAAGTCCTGGCCACGGCAATCAGAGACAAAAAAGAAATAAAAGGAATACAAATTGGAAAAGAAGAAGTAAAACTGTCACTGTTTGCAGGTGACATGATACTATACACAGAGAATCCTAAAGATGCCACCAGAAAACAACTAGAGCTAATCAATGAATTTGGTAAAGCTGCAGGATACAAAATTAATGCACAGAAATCTTTCATTCCTATACACTAATGATGAAAAATCTGAAAGAGAAATTAAGGAAACACTCCCATTTACCACTGCAACAAAAAGAATAAAATACCTAGGAATAAACCTACCTAGGGAGACAAAAGACCTGTATGCAGAAAACTGTAAGACACTGACGAAAGAAATTAAAGATGATACCAACAGATGGAGAGATATACCATATTCTTGGATTGGAAGAAGCAATATTGTGAAAATGACTCTACTACCCAAAGCAATCTACAGATTCAATGCAATCCCTATCAAATTACCAATGGCATTTTTTATGGAACTATAACAAAAAATCTTAAAATTTGTATGGAGACACAAAAGACCCTGAATAGCCAAAGCAGTCTTGAGGGAAAAAAACGGAGCTGGAGGACTCAGACTCCCTGACTTGAGACTATACTACAAAGCTACAGTAATCAAGACAGTATGGTACTGGCACAAAAACAGAAACATATATCAATGGAACAAGAGGGAAAGCCCAGCGATAAACCCACGCACCTATGGTCAACTAATCTATGACAAAGGAGGTAAGGATATACAATGGAGAAATGACAGTCTCTTCAACAAGTGGTGCTAGGAAAACTGGACAGCTACATGTAAAAGAATGAAATTAGAACACTCTCTAACACCATACACAAAAATAAGCTCCAAATGGATTAAAGACCTAAATGTAAGACCGGACACTATAAAATTCTTAGAGGAAAACATAGGAAGAACACTCTTTGACACAAATCACAGCAAGATCTTTTTTGATCCACCTCCTAGAGTAATGGACATAAAAACAAAAGTAAACAAATGGGACCTAATGAAACTTAAAAGCTTTTGCACAGCAAAGGAAACCATAAACAAGACAAAAAGACAACCCTCAGAATGGGAGAAAATATTTGCAAACGAATCAACAGACAAAGGATTAATCTCTAAAATACATAAACAGCCCATGCAGCTCAATATTAAAAAAACAAACAACCCAATCCAAAAAGGGTCAGAAGACCTAAATAGACATTTCTCCGAAAAAGACATACAGATGGCCAAGAAGCACATGAAAAGCTGCTCAACATCACTAATTTAATTAGAGAAATGCAAACCAAAACTACAATGAGGTATCACCTTACACCAGTTAGAATGGGCTTCATCAGAAAATCTACAATCAAATGCTGGAGAGGGTGTGGAGAAAGGGAACCCTCTTGCACTGCTGGTGGGAATGTAAACTGACACAGCCACTATGGAGAACAGTACGGAGGTTCCTTAAAAAACTAAAAATAGGGCTTCCCTGGTGCACAGTCATTGAGAGTCCACCTGCCGATGCAGGGGACATGGGCTCGTGCCCCGGTCCGGGAAGATCCCACATGCTGCGGAGCGGCTGGGCCCGTGAGCCATGGCCACTGAGCCTGCGCGTCCGGAGCCTGTGCTCCAGAACGGGAGAGGCCACAACAGTGAGAGGCCCATGTACCGCAAAAAAAAAAAAAAAAAAAAAACCTAACTAAAAATAGAATTACCATATGATCCAGCAAGACCGCTACTGGGCATATACTCAGAGAAAACCACAATTCAAAAAGACACATGCGCCCCAATATTCATTGCAGCACTATTTACAATAGTCAGGTCATGGAAGCAACCTAAATGCCCATCGACAGACGAATGGATAAAGAAGTTGTGGTACATATATACAATGGAATATTACTCAGCCATGAAAAGGAATGAAATTGGGTCATTTGTTGAGGCGTGGATGGGTCTAGAGACTGTCATACAGAGTGAAATAAGTCAGAAAGAGAAAAACAAATA
Organism: Grampus griseus; assembly: GCF_964374135.1. NCBI lineage: Eukaryota > Metazoa > Chordata > Mammalia > Artiodactyla > Delphinidae > Grampus > Grampus griseus. The sequence continues at coordinate 62,315,025 of NC_139001.1, forward strand.
TCGTATATTAACGCATATATATGGAACCTAGAAAAATGGTACAGATGAACTGGTCTGCAGGGCAGAAATTGAGAAACAGATGTAGAGAGTAAACATATGGACACCAAGGGCAGAAAGCTGCGGGGTGGTGGTGGTGGTGGTGTGATGAATTGGGCGATTGGGATTGACATGTATACACTGATGTGTATAAAATTGATGACTAATAAGAATGTGCTGTATAAAAAAATAATAAAAAATAAGATACAAGGATATATTGTACAACACAGGAAAAAAAAAAAGACCCACTTCAGACCCAGGGACTCATACAGACTGAAAGTGAGGGGATGGAAAACGATATTCCATGCAAATAGAAATCAGAAGAAAGCTGGAGTAGTAATACTCATGACAGATAAAACAGACCTTAAAATAACGTTGTAAGAGATAAAGAAGGACACTACAAAATGATCAAGGGATCAATCCAAGAAAAAGATATAATAATTATAAATATATATACACCAACACAGGAGCACCTCAATCCATAAGGCAAATGCTAACAGCTATAAAAGAGGAAACTGAGAGTGACACAATAATAGTGGGGGACTTTAACACCTCACTTACACCAATGGACAGATCATCCAGACAGAAAGTTAATAAGAAGCACAAGCTTTAAATGACACAATAGACCAGATAGATTTAATTGATATTTATAGGACATTCCATCCAAAAATAGCAGATTACACTTTCTTCTCAAATGCGCATGGAACATTCTCCAGTATAGATCACATCTTGGGTCACAAATCAAGCCTCAGTAAATTTAAGAAAACTCAAATCATATCAAACATCTTTTCCGACCACAACTCTATGAGATTAGAAATAAATTACAGGGGAAAAAATGTAAAAAACACAAACATGTGGAGGCTAAACAATATGTTACTAAATAACCAAGAGATCACTTAAGAAATCAAAGTGGAAATCAAAAAATACCTAGAGACAAATGACGAGAACAGGATGATCCAAAGCCTATGCGACGCAGCAAAAGCAGTTCTAAGAGGGAAGTTTATAGCAATACAATCCTACCTCAAGAAACAAGAAAAATCTCAAATAAACAATCTAACTTTACCCAAAAAAAAAAAAAAAAAAAGCAAGCCCATTCTCCCCACCTAATGTATTAAATATATTTCAAATAACCATTATTTAGTTTTCACTTCACTTTTCATATAAGCATTTGAGCGAAGCAAAATATCACAACAATACAGAAGATCATAAAAAAGATTTATAACTATTTTTAGGGTAATATAATCTGCCCAAGTATTAGACGATATGAACTATGAAAGGAAAATAGGGGCTTCCCTGGTGGCGCAGTGGTTGAGAGTCCACCTGCCGATGCAGGGGACACGGGTTCGTGCCCTGGTCCGGGAAGATCCCACATGCCACGGAGTGGCTGGGCCTGTAAGCCATGGCCACTGAGCCTGCGCGTCCAGAGCCTGTGCTCTGAGACGGGAGAGGCCATAACGGTGAGAGGCCCGCGTACCGCAAAAAAAATTAACTAATTAATTTTTGAAAAAAGGAAAATAAACTGTTTTTAGGGAGGATGCCTTGGAATAGAACCTAGAAAGCTCTAAGGTTGAAAGGCTCCCTCTTTTCATGTTTCTCAACATTATTTTTTAGTGAAATTTAATTTATGTCCCCTTTTCCTATGAATCTGCTCAGAAAAAAAAGATAAAACGACTGAGAAAGAGCAGTTAAAAACAGAAGAGTAAGAAGAAAAAAATAGAGACATGCCAATATCAATAATAGTTCTAACAGAATGTAGCTTGAGTGTCAAAATTTGTGTTAACCTAAATTTAAAAATATGACTTAGGCACATCGGGAATCTGAAATTTTATCCTTCTCAGATCAACAAGTATGTTTAAGTGAATAGTACATAGATATATATTTAACATGATGCCAGGACATGGAGAGAAAGAACTGTAGAGTATAAATGGGGAAGTTCCATAGCAAACTTCTGCCTTCACAGAGTTTACTGTCTATTTGGAAAATAAGACCAACAAGTGTGAATTTAACAGCAAACAGCATCTGAAAACATACATTGAGTTGTAATAAATTTTCTAGAAACTCTGACTGTAAATTGTATATGGATTTATTAGTGAATATGGTCAATAAGGACAAGAGTAAAGTAGAAAAGGTTTGGAGAAGCACAGTCAGTTCTGCTGTTAGACAGCATATGCATTTCTTTTTTTTTTTTTAATTTTTTGGCCCTGCTGCGTGGCATGTGGGACCTTAGTTCCCCAACCAGGGATCGAACCCACGCCCCCTGCACTGGAAGTGCAAGTCTTAACCACTGGACCGCCAGGGAAGTCCCCCAACATATGCATTTCTATAAATCACTGTGCCATGAAAAACTGTACAATAAAAACCACATGGCTTATAGGAAAAATGGGGTTAGGGGCACAAAACTCAAAAACTTCATCAGTGACACATTAAAAAAAAAAGATAGGAAACTAATAAAAATAGCAACAGAGGGCTTCCCTGGTGGCGCAGTGGTTGAGAGTCCGCCTGCCGATGCAGGGGACATGGGTTCGTGTCCCGGTCCGGGAAGATCCCACATGCCATGGAGCGGCTGGGCCGTGAGCCATGGCCGCTGGGCCTGCGCGTCTGGAGTCTGTGCTCCGCAACGGGAGAGGCCACAACAGTGAGAGATCCGTGTACCGCAAAAAAAAAAAAAAAAGAAATAGCAACAGAGCTTTCACACATGTTAAATAGTTAAGAAATACATAAATACGACAATTAAATACAGCACTTTGAGAAAATCATGGGTTTGCTTGTGGAAGTGAATGTCAGTAGGGCTATAGCTTGTGAGTTACTGTGAAGTTAGTGCAAGGGGGGTGATATGAAATTAGATGGAAAGTTTTAGTACAAACTGTACTTAGGCGTGGCTCATAACACACGTGATGAACTGAGGTAGCTTAGTAGATGTGTGAGGTGTGTGTATGTGTAAATTTTTTTTTGGGGGGGGCCGTGTTGTACAGCTTGCAGGATCTCAGTTCCCCAACCAGGGAATGAACCTGGGCCATGGGGCAGTGAAAGTGCCAAATCCTAACACCAGGCCACCAGGGAACTCCCCTGGGTATGTGTAATTTTTGTGTATTCCTGTAAAGCTGTTCAACTGCGTATGGTTTTCTGCACTCAGTATTTCTTGTAGACAAGAGCATGCATAGGCAAAGGTGAAACTGATGTTATGTTCAAATTGTCTTCTAATGTATCAACTGAATGGAATAAATGCATGCTTTCAAAACAAGCAGTATAGCAGAACTGACTATGTTAGGATTTGAAATAGGGGCAGGAAAAAGTAGTGTGGAGTAGTATCTGTAGAGTGCTTACAATGTGCTAGTAAGCACTGAACAAACTCCTTTATAGGTGTAATTTAAGGATGAGTAGATTCTGGATATAAAAGGGAAGATTTATTTTACAACACTTTAGAAGTATGAAGAAAGGAATGGAGAAATTGTGAAGATGGAATAGATTCATCTCTTCCTATCCTCCTGCTAAGTGTAAGTAGAAATCCTAGACATAATACAAAAAGAAACAAACATAAGAAGACTCTGAAAGGTAGAAAGAAGGCAGAGTGGCCAGGGATCTCTGGATTTGAAGGTGACATGGTGGTTTTCAATCTGTCTCCCATATACCTTAGACATCACGCTGAAGAAGCCTGCAACTCAGAAATGCCAACGGACACAGGTTTGTAAAAGCCCCAAGAAAGGCCTGCTCTCTCCAGACAGAGAAATAGAAAAAAGATGGTTTAGCAGGACAAAAAAATTGTCACCAATACCTGCTTTACTGTAAGCAAATACTAAGGGGGAAAATTAAAAAAAAAAAAGTTCACCAACTCCCTCTTGGCTCTATCAGCAGAGACAAAGTAGAGAATTTGGATTTCCGGTACCCTCCCCTTCAAGCAGTGTTCCCCTTCCCTTGCCAGAGTGATGTCAGTAGAGACAAAGTGGGAAGCCTGGGCTTCAGCTCCCCTCACTGCACCAGCAGGTGGCACAGATTTCAGAGAAGGAAGCTAGAGAAAAAGATTCTTTAAATTTACAGATGAAGTCCTGGGGAGGAGACCCCCAAGTTAAACTGACCAGAACTAAAATGGCAAAAGGTTTGAGAATTAAACTACAGTGTTGAATAGCATCCGGTTTTTCAGTAGCATACAAATGAAACCAGAATAGTACTGCAAGGGCTCTGGAAATTGAATTATCATTGAAACCACAATCTACAAAAGGAGGCCAGGACCTAAATGCTAAACCTATATAAGGTGACTGCCTGCTAAAAATAGAAAACATAAACAGAATCCAGAGTTTCATAACATACAATACCCCAAATTTCCAGGACAAAATTTAAAAAATATATCACTAATAATTTCAAGAACCATTTTCAAGGAAAATCACAACTTAAGAAAGAAAAAACAATCAAAAGACACCAACACCCAGAAGACTCACATGTTGGAATTAACAAGGATTTTTAAAAAGCCATCTTAAAAATGCTTCCCCAAGCAATTATTAATGTTCTTTAAACAAATGAAAAGAGTTTAAAAATCTCAGGAGAAAAGAAGATATAAAGTATCAAAAGGAATTTTAGAACTGAAAAATACAATGATACAATAACTGAAATAAAATGTGCTCAATATCAGAGTGGGGATGACAGGGAAACTGTTGGCGAACCAGAGACAGACCAATAGAAATCACCCAACCAGAACATCAGAGAAAATTAAAAAAACAAACAAAAAATGCACAGAATTTACCAAAAAAAAAAAAAAAAAAAAATGAACAGAGCCTCGGAGACCTGTAGAACAATAAACAAAAGATCTAACATTTATGTTATCGGAATCCCAGGAGAAAAATTTGAAATTAAAAAAATTTTTTAAATAATAATGACAGAAAATTCCCTCATTACCTACAGGGAACAATGATTTGAACAACAGACTTCTCACTTGAAACCACAGAGGCCAGGAGGAAGTGGCCTAACACTTTTTTATGTGTTGAAAGAACTGCCAACCCAGAATTCTACATCTAGTGAAAATACCCATCATGAAAGAAAAGGAAATAACAACATTTTCAGAAAACTAAGATAGTTACCAGCAGACCTACCCTTAAAAAAATGGCCAATTTCTCCAAACAAAAGGAAATACAAGGAGGCTTGGAGTTGAGTAAAAATATGAGGCAAAGCAATTAACAATCAACTCATATAAAAACAAATATAAATGGCTCCTAAGGAGATGATAACATCAAATACCTTAGAGAAATGCTCATTTAAACCAGCTTTAAAAACAACAGCAACAACAACAACCAACCCTGTAATTAGGCTGGCAAAGATTAAAGAGTTTGATATTATGTGGCTCTGCAAAGGGCATAGGGAAATTAACTTTCCTATATTCTAGTGGCAATGCCTACCAACATTACAAATGCATAACCCCTATAATCTGTTAATTCTATTTCTAGGAATTTATATTATCAACATTCACATACACGTAGAATGGTATACAAAATTTGAGAATGGGAACTGATCGGCAGAAACGGAAAAAAGACTTTTCACTGACTATCCTTTTATGCTTTCTAAATGTTGAACAAAATCAATGTATTAAATTTTAAAACTCCCAAGTCTGACAACAATTGTTGTCACCCCGTTCTCCAAAAAACCCTACTTCCTGCCTAACCACTTAAAATCTATTTCAAAGTATCATTTATAAGCATATAGCCATCCTTAAGATAAAAGAACAACACTTTTTAACTCTTGGGCCACTTCTGGTTAGTTTGTTTTAGATTATTTAGATTATGCAGTTTGCTTATCAATCACTATGTAAAAGAAATTCCCAACCCTGTTCACTGACCTTTGTTGGGAGGGGAGGTAGGATATGGTGTAATACTACTGGGTACTGACTTTACTAGTATGTTGTTAAGGTGAAAAAACAAACTTCTAGAACATTTTACTTGTAAAAACATATGGTAAGAAAATGCTGCTTTACTAGTTTTTTGAGAGGTGTAAATTTTATGCCAATGAATTTCACGTGAAGCCTTTATATTGAAGGAAATTTCAAGGCCATCATCAAAATAAGGTTTGAAATAAAGAAGAGAACTATACCTCAAATGAACCTCTTTTCATTTCAAAAATACTGGGTCTCCCCTCTAAACAGATTCGAAGTTTAACATCCCACTATTCTCCATTAAAAGTGCTATCACCATGGCTCTTAATTCCAGGATAAAGACACTGAAATGGGATCCTGTCACCATACAAATGAGTGTCTGATTTTTTCTACTGTCTCCTGAGTACAAGATTCACCAACTGCTTCCTCTATTGTGCTCTTCTTTCTGTACTGCCAGGTAATCTGTTTTCTACCACATATATACAAGATTTCTGCTCATATAACTATTTATTTATTGCCATGCTGCCATAACTCAGCACTTGTGTTTCTATGTACTCTGTAATATATCATCAGCCCCAACTCATGCTGCATAGCAAAGGTGGACAGACCTCTCTTTAACAACTGCAGGAAACTCTGAAGAGACCAGCATGATCTGAGATCATGGTAACTCTTGAAAAGCCAGGAAGTACCTTAATCAGGGTAGTGGTCTGTGTTCTATCTTACACTCTGCCCCTTGATAGCCTCTACAGGGTTGCAGTTTTGATTAGCCTCCTGTGTTCTCCTCTGCATCTGTTGGAAGGATCTTCCCCTCGACTCTGAACCTTCTCAGGCACATTCAAATAGCCACAAAAAGTAGAATTTCCAATCTCACAACAGCAAAGGGAAGGCCCAGGATGATTGCCCAGACTCACCAAGACCACTTACAGGTGGGCCCAGACAGTCATATTTCTTCAGAAGTCTTTTTGTTTTCTTTCAGGAAGTTAGAAAAAGAAAAAAAAAAGATTCGGTATTTATTTTTAAAGTGGGGAGTGTATCTCTCAAACAAGGTTTTAAATATGATGATGATGATGAACACCGCTGTGTTACACAAAGCTTTTTGACTATGTCCAATTTAAGACTGTAAGAAGGCCATCAAACTTATAAATTGGATGGAAGACTCAGCTCTGCCTAAAAAAAAAAAGATTTTATTGATGCTTGACAAAATCCATTCTGACCAATGTTCTGAATGGTAACTGAAGGACTGTAGAGTAACAGGTGCCAAACTGTGTGACCTCAAACATAAAGATCTTTTCCTCTTTCTATAGTGTGATCCAGAACAGAGCAGGCATGGAAGGTACGACTCAAAACAAATCTGGCCTTTCAGTAACTCCTGTGCAGACAGTAACAAAGGGCCAAATCTTCCCCAACTGATGAAACTGATAAGGGCAAGATATACTTCCTTAGCATGAGTCTGAGGAACACACACTCGAACACTACATCAACTTTCAGCACAACTTCCTGGCCACAATGGCATAGGCAAAATTAGCATTTATTGCTTCAAGTGAAAATATATTATAAAAACATAATAATATACAGAGTGACATTCATTCACCTTCTCATCCTTTCAGCAAATATTCATACACTGACCATTTAGTACCAAAAGAATCTTTACACCATATTTATTAGAGTCTATGATAACATTTATGGTTTAAGATGTAAGCTTTTTAATTATCTCTTCTAAATATGTAAACCACACAGCATCCTTAACTTTTATAAGCAGAGAATAGATCCTAACACAAGATCCTTGAAGACGATAAAACACAAGAAAAAAGCCAAAAACAGTTAAGTACAGAATAAAAGATGAATGCTTTCTAGATGATGTGGGAAGAAATAATATCTTAAACCAAAATATTCCAATTGTACTGACAACACTTTGAAGAATTAAATAGCAGAAGATTCAGGGTCTAAAATATGCAAAGATTTAGATTGCTTTTTAGTTTCTATTTTTTCAAAAAAAGGTAAGATACTCAACGACACTTCATTCTTTCTGAATCATCACGAACACAAGGCATACATTATAACTACTGTTTGTAAATAAGGATAGATAGCCAGACTCTTGAACACAAGAAGTTAAACAGTCCCAGTATGAGCTGCAGCAATATTCCTGTGATGGTTTAGAAGGTATATATTTGACATAAAAGAGAAGAAAGTGAAATCATTAGAATCAAAGTGGAATGCAGAGAAAGAAAATTAAAAATAAGCCTTCTCCAGGGAATTCCCTGGAGGTCCAGTGTTTAGGACTCGGCACTTTCACTGCTGTGGGTCCTGGTTCAATCCCTGATTGGGGAACTAAAGAAAAGCAAAATAAAACGTGCATATTACAGAGCACATCAGTATACCTAAAATTTGAGAACAGAATGTTCTACTTAGGGCAATTCTGAAAGGAATATTAAAGACTTTAATGAGTTAGCAACATGTAACAGAAAAAGCTCTCAAACATGCCAGATGCTTCTGAATCTAAGCAGTGCATGAAGGGGAAATAATTTATTCCCGTGAAGTTTATTAGTCTATGTTAATCTCTTCAACTGTCATCCTCCCCACACCATCTCTTTCCCTAGAAGAATATTTATTTACCATGCTATTTAGACAGCTACACTTTTTTTTTTTTTTTTTTGCGGTACGCGGGCCTCTCACTGTTGTGGCCTCTCCCGTTGCGGAGCACAGGCTCCGGACGCGCAGGCTCAGTGGCCATGGCTCACGGGCCCAGCCGCTCCGCGGCATGCGGGATCTTCCCGGAGCGGGGCATGAACCCGTGTCCCCTGCATCGGCAGGCGGACCCTCAACCACTGCGCCACCAGGCAAGCCCTAGACAACTATACTTTTTAAAAAGCCCAAAAAATAAAGTGGAAGCAGATGGATGAATTACTGCAAATAATTCAAGGAAAGTTAAGCAGTTACATGATAAATGAACGAAGTATGAAGTAAGATAAAACCATTTGAAAAACACAAAAATACATTTAAAAACACAAAAACTTCATATTTATATTCACTTTAGCGTAAAGATCGTGTCAACTAATTACAGTGTGTTTGTTTTGTGTGCGTAAGAGTTATCAGAAATATATACTTGCTTTTAGGGACTTCCCTGGTATCACAGTGCTTAAGAATCTGCCTGCCAATGCAGGAGACACGGGTTCGAGCCCTGGTCCGGGAAGATCCCACATGCCGCAGAGCAACTAAGCCTATGCACCACAACTACTAAGCCTGCGCTCTAGAGCCCGTGAGCCACAACTACTGAAGCCTGTGCGCCTAGAGCCCGTTCCGCAACAAGAGGAGCCACCGCAATGAGAGGCCCGCGCAACCCAACGAAGAGTAGCCCCTGCTAGCTGCAACTAGAGAAAGCCCACGCAGCAACAAAGATGCAACACAGCCAAATAAATAAATAAACAAACAGATTTTAAGAAAGAGAAATATATACTTGTTTTTACCTTTAGATTTGGGAATTAGCTCTCCACAACTGAGTATCCGCACCTCAGCAAATGGTTTGCTAGCTGCATCTGTTTTCTGGTTTTCTATCTCTCTCACAACTTCTTGACCAGAAATCACTTGCCCAAAAACAACATGATGCCTAAAGAGTCAAGTAAAGATGACTAAATAAAAGCTTCTTATTTTAATATTAATTTAAAGTAGGTTGTAAAATAAATTAAAATAATCTTTACCCATCTAAATGAGGAGTTGGTTTTGTTGTTCTTTTGGAAGTCATCAGATAGAAGAATAAAAACAAAGTCAGAGAAAAACAAAGTTAGCATCTCTAAAAAGGAAAAGAAAATAACTGCATTGGAAACAAAGTAGCAAACAAAGAAATCATATATATGCTATATCTTAACAGAATCTTATTTACCTTAACCTTAAATAGAATCAAATGCAAGATGCTTTCGACAATGCATTTTCAAAAACTTGTTCTGAAATACCTATACACTGTTGAAAACTTACATGAAATTAAAGTTCACATTTTGGTGTTACTTCTATCCATCCATGTTTCCTGCATGTAACTGGGTTCTTATTGAATATCCACGGTTGTACAGTATTCTACTGTCTGGGCATATCATAATTTAGCAAACCATTTCACCAGTTTATGGGTTTAACAACAGTGTTTTTCAATCTTAACATTTTCAACAGTTAAAGCCCAGGTCATATTCTGATGTCCTCATACATGTTCTGTTGGACCTGAACAGAAATGGTCCATGTAGTGTTTATAAATTTTTAAATTAGCTGCCAAGACTTAAAAATTTGGATACTTCTATATAAAAATCCAGATTCAAAAAAAAAAAAAAATCCAGATTCCAGACCTTTTTGAAAACATGGAAAGACATGGCACCTGGCATGTGGCAATAATTGGTCAGGCTGAGTATCCCTGCCTTCTCTAATACAGAGATTAATCATTACGTTTCTTGTCCCAGCAGCCTTTACTCCCTTATATTACTTGCCTAAGACCTATGGGTATTTGAGTTTGTTATCCCTAACATAAAGTAAATTTCACATTTAAGAAAGATATCTGCATTAAAATTTGGACAAAACCTAAAATTAGCAAAAAGGAATTTTTAAAAGTCCTTCTTTTCTCCACATCAACCTTAAAGCTTTGTAGCTAAGAAAGCTGCTATCTGAGTAGCTATGAAGACACACTGGTACAACAGACTGAATATGGGCATTGTACAAGATTTGTCATTTTAAAAATCTTATCAAAAAAGGCATTAGAAATTTGGAAGAAGGGACACAATTTAAGCTAACTTTTGATTAAAACACACACTAAAAAAAATTCTAACACATACATGTATTTTTAAAAGTTCACCGTATTTTAAAAACTAATAACCTGTTATTGTTTTCTCACTGTAACAGCTATGATCACCTGAACTTGCTAAAACCACCTAGAAATGTAAAAACCTAGGTATACACTATATATGTATTTGTGTTACATTTAGTGTATATAATTTGCATCAAGATACAGTCAATCCTCACTTTACAGATTACGTATTTGTCCACTGGCTTGCTCGCGAGAATTTATTTGTAACCCCTAAACCAATACTTGCATTGCTTTCATGGTCACTCTCAGATTGGTGAAAAAGTGTTGATAAGAATGGAAAAACTAGAACTCTTTGTATAATGCTGGTGGGAATGTGAAATGATGTAGCCATTGTGGAAAACAGTTTGGTGGTTCTTCAAAGAGCTAACCATAGAACTACCATATGATCCAGAAATTCTATTCCTAGGTATCTATCCAAAAGAACTGAAAACAGGGAAACAAATATATATGACAATGTTCACTGCAGCATTATTCACAATAGCCAAAAAGTGAAAACAACCCAAATGCCCACTAACAAATGAATATGGATAAACAAAATGTGGTATGTATATATAATGGAATGATATTCAATCATAAAAAGGAATGAAGTTCTGATACATGCTATAAAATATGGATGAACCTTGAAAACATGCTAAGTGAAATAAGTTAGACACAAAAGGACAAATATTGTATGATTCCACTTGCATATATAGAATAGGCAAATTCATAGAGACAGAAAGTAGAATAAAGGTTACCAGGGGCTGAGGGAAAGGGAAAATGGCTACTCTCTGGAATGATGAAATAGTTTTGGAAATAGTGGTGGTAGCTGCAGAGCATTGTGAATATAATTAATACCAGTGAGGTATGCAGTTAACAAATGGTTAAAATGGCAAATTTTATATTATATAATTAATATAAAACAATAAAATAAAACATTTAAAAAAAGATTAAAAACTGAAGTTGTTTCCTTTAAAAAAACAGAACACAGAAGTAGTAAAGAATAGTTATCTAAAAGTGGAAAGAGGTCAGGAGAAACCAACAATTGGAAGAGTCTGAGAATATACATGAAGGGTTATTTGAATTTAACATATGGGTTTTGGTAAGCACAGGAGGGATTTTATTTTAAAAAGTGAAAATAAATGATAACACTCAGTGTTGCTGAGGATCTGGTGAAACTGGCACTTACATACTGTTGCTCTAGAGTAAACTACACACTTCCTTTTGGAAGTCAATGTAGCAATATATATGGATAGCCTTAAAAATATGTAAGCATTTCACTAAGTAAACTTCTAACAACTTACATAAAAGAATTAAAAAATACATCAAACAATAGATACAACAATGTTCACTGTAGCAGTTTGAAAACAAGAAGCAAACCAAATGTTCAAAACTAAGATTAAATAAATAAAACCACAGTACATTCAAACAATGGATTAACATGTTAATTCATATTTAGTGATGTACAAAGAAATTTATATTACATCCAAAAGTTGATTACAGACTATATGCAACTATCTACCTGTATTTTTATTGCATGTAAAGATGCTCTGGGGATAGGATTGTTTTTCTTCTTTTAATCTGTGTGTTCTAATTTTCCTACAACAAATGTGATATAAGTTGTTTTCATTTAAAAAATCAGAAACACCTGTATATAGGCAATTGGCTGAATAAACTGCAGTATATACACACAACAGACTACTATACATCTGTGGGGAAAAAAAAATGAGAAAGATCTCTATGAACTGATATGCAGTGATTTCTAGGTTATATCATTAAGTGAAAAGAAAAAAACATATACAGTATGCTATCTATTGTGTAAGAAAAAAGGGAAAATAAGAAAAAAATATATATCTGTGCTTATGTTTGTAAAAAGATATACAGAAAAATAAACCAGAAACTAATGAGGTTGGTTACTAATATGGATAGGTGGTGGGAAAAAAAAAGGTAAAAAAAATGGGGGAATGGGAATGGAATGAAGAGTTAGGTGCGAGTGATACTTCAGAAGTATTCTCTTTGCTTTGACTCTTGGAATCATGTTAATGTTTTAAAAGCTTAAAACAAATAGGCAAGAAATAAATCAACCTGAGAGGGAGAACAAATGAAATATAATCGGAAATGAATTTAACATATTTTGAGTCACAAAACCACACAAAATTTACACTAAAAAGTACTAATCCAGGTCATTTTTAAACATGATAATTTAACTACATACCCTCACTGTAAAAACAAAAATTGCTATAAATAAATAGTGAACTCTAGTTAGTAGGTTACTCTTCACAGTGGTATAGGATGGCAATTTTTAAATATAGGATTCAACAAATGAGTAGAAATTTTGAACACACTCGGAGGGAGATTTCTCACTGTTGAAGAAGGGAGTTACAAATGTGGAACAGAAAACACAATAATCCACATGATGCTGACAGATTAAGTTCTTCTGAGACCAGAAGAGTTTACAGTTATTGAAGAGGAGAGCAAATCTTTACCCATGGGACATGATAAAAAGTATGAATTGCTGACAAGAGCCCTGGTAACAATTTTTTTGTAGTCAGAATTGGAAAACATTAGCACTATTGACTTTGGGTTACAAATAAATTTAGTGAGTAGGCAAATTCACAAATACAGAATCTTTGAATGAGGAACAACTGTATTTTACTCTTTATAATTAAGTAATTTACGAAGAGATACTCAATGCAAACATCCTGTTCCTTGTTAAACTTACCCTATAAATTTACCATCCATAGGTAATTCTTTCCTGAATCAATGTTACTGAGATGACTGCAAAACAGGGACATTTCTAACTCTATAATTCCTTTTACATTTATTAGTTGCATTCTACTAAGGAACAGTTTTTCTTTCTCCCTTGTTATTTATTCATTTATTATTTATATCTGAATGGACTCCTGGATTTCCATTTTATTTGATAATATGATACCATCATTATTTATTTTCAAGATAATCAATGCTCAACTTGTCCTAATTTGGCCAGGCGGAATGCCACCCCTTCAAGCTGGCTCCTGAGTCCTCTTGACAAAAGTCTTCATCTTTTGAAAACTTTAGCAGTACAGTTCAACTCCCCTTTCAACAATTCTTTGTTCTTCCTCCTTCAAAAATTCTCTCCCTCATACGTCCCTCTCCTATTTATTAGTGATCAGTGGCAGGCACACAGAGAAACGACACACCAAAAACGTGATATTTTAAATCATCAGATCATTAATTCTTACATGAAGAACTGTGAGCCATTTGTATCCTTCCCTCTGTTGGCCATTGACAAGAGAAATTCTTTGTTGTGTTTAACAGCAAAACTCTCATCTATAGAGAAGCAAAGTTTTCAGTTATAGGTATAACTCCCCCCCAAAATTCATTTTCATTCCTCTTCATATCTTGTGTTCATATCATGTGCTCTTTAGTGTCAGACAAAATTTAGATAAAAGGTTAAAAGAAGAGAAATCCAATATTAACCAATTTCCTCCATCTTTTCAGATTAAAATATTTCTAATTTTCAATCCCTTGCTATAAAATCCAAATACTTTATCAACCCCCTTTCAATATTATTCTTAGCACAGAGAGGCACTCATTAAACTTAATATCTGCCATGATAGAAAGAGCAGATTGCCTTCGAATCTTGGATTAGAATTGGAAAAAAGCAGGTGGAACGTGAAAAAAAATTTCACTGACTCCCAAAAGTGAAAGATGGGAAATATGAAATTAATTCCACAATCACATGTTTATAGTCTTTCAAATGATCTTCACATTAATAAAAAATTCCAGACAGAAAACTTAAATTTGGGAAAACCATTATAGCCAAATTCAGAATATCAAAGATTAAAAAAAAATCTTCATAGAAAAATGGATGCACAAAAATGTTGATATTGTCACTACGAAATATAGCTGAATCTCTTTTAATAAAGATTAGGATCAAGCTATGGAAGTTCCTATTCTAGCACTACAATTCTAAAAGTTTATTACAGATCACTGAAACCCTTCAAGTAATATAATGTACGAATGTACTAATTACAAAAAAATCCTACCTTTATAAAAACTCTATCACATAAAATTTTTCACAAGAAAATTAACTTCGTTTAGTTGAAGGTAGTTGGATATTAGTATATCAATAATCTTATTGATTCAAGAGAGAAAAATCAATGAATACTAGAAAACATTAAAAACAATTTAAACAAACGTTTTTACCTTCAAAAAATCCTCCATAAATGGATTCCCCTCCTCGTCCATTTCCTAAGAATGAAAAAACATGGGACTCTTAGAACTGATAAGTCAGCAATCTCCTTGAAGGTCCTACCTAAACACAATGCTTCTTACAAAGTAGGTACTTGAATGACTTTGAATCAAGAATACTCAAACGTTCACAGCAAATTATAAGACCTTAACTTAAAGTCAATACTGACAAGACCCCAAATTACTTTCTCTCCTCTATGATACAACAGTATGAGTGTAACAAAGTTTATTAAGATCTGTAGAAGAAAGAATGTTCAGATCCTAATGATTATGTAGGTCTTTTAACAGAAATTACTAGTAGCTTCTCAAAGTGTCTTTAAAAACACAGTTTCAATGTTTTTAATAGTTAATAATAGTTTTAATAGTTTAATAGTTAATAATAGTTTTAATAGTTTAATAGTTTAATAGTTAATAATAGTTTTTAAATGTTAATAATAGAGGTAAAAACCATACTGTAGTAAAGGATTACTGGCTGTGACAAAATCAAACATGAACACTGATAGGCTACTAAGAGATGAATAGTGTTTTGTTTTTAATCCAGAAGCAAATTTCTGAAATTCATATATCAAACATGAAATTTTTTCCTATGTGTTTCCTCCTTTTTATCTATTTCTATGAGTACTTCTAATTTTTTTTTTTTTGGCCACGCCAGGCAGCTTGCAGGATCTCAGTTCCCCAACCAGAGATTGAACCCAGGCCCTCGGCAGTGAAAGCTCCGTGTCCCAACCACTGGACCACCAGGGAATTCCCAGTACTTCTAATTGTTTGACCAAAGATTAAGTGGGCTGAGAAGAAAACTGGCCTAGTACTTCTAGAGACTTGTCTAACTTTGAGATTCACGTATTTAACAAAGAATATAAATATATGATTTTCTTTGTGGGAATCAAAGTCTTACCTTCACTGAAGTCACCACCTTGAACCATAAAATCTTTGACAACTCTGTGAAAGAGACAACTTTTATAATGTAATGGCTTCTGAGTTGATTTCCCTGTCCCCTTTTCACCTACAAGGAAGAAAAATTAGTAGGCTGTTAAGTAGAAAAGAAATTAAGGAAGTAGTATTAAAGCAAAATTCATGATGAAATCACAAGAAAAAAATTTTTCACTACTTCTTTAATTTTGTATCTATATGAGATTACGGATGTTCACTAAACTTTCTGTGATAATCACTTTATGATGCAAATAAATCAAATCATTATGCTGTACACCTTAAACTTATACAGCAGTATATGTCAATTACATCAATAAAACTAGAAGAAAAATTTAAATAAAATAAATAAAACATTTAAAAGTTAAAAAAAAAATTAATGATGAAAGCTTTTGCCCAGTAAAATACACCTCTCTTGACCTATACAGACTTCTTTAAATTACAGAATTTTAACTTTCCTCAGGAATTTTTAAAAAATTCATTTAAAAAGCACCCATGCTTTTCTGAGTTAGAAATCAATCTCAGATACAATCCCATTACAATTAATATGTATAAGAATTACTTTCATGTCTAGTAAATGTTGCATAGTCAGCATGCTGAGAAGGAAATAATATGCCTGAAAAAATCTAAAACATGTTAAATTAAAAATCAAAGCAAACTGAAATCAAATGGGACTACTATTAGGGCAAGTGAAAATGTCAACAAACCTGTACAAAGACAACGAAAGTTCTCGCATGTTTTGGGGCACACATCAGAAAATAATTCAAAGACAACTCTTCCAGCTAAAAAAGAAGGTAGTTGGTTTAAATTTCTTTACTAACTTAAAATATTAAGTACTTATATATAAATGTTAAATAGGGACATTAATTTCCTTACCAGGTTGATTATTAATGGCGATGTCAAAAAAACATCGAGGACGCTGAACCTTTATTCCCATGGCTTCAGTACTTCAATCTATGAGTAAAATACAGTTTCAGGGAAACAGACGAAAACAGCAAAGATTTTTCATACATTTCTGAAAACAAAACAAAACTGTGGAGCATAAATGAAAAATGTAGTCTGAATTTATTTTATTATTTATTTCCATGACATAAATCACATGAATTATTCTTTTCTTTGAGAGATTAGATTGCATCTTGTGAGGCAATCAGAAAAGACATTATAGGTCTAGCCATTATATAACACAATTTCTATTTTAACAACCAAATATAGATTGCCACCTCAAACAGAAAATTGTATTAAGTCTGTATGATTAGTGAACTAAGCAGGCAGATTACCTTTAAATAGAGAAAAATCAAGGACAAGCTGATCCAATCTTTTTGCGCCTAGAAAACAAAATAAATTTTGATTAAAATGGTGGACTTTTTAAAAGAAAAACATTCAAATTCCCCAAAAATGCCAAAAATAATTCCCCAAGGAAGAAAGAAAGTGGGATACTTTAGTAATAGTAACATATGGTAGATTTACATTCTGAGTAAAAATATATTACATTTTACATATAAAGCTATTTTTTGATCAGAAACAATAGCCTTTACTGATACACTAGTGTAGACACAAAAAATATCAGTAAGTGAGATACTCTATGTAAGTTTTATCTACATAACAGATGACTATTAGTTAAGACATTCTTTTTTTTTTTTTTTTGCGGTACATGGGCCTCTCACTGTTGTGGCTTCTCCCGTTGCGGAGCACAGGCTCCGGACGCGCAGGCTCAGTGGCCATGGCTCACAGGCCCAGTCGCTCTGCGGCATGTGGGATCTTCCCGGACCAGGGCACGAACCCGTGTCCCCTGCATCGGCAGGCGGACTCTCAATCACTGCGCCACCAGGGAAGCCCCAAGACATTCTTTTGATAGGCGTTTATTTTAAGGACTTAGAATGTTTGAATTGTAATACTTGGTGGAGAATGACAGGGTAAGGTGAAAAGCAGAAGAAACAAAATAGCATCCAAAATGGCGCACTATAAAAATAACAGTTTCATCTGTTTAGAACAGAGACTAACTGAAATGTTTATGCGTTTCTGAAAATTATAGTATCTAGGCTGGTAGCTCAGTAAGCAGTGAATGATATTTTAAATCCAGTGAAATTTTTATTGAGACAATTTTAGATTCAGTTATAGGAAATAATACATAGATACATGTTTCCCCAATGGTAACATTTTACAAAACTATATAATAGCACAACTGTGTATAATAGCACAACTGTAGCATAAAAGCATAACAATGCTTATACACTTCACATTTCCCCAGTTCTACCTGTACTCATATGTGTGTGTATTTATTTAGTTCTACACAATTTTATCACACATATAGGTTCATATAACTACCACCATTCCTATCAATTTTACACATACCACAAACCACAAGTCAGAATACTCAACAATAAAAGCATGGAAGACTTTGCCCAAATTACCAACAATTTGAAAAATACAAATTCTATGTATTTATTCTTTATGGCATGGAATGGGGGGGAAATACCATTTTCTCACAACTTCCTCCATTTTTTATTTCTAAAAGATACAATATATATACTAAAAATTTGTTTCACATGAAATAAAGCAAAAAAGATGCCTTTCAATCCTCCAGGAGACTACAGACATAGACTTCCTGAAAACAATAAAACAAAACAAACCTTAGTAATTTTAAAATCTTGCCAAGTTTGCTGCATTAAGTTTTTTTGTATAGAATTTCAACTCATGCACATTTGAAGTTGAGAATACTCTGAATCCATAAATCTGAGGAAACTATCCTATCTTAAAGAGAAATATTAAATTACTACTTAGTACCTGATTATCTTTTATCTTCTAAATAACTTTTACAGGCCTTCTTAAATTCTCTACTTTTGAGGGTAGAAGAAGAGAAGAGGAAGTTTAGTGATTTATTTATTTTCCTCCAAAAAAAACCTTCTAAAGTTATTTGTTTAGCCACATATCTCAGGTAGAGATTTTTATTCTTACAAAATGAGTATAGTATAGATAGCACTGCCCAAAACATATTGAATTGTTTACAGTTATAGTTGATTTCCTATTTACTATGTTCTTGAAAACAAACTCCAAATGTGTGACACACACACATACACAGAGGGAGTATTATTCAGTCACAAAAAAGAAAAATATCCTCCCACTTGTGACAACATGGATGGGCCTTGGGGGCATTATGTTAAGTGAAATAACTCAGACAGAGAAAGACAAATACTGTACAATCTCACTTACACATGGAATCTTAAAAAAAATCCAAAACCTGAACATATAAAGTACTGAGAATGTAATGTACAGCATGGCTAGTAATATCGTGCTGCATATTTGAAAGTTGCTAAATAGACAATCTTCTCATCACAAGAAAAAAAATTTTGTAAGTATGTGAGGTGATGAATGTTAACTAGACTTACTGTGATCATTTTGCAATGTATACATTTAATAAGTGAGCATGCTGTACATCTGAAACAAATATAAAGTTATATGTCAATTACATCTTAAAAAAAAAAGGATTTACACCAAAATATTAACATTGATAATACCTGAGCCATGAATTTAAGGGTAATATTTATGTATTTCTGTTTTCCAAATTTTCTTCAACAAACAGGTACTAATTTTATAAGCAGGAAAAGTATTTTTAAAGAAATACTAATGAGATAATTTTCTGCCTATTAAAATAGCAAAGATATTTTAAAAGAATAATTCCCAATACAGTAAGCAACTCCTCTGGAAACATATGTAAACCTCTTAAGTTTTTATACCTTAAACTGGTTTATACCTTAAAAAATCCAATTGCTAGGAATCTACTGTAAGGAACTATCTTAAATTTAGAAAGCCTTCATGTATAAAGTTGGCCATCTTAGTGCTCCTTTCAGTAATATACTATCACAAGTAATCTATTCAATATTATGACAAATGGTTACATTATGGTCTCTAGTTGAACAAAATATCATAGTTATGGAAGCAATGCTTACAAAGATTAATAATTTGGAAAATGCTCATAATTTGTTAAAAATAATCAAGATATAAAACAGTATATGCAATATTATTATTATAATAATTATAAACTACTCCTAACCCTGAAATTCAAAGATTTACAAAAAGAAAAAAAAAACTGAAAGGAGGACTTCCCTGGCGGCACAGTGGTTCAGAATCCGCCTGCCAATTCAGGGGACATGGGTTCGAGCTCTGGTCCGGGAAGATCCCACATGCTGTGGAACAACTAAGCCCGTGAACCACAACTCCTGAGCCTAAGCTCTAGAGGCCATGAGCCACAACTACTGAAGCCCGCGCACCCAGAGCCTGTGCTCCGCAACAAGAGAAGCCACCACAATGAGAAGCCTGCGCAGCACATCAAAGGGTAGCCCCCACTCGCTGCAACTAGAGAAAAGCCCGTGCACAGCAAGGAAGATCCAACGCAGCCAAAAAAAAAAAAAAAGGAAGATTGAAAGGAAATAATCACTACGGTGTTTGGTTTTAAGACTGGAGAGTGTTTTTGCCTCACTGTACTTCTTTCTACTTTCTTTAACAAACATAACTGCTGCTAATAATAAAAAATTCATAATAGAATAGAAAATGTACATATAATTTTCTAAGATTATAATATACATGTCTGTGTGTGGTTATAATATATATTTATGTTATACCATGTGGGGATACTGTACTTTTCATAGAAATAGATTTAAATGGTTGCTTGAAATAACAAATCAAATATGCCTTAAGTTTAAGAAAGATGAAAGACACCATATTATTATTAAAAGCACTGTACAAATATCTTGAGTATGTAAATGTTCTAATATTAGTAGCTAATGAAGAACAATGGTGACACAAAAGATGGCTCAATGCTATGTCTCTGACATTACTGAAATCAAATTTTATCTAATCAGAAGCAGGACACAGTATTTCCTCTTTATTATTTCCTGGTATTACAATATCTAAAATCAAACACAAGACAAATATCTGGTCAATTTTTCTTTCCTTTTTTTTTTCAAGAAAGAGTAAAGAGAAAATACTGAGAGATCAAAAATACAATTCAGGGGAAAAAGTCAAGCCTATGCAATTTTCAAGTCTATGCAATTTTCAATAAAGTAAGTCATGAATTTCCTAAGGATAGTACATAAAGACAGCTTTCAGAGCAGTAGTCTGCAGGCGAACTGTTCACTGCAAAGTTGTTTAATCTAAATGAGTTGCAGCTGTTTTATAAAATGCAGATATAAATTTTTCTTTAAAAAAAAATCACCATATGTAGCAACATGCCCCACTCCTGTACAGCAATTAGCATAGTGTGCCCCTTTAGATGAGGTATATATGTTCCAGTTCGACCTAGTTTCCACTATTGCATGTTAGCCATTACCATTTATCATCTACTTGACCTCTTGCATTCACCTCACCTGCCTGACTCTGTAAGTATTTCATACTTAATATCATCTACTTTATTTATAATGAAAATACTTTTAAAGATAATCAGCAAAGTTAATAAGCTCACTGAAAAAAGAGTACACAAAAATGCATGAAATACTGACTTTTAACACTTTTATATACATTCTTCCACTTTCTTCTAACCAGATAGAATTACAATATGTTGTTTTAAATGTTTATCAACACTATCAGTCATTTTTGTGTGTCAACAATATATAATGTAACAAAATTTCAAAATATTAAATGCCAGGATGTATAAACTTCTGCAACAAATGTATTTCATAAAAATATCAGAGAGATGTAACAAATTCATAAGTAAAAAGTTTAATCTTGTAGTTTCATACATAAAATAATTTCCATATTCACCCTAAAGTAACATGAAGGATTGGGGGGGCAGGAGAAGGACACAGGCAACTAATTATTAAAATATATAGTAAAGAACATGGTATTTGTAATTAGGCAATAAATAATGCAGTGACTTTATTACATTCAAAGAATTACCTGGAAGTTTCACACAGTATGAGGGAGTGAGCATAGCATTTGGTCTTGAAAAAGGAGACAGTAAATACTTTTAACTATTAAGATGACAAGCGGGTCTTTGACATTTCTGATTCCCTTGGCTAATTCCTAAGTGTCCTTAAAAATTTAACATAGCCAAAGTACACTCTGGGAATTTCACCCCAACTCTCTAAAGTTCAAATGATTCTCATTTGTTCAATTTTATTTTCATTATCATAAACTTGTCTGTAAACTCCTTGAACTCAGATCCTTTATATCTTCAACACCAAGCATAATGTCTGGCCCAGGACTACATTACCAAAGAGAATGCGAGTTAAGGCATGAGCAGAAGCTGACTCTTACTCAGTACCTTTTCTCCCATATGTACTGCTTCTCACCTGGGGTATCGCTAATACGTATCTGTAGTTAGTAAATCTTCTCGGCCTATTCCACAGTTGAAATAGAGCCTGTTTTCTAGATCTGCCTTCTAGGGCTGCATTCTATTAAGTGTCTATTTTCTTTTCTTTTTCTTTAAACAGAATCCACTATAAGAGAGAACATCTTCAGTTCAAAACCAAGAAACAAAGATGGGAAGTTCTCATTTGCTTAAGTTTAATAAAAAGGTAACAATTTTCATATAAGTCTTCCACCTCTAAGTGCAATCATATTAAGTTTAACTAAAACTATAGCAGATCTTGAAGATTACTTTCAAAGATGGCAATCTAACATTCACATTTTACATTCATTCTTTACCCTACCTTAATGTAATTCACAGAGATCAAATGAGAAATAAAAATGGATTGCTTAGGGCCTCCCTGGTGGCGCAGTGGTTGGGAGTCCGCCGGCCGATGCAGGGGACACGGGTTCGTGACCCGGTCCTGGAAGATCCCACATGCCGCGGAGCGGCTGGGCCCGTGAGCCATGGCCGCTGAGCCTGCGCGTCCGGAGCCTCTGCTCCGCAATGGGAGAGGCCACAACAGTGAGAGGCCCACGTACAGCAAAAAAAAAAAAAAAGGATTGCTTAAAAAACATATAAATACGTTTACGAATGCCAGATTGCTAGCGAATTAAGTACAAACAAGTTAACGTTCTGAGGTGTCAGAAAAAGGCAACTATGATCTTCTGCACAGTTCCCCTTCCCTTAGTGTCTCTGACAGTCACAAACCTCGGCCCTGGTAAAAACATAATTAACAGTGTATAGGCACTTACTAAATTCTTAAATCCTTCAGAAAACTTAAAGAGAAAAGTTGTAATGTTGCCAAGTTCGGTGTTAAATAACTTTTTGCACATACAATCCGAGAGACATAAAAACATAGTACAACTATGTTAGTATCAAACTAAAAAGCATATACTAACTGGGAAATCTCTCCTAATATTAATATTTTACCTGCAATTATCTAAACTCTTATAATGATAAATTTATCCCACTGTCTTCAGCGATAGAATCACACCATACTAGCAATGTTATTCAATCCAGTAACTCCTAAATAAAAAATTACACACTTTTGAAGTTTGAAGGAAATAGATAATCTGGTCCAATCTTCTGATTTTATACACCGACAACAAGAGGATTAGAGAGCTGAAGTGACTGGTTCAAAGTCACAAGCGGAAAAAAAAGCAAGAGTTTTCTGGTTAAGACTACAGCTTCACTGTAGAAACTAGCTTATTCACAAATATTCCAGATAATGGCTTACATAATTTTACTTTTCGCCATATGACCACAATGCAATGATTTAATTATGAATAAACCTTAAGCTAAACTTTATGCACAATTAACAGTAGCTTAATATATAAACCACCAGGCTTCATGCAAGTTAAAAATCAGTAAGTTAAGGAATCATTCATGTTTTAAAAATAACCATTTTAATACCAAAAATTGATATCTATACTTATAAGTATGATGTATTTAAATTTCAAGAACAAGTTGGTAATCATTTTAAGCCACTACTCAAACTAAAACAAAGTGCAAAAGATTTCCTGTCTGGCACTAAAAGTACACAGTCCCAGTTACAGCAGTTTTCTCTGAGTATTTATAATACTGCCTGTAGTAAATTTCAAGATGCAAGATTTGCCTTACGGAAATAAAAATATACTGAGTTCTTATGGAGACCATATATGCATTAAACCAGGTCAAAACTATTGACACTTAATCAAATGAAAACTGAAACTTGGTGCTAATATTAAAGAAAAAAAAAGAATACCACTACGTAGCAGTGAGATTTGCAACAAACTCTTCAAATCACTTGAATTAATTATCTATGGATTCCAACTACATAGAACAAGTAAGACACCTTAGTACATCAGGATACAGAAAATAAATACATTATAATTCTGTTGAAATATCCTACAAATAAAACAAGGGAGGGCTTCCCTGGTGGCGCAGTGGTTGAGAGTCCGCCTGCCGATGCAGGGACACAGGTTCGTGCCCCGGTCCGGGAAGATCCCCCATGCCGCGGAGCGGCTGGGCCCGTGAGCCATGGCCGCTGAGCCTGCGCGTCCGGAGCCTGTGCTCCGCAACGGGAGAGGCCACAACAGTGAGAGGCCCGCGTACCGCAAAAAAAAAAAAAAAAAAAAAAAAACAAGGGAAAACATCAACATGTATTTCTTAAAAGAGCAACATTTGAAGAATTAATTGTAGATGGTGTCCTGATAACTAATAGAACTAGTTCATCCTACTATGAAGGCTACCAATTTCCCTTTGCATAGAGAATGGATGCTGCCTGATAGGAAATCTAATTTAAAATATGCAAAATATCAAAAGGACAAAGACTTTACTTAGAGGCCACCGATACTGCAAGACCACAATAACAAGCACGAAAAATCAAAGGCCTTTAACAAGTCACAATAAATGTAATGTATGCTCTTCACTTCACTCATTCGAGAACTGCGGAGTTCTTTTACACAGAATTTTAGCAACCTTGAATATTTATGTTTGAAGCCCACAGCTGACGACAGTCTGAAATCAAATATCATTTTATAGATGAAATAAAACTGAGGTTCAGAAAGATGGTTGGGCCAGAAACAAATTCAAAGTTTCTGACCTAGGAAGTTTGTATACTTGTACACCCCCGACAACAGGGGAAGACAAGAGTCTGCAAAGACAAAAACCTTAAAAAGGTAAACAAAGTTAAAAAATAAAACGAAAAAAGCACAGAATCCTACTACAAGACAAGACCCATTAGGATCTCAGGACACCAACAATCCTGAATCATAAATTAGAAAACGTTAATGTAAAATGAGCTCTGTTTAAAACCGAAGTATGTAATTTCTCATAGAAATAATCCCATCTCAAATGGTTAAACTAAAAAAAGGAGGAGCGGAAGATAAAATGGGTAAATTTTCAGATGCATAAAAAATATGAATGAGAGAAACAGCCATTCTAGATATCTGTGCCTTTTCTGGATTTTATACCTCGATTTCAGAAAATGTTTACGCACCCCCTCTCCATCGTCTATACAAACCGGGAAATTACTGGCCATTCTTTGCCAAACGGTAATCCAAAGACTCACTCACATACTTTTCTATCTGGTTTTAAGCTACTGAAAATTAACGTACCCCCTAATTTCCAAAACACTTAATTGTTCCTTGGTTGTATTTCTGATCACCATTGCAAAAACTTGGTCCTGCATAAAGTACTGTTGTGGGAAGAAATTAAAATCAATGCACAAAATGGTGCTTTTGTAACATTTCCAAAACGACTGAGTTTTCCATTCCCGCAGACCTCGATTCAACACCTTAAAAGACTAAAGACGAAGCAAATTCGCACACTTCCCCCAAGGCATATGGAGCTCCGAAGCCATCACCCTCCTCCAAAACAGTAACTATCTCCTCCAAAAAGGCCTGCACTGCTCACAGCTCCTCGGAACCGTGGGAGAACTTGGAGTCAGCTCTGGGATGAGAAGGGAAGAGCCTGGATTTGAGTTTCAGGAGAACTAAGTGGCCTGTGTCACTTCACCACGCACGATAACCGGCTGTGAGAGGAAAAGGTCGGAGTACGGGGAAAGCCTAGCCTAATCTTAAACCCTGAGATCCTGGCTCCTCGCCTGCCACTCTCCAACCCTAATCTGACAGGACGGCAGGTAACGCGTCCCACTTCCCCACCTGTCCTCCCACCTACCCCGCATTCGTGCTTAGTCTTACGATTTTGAAGCATCAAAATCACCCCGGCTCCCTAGAGTTCAGGCCACCATCGCTGCCGCCATATTACAGCTTGTGCGGCAAAATGCGTCAGGGAGGGAGGTGTGCGCCCGAGCGGAGAGGGCGGGGGCGGGCAGGGGGAAGGCCGTTTCCCAGGCCCGTGAGGCACGGTTAGAAGGCCGCAAGAGCTGCAAAGCTAGCGTCACGATCCTTGGGGGCCGCCTCTGGCACCTGGCAGCCCCGATACCTCGAGGGGAAGACGGTAAAGTCGGTCTGGGCCTATCGCGTCGGCTCCGCCCCTCTCCTCGGGCCCTTCCCGCTCTCGTACCCCGGCACTGCTGCAAAGGACGCCACCGAAACAACACGGGCCCCGCGCGACCTACTTGCACTAGTACACTCTCCTCTTCCCGGGGTCCAGTCCTTTAAATCGCTTCAAATCTACCGCCGCCAGAAAAGGCGCTAAGGCCAATGACCGCCTCCCTCCCCCCAGTCCCGGCGTGGAGGGAAAGCGTCGCGCCGGAAGTACGTCACGGCGCGGCGGACCTCATCTTCGGGTGATCCGTCGCTCGCGTCATCTCACCCTCCCCGGAGTTCTAGGAGTTTTGTGTCTGTTAAATGCCTGGTTTATAGGTAACTTAATGCTTTCTGTGTGAGTTGATTGAGAGCGTTTGTAACCGCCATGTCGTTCGTGAAATGAAGTGCTTCACTTAATAAACATTTATTGATCCTCTGCCAGGTTGCTGGGAAGGAGACCCTACCTTCAAGGAGCTTCCAGGTCAGCTTCCAGTTAACGCTATGACACAAGTTCTAAAAAACAGATGAACAAAGTGCTATTTGACAAAAGGAGGAAATTATAAAGGGCATTGACGCTCTTTGTTGTCGTTTTTAAATATTCTCACAGCAGCCCCATGATACAGATTATTATCCTTGTTTCACAGGTAAAGAAATTGAGGCTCAGGGAAGATAAGTGCCTCCCTCCCAGACACACTGTTCCTAAATACCAGAGCAAGGCTTTGACTGCAAATCCAGTTCTGCAGGGGAGACCACTATTTTGGGACATATATTGTTATTTAATTGTTTTAACAGGCTGAGAATCCCTAGATTTTTAGAATTAATTCCCCCTGCTATTCAGGGGAGTTGGCGGCAATCATTGTGGAGATATGGGGTGAGTGAGTTTTAAAGGAAACAGCTAAGAGGACTTAGATTTTACTACTATATGAAAAGAACGTTAAGTTACAATCATTTAAATTTTTCACTCATTTACCTGAGGTAAATTAGTAATTATCAACAGCAGTCGGGCATGTGGTACTCTTAAGCATCTTCACCAATTTTATTAAATGTAAAACTGAGAGGACAATCCCTGCCACTTTTAAGCCATTGCCTTCATTGCAGGGGAGCAGCAGCATACTCCTCTTTGAACAGTTCAGAGGTTGTATGAATTTACACTTTGCAGTGAGGAGGGGAATTCTACAATACCTTTAAAAATCCGATTTATACTGAGCACTCTATTAAGATAGATTTTTTAAGCGTTGGTTTGTTTGACTTTTGTTCAGCTTCCTTCAGAATATATTTTTATTTAGCTATGATATACAGATTTATTTTTTAGATTTCTACTTACTAGTAGAGGTAATGTGTGGCATTGCTGTGACATTGGTGTATTCTCCCTCTTTCCCACCCATTCAGTCAGAGACATCTTTGAGGATATATTACAGATTATACCATAGTTAACATTTTGAGGTGTACAAAGGTGACATTACTAATCTTGTTCTAGAATATACTATCTTCCTAGAGAGATAGACTTTCATATGAAGTGACTGAAGAATTATTTAACAGTAAAATATTAATAAGTACTTAGATATAGTATACATTATAAATGGTCAGATTTTAGAAGATTCTTGAAAGAAGTTTTGAAGCAGCATTACAAATGTCCATTCAAGGACTGGTGGCTGGTGCTGAACTATGACAAAGTTTTCACTGCTCTTTTCTTAAG
This sequence comes from Grampus griseus, assembly GCF_964374135.1. Lineage (NCBI taxonomy): Eukaryota > Metazoa > Chordata > Mammalia > Artiodactyla > Delphinidae > Grampus > Grampus griseus. The sequence goes on from NC_139001.1 coordinate 62,342,907, forward strand.
AAGAGTTGTTTTGGGGGGAATTCCCTGTTGGTCCAATGGTTAGGACTCAGCACTTTCACTGCTGGGGCCCCAGGTTCAATCCCTGGTCGGGGAACTAAAATCCCATAAGCCATGTGGCACAGCCAAATAAGTTGTTTTGTTCATTTTAATTAAGCATATCACCTTTTCTCAGATGGTTATAGAATGTGATAGTTGTTTTCTTTCTCTAGATGTCCTTACTTGGACAAATGAAAAATTGGCATGCTTTGCTGGGTCTCAAACATGTTGAAATTTCATTGGTCTGTGAAATCCAAAACTTTCCCAAATAGATTTGACATGGATTTATTGTTCCAAGAAGGAAGATGTTGCAAGTAACAGGAAGTATTATTATCTACATTAATATGGTGGCTTAAAGAACAAAGGATTTATTTCTCTCTTACATAATAGATCTGAGGTGAGAGGGCCAGATCAGAGGGCAGCTTTACTCCATATAGTCAGTCAGGACCTTGAGTTCCTTATATATAATTCCAATATGCTCCAGGGCCTTGACATTGCATGATTAGAGTGTATAGCCGGTTTCAGGCAGCAGGAAGGAAAGAGGTTATGTCTTAAGGCCTAAACAAGGAAGTAATACATGCCACTTTGCCTCTAATTCCATCAACAAAAACTTAATCGCAGGGCCAAACCCAATTACAGGGTACTGAGAAATGTAATATTGACATGTGTCCAGAAATAAGACAAGGCCAAACCCAATTACAAGGTACTGAGAAATGTAATATTGACATATGCCACAACTACTGAGCCTGTGCTCTGGAGCCTGTGAGCCACAACTACTGAGCCCGTGTGCCACAACTACTGAAGCCCATGCACCTAGAGCCCATGCTCCACAATGAGAGAAACCACTGCAATGAGAAGCCTGTGTACCACAATGAAGAGTAGTCTCCGCTCGCCGCAACTAGAGAAAGCCTGTGCTCAGCAACGAAGACCCAACACAGCCAAAAATAAAATAAATTTATTTTTAAAAAAAGATAGTTATTTGCATAATTAGTTTATGTGACCATTTCGTACTATGAGCACACAAGATTTGCTGTGATGTTGCTAGCATTTTGAAATACATTTAGACTCTAGCACTTGTAGGTGAACTGTTAGAATCACTTTTATTAACAGATTTAAAGAAAAAAATTTTATAATCATCAAAACGGGGTTTCAAGGGGTGACTTCAGTTAGACCTTAACTTACTTTGTATGCCTTTTTTAAGAGTAGGATTTTAAAATTAAAGTTTAACATATATTCATAAACCGTAAGTATAGCTTCATACATTTTTACAAAGTGAACATACAGGTGTAACCTCCACTAGATTAAGACATAGAGCAATATCAGCATCCTGGAAGCGCCCCTCATACCCCCACCCCATAATGCTATCACCCCACCCCTATCAAAGATAATTTCTATTTGGAGCTCCATCAGCATATATTAGTTTTGTCTGTTTTAGAAACTTATATAAATGGAATTATGCATATATATTCATTTGTGGCTGGCTTTTTTGCTCAACGTTGTGTTTGTGAGATTATCAATATTGCTGCGTGCAACAATAGTTTGTTATTTCTAATGTCCGTATAGTACTCCATTATATGTGTGTATTAGTTGGGGTTCTCCAAAGAAACAGAAGGAATAGGATATAAATAGGAAGAGAATTATTATGAAGAATTGACTCACGTGATTATGAGGGCTGAAAAGTCTCACAATCTGCTGTCTGCAAGCTAGAGACCCTGGAAAGCCGGTGGTATAATTCCAGTCCAAGTTCCAGATCCAGGGGAGCTGATGGTGAAAATCTCAGTCCAAGGGCGGAAGACCAATATCCCAGCTTAAGCAGTCAGGCAGGAAGCAGAAGGGGTGAATTCCTCCTTCCTGTGCCTTCCTGTTCTATTAAGGCCCTCCATGGACTGGATAATGCCCACCCACATTGGGGAGGGCAGTCTACTTTACTGAGTCCACCAGTTCAAATGCTAATCTCATCCAGAAACACCCTCACAGACACACCTAAAAATAATGTTTAATCTGGGTAGCCCTTGGCCCAGTCAAGTTGACACATAAAATTGACCATCTCAATGGGTATTGAATAATTTATCCATTCTACTTTAGATGGATATTTGTGTTGTTTTTGAGTTTTAGATATTATGAATAAAGTTTTTATGAAATTCTTGAATCTGGTATATTGGAGCACATATATTTTGCACGTACGTTGGAAATATACCTAGGAATGGAATTGTTGGATCTTAGGGTGTGGATAGAATCAGCTTTGGTAGACACTGCCAATGAGTTTTCTGAAGTGGTTGTACAATATTTTTGTTGTATGTGCCTTTTTTTTTTTTTTTTTTTTTTTTGGTGGTACACGGGCCTCTCACTGTTGTGGCCTCTCCCATTGCGGAGCACAGGCTCCGGACGCGCAGGCTCAGCGGCCATGGCTCACAGGCCCAGCCGCTCCGCGGCATGTGGGATCTTCCCGGACCCGGGCACGAACCCGTGTCCCCTGCATCGGCAGGTGGACTCTCAACCACTGAACCACCAGGGAAGCCCTGTATGTGCCGTTTGATTCCAATATTAGTGAGAACTCTCGTTTGCAAATAAGAGATGCCCAGCTTGAAGTAGTTTAGGTAAAATTGGGAATGTATTGCTTCGTGAAACAAAACTGTTGGACACTGTGGTGGCTTTAAAAACATGTCCGTAAGTTCCTTAATGTGACTTTCTTCCAACGACTAAGGCAAAGTGATAGTTTGTGATTTTTGGAGACTATGTCATAAAAGCATTTTGATTTCCTCCTTGCTGTGTCTCTTGGATCAGTCACTCTAGGGGAAATCAGCTGCCATGTCTTTAAGACACTCAAGCAGACTATGGAGAGGCACGTGTGGCAAGAAACAGGCTTCCTGGAAAAAGCCATAGAGGAATTGAGGCCTCCTGCCAACAGCCATGTGAGTGAGCCATTTAAAAGCAATCCTCTGGCCTCAGTCAAGCCTTCAAATAACTCCAGTCCTTGTTGACATCTGAGTTCAATTACATTAGAAATTGTGAGCCAGAACTGTTTTGCTAAGCTACTTCTGAATTTCTGATCCACAGAAGCTGTGGGATAATAAATGTTATTTTAATTCATTAAGTTTGGGCATGTATTTTATACAGCAGTGTATAACCAATACAGAGAAGAAAAAATAGATGGAATGTCACAGAACTTCTCTCTTGTCTAATTCTACTTACCTGTTTTTTGGCTTCATTCTCTTGACTGACTCCTTCAAGAGGCTATGTCACATCTTGATAAACGGAGTCTCTGCCAGCTCCAATTATAAAATGCCAGAAAAGTCTTCGATTAGCATTGCAGTGACAGCCCCCAAATTTGTGCCTTCCCTTACAAAGTGAGAGGTGTCACTGGGAAATGTTTGTGCCTCCTCTTACAAAGTGAGGGATGTCACTGGGAAATGTTTGTGCCTCCCCTTACAAAGTAAGGGGTGTCACGGGGAAATGTCTGTCCTGCTAAGAACTACGTTTTCTTGCATCTGAGTAAGCATATGCAAATACTTCTCATCAGTGGAAAGTGCATGAAAATGATGTGTATTACATCCAGACCAAGATATTTATGAAGTGCTGTGCTTTTCCATGTCATCTCTTCCTGTTTCCATCAGCTGGATCCAGAGTATTTTAAAGGCTTGGGAGATTATTGAAGAAGCCTAGTTTCCTGAATCTCTGTGTGGAGAAAAGTCCTCCACTGACCAGGGATACCCACTGGTTGTACTGTGATGTGATTGAGAAATCAAATTCTGTAGATTAAGCCATTGATATTTGGCTTTATTCATTACAGCAGACATCATTACCCATCTAATAGGCCAAGGTCCTGAAGCAGTACTAGATTTGGTCTAGCCTGGGTCATTTCAGTCTTTGTAGTGTGAAGTATGGAGTCTGATACCAAGAGAGGGGAAGTAGATGGGCTGGACTACTACAATTAACCTACATTTACTTTAGAACAATGAAAATTTTTGCTTCTACCCATAGATAAATAAATTATTGTTCTAATTTTCTATTATATTGCCAATATTATGTTTAACTTTTTAAAAGTGCATGTCTATTGTCACATATATTTCACAGTAATATAAACAAGTGTATAAATTTGAACATTCTATAGAGGTTTAAAATTTAATAATTGCCCCTAACCCTTTCCAATTACATTTCCTTGAGGTATCCAATGATACTCTTCTCTATTCCTATTGTAACATTAAAAAATCCTTATTTAGTATCCTTCCTCCCTCCCTTTGACAAAAATGAGATCACATCACACATATTACATATTATGCTTTCATTTGAATAAAAGTATAGGGGCTTCCCTGGTGGCGCAGTGGTTGAGAGTCTGCCTGCTGATGCAGGGGACACGGGTTTGTGCCCCAGTCCGGAAGGATCCCACATGCTGCGGAACGGCTAGGCCCGTGGGCCATGGCCCCGGATCCTGCGCGTCTGGAGCCTGTGCTCTGCAATGGGAGAGGCCACAGCAGTGAGAGGCCCGCGTACCACAAAAAAAAAACAAAAAACAAAAAACCATGAACGTCTTTGATAGCTATACAGCATTCCATAGTATGGGCATACTATAATTTATCTAGTCATTCTCCTATTGGACATTTCAGTTGTTTCAAGTTTTGGTTAATATAAACAATATTGTAATAAACATCCTTTTATGTATATCCTTATATATTGAGGTTTATAAATCTGTAGGAAAGATAGCCAGAGGTGAAATTATTGGGTCACATAATACATACACTTTGGGCCTCTCACTGTTGTGGCTTCTCTGGTTGCGGAGCACAGGCTCTGGACACACAGGCTCAGCGGCGATGGTTAACGGGCCTAGCCGCTCCGCGGCATGTGGGATCTTCCTGGACCGGGGCACGAACCCGTGTCTGCTGCATCGGCAGGCGGACTCTCAACCACTGCACCACCAGGGAAGCCCCTTGAACATTTTTTCACGTGCCTGTGGCCATGGAGTAAGGTCTATTGAAGTCCTTTGCCCATTAAAGAAATCTTTTTGTCATTGGGTTGTAGGAGTTCTTTACATATTCTAAATATTAATCCCTGCAGATACATCAATTGCAATATTTTCTCCCATTCTGTGGGTTGCCTTTTCACTCTGTTGATAGTGTCCTTTGATGCATACAAGTTTTTTTAGTTTGATGAAGTCCAGTTAACCTATTTTGTTCTCTTGGTGCCAATAATTTTGGTGTTATATCCAACAAACACATTTTTTTACTGGCAGAATTACTCCAGGAGAAAAAGCATTCATTAACTTGTGATAAAAAAGAAAAACAGTTCCTGATGTTTGGAAACTGATCTGATGTTCATAGCTAAGCATCAATGTTATTTCAAACTAATCTGGCACAATTTAAAGCATGTTGGCCTCCTGTGGGAATAAGGAATCTCATAGAACATCAAGATCAGACAAATTCACTATGCAACACAAAATACCAAAGATTCCCCTTTTGCTAAATGAATGAATGCTACTTCTTTACCAATTTCAGCTTTATCCCCACTTCGGTCAGCCTTCTCTATAGTTAAAATTTATTAAGGTACCCAATCACAGAATTGCCCTGTTTCCTGACAGCACCCAAGATAGGGCAAACCTCATCTTCCTTAGGCCCTCCCCGAAATTACCCACCAAAGCCCAAATCCTGTAAGAGGTTCTTTCTAACACTCTTTTATTGAGCTGCCAAATGGTTTCCTACAGTGTTCATTTTCCTGAGCTGTAACAAGAAGTCCATCAACTGCAGGTTCCTGGTGGGTTTTGGCTGAAGGGCATTGACATTTACTAAGAGGAAAGTTAGAGCCACCCTTTGTTAACCACTTCTCAGCCCTTGTAAAAGATACTTCTTCATGACTTAAATCATTAGCTAAAATGAAATTTTATAGCTGTGGATTTAAATTATTACCCTAGTTTTGTTCTCAGGTGTGATTTGTATATAAATATGTATTTTATGAATGCCGTAGGCTGCAAGTAAAGGAAAAAGTCCCTAACAGTGACTAAACAAAAAGGATTTTCTTTTCTCACATGGACAGTGTTTCTAGAGGAAGGCAAGCTGTTGGCATCTGTTTGTTCCTTAGACTCATCTCCTAATAATTCCACAAACAGGTGAGAAGGAGACAAACAGCCCCTAACAAGTGAAGAAACTGTCCTGTCACTATCATTTAGGCCTTACTGTTGCCAGGAGCTGATCTGGCACTCATAGCTCAGCCTTGGTATTCTGTTGAACATAACAATTGCACAGAATGCCAACATGAAACAAGGTTACTCTCTGACTGATGGGTCAAGACCAAAACAAGACCATTCCGTAATTATACCTGAACTCAGACAAAAACAAGAATATTGTCCAAACCGGGACTTCCCTGGTGGTGCAGTGGTTAAGAATCTGCCTGCCAACGCAGGGGACATGGGTTCGAGCCCTGGTCTGGGAAGATCCCACATGCCACGGAGCAGCTAAGCCCGTGTGCCACAACTACTGAGCCTGCGCTCTAGAGCCCATGAGCCACAACTACTGAAGCCTGCGTGCCTAGAGCCTGTGCTCCGCAACAAGAGAAGCCACTGCAAGGAGAAGCCCACGCACTGCAATGAGTAGCCCCCACTTGCTGCAACTAGAGAAAGCCTGTGTGCAGCAGCAAAGACCCAACGCAGCCAAATATAAATAAGTAAATAAATTTATTTAAAAAAAAGAATATTGTCCAAACCACAAAAAATGACCAAACATCCACTTATCTTAGCTAATATGAGTGAGGGCTGCTTCTTTACCAATTACAGCTTCAACCTCACTTCGTTCTTTCTGCCTTCTAGATAAAGTTTATTAAAATACTCAGTGAAATTCTCACAGCAGCTAATGTATAGAAAAGTCCCTCTTAAACCCCTGAATCACTTAACACAAGGCCAAATACTATAGTAAGTTCTTTCTAACACCATCTTAATTTGACACCCCTTAGGGTGTGTTCTGCTTCATTGCAGCCAACCAGTAATTCCAACTTTAGGTGTATTCCTGGTGGTCTTTGACTGAAGGGCATTGACACAGGTCATGCTGAGTCTCATCCCTATGCTTTTTCTCACATTTGTTCTGAAACCCCTTCTGTCCTGTGCATTCAGATCGACCTCAGTTTTCATATTTATTACCAGTTGATCTAGTTTCCAACAATCCAAATCAGTGCTACTCCAAGAGTGCTCTGCGATTAGTGGTTGCCTAGGGTGTTAGGGGTGTGGGGGGAGTGACTGCTAAATGGTTACAGAGTTTCCTTTTGGAGTTATAAAAATATTCTAAAATTGATTGTGGTGATGTTCCACAACTCTGAATTAAGAAAAGCCACTGAATTATACACCATAAATGGGTGAATCGTATGGTGTGTAAATAATTTCTCAATAAAGCTCTTAAATTTTTTGTGGTCTGGAACTGGTACCTGCCTACCACTACGCAAGTGCAGAAACTGAGAGAAATTTGATGCTTTTCTAGCATTCGATAGTTATTCCATACACGTTGAACATAAATAAAAATCTGGACGTGTCTTTTCCATGTTTAAGTTTTCAAATTTCACTTTTCTAAGTATTCATTTCTACTGTATATTATAAAAATATCAGTCTTCACGGACTGGGAGAAAACCTCATATAGTTGAGAAACACGTGCCCTAAGGACCTATAACTTCAAGATGTGTGGCCCGAGTGTCTCAATGAGGAACTACAATACCCAGAATTCCTACCAAATGCGTAAGCGACGTCTATTCCGCCGACCTCGCCGCGACGTGCCCTTGGGCGTGTAGTGCGTGCCTCTGGTAGTGCACGCTGTGTTCGCCCGGCCTCTTTTCATGGTTTGGGGACGGACACCACGAGAGGTAAGGTGATGTCTTTCGAGGAAAGGCTAAAAACTCTGGGATATGAGGGAGGCGTGAGCGACACAACCGAGCCTGTTGCGTCCCTTGCTGGGAGACGTGGAATAGGCTGGAGTTCTGAGCCCTCGTAACCAGGCTTAACCGCGATCCATCAGAAAAGTTCTCTGGCGTTGAAGGAAAAACTTGCCCGCAGGTCCCGGCCGGCTGGCGGCGATAGGTTTTCTTTTTAATCAGAGCACATTCTCGGGCCGGGACCCTGGGTTCGGCTGAGAAACGGAGGCTTTCATCCGGGTATTGGATTTCCCGGAGCGCGGAGGACTAGGGCAGGGCTGATCCCTCTCCCAGCCAGGACCGGGAGACCAAATTCATTCGTTCAGCTCCACTGTGTGCCAAGCGGGGAGGATGCCTGCCATTTGCCAAGGGTGTCGTTGTGTATCCTGCACAATACCTGTTCACGGCGGGTAACCTATCTGTCATTTATAGTCCCAAGGCCCCTCCTTTGGTTAAGTCACTTCCCCAAGGTCACTTAGCTGGGGACTTGACACCTTGGTATTGTAACCAGTGGGTTCTTTCCACTTTCAGATGTGAATAGGCAGGAGACTCTGCTTTGTGCAGAGTTTTTTGTGTATGTGTGTGATCCAAGTCGGCTTGGGTCGGGATGCTGTACAGATTGTCACAAAGTAGTCAATATTGTCTCATCGTTTTTTCTTTGGCCTAGCCATAGGATTCTGAGGCATACTTTTAGTGTTGGTTTGTTAATGTAATGAGGATGTTCAAGTTGAAAGAACTGGGTGGTTGTCTCAGCTTCATTAGTACTAGAGTAGTTTTTTTTAACCTTTTTGAACCTAGCTTTTCTCTGTAAAATGCAAATGATAGCATCTACCTGGCAGGTTAATTGAGAGAATTTAATGGGATAACGTATTTTAAAAGTCCTTTGTAAAATGTTGCAGCAGTGTTAGATGATAGGATTTTAGTCCCAGCTTTTCTAACCATTGTTTCTCAACTAGAAATATAGACATTTATAATATATTTTAAAAACAAATTATTCTTTTTCTTTATTGTTTTTGGTTCTCCTGTTGCATCACTACGCAACTACATTACTTGATTTCTTCATATGTCCTGATTGGGCTTTAATCATCTCATTTATTGCTTAAAACCTACTTAAGGTCAATAGTGATTAAACTGTTTGAGTTCTTTTAGTGTACAAGGAGAAAGGAGCGAGAAATTATCTTGAAAGCAAATATACCAGAAATCATCCCTCTGAAAAAAACATTTTTTATTATGGCTCTGAATTAATGGCTACTCTTCGTAGAAACTATAAAGGCAAAATGTTTATTTATTGCAGTTTTATTCCTCTATTTAAAAAGATGCTTCTTTCTGGGTTGGGATTTTTTTTTTTCCCTTCTGCTTTTATAGTCAAATTTGAAAACTTCATGTTAAGTGTCAGATTTATCATTTTTAAAATGGAGTGTGGGGGGCTTCCCTGGTGGCGCAGTGGTTAAGAATCCGCCTGCCAATGCGGGTCGTGGGCCTCGAGCCCTAGTGCCGGAAGATCCCACATGCCGCGGAGCAACTACGCCCGTGTGCCACAACTACTGAGCCTGCGCTCTAGAGCCCGCGAGCCACAACTACTGAAGCCCGTGTGCCACAACTACTAAAGCCCACGAGTCTAGAGCCCTTGCTCTGCAACAAGAGAAGCCACTGCAATGAGAAGCCTGTGCACCGCAACAAAGAATAACCCCCGCTCACCGCAACCAGAGAAAGCCCGCACATAGCAGCGAAGACCCAATGCAGCCAAAAATAAATACTAAAATAAAATAAATAAATAAATAAAATAGAGTGTGGAAGGAAACCCCTTTTCCTGGATATTTAGTTGTGGATTAAATCCTGCTCTCAGGTTCAGGCTAAGAACAAAGTGTGTAATTAATGGAGGAAAAGCTTGTTATTTTAATTAGAATTTTGGAATTTGATAGTTATAACTCTGTTAAACTGATTTCTTTACAGAAATTGCATATTGGAATGGGATTTGGAGTCATGATAATGGAAGCAAGCTAAATGAAGGAAAAACAGTTATTTTTATACCAGCATATTGCACCTGACTGCTAGTTGCAAATGGTTTTCTTTACATAAGAAAATTTGTGATATAAATGAAAAGATAGTTTTTTTTCCTAGACTGATTGTTTACAATATGCTTCGCCTAAGAGCTATTTGTCCATTCTCCTGGAGAGTGTTTCAGTTTCGACCCTTTAGTTTCGAACCATTACTTAGTCGGATGAATAAGTGTACAGATGAAGAGCAAATATTTGATCTTATTGAAAAAAACAAAGCCATACTTTCAGAAAAGCAAGTGGCATGTGCACTCAGTATGCTTTGGCAGTTTCAAAAGCAGAAGACCAGCTTGTTAAAAAATGTGGAATGTATCAGAGACCATCCCCAATTTCTTACTCTTCATAATTTAGCTACAACTAAAATGGAATTCATGAATGACAATACCTTGGTGAATGTGTTATACATCATACAACAGTAAGTAATGTACTTTTAGATTTTATAGAAATGATTGTAGTTTATTTTTATATTTAATTTTCTAAAAAGCTCTAAACGGAAAAAAATGTTTTTTTCCCTTTTTCCTGATAAGCTAATTTTTTAAATTTAATTTTAATTTTATTTATTTTTGGCTGCATCAGGTCTTCGTTGCTGCGCGCGGGCTTTCTCTAGTTGTGGCAAGCGGGGCTACTCTTCATTACAGTGCGCGGGCTTCTCATTGCAGTGGCTTCTCTTGCTGCGGAGCACAGGCTGTAGGTGAGCAGGCTTCGGTAGTTGCAGCACGGCGGGCTCAGTGGTTATGGCACACGGGTTTAGTTGCTCTGCGGCATCTTCCCGGACCAGGGATCGAACCCGTGTCCCCTGCATTGGCAGGTGGATTCTTAACCACTGAGCCACCAGGGAATTGCCCTGATCATCTAATATTTTAAAGATATTTAAAGGATATTTAAAGGATATTCTTTGATTATGGTAATCATTTCACAGTGTATATACATATCAAAACATTATGCTGTACAACCTAAATATATACAATTTTTGTTAATCATATATCAATAAGGTTGGGAAAAAATTTAAAAAGAAAAGAAATTTTACATCATTCTCAAGGGAATCCAGCCTTCAGAAGAGCTGGATGCCCTAAATGAAGAATTGAGCAGCTATATAAAGGGAAAAAGGACACAAAAGTTAAAATTAATCTGTTTGTTAGTCTCATTGGTGAAATTATCCAGGGTGCAAGGGCCATTTAAGTAGCTATAGATGTCAGCACTGTATAAAGCAGAGATACAGTTGTTTTTATTAGGGTGTCAGCGTATACAAGAAAGGGGCTTAAGGCTTTACTTATTCTGGTGGGCGGTGTTAGACTAAAAAAGAGTGACATCCCTTTTTTGGTGATCTTTCTCAGATTTGCAAAGTTTTTTCTCTGAGGTACTTCGTGGGATGTGTATGATAATCAGTTTTGTTTTCTCAGTGGTCATATTAGTTTGGAAAATGCTGAATCAGACGAAATTAAACAGATCTTTATTGGACTTCAGAGCATTCAGAGCCTGCAGGACTCTTCAATATACATATGCTAATGTATATTGTGAACCTTTCAGTGGGGATATTTTCCAAACTTACTTATCCACAAAACATTGTGTTGAACACCTCACAAGAACACTGCACAGATGGAGAAATGCTGCTTCATGGTGATTTGCCCCCAAACCGCATTTCTGTGTATCCCTCCTAAGTCATATTTTAGTGAGGAAAGGATTTTAAGAGTAAAATATAATTTTGTTTTCAAGTTTTTAAAATAGCATGTAGTTTGATTTTGTTTCATGACTCAACCTGAAAGTCTTTGACTTTTAGGAGAAAAAATAACCTAACCTTAACATTATAAAGATGTTGAAATCGGTTAAAAAGATTTTTATATGTACAACATATAATATATATTGCTTAATTATATATAGAAAATATCCATTGTTAGTGAAGGTATATGCTTTGCATTGTTAGTGAAGGAACTGCCATATGCTTCTGGTGGTATAATATGTATCCAGAACTATAAAAATGTCCTCGGACCCAGTAATTTTGCTTCTAAGATTTATCCTAAGAAAGTAATCTGAGATACATGTAAAGATTCTTGGGCTTCCCTGGTGGCGCAGTGGATAAAAATCTGCCTGCCAATGCAGGGAACACAGGTTCCATCCCTGGTCTGGGAAGATCCCACATGCCGCGGAGCGGAGCAACTAAGCCCTTGCGCCGCAACTACTGATCCTGTGCTCTAGAGCTGGTGAGCCACAACAGCTCTAGCCCACGTGCCTAGAGCCTGTGCTTCGCAACAAGAGAAGCCACCGCAATGAGAAGCCCACACACCGCAACAAAAAGTAGCCCCCGCTCTCCACAACTAGAGAAAGCCTGCGTGTACCAATGAAGACCCAAAGCAGCCAAAAATAGATAAATACATAAATAAATTAAAAAAAAAAAGTTTCTTGTACATGGTTATTCATCCCAACATTGTTTATAATATTGAAAAACTAAGATCCTAGTAAGTTGGTGAATGTTTAAATGATAATTTATTCACATAATTAATAGTACACAACCACCAAAAATTATGTTTTGAAGAATATGTAATGATATGGGTAAAATGTCCACAATATAATGTTAACTTACTGAAAAAGGCAGGATATAAAAATGTAAAAGAAATATGTATATGTCTTTAAGTATGTAGAAAAATAACTGGAAAGAAATGCTCCAAGTTAATGATGGTGGATATTTATGAGTAGCAGAGTTATAAATGATTTTTTATTACCCACTTAAAGTTTTTCTTTATTTTACAGACTTTTTCCTATAGAAATATTTTTTGCGGTCAGAGCAAAGTAGTACGTGTTAGGTGTACTTTTAACATAAAATATATCATTGAACATTTTTATTGTTCAGTGGAGGTCATTGAAATGTACAGATAAAAGGACGAGAAGGGCATGGGATAAAGTATAGGGGTTTATTAGATTGTACCAAGAAATCAGAATACTGAAATGAGACCAGACCAGAAATAAGGACTGATTGTGTAAGAATATAATAACTTGTGGTTTACTTTTGCATTATAATCCTTACTGCATGTATGTTTTTAATAATTTTAAAATGTTTCTGTATAGAAAATTATTTTCTCTTGATTTTATTGAGGTTTGGTTTTGAGGCCCATGACCCGCTAGTTGAAGCACTAGTTACAGAAGCATGGAGAAGACTGGAAAGGCAAGTACTTTGGGTTTTTCAACTAAGATCAGGGTTGTCCTTTTCAGGGTTAGCACAGTGAAATCTTATAGGGAAAGAATGAGGAGCTGCTGCCTAACTATCAAGCTTCATTGAAAAAAATGTATTTAAATTCAGTTTACTTGGAGGGGTTTTTGATCATGTAAAGTGTGTTTATTTAGCATGGTGAAATCTTGTAGGAAAAGAATGGGGAATGTGTTTTTTTCCTTAAGAGAGAAAGAAAAGTATTTCAAATATTCCCTATTTAAGGGTGTGGAATGTAGTGTGCTTTAAACATATATAATTAATCAAAATATAAATAGAGTCACTGCTATTCTTGGACTAGGCTTTCTGAATTTTCTTTTCTGAAAGAGTTCTGCTTCAGAAAGAAAAACATTCTGAGTGATAGGCTGTCAGTAAAAACCCTAGATGTTCAGGAGTCATAAAAGGAGAAAGAAGATACCAGTTCAGGAGAAAGGAAAGCTATATAACTGTTTAGCAGCATCTATAGGTACTTGTCTATCACTCCATCTTTATGAAGAGGCAGTGAGCAGAGTCTTAGAAGCTAACAGTGTCTTAGAAGCTTTCAGGTCCACTACTGTGGATAGTATCAATTCAGATCTCTTTTCCACTCTATACACAGCTATATCTTTAGCATATTGCCATAATCAATAATCATCTAGAACGGGGCATGACCAGAAATACAGCCGCCCCCTCCCCCGTCCCACACCCCACGTTCATGGGGAACCTGGTGCTAAACCATTGGTAGACGACCTACTTCTGGGTGGGGGGTTTCATAGTAGCAGAGCAGCTCCCTGCTGTGATCTATTGAAAGTCAGCCCTCAACACAAGGGTTTGTAAAAAAATAAAAAGAGAAAAAAAGAAAGCAAAAAAAGAAATAAACAAATAATTATCTAGAAAAATGTGAAATTTGTTCAGAGTATTATGAGTACAGAGAAGCCTATGGTATCCTATACTATATTATTTATGTTTTATAAGAATATATGAGAAGCTCTCCGTTTATAAAACAGCTGAGATAGTAGCAGAGCTCATTTTGGCTATTTATGAAAACTTTGAATATTTAAACCTAGGGGTTCTGGATAGCCAAGGTCCATCATTAGTAGAATAAAGCAAATGTTAGTGAGGAAAGGGAAAATCAAGGTGGGAAAGAGACAGGAGGAAAACCACAGAACAATGCTCCCTCTAAACCAAATAGTAACCTAGGGCAGAAGAGAAAGGATTGACTAAGATAAGAAACTATAGCTGTTTATTTGTATTTAGATGAGAGGAGCAGCATAAACTTTACAGCTCCTCCTTTGTAGCAGCATATGTTTAAAGCATAAACAATGGTAAATTCTTACAGTTGTAGTCTTATAAAGCTCTGTAGGCCTTTGTTGTGTGAGCTGGATTAAACAAGGTACCCACCAGATCTCTGGGCTTAGAAATTCCACATTCATTTACTGAATGGTGGTTTTAGTTAATCTTATTATCTAAACCTGTTTGTTTTCTCTCTCCATTTTTGCATGCTCTCTACCTGTAACTATCTTTTTGTTGAGGGTAAGGAGAATAATCTTAGTGCTTTCATGAGCAATTCAAACTAGTCTTCCCGCAGTATCCAAGGACAATTGGTTCTAGCATCCCCTCAGATACCAAAATCCATGGATGCTCAAGTCCCTTATATAAAATGATGTAATATTGGCATAAAACCTACAGACATCCTCCCATCTACTTTAAATCATCTCGATTAATTATAATACCTAGTACAATGGAAATGCTGTGTAAATAGTTGCTCAGCATGCAGCACATTCAAGTTGTGCTCTTTGGAGCTTTCTGAAATTTGTTTTTTAACTGAATATTTTCGATTTGCTGTTGCTTGAATCCGTGGATTTGGAACCCTTGGATACGGAGGGCCGACTCTACTGGGTCTTTGGGGGTTAAATTTGGTCATTGTTGATAATAGCTCAAAACTTTTTTCTTCAAAGCAGCATTAAAT
Source organism: Grampus griseus (assembly GCF_964374135.1). NCBI lineage: Eukaryota > Metazoa > Chordata > Mammalia > Artiodactyla > Delphinidae > Grampus > Grampus griseus. The sequence continues at coordinate 62,358,025 of NC_139001.1, forward strand.
GGTATGTGTATTACGTATCTTGAACAAATCAATTGTAGAATAGGTGCCTTTTTCATTTTGGTTTTACTCTCTACTACTTAAACAATTAAATTACAGATATGCAATTATACTTCCCAGTGAATCAGACATTTCTTTTTAATTTTTCTTAATTTCACAATAGCTCAGGTGATAATGACTTTGTTCTATGTGGTGTTTTTTTAATTTGTAGCAATACTTTTATTTTTTTATAATACTAAGTAATAAAATTTTTTAAACCCTAATTTGTATTCTATGTGTAGAGTTTCTAATAGAATCATAGAATAAATGTTAATTTCTGATTTTTTTATCGTCATGGTGGCCTATGATGTTAAATTTTTGTTACTATGGTAACTTAATTAAATGATTTTGCTATAATATCTATGAATTTGTTATATAAATATAATTTGTAATGATTCAAATAGAATAGATTATTATGAATTAACACTATATGGTGGATCATAGCAAGAATAATTAGCATGCATTTAAAATTCAAATTAAAAACCCTCTTTATTATGGAAGATTTTAAACATATACTAAAGTAGAGAAATTAGTATAATGAGCTCCTTTGTATGCATCATCCAGTGTCAACGATTACCAACAGATAGCAGTCTTGTTTTGTCTAGATCACCTCCAGTTCCCTCCCTACCCTTCAGTATAGTTTAAATTGTGGTATCATTTCATCAGTAAATACCTTAGTATATATTTCTGATAGACAAAAAACACTCTTTAAAAATATATATATAATCACCATGCCATTTTTTATACCTACGAAAATGAACAATTATTCCTTAAATTCCCTAATAACTGAGTTCAAATTTCCTTGATTGCTCTAAAAAAGGTCTTTTTGTAAGGCAGTTTGTTTAAATAAGTATCCAAACAAGGTTTACTGATTACATTTAGTCAAGATTTTCTCTGCCCTTTTTTTTTTTTTTTTTTTTGCGGTACGCGGGCCTCTCACTGCCGTGGCCTCCCGCTGCGGAGCACAGGCTCCGGACGCGCAGGCTCAGCGGCCATGGCTCACGGGCCCAGCCGCTCCGCGGCATGTGGGATCCTCCCGGAGAATGAACCTGCGCCCCCTGCATCAGCAGGTGGACTCCCAACCACTGCGCCACCAGGGAAGCCCTCTGCCTTTTTTTGTAAGTACTCATTTTATTAAAGGATATCGTTTAAAATTACACCAATCATAAGTATGCATCTTGATGAATTTTCACATACTGAAAATACACTTATACTTCTGTGTAATAGCACCAAGATCAAGACAAAGAATATCACTAGTTTCCCAGAAGTTTCTTTCATGCTCTCTTCCAATCACTCCCTACCTTCCTGCCCTAAGAGTGACACTCTCTTGGCTTCTACTACCATAAATTAGTTTTGCTTTTATAAAAATGAAATGCTGGGAATTCCCTGGTGGTCCAGTGGGTAGGACTCGGCACTCTCAACTGTTGTGGCCTGGGTTCAATCCCTGCAAGCCGTGCAGCATGGCCAAAAAACAAAAAGAAAAAAAAGAGCGAGAAATCATATAGTAAGAACTCTTATACCTAGTGTATTTCACTCAATATATTTTAAAGATTCTTCCATGATATTGCGCTATTTGTTATTTTTTATTGCTGTATAGTATTCTAGGAATATGTGCAATTTATTCACTGTACTCTTGATGGACATTGAGACTGTTGCTATTTAGCATTTAGTTTTTTGCTGTTACATATTATGCTGCTGTGCAGTTCCTTATGCTTGTCTTTTAGTGAATTCAAAGTCTTTAAAAATCTGTAACAATTCTCCTTCCTGCTCATTTGTCTTGCCATTTACTTGTTGAAGAAATCGAGTCGTATTTCCTATAGGAAAATTCTGAAGTTTTTCAAGCATGATTGTAGTAGAGGTTGTATTATTTGTTAATATACAACCTTGAGTTGAAATTGTTCTGTCCTCAAAAAATTAATATGTAAACGATTCAAACAATTTCAAGTGTTTTTTTTCCCTTTTTAAAATCTTCAAGTAGAATTTGGCTTTTTAACTCTTAGCCTGGGTTACTTTTATAATAATAAATAATCAACATTTTAGAAAAATTCATTTTATAGTAGTAATATATTAGTATTTTTTATTGCTTTTTATTTTATAACTGTGTATTATGTTTTAAGTGAAAATAAATGGTAATGATCCCCTTTGTATATTTACTTTAATAGGTTTGATATTAACATGCTGTCAAAATTTTCCTCTTGCCTGGCAGATCAACATTTATGTTTTAGTCCATTAATGGGAAAAATAGCTGATATTGTAAATAGGAACTTGGAAACGATACAGGACTTAAGGTAAATCTATGTAGGGGCTTTGTGTCATGGTGGAAAGATTCTGGGCTTTGAATGCACACACACTTAGACTTGCTAGTTCCTAACTATGTGACTTTATAATCTCTTGGAAGTTCACTGTCCTCATCTATACAACAGGTATAGTAGTATCTACTGTGCAATGTTGCTGTGGGAATTAGAGATGAAATATGTAAAGTATAACACAATGTTGTCAAGATTTGTGAATTTTCCTTACTTGCAAGCTAACATGTTTGCCTACCATCCTTACAACCTCATTTAACCTTAATTACCTCCTGGAAGGCCCTACCTCTAAATATAGTCATATTGCCAGCTAGGGCTTTAACATATAGATTTGGAGCGGGGGGGAACCATAGTTCAGTCTATAGCATACACCAGTGTTCAAAGCAGCATTAGTCATAATAGCCAAAGGGTGGAAACAACCTTAATGTCCATCAACAAATGATTGGGCAATCAACATTTGGTATATACCCACAATGGAATATCATTCAGCCTTAAAAAGGCGGGAAATTCTGATATATGTTACAACATGGATGAACCCTGAAGACATTACGCTAAGTGAAATAAGCTATACACAAAAGTACAAGTATTGTATGATTTCACTTTATATGAGGTACCTAGAGTAGTCAGATTCATAGGAACAAAGTAGAATGGTTGTTGCCAGGGGTTGGGGGAGGGGAGAATGGGGAATTACTATTTAATCGGTAGTTTTAGTTTGAGAAGATGAAAAAGTCTTGCAGACGGATGGTGGTGTTGGTTGTACAACAGTGTGAATGTACTTAATACAACTGAACTGTACACTTAAAAATGTTTAAAATGGTAAATTTTATATATATTTTCACACATACATGAAAGTAGCTTATAAAAGCAGAGACAATAAAAATCACTGTAAAGTAAATTTTTTTAACTTTAAAAAATTATTATAGACCCATTTGAGAATCTAATGAAATCTTTGGACATTTCCCCACTCCAAACTGCAATTACAAATATATATACAATTAAAAAAAATCGTATTCAAAGGGTTTATGATTAAACTAAATAGCAATGCTAGTTTACTAATTAATGTTAATTGGTACTAACATTAAACATTCTGATTAGAGAAGCCAAAGTATTGTATAACTGGGTTTTTAAAAAATAATTTGTTTTATTGAAAGAATTGAAGAAATTTTGAAACAAAAAAATGCAAACAGGCCCCCTATCCTAATGGTTGAGATATTCATGTCTTTTTTGTAGATTGTTTTATAATTATTATCCCCACATGTTTGTTATATATCTTACATTTTGCATTCTTTATTCATTATTAGGTATATTCTTATATTTAGAGTTTCTTGATTTTTGTATCATGTAAGAACTGTCTTTTGAAAGCAGAGACCTCACCTTTGTAATTTTGGTGTTTTCCACAGTGCTTAGAAGATTGATTTATGTTTCTTAAGAGTGTTTATTGAGGGAAGAAATATTCACATTCAATATTGTCCTACTGTTATATATTAATATTAATGTAGCCTGAAACATTAAAAAATATGAAATCATTAGTGAGAAATATTTTGCCAAGATTTTTACTGGTAAATTACAGATACACAGAGAGAGGAACAAAGCGAAGTCTACTTCCAAAAATATAGAATGAGACTTTCCATGTTGCATTCAATGGGCTGTTGGCCCACAGTGATTTCTGAGTAAATTTCACTAAAATATTTTCCTTCAAAGCATTTATCTATAGAACGAGATATTATACACACTAAAAAAAAATTATTTCAATTCTTTTTTGCCTAAAGGGGTTTGATTAGTGGGAGATCAGAGTTCAAGTCCCATTAGTATTTAAAAGAAAAATTTTGTTGTATAAAACCTATAATATTTTTATCAGTTCCTTTCCGTTTCTAAGCATTTAGTCTTAGAATTGCTCATTTTTCTTAGATAATGTAAAAATCTTTGCATCTTCTTCCTTTTCCAGGTGCTTGTCTGTTTTAATGGTCAGCATATCTTCTTTAATATCACAGCGTTTTCAAGAGCAACTAGTGAACAAAGCAGAGCAACTTTTTGACACCATAGATTCTTCCCAGGTCAACATTGCAAGAAGAATAGTACAGTTTCTTCGAAATATTAAATATAGTTATTACCCACTTTTGGAAAGGTGCAATAAAGTGTTTTTGAGCAATGTGAACCACCTTGATTTGGACTCCATAAGTAAAATACTTAGTCTATACCACTCTCTACAGTTTCATAGTTTTGAATTTCTTTTAATGACTAAGAAGAGGCTAACAGAATTGATTCCTCTGTTTGACCACCCAGCTAGCTTTGTAAAATTGTTTGTAACATTGGGACCTTTGGCAGGACCTGAAGAAGAGAAACAGTAAGTTCAGCTAAAAATACTTTACTTTTCTTGTTGAGAATATATAGAGCCTTCAAGCTTAGATCTTGCAGTTCTGGAAGCCAGAAAAGTCACTCCACTCAACTGTAGAAGGGAGAATTATCTCTTGTGCTCTGCTCCTTGATTCTTTCTCTGATTTTTCTAATTTACATCTCAAACTCTTAGTCTCCTACTGCTTTGAATGGGGGCCAATAATCCCCTGGTGGCCAACACAGCAGTGGATGTGGGAGAACATCATTTAAGTGCTATTCTCCCTTCTTAGGCCAGGTGACTGGCTTTACACAGAGAGATAAGACTCCCCCACCCCCAGTACAGAGTGTGGAATATTTAGAATTATAGTAGTCCTAACGATGGACCATTTTATGCTTTGGTGTCTTCAAATTCACCATCAAAAGCATTTATTATGCACATTGGTATATGTTCCCATTGTCAGGTTTGAGTGATTTTGGTCTGATTCCTATCTTTTAAGAATTTCCAGTTTTGCCAGATTTTTTTTTTTAACATCTTTATTGGAGTATAATTGCTTTACAATGGTGTGTTAGTTTCTGCTGTATAACAAAGTGAATCAACTATGCATATACATATATCCCCATATCTCCTTCCTCTTGTGTCTCTCTCCCCCCCTCCCTATCCCACCCCTCTAGGTGGTCACAAAGCACCGAGTTGATCTCCCTGTGCTATGCGGCTGCTTCCCGCTAGCTATCTATTTTACATTTGGAAGTGTATACATGTCCATGCCACTCTCTCACTTCGTCCCAGCTTACCCTTCCCTCTCCCTGTGTCCTCAAGTCCATTCTCTCTGTCTATTTTGCCAGATTTGATGTAGATAGAAATATTTGGGCTATAAAGATGAGCAAATATTAAATTAATACATGATTACTAGATATGAGCAAACAAATAAGTTTGATTCATAGATTCAGTTGAGCAGGGGTTCCAGGAGTTACGTAATAGAGGTATCTGCCTCATTTCTGTTAGCAAAGACTTCATGGAGAGTTTTATTTTTAAGAGTCCTTTGAATTTTATGAAGAAATTTAAGGGTACATTTTAAGAGACTATCAACATGGAAACAAGATGATTATTAAAAAATTTTTATTGGAATCTTTCTCTTTTTTTGTCACCATGCACTGTTAAAATCTTTTATGCCAAGGCAGTACAAAAGTTGAATTTAATTGAGTCCCTGCCTTCAAGGAATTTTTATTCCACTTGAGAGTGCAGAAATACGTAATTGAAATATGTAAATAGCATGACACTTCAACATAGTTTATGAGTAACTACTAAAATTAGTGATATAGATAGTAACTGCTGTGGGCAGACAGAAAAGTGAGAGAAAAATGTGGACTAAAATGGTTGGGAAAAGCTATGGGGAGAAGCTGGGTTTGAAATGTTTGATAAGGTTGGTGAAAAGGATGGTGTGGAACTATGTAGGATGAATAGAAAATGTATCTTTAGACTTCATTTTTAGGCTTGCCTTCTAAATTATTCTAAAAGACACACTTATATACTTTTATTACTGGATTACTTTGGATGGTTTCAAAATGGACCATCTTTGTAAATTTTCAGTTTATAATGTTATCGTAAGTAGTTAGTATATAAGATTTCTGTTAATATGCAGGTATATTGACTTCGTGGTCAGATCTTATTCAGTTTTAAAAAATTGGGGTAGAGTTGGAACATCAATTGTTAGTTCCTTAGCTCTCTAGCTAAAGTTCCTTAGCTCTCTAGCTAAGGTTTACAATGTTAGAATTATTAATTAACCAATTAATTTAAAAACATTTTATCTGTATTTTTTAAGAGATAGTTTAGGATTATAATGAGGCCTTAATTACTTTGAAGAAAACAATGTATTTTTCTTTATTTAATAGTATTTTGTATTATCCCCAGTTATGTGGGGAGAAAATTAGAATTATATATTGAATTCAGTTTTTCTTTCTATTATTTTCTATTTCTTACCTAAGAACTTATTTTTTAAAAAAATTTGTAAGCTAATCATCAGTTTTTCAACATAAAAATATTTTTCTTTGCTTCTAGACTTAAATCAACCATATTATTGATGTCAGAGGAGTTGACTAGCCAGCAAGCCCTGGCAGTGATGGGAGCCATGGAAGAGATGGAAAGCAGAAATTCACGTCTGATTAAAAAGTAATCTTTTCTGAAATTCATGGTGTTAAGTTTAGTTGACATTCATAAGTTACTATTTTTTTTTGAGAAAAAAACTTAGTTTTTTTTCCTGTAATCTTGGTTTTGAAGAACTACGGAATTAACATTTAAGTCATTGTTTATTTTCTAAATAATTTATTTTTCAAAATAGAGATTTTTAAATAGTTTATAGCATATTTCATTTCATTTGCTGCAGAGGATATAATCTAGGAAAGTGGAGAGCATAGAGCAGAACTGACTTTAAAAGGATGCAGAACAGTTAACATCTATATGAACTTGAATTGTTTCACACTACAGTTGTTACCTTGAAATCATACTGCCATATATTGCCTTTTTTGTTAACTTGACATTTAAGAAGAGACAAAAATACATGGTTCAGTTTGTGTATATTTATCTTTTCATTATCATAATATTATATATTCCTTTAAAAGATATTCCTTCTGCCCTAATTCTTCCAACTCATTGTCTCTTCGCATTTCCCATTGCTTTTAAGCATCTCCGTTAGAGGACCAGTGGATTTAAGGAAGAAAATTAAATCAGTTTTACATTTCTGTCATCATCTTGAGACAGTTCTTCAAGAACAGAAAACCTTGTGTCATTCATTGCTGTTTCTCCAGCACAGAGCATGTCTGGCATGAAACAGCTCCTCAGTAAAAGTTTAATAAAAGTACATGAATGAACTGGTTATAATACATGTTTTATCATTCTTTTTAGAATTGCTTCAATTCTGTATAAACATTTGGATAACTATAAACCAGTAGAGTTATTGAGGATAACTCAAGCATTGATTTTTCTACATTTTCAAAGTAAAGAGCTTTTTGTGAAACTCAGAGAATTGCTGCTTAGGTAAGATTAAAATAGATGTGTTTAAGTCTTTCGCTATTGTTTTTTTATTTCTTTATTTCACTGTTTGTTTTCTTTATGTATAGAGTTGTTGGAAGTTTTTTTTTTTTTTTTTTTTTGCGGTACGCGGGCCTCTCACTGTTGTGGCCTGTCCCGTTGCGGAGCACAGGCTCCGGACGCGCAGGCTCAGTGGCCATGGCTCACGGGCCCAGCCACTCCGTGGCATGTGAGATCTTCCCGGACGGGGTCACGAACCCGTGTCCCCTGCATCGGCAGGCGGACTCTCAACCACTGCGCCACGAGGGAAGCCCAGAGTTGTTCGAAGTTTTGAAAGCAGAAATGGGTAGGTTATTAAAAATGTTAAAGACACTCATCTCCCCGCCATGCCCATTTTGCCAGTGCTTGTGCTTGATATATTTTGAAATGGAAATGAGGTCAGTGGGGTGATGAGTTCCCTAGGTCGTGAATACACAAAGCCAAGCCATTCTCCTTTCCTGCTGGGATGGAATAACCATGAAAAGATTGGAGCTGCTGAAGAAGGCAAAACTCCATTTGGGAGTGCTCACATTTGGGGGCCTTTAGTCTGCTTAGTTGCCTGTTTTAAGGCATATTAAGTTTTTAAATTCGAAATTTTAAAAATAAAATATGTGGGGGTAATGTTAGTGAAAAAGTGTTTTCATACAGATTTTCCCTTTATAATTTTAAAATTTCTGCATTTCTATGGATATAGCGTTAATATTTCAACTAAGAAGTTATTCAGTTTTCCATTGACTTTGCATTATGCTAAAATGGAGTTTTCCATTAAAAATTTTTATTTTAAGGATCAGAATAATGAATGAAATTAAAAGCAGATTAACCTTTTTCCCCTCCATTTTTCCATACTAGTTTGCTTTCTTACTGTGATTTTTGAAAGACCAGGCATGAGACTCTATGCTGTAATCGAAAGAGTGACATATAATTGAAAATGATTTTTACTATAATAAGGTGATATCCATTATGCTTAAGATTTGGTTTTGTTTTTTTTTTTGCGGTACGCGGGCCTCTCACTGTTGTGGCTTCTCCCGTTGCGGAGCACAGGCTCCGAACGCGCAGGCTCAGCGGCCATGGCTCACGGGCCCAGCCGCTCCGCGACATGTGGGATCTTCCCAGACCGGGGCACGAACCCATGTCCCCTGCATCGGCAGGCAGACTCTCACCACTGTGCCACCAGGGAAGCCCTATGGTTGAGATTTGAACTGAAGACTAAGAGGTAGCACTTTATCAGATGAGAATTTTGCATGTTAGATGTGGTATAAGAAGATTCACTGTTTTCTTAAAGAAATAACTTTCTTCTCAAGATGATTGAGTACAGGACTATTGTGTCTTCACCCTTTCCATATTTAACATGAACTTTCACAAAGCCTCTATTAAGAATTTTATGTTCTAAATTAGATATAAACTGGCCCAGCAACATTACTTATTTGGTCAGCATGATCTTTTTTAAAAGATTAAATTACGAAATACTGTTTGCCTACAGGTATGCTTACAGAAAAATAAGATAGGAGTGGGAGCATCACAGGTGATTTCACTTTACCTGTAATGTTTTTATCTACTTTATTAAAAAACTTGAAGCAAATATGACAGTGTTGAGGTTTAGTAATTCTTTTTTTTTTAAGAAGTTTTTTTTAAAAAAATTATTATTTATTTATTTTTGACTGCGTTGGAACTTCGTTGATGTGCGCGGGCTTTCTCTGGTTGCAGTGAGTGGGGGTTCTCATTGCCGTGGCTTCTTTTGTTGCAGAGCACAGGCTCTAGGCGCGAGGGCTTCAGTAGTTGTGGCACGCGGGCTCAGTAGTTGTGGCTCACGGGCTCTAGAGCACAGGCTCAGTAGTTGTGGCGCACGGGCTTAGTTGCTCCGTGGCATGTGGGATGTTCCTGGACCAGGGATTGAACCCGTGTCCCCTGCATTGGAAGGAGGATTCTTAACCACTGCACCACCAGGGAAGTCCAAGTTTAGTAATTCTGAGTAGCGAGAGCCCTTACATATCTCTGTAATTTAAAATTTTAACCCTTCCCCCTCTTCAGTGTTGAGTGTGTGAAAGAACACAATCTGATTAAAATAGTTCACATAAGCGTTTGTATAAATAGCTCCTGAAACCATTTGGGGAACCCAGGGAGTTGATGTGCTGGAATAATATGTTCTTTTTAAAAAAATATATTGAAATATAATCTACATAAAATATACGTATCCCCTCCACATTACCCTACTCCTTCCTCCTTCCCCCTCCTTCTACAGGTTAGCTACTATCCCTGCTTTTACTGCAGAGATTAGTTTTGCCTGTTCAGTGCCTGGCTTCTTTTGTTTAATATTTTATTTATGAGGTTTACCTCATAATGTTTTTGCTGTATACTCTAGTAAGAATGTAACAATTTTTTTTTAGTCTGTTCTAATGTTGACAGGTATTTATTTCCACTTTTTGGCTATTGTAAATATTCCTGTTATGATACGTATTCTCACATGTATCTTTCAGTGAACATATGTGTGCATTTCTGTGGATATTTACCAAGGAGTATGATTGTTGGTTTGTAGGTTATACATATGTTCATCTTCAGTAGATCCTGCTAAACAGTTTTCTATTTTTTTTTTCTTTTCTTTTTTTAACAGTTCTCTGACTAGGGGTTGAACCCGGGCCACGGTACTGAAAGCCCGCAATCCTAACCACTAGTCCACCAGGGAACTCCAAATAGTTTTCTAAAGTGACTGTGCCAGTTTATATTAGCACTAGCAAAATGTGAGCATTCCTGTTACTCCATATCCTCACCAACACTTGGTATTTTTTTATTTTCTAATGTTAGCCTTGGTGGTGGATTTGTGGTAGTATTGTAAACACAATTGCATATGTAAGTTTTGGAAGCTGAGGAACCACCATAAGGAAAAACATGAATGGAGGTTGGCAGATTTGTGTCTGTTGGGGGTTTATTTTCAGACAAGTATCACAAGATTGGCAAATACTGAGAGTTCCTATCCCTTGGTCAATTCTGCAAACAGATGTAGCTCTTGGGGACTTTCTTTTCTTTATATAAAATAGTATATTAACTTTTTGTGGTTATAAGAATAAAATAGTCATTTAGTACTTACTGAGTACCTACTTTGTGTCAGGCAATGGACCAAATATTATATGAAAATAATTTTGAGATCCTTTTGTACTTCATAAGCATGATGATTGGGCGTTCACACTATTGCGTGAGATGTGCCTCCCTCAAACCTGTTATGATGTCAACATGTGACCCATCTGATGTGAAAAAAAGTCATTTTGAAAACAGAGAAAAGTATAAAGAAGAAAATAAAAATCATTTGTAAGCCCTTTCATCTACGGTCAACAGTTTGGTTTATTTCCTTGTGGTATATACTTACATTTTATATCTGTATCTATATCTATATGCTTTCTTTTTCCATAGTTGAGAGTCATGAACGTGCAGCTTTGTATTCTTCCTTCTCCAACCCCCGCACTTAACCTTAACAGCACTTTCCTACATCATTTAAAACTATTTGTAAATGTTTTTAGTGATTGGATATTACCCATCATATGATTTGTACCATAATTCTCTTAACTATTCCCCATCATTGGGTATGTAGACTGTTTTCAAATTTTAGCCACATAAAAAATATGATTAATAACATAACATAAATTTTTGCCTGCATTTTAGATTATTTTCTTAGGCTAGTTTACTAGACAGAGATTGATCATGTCAAATGATATGATTACTTTTAAAGTTCTTAAGCTACTACTAAATTACTTTCCAGAAAGTTTGCACCAACTTTTTAAGTTTACTGTTAGTGAATGAGAAAGCCTGTATCAATGCACCCCTGCTAGCATTGAACATTATCATTATTTTAATATGCTAACTTAATATTTTTAAAAGTAACTCAGTTTTGTTTTAATTTATATTTGATTATCTCTTCCAACACTTCTAACCCTAAAGATTCTTTAAAAGCTCCCAGTTTTTAATTTGTATTTTAACAACTGCTGTCCTGGTGGTAGGGCTTTTACCATACGGGTTTGGGAAAGGAGGAATGGAGAATGGGGTCAATTGAATGCGCTGTTATCCTGTTTTTGTTTTTTTAAAGCTGGGCTTCTTATGTAGCAGAAGAAAGAAGGGAATCACTATTACTGAGTGGTCACTCTTTGCCTGTTCTAGGTCATACCAGCTCCTGACAGGTCACATCAGAAATTCAGTCCAAGTTCCATCTCCAGCTGCAGCACTGCAGACATTGTTCTGACACTGACGTTTTGTTTGTCAGGGACTATTGTTTTATTTTTGCATAAAAAATTGGGGCAGTGCTTTAGAACATCTTAAGGCTTCCCTTAGTAATCCTTTAAGAGGCTGTCATCTTTGAATTTATCCAACCCTTCTTAAATTAACTTATATTTTAAGCCTATCACACCTATTAATTGTAATAGTAATTATATATTCATATTTTAATATTTATATGTGTATTGGTTTTTTTGCTGATGTATTAATTTTGTTCTTTTCATTTTTCCCTCTTTATAGTTATTTGAAAGTCAGTGTCATACCTAGTGAGATTTCCCTCCTGGTTTGTGCTCTTTCGATGCTTCCTTCTCCTCACTTAGACGAAGCAAGGATATCTCAAATTGAAGCAGTTTTACCACAGTGTGACCTAAATGACCTGAATAGTTTTGCCACATCTGTTTTAAGATGTATTCAGTTTGATCCCATGTATCGGAATAATACTCCTGGGAAACAGTTGAAACTACTTCAAAAATTAGATCACTACGGTCGTCAGAGACTACAAAAATGCAGCAGTTTGAATCTGTTATGGGAAGAAGTTAAATCTCTAAAAGGAGACTGGTTTGCTGATTCACTTCTTGAAGAAACTGTTGTTACCTTACAGCGTTTGATGGATGAAATTAATTACATAAATGTTGCAGGGATTGCATCTTTTATTTCTAGAACTAACTACCTCAGTACTTCGCTACTTGATAGGATAGCCTCAGTGGTCCTTCAGCAGAATGAAAAGGTGAAATTGAAATGTTTGTTACACATTAGTTTTACATAGTTGTCAACTTCTAGAAGAATAAATGTTTATCATAAGTACTTTGAGAACTTGATTGGAATTTGAAGTTTAAAAATTAAGCTCTAGTGGGAATTCCCTGGTGGTCCAGTGGTTAGGACTCTGCACTTTCACTGCTGAGGGCCTGGGTTCAATCCCTGGTCAGGGAACTAAGATCCCATAAGCCACGGAGCGTGGCCAAAAAAAAAAAAATTAAGCTCTTGTTTCTGGTTCAGCAATTTGTCGTTCCTCCCCTTAAAACCCCTTTCTCCAGCAGTGCAGATTTGGGGAGATCAGCTGTCATCTTTTGGTGTATTACAAATATTGTTAAGATCAGTCAAAATTCATTGACTAGAAGGAAATTCTTAAAATGATAGTTGTATAAGGATAAAGAAGATGAATGATTTTTGTTTTCTTTTTCTTGTTTTCTATAATCCTGTGATAGTTACTTTTACTATTTAAAAACTATTCAAAAGAGTGAGATAAGTGTGAAAACTGAGAAAATTATAAGATCTCCACTGACTTCAATATTCTTGAATTGTCAGTGTGTCTTACACATTTATTTCTGGAACTTGTAAAATGCTGCTTTTTAGATTATGTGAGAAGACAGTCACTTACAAAATCTATTATATAGATCAGGATATGGCTTTTACTTAGAAGACATTATTTCTAATAAGTGAAAATAAAAGTCTGTAGTGCCTGCCAGTTATTAAGTATTGGCTGAATGAATAAAAAAGAAAAAGAAGGAAAGAAAGAAAAATGAATTATGATTATTATAAACTAAGAAACTTCCTTAATTACATTATATTATGAGTCTATAAAATGTGCTGATATCATGGAAATTAGTGACACTATTTTCTTGTCATTTTAATGACTAAGGAATTCTGGAACAGGATTTTATACCAAACAAAATCAATCTGTAGCTTATCTGATTTATTTTTCCTGCATTAATATTTAGAGTTACTAGAAATTAGTGGTGGAATTAAATAAATTATAGCAAAGTAGAAAACTTAATAAACAGAATGATACATGTGTCATTTAACTGTGGGCATGTTCATTTAACTATAGGCATGTTAGATAAAGACTTCTGCTTAAGATAATAATTAGGCTAAATTTTGTTTTGTTTTGCTGAAGTTGAAGCAATAACTTTTTTGTTCTATTTTTACAGATTCATCCTTTTGCAATCCTTGCTATTATTCTTCCGTTCAGCGCCCTGAACTATGATCCACCTCAAAGGGATGAATTTTTCGGAACTTGCCTTCAACACCTTAATTCTTACTTAAGTAGGTATATTGTTTGGTAATACATTGATGAGGAGGTTGGAGGATACTGTTGCTGCTACTCTAATACATATTCCTTTTTAAAGGATAGTGATAATAGCCATGAGTTTTATACCTTCAAAAAATATTTTGGATCCATTTTTTAAACTTTTTTATTATGAAAAATGTCAAAATTACATTAAAAAGTGAAAGAATTGAACAAGTAGCACCTATAAACTCACTGGTTAGATTCAGTGGTTCACATTTTACCATATTTGCTTTACTGTTTGTTTCTCTTGCTCTCTTGTTTTTTTTCTAAGCCATTTCAAAGTAAGTTGTAGGCACTGTGACTCTTTACCCCTAATTGCTTAGGCATACACCTCCTAAGAATAATGATCTCCTACATCACCACAATCCTGTTAATCACACCTAAGAATATTAATAGTCCCCTAATAACTAATACACAATCCATTTTTAAATCTCTCTCATTCTCAAAGTACCTTATTTAGAGTGGTTATTTTGGACCCAGGATTCGATCAAGGTTCACTCATTCCGTTAAGTTATCTCTTTGGTATCTTATGGTCTAGAATATTCTCTGGTTTTTGTTTTTTGTTGTTTGTTTGTTTTTTGCTCTGCATTGACTTAAGAGAAAGATTTTTTGTTATCTAAGTTTTCTTTTTTTTTAAATAAATTTATTTATTTTTTATTTATTTTTGGCTGTGTTGGGTCTTTGTTGCTGCGTGCGGGCTTTCTCTAGTTGTGGCGAGCAGGGGCTACTCTTAGTTGTGGTGCACGGGCTTCTCATGGCGGTGGCTTCTCTTGTTGAGGAGCATGGGCTCTAGGTGTGGGGGCTTTAGTAGTTGCAGCATGTGGGCTCAGTAGTTGTGGCTGGTAGGCTTCAGTAGTTGTGGCATACGGGCTCAGTAGTTGTGGCTCACGGGCTCTAGAGCACAGGCTCAGTAGTTGTGGTGCATGGGCTTAGTTGCTCTAGCATGTGGGATCTTCCCGGACCAGGGCTTGAACCTGTGTCCCCTGCACTGTCAGGTGGATTCTTACCCACTGCTCCACCAGGGATGTCCCTAAGTTTTCAAATACACAGTAAAATTGAAAGAACAATGTAACAAACATCTGTATACTGTATACCCACAATGTAGCTTTTGAATAATGATTAACATTTTGCCACATTTGCTGTGTGTGTGTGGGGGTGTGTGTGTGTGTGTGTGTGTGTGTGTGTGTGTATGATGAACCACTTGAAGTGTCAGCCCTAAATACTTCAGGTTATAAGGACATTCTTCTATGTAAGCACAATACCAGTACCACACTTAAGAAAGTGAACAAGTACCACCTTCTACCTACTCAGTCCATAATAAAAATTTCCCAATTGTCACCAAATTTTCTTTGATAAATTTTTTAAAGAAACCAACGTTGAGTTGTTATGTCACTTTCTCCTAATCTTTTTTTTTCTTGATGTTTATTTTTTGCAATAGAGGTTGGCCATTTATTGTGGGTTGTGCCACATTCTGCATTTGTCTGAGTGCTTGCTTTTAACTTGCTCCTCCATCTCCTGTGCTCCTAGTAAACTGGAAGTTAGTTATAGATGCTTGATTAGATTCAGATTAAACATTTTCAGCAAAAAATGCCTTTATGTGGTGCTGTATACCTGATATTTGTATCATTTCTGGAGACATATAACATTTGATTGTTGTCAATTTTAAAAGTTTGTTCATTTTTTAAATAGAAAATAAATATTTCTTAAGGTCCTATGTAGATGTTTATTAATTGTCAGAAAGGTTGCTGCTCTGGTGCTGATTATTATGTGTCTCTTTAAAAAGTCTAAATAGTGTTTCAGTGCCAGAAAAAAGTGGAGTAGAAATACTCCTTCCTACTGTTGGCCTTAGCAGAAGCAGTACGTGAGGGTAGCGGAGGCAGGAAATTATTTTTTTCTTTTCATTCTTTATTTTGGTCCTGAATTGTATTTCTTTCTGTTTGGCCTTAAAGAAAAAGGTTTTAATGCTGCTTCTCTTCTCAGACCCACATGTCTCACTTGTCAATATAGTGTGTTTTAGAAGTGAAATGTCTGGCTCAGTAGTTACTGCTTTTTCAGTCAACATTCACCAAGTACTTACTGTCAGGCAGTCTTTAGTCACTGGAGATATAGGAGAGAATAAAAACAGGTAGACTCTACCATTGTTGATTTTACTTTCTGATGGGGTGAAACTGGCATAGACAATAAACAAATACATAAGGTGAAATGGTGATAAGTATTTAAGACCACTAGAGCAGGGTAGGTGTGTACGATGGAGGATAGTGAGGTGGGCTGGATGGAGCGAGGAGGTGTCATTGACCATGGATTGAATGAAGTGAGACACCATTCAGGATGATGTGTCAAAAAATCTAAACAGGGCTTCCCTGGTGGCGCAGTGGTTGAGAGTCCGCCTGCCAATGCAGGGGACATGGGTTTGTGCCCTGATCTGGGAAGATCCCACATGCTGCAGAGCGGCTGGGCCCATGAGCCATGGTCGCTGAGCCTGCGCGTCCAGAGCCTGCGCTCCGCAACGGGAGAGGCCACAGTAGTGAGAGGCCCATGTACCGCCAAAAAAAAAAAAAAAAAAAAATCTAAACAATCATCATCAAAAAATCTAGAAACAATAAATGCCAGAGAGGGTGTGGAGAAAAGGGAACCCTCCTGCACTGTTGGTGGGAGTGCAAATTGATATAGCCACTATGGAGAACACTATGGAGGTTCCTTGAAAAACTAACCATAGAACTACCATATGACCCAGCAATCCCACTACTGGGCATATACCCTGAGAAAATCATAATTCAAAAAGAGTCATTTATCACAGTGTTCATTGCAGCACTATTTACAGTAGCCAGGACATGGAAGCAACTTAAATGTCCATCGACAGAGGAATGGATAAAGAAGATGTGGCACATATATACAATGGAATATTACTCAGCCATAAAAAGGAACGAAACTGAGTTATCTGTAGTGAAGTGGATGGACCTAGAGTCTGTCATACAGAGTGAAGTAAGTCAGAAAGAGAAAAACAAATACCGTACGCTAATTCATGTATATGGAATTTAAAAAAGCGGTACTGATGAACCTAGTGGCAGGGCAGGAATAAAGGCGCAGGTGCAGAGAAAGGACTTGAGGGCATGGGGTGGGGCGGTTAGAGGAGGCTAGGACATAGTGAGAGAGCAGCATTGACATATATACACTATCAAATGTAAAATAGATAGCTAGTGGGAAGCTGCTGCATCACGATCAGCTTGGTGCTTTGTGATGACCTAGAGGGGTGGGATAGGGAAGGTGGGAGGGAAGCTCAAGAGGGAGGGGATATGGGGATATTTGTATACATATGGTTGATTCACTTTGTAGTACAGCAGAAACTAACAACATTGTAAAGCAATTATACTCCGGTAAAGATGTGAAAAAAAAAAAAAGAGAGGTTGACTCATGTCCATAGGTGGGGAAGAGAATCCCAGGGTAAAGAAAAGCAAGTGCAAAAGGCCCTGAGGTGAGAACATGCCTGGTTTCTTTCGGGAACAGCAGATTCAGTGTGGCAGGAGTGGAATGCGGGAGACTGAGTTGGTAGGAGAAGAGGTTGGAGAGACAGCCAGAGACCAGCTTCCGCAGAGCTTTTTGCTCTGCCTGGAGAGTAAGAAATTCCTATTCTGTCATCCAAGCAACAAATACTTACCTGGGAGCTTCCACGTCCAGCATAAGGTGTTAGGCTCTATATTAGGGCAGGAATTGTTTCTCTAGGCTTGTAGACCTCTAGGTAGGCTGTGTGAGACCAGTATAAATATATTAATTATGTCAGTATGATGCTCATGGGCTTTGCTACATTTTTGTGGGGTCTATATGCTAGATAGTGTCTAACCATGTCTAGTTTTGTGTGTCTCTAACAGACAAAATGGGACTGATATGTATGTGTTTATTCATGTATGGATGTATACATGTGTGGCATTCATATATACCCCCTTTTAGTGATACAACTATATATAGAAAGATGAGACTTGAAACTGAAAGATGAGACTTTGAATGTGCTCTCCTGGTTGTTCAGTTGTGTGTCAACAATCAGAAGGAAATGAAAATACATTCTTTTTTTTTTTTCTTCAAATAAAGGATATAAGAGATGAGAGTTTGAGAAGTACAGCTTTGATTTTTTTTTAAGACTTACTGGGAAAATGTTTGGAAAATTCTTGGAGACCTGTATAAGCAAAATTCTAATGGAATAATACTTTATTTTGAATAAACATTAGTTTTGACAGATCAGTTTTGCTGGTGGAGATCATCGCTATTAACCTTGTTTGTGACTTGATCCTGCTTTATTAAATAAACTCAGCAAAACATTGAAAAGATTTAACATCTTTTTTTGTCCTTTGTAAGAACATTGCTGCTAATAGCACATTTTAGAGGACCCCTTCCCTCTCATCAGAAATGTCTCTTGGGAGAGAAAGACAAATATCATATGATAGATATCACTTATATGTGGAATCTAAAATATGACACAAACGAACTTATTGACTAAATGGAAACAGACTCATGACATAGAAGACAAACTTATGGTTACCAAAGGGGAAAGGGGGTGGGAGAGGGATAAATTAGGAGTTTAGGATTAGCAGATACAAACAATTGATACTATATGTAAAGTAGATAAACAAGTTCCTACTGTATACCACAGGGAACTATATTCAATGTCCTGTAATAAATCATAATGGAAAGGAGTATGAAAAAGAGAATATATATATGTATATGTATAACTGAATCACTTTGCTGTATACCAGAAACTAACACAACATTGTAAATCAACTATACTTCAATAAAAATTAAAAAAAGAAAAAAAAAGAAAATATCTCTTGGATGAAGCAAATCCGGTAAATAACCTCAAGCCTTATCTCTGAGTCACTTACCGTGTTGCTGGCTGACAGGTAAGGGAGGAGGTACTGAGTGAGACCTGAGCTTCATATACATCTGTACCCAGCCTGGGGGTCTGAGAGCCCTAGAGAGTAGCACAAGACCGTGGTGCAGACTCCAGAGCTGGACTCTCCAAGTTAAATCTCACCCTCCACTTGCTAACCATGTGACTTGGGGCAAGTCATTAAACTTCTCTGTGCTTCAGTACACTCAGTTTATAAAACGGAGATAATAATCATTCCTACTTTACACTGAAGTGAGGTTTAAATGAGTTAATATTTGTAAAGTGCTTAGAAAGATTCTGCACACATTCTGAGCGATATTATCAGTATATAGAGACTGGGATCACTTATTTTTACATACTCCACTGACCCTTTGTTTTCAGTCTTTCTCTTTTCAAGGCAATTTTAAAGACTTTTAATGGAAGTATAATAATAACACAGAAATGTGTACATATCCTTAGTATATATATAGTATGTGAATTTATACAAATTGAATCAGCCAAGGAATCAGTACCCAGATCAAGAAATAGAATATTAGCATAGTACCCTTCTCCCCGGCCCTCATTCCCATTCTTCACCCACCCAGAGGTAACCACTTTACCACTATCTGGACTTGTGACAGTATAGATTAATTTTGTTAAGGTTGTGTTTGTATTATTTTTTTAAAACCTGGTTTTACCTGAATAAAGTATATATTACGTATATGTGAAGCAGCTGTACATTTTAATTTTTTTTTAATCTTGTTCTAGGTATCTTGGATCCTCTCAAGTTAGTGTTTCTTGGTTACTCTTTGGCCACACGTGAATATTTTTCAGAAGATCTACTGAAGGCAATTTTTAACATTAGATTCTTAGCCAAATTAGATTCTCAACTTGAACGTATGTATATATGTGTGTGTGTATATATATATATATATATATTTTTTTATTGTTTAGGAGTATTTTATTCACGTGGGTGATAAATGTATGATTTTTCTTTATAATTATGTGTTAAACTATACATATAGATTTTATGCATTTTTCCTGTATGTAAATTTCATAAGCGAAAAAAGTTAAAAATAATGTGATAAGATACATAAAAACACTTTCAAAGAAAAACTGCTATATACTTGTTAAACATTATTATTAAAAAACAATAAACTTTTTGCTTTACAACAAGCAAGCGTAATATATTTTTTACTTTAATAAATTATCACTTGTATTTTATATCCAAGTTTCAGCTCTACCTACATACTAAAGCACTTAAATGTTAATACTGGGGTTTTTTTCTGTTTATAAAAGTATTTCCTGATTATTGTAGAAAATTTAGATTATAGAACAGTATAAAATAGAAAATAAAAGATTATTCATAATCTTACCACCAAGTGAAACTACCGCTTTTAATGTTTTGGAGTATTTCTTTTCTGTCTCCTGCCCTTATATGTATGTTTATATACCTATATATATTTTAAAACAAAATTTGAATTATACATATGTTCACTTTTGTCTGTTGCTTTTGTCATTGAACTATATTTTGAACAATTTTCCATGACATTAAATATTTTTTGATATCATGATTTTTTAGTCTATAGAATCTGCCATTATAAGGAAGTAATAAAATTTGTTAGCATGTAGGTTGTTTCCAATTCTTCATTACTATAAATAATGATTATTATACGTGAGTCATTGCCCTCATCTTTGTTTCCTTAGGATAGACTGCTAAATGTGGAATATTAGGTCAATGAATATTCTTTAGTAGTATTTTTTAAAATGTAGTTTTTTTGTTTTTATTTATTTTATTTATTTATTTTTGGCTGCTTTGGTTCTTCGTTGTTGTGCACGGCTTTCTCTAGTTGCGATGAGCAGGGCTACTGTTCGTTGCGGTGCGCGGGCTTCTCATTGCAGTGGCTTCTCATGTTGCGGAGCACGGGCTCTAGGCGCGCGGGCTTCAGTAGTTGTGGCACTGGCTTCAGTAGTTGTGGTTTGTGGGCTCTAGAGCACAGGCTTATTTGTTGTGGCGCATGGACTTAGTTGCTCCGTGGCATGTGGGATCTTCCCGGACCAGGGCTCGAACCCATGTCCCCTTCATTGGCAGGCGGATTCTTAACCACTGTGCCACCAGAGGAGCCCCTAAAATGTAGTTTTAATATTCATAATTAGTGAAAAACATAGGTGTTTGTCCTAATCATCCCACTGAATGTAATAATTTAAAAATATAAAGCATGTGTATGCAAATGAAATGATTTTGTAATATGAGAATAAAAGTTACAACCATTATGGGGATAAATGAATGTGAAAAATGAATCGTCTTTGCTAAGTTCAAGCTATCAAAGTCTATTAATGTATTTTTTTAATTTCAGTTTTATGTTCATCTCTAAATATGAAGGTCCAATTTCGTCTTATGGAATTAAATAGAGCAGTCTGCTTGGAATGTCCTGAATATCAGATTCCATGGTTTCATGACCGCTTCTGTCAACAGCAGTATAAAAAAGGTTTGAATTTTGTTTGGGTCAGAAAGTAAAGCTTAATTCTAAAGTACATTATTAGGTAGTACACTGTTTTTATTGTTAAAACTAACCATGACACCAGAGTTCCCAAGAATGCCATAACTTGTTTAATGGAACCATTTTGTAGAGAAATTTGTGTTGTAAGTATTTCTTAATATTTAGGACACTAAACCTCTTTTGGTAGAGAGCCAAAGAACTTGTGCTGAATTTAGTGTTATTGCAGGTGGTATTACAATACATGGAAACTCTTGTTGGAAATATTAATCTATTTTTCAGTTTGTAGATATGGGATGATTTTCATTCAAAAGCTGATTATTTTAAGTGAACTAATTATTTTTATTTTCCTGAAGATTTTGGCCGTATGAATGGAGCACAACAGCAGATTTATAAAATGTTAGCAGAGGTACTAGGAGGAATCAATTTTGTAAAAGCCTCTGTTCTTACACCTTATTACTACACAATAGGTAAGTGTTTAATGATGCTCATGGGCTTTGCTACATTTTTGTGGGGTCTATATGCTAGATAGTGTCTAACCATGTCTAGTTTTGTGTGTCTCTAATAGACAAAATGGGACTTATATGTATGTGTTTATTCATGTATGGGTGTATACATGTGTGGCATTCATATATACCCCCTTTTAGTGATACAACTATATATAGAAAGATGAGACTTGAAACTGAAAGATGAGACTTTGAATGTGCTCTCCTGGTTGTTCAGTTGTGTGTCAGCAATCAGAAGGAAATGAAAATACATTCTTTTTTTTTTTTCTTCAAATAAAGGATATAAGAGATGAGAGGTAGGTTATTAGCTACTTAGCTAACCTATGGTAGCTAAGCTAACCTATGGTAGGTTATTAGCTACTTTCAGAAAGCCAAACTAAACAGAATCATCTCATCAATTGGAATTTTAAAACTTTAAAAAAATTTTTTTCGTTATCTTGGAAATTTTCAGGAAATTCCCTGGTGATCCAGTGGTTAGGACTCTGCACTTCCACTGAAGGGGGTATGGCTTCAATCCCTGGTTGGGGAACTAGGATTATTATATCCCAAGCCCATTGTATTGCCAACTCATATTTGTACCTCATGTTGTCAAGAGGCTTATTTTTATGTGAAAATATATATAGATCATTAAAAATAAGATTTAATTGGTAATATTTGTATATAAGGATGTGGTATAATTAAGACAATACAGTAGTATGATTAAGAACTAAGGATTGGAAGAAAACACTCATTTATAGGATACGTAATATGTGCTTATAGAAAAACCAGAAAGGACAGATAACAAAAAGGAAAATCACCCATGATACAAACACTCTTTACTTTTGGTGTCTATGTTTCTCCTTCTGACTTTTTTTTCATTTTTAATGACATTTGTTGTTTTCTTTCTAATTTTACAAGCAATACATGTTCATGTGTGCAAGCAATATGTACTTTAAAAAGTTCTGACTTTTTAAAAACCAAAATGGCTTATTTTATAGTGTTTGTAGCTTTGTTTATATGTTGTGAATATTTTTCTATGCCAACAAATATAATTATACATTATTTTTAGTGACTGCATAATATTTCATTGAATGACTATGCTGTGATTTATTAAGGTTTTTTGCTGGTATGTGCATCTTTCAAACAATGCTGTAATTTCATATGACAACAACAGTAATTGATACACTTACATATTATTATGTTACATATTAATTATGTGTTAGATATTATGATGTGTTTTATATATATAAACTTATTATATCCCTATAAGTTTTGCAAATTATTCTATTTTATAGATAAGGAAACTGAGGCCCAGAGACATTGTTGTTTGCCCAAGGTTATGTAGCTGGCAGATGGCAAAGCCAGGATGACCTAGGCATTCTAGCTCCAGAATTCATTTTCTTTATGAGAAAAGTATATTTCATGTTTGATAATTAACTTGAAGATGTTTCAGTGCCCTAGTTTCCCTTATATATAAAGAATAGGTAATTAAACCTACTTTTTCTTCCTTTTCATTCATTGTTTCTTTTTTCATTTTTCTTGGTTTAAATACATTTTTATGATTGTTTTTATTATGTAAAAATTTCATACATATTCAAGAATAGAATAGTATAATGAACCCTCATCCAGCATTAAAAATTATTAATACTCACTAATCAGAGTCCCACCTGATCTTTTTCAAGCAAATCACAGATAATATATCATTTTAGAATGTATATCTAAAAGGATATATAACCACAGTGCCATCATTTTCACCTCTACAACTATTCATAATAATTTCTTAATATTATATAGCTTGTCAACGTTCAAGTGTCTCAATTATCTTTTGTATGTTTTATTTTACTGTTTGTTGGACTTTTCCAGTTGAAACCCTGTGGTGTCATTCAACATGCTCCTGCATCCCCTATTTTTTCTGTAAACCAGTAGTTAGATATAGGGTCTTGATTAGATTCAGGTTAGCTTAGGAGTGGCAGTGGTCATTTTTTTGGCCAGCTTTTTCATAGGTCGTATGTGCTTCTTACTGCATTTTATCAGAAGACATACAATTCTGGTCGTCCCCTTTTTATTATATGAAGATTCATCAGTGTGTTTATATGTTGTCAACTTATCCGTTAGGAAGCTTTCCCATCAGCTTTTCACCTACTGATTTTAGCAGCTATTAAAATTATTGTCTAAATGCATTATTCATCAAGGGTGGAAAAGTAGTGATATTCTACATCTGTCATTCTGCATTTATTAGTTGGAATTTGTCTAAAAAGAACTTTCCTCTGTCAACTGTTTAGTTACCCTATGTACAGTTCATACAGGAAAGACAGGATACATGCTTCAATCTTTGTCTTTACTAATTTTCAGATGAGTTGGTTTAGCTTCCTCCAGTTGTGACCAAGAGATTTAAGGGGATTAAAATAAAACTGTAATGTGATTTGGCTTAGTGCAGTGCTAAATATAGCCCCCATGCTAAATAATAGTTTAGTAAGACTTGCTGGTTGATTTTTATTCATTGATTTTCAAAGAGAGGTGATCTTGGACTAGATCATATATATAAAATAAGCTGGATAGGGACTTCCCTGGCGGTCCATTGGTTAAGACTCCAAGCTTCCACTGCAGGGGGCACGGGTTCAATCCCTGGTCGGGGAACTAAGATCCTGCATGCTGCGTGGTGTGGCCAAAATAAATAAATAAATAAATGAAATAAGTTGGATAATTAGGTAGGTACCTCATTCTTCATGTTTGTGTGTGTGTGTCTTTATATACATGTATAAATATTTAAAATATATCTTAAAATTTTACCTATAAGAATTTACCTAATTCATATTGTTGGTTCCTGTACTTTCTTATAGATTTTGAGTGTGTCTTGGATAAAAGGAAAAAACCTATTCCGTATGGAAGCCATAATACAACTTTGGGAAAACTACCAAAAATACACTCGGAATTAAATACTCAAATAGCTGGATCAAGACTGCCACCAGGAGCTGAAAAGTACCTTTCTTAGTTTCAGATTTTGTTATCTAAATGTTAAATTTGGCACGACTTAATGAACGCAGCTATCAAGGATTATTTGTAGTAGAATCTGCTCCTCATGTATCTCATGCATGCTACCCACATACCTTTGCTTTTCTTGTGCTTTCTGCTTTAATCTCCATCCTTCATTGTCCAAAGCCTAGCAATATCTAAAGCACTAACCTTCAAGTTGTCCTCAGTGGAAATAGTGTCTTCTTCTTTGGACCTCCCATGCCTCTCTACTTTTCGGATAGCACATAGCTGCTTCCTACACTGCATTACAGTTACATACTATGTATCATATGTTCTTTGTTAGACTATAAAGTGTGTCCTTTTATTTTTGTATCCCTCACAGTGCCTTACATATGGTAGGTGCATAATAAATATGTATTGGACAAAGAAACATATAGAAGAAAGCATGCAGATACTTACTATAATTTGGTTTAATTCTAATGAATCGGATTACTTGTCATTAATTACTAATTTAAGTAGAAAAATAACTTAGTATACTCATTTATTCATTTGGCGGTTTTTAGATTATAAAGATGCACCCTTGTTCCTGAAAGGCTTATAATTTTTCAGTTTCTCAATTTCAGAAGTAAATATTTATTTTCATCTTACGTAGGATTGCTTTGGAATTTTTGGATTCGAGAGCATTTTGTAGAAACATCCCTCATTTAAAAGGAAAATCTGCTATGAAAAAACGACACTTGGAAATTTTGGGGTATCATGTAATTCAGGTATGAAATACTTATGTAATTCAGCCTTTAAAAAACCCAGAGACACTGGCTTTACATGTGTCCCCTTTTAAGGTGAAAGTTGTAGAATTACCTTTTTTTTTTAATATTAAAAAAAAGCTATATTAAAATCTCTCTGAAATAGAACACCTCTGTTTTTTTTTAAGAATAGTAAATAAAAATAATTTTTAAAATTGTCTCTAGAAGATCTCTTGATTTTTATATTCATCTTACAATAAAGAGAGACACTATGGAGATGGATGGAGTTATAAGAGAAAAAGGCTAGTGTATAAATATAAGAAAGGCACATGGGAAAAAATGTCCATTGTTGGTATTGTAGGAACAGGAGGATGAAAGGAGCTGCGAAGCAGAAAAGGGTCTTCCAGGTGTTGTCAAGAAGAAGGCAACCTTCCAAATAGGGTTCAAAGGCTATGCTTATGTAAACTAATGTCTTAGCGTTCCTATAGCTCTTCTCAGTATTCTTAGAGGTCTTCCCTGATGTTTTTTGTTGCTGCTTTTGAGCTTTCATTCAGACTACATTACTTATTTTACAGATCCCTCATTTTGAATGGAACTCTATGGCACTGTCAACAAAGAATGCTCGAATGGACTACCTGAGAGAACGGTTATTTGGAGAAGGCAAATCATCATCATAGTTTTTACTGAAAATTAGTTATCATGGTGCGTCATATTTGGACTTACTTTAATTAAGTGGCTTGATTCAATTAAAAAATAATGTAGAATTGATTTCTAGGTCAATTAATACCTATTAAAATAAACAGACATTTTACAATGGACTACTTTCTCTACTATCTAGTTGGGAAATTGTTTAAAATTCTTAATATAAAAGACATGTAGCTTTTAAGAAACTTAAGTAGTTTACAGTTCATTCTTTGAGTGCATACTATGTGGCAGGAACTATATTATTTTATTATTTTTAAATTTTTTAAAATTTAAATGAGACCCATTTATTATACTCCTTAAATAGCATTTCCAAAGTTTTCTTACAGCATATAATCTTTTATATAATGCATAGGATTCTTGTTATATCTTGAAGCATGAGGAAAGGTTTTTGCTATTTTAAACATTTTTAGAAAATGCAGATGTACATATTTCATTCTCCAATTTCATTTGTAATAGAAAACAAGTGTAAAGTTACCTCAACAATGCAAATGAAAGGATTAGTAAACTCAGATTTAGGAAGCTTCTTTACAGTTGATTGAGACAGATTAACAAAAGGAATACTCTGTTCAATTTAAGATTTAATTTCTTAGACAATGGTTTTAAGCTATGATCATTACATTGAAGATTCAATAACTTTGAGGTTTTGATTCCCATTGCTAATCTCTTGGACAATAACATAGTGAATAATTTCTACATGAATCTCTGTATAGCCTTTTTAAAAACAATAAATTAAAGCCCTATTATCCAAACAGACCACCTCCCTATCTATTATGGTTTTTCACCTTCTTGTTTATAGCTTAGACAGTTTGAAGAGATTTAACCGTGTTGCTAGACAACTAGCTCCTGAAGCATAACGTATTTCTTTCAACATTCCAGCCCATTCTTTTTTATCATCTTCATACCTGATGGAGAAAAAGAAAGCAATCAGTAAGTTGTTTTTAAGTAGATAGTTCTATAGATTTCCCTGTGTTGGATATACAAATGTTGTTCTCCGAGAAAACCCTACTGGCTCTTACCCAGAGGAGGATGCACCTGACTTGTAGACTAACAAACACTTGAATTCCTCCAAAAGTATGCATTCTCTGAGCATATGCCCATATTACTGGCATGGTATTTAATCTGGATGCTTAGGCAGTTAAGCCTTCTGCGGGAATCAGAGACCGTCCAGAGATGACGGGTAACAGACAGGCAATTAATCTTTCGCCTTTGGACTGCTAAAGATGGCTGGTCCCCATGAGTCAAGGTCACCAAAGAGTAAGAACTGAGAAGAGCAGGGACTGTTAGTCACTTTGATTATGATTTCAGCTGTTCCCATACACTAGTGCTTAGCATGGTACATGACACTAGTGGTCACTCTGCAAGAAGCCATTCTCTTTCCCCTTTATTGTCCTGTGTGAGTACTACTCTTGCACTTGACATTAGGTAAGAACTGGTTGTCCCCTCTGAATATTCAGGGTTATAAAGATACAGACAACTTGGGTTCCTTTGAGACCTGTGTGCTTTTCCTCTGCCTGATGCCTGGAATGCCATCTCTGCATGAGAAACTCCTAAACACTGCTTTCTTTCTGAAGCCTTTCTCACCTTCCTCAAGCAGTTTGTTGTTTTCTCTTCATTTCTCACAGTGTCCTTTGTATGGTATCCATTATAACAATTATCCTTCTATTTTAATTTTTTCCCCTATATTTATGTCCTCAACAAGCTCAAAAGTACATATATCTTATTCACATTGCTATCTTCCCTCCTCCAGAAGCTATCAATACTTGGCACATAGGAAATACTCCCAAATCATTCTACAAGGAGTGAGTGAGATTTAAAATAATTTTAAAATTAGCTGATGCCTATCTGACTTACATCAATGGTCCAAATTTAACAGCTGTACAGCTGTACTGTGCACTGAGTGATTTTTATGTAGGGAAAAGTAGACAAAAAATATTTTACCACTAATCAGGAAAAGAACCTCGATTATCTATATAAAATTTGGAGCAACAAATTAAAAGATAAAGAACAGTTTTAAATGATCTAATGAAAAAGTGACCACATTTAAGCAATAGGAGGTTGAGGTTAAATGAGGCCTAAAAGCATTTGCTTCCTGGCAGTTATATTTTTTACTTTCAGCTTGGTCAGTCCTACATAATGGAATGATTTCAAGAAAAAATATGAGAAATGGAAATTATTTTTTACATCACAGTAAGAGGGTCTATAGATTTAGAATGTAGTACACTGTTATTTTCATCTCTGCATGTGTGAATTCACTAGTAGGAAGTTGAGGGCAAGTGGGTAGCTACTTCTCTGTAGGTCAGTGGCTTTCAACTTATCGCATATCAAAGTCACCTGGAGGGCTTGTTAGAACACAGTTTGCTGGCCCCTACCCCCAGAGGTTCAGTAGATCTGCGGGGTGAGGACTAAAGATTTGCACATCTACCAAGTACTCAGGTGGTGCTGATGCTGCCTTGGGAACCACTGCAGATCATTCGTTCTCAAACTTGACTCGCAAATTGGAACTACCTGGAGACGTTTAAAATGTTGATGCCTGGATCCCACCCCTAGAGATTGGCTTTTTTAAAGTTCCCAAAGTGATTCTAATATGCAGCAAGGTTTGAGAATTATTGCCCCAGATTTTATTACCTAAATGGAAAATACCAGTACCTAAATTTAAAATTTTACAGCCAAGCAGATAATGATGAATGCCCCCTCCTCTTGCCTTTCCCAAATCCAGTGGTTCCGAAGTTTGTTTGCACATTAGAATCATCTGGGGATCTTTTGGAAGTTCCAAAGCCCAAACTAAATCCCAGGTCAATTAAGTCACAATCTATAGAGGGGAACAGAGGCAGCGTCAGTGCTTTTTGAAGTTCCCGAGGTGATTCCAATGAGCAAGCAGTTTTGAGAAGCACTGCCTTAATCACAAAAATAAACCATAATCAGAATCCCTCCTGCTAAAATTACCAGGAGATGCTGTACTTTCCTTTTCTGTCTGCAGTATTCTGTTGAAGCAACTTGGCTTTTTTTTTTTTTTTTTTGCGGTACGCGGGCCTCTCACTGTTGTGGCCTCTCCCATTGCGGCGGAGCACAGGCTCCGGACGTGCAGGCTCAGCGGCCATGGCTCACAGGCCCAGCAGCTCCGCGGCATGTGAGATGCCCCCGGACCGGGGCACGAACCCGTGTCCCCTGCATTGGCAGGTGGACTCTCAACCACTGCACTATCAGGGAAGCCCGCAACTTGGCTTTTGAGCACCATTAGGATCCAGAGTGGCTCATGTGGTGTTCAGCTGATAGCACCATTCCTTAACATCAGTGTTTCTCAAGGCTTGCTGCATATTAGAATCACCTGGAAGGTTTTAAGAACTAGTGATGCCCAGGCCCTGCCTGCAGAAACTGATTTAATTGGTCTGCATGAAGGCCCAGGCACTGGTATATTTTAAAAGCAGCAGGGGACTTCCCTGGTGGTCCAGTGGTTAAGACACCATGCTCCCAATGCAGGGGGCGTGGATTCAATCCCTGGTCAGGGAAGTAAGATTCCACGTGCCGTGCAGTGTGGCCAAAAAATAAATAAATAAAAGCAGCCAGGGTTAAGAATCACTGCCTGTTCACTCTTGGTACCTATCCCCATTTTCCAAAAACCCTAACCTTCCCAGCCCTCCATTATTTCATATTTTTTTCTGCTGCTTTCCAGTCTTTTCCCATCTCATCCTCTTGCTAGGTCTAACCTTTCCCTGGAAATTTCCAGTTTCTTTATCTTCTTCCCTCTTTTTTGGAGGAAGAAAGGTAATAGTTAACTTCCTTTATTTTTTAAATAAATTTATTTATTTTATTTATTTTTGGCTGCATCAGGTCTTTGTTGCTGTGCGCAGGCTTTCTCTAGTTTTGGCGAGCAGGGGCTACTCTTCGCTGCGGTGCATGGGCTTCTCATTGCGGTGGCTTCTCTTGTTGCGGAGCACAGGCTCTAGGTGCATGGGCTTCAGTAGTTGTGGCTCGCGGGCTCTAGAGCACAGGCTCAGTAGTTGTGGCGCACGGGCTTAGTTGCCCCATGGCATGTGGGATCTTCCCGGACCAGGGATCGAACCCGTGTCCCCTGCACTGGCAGGCGGATTCTTATCCACTGCGCCACTAGGCAAGTCCCAGTTAACTTCCTTTTATAGCCACTTTTTCTTGCCCCCTACACAGTTAGTTACTGTTACAACATAAGGAAATGATGTCTGATGCACAAAATAATTGTTTGGTTAAGCTGCCAGCCTTTCAGCCTTCCAGTTTACCAGCTGGGAATAAGGCATGTACTGGTTCAGGTATAGAACAAATGTTACTTACTTTTCACTCTCAGGCTCAGTGTTATGCCTTCACTGATCACTCTTCCAAAGCTGTACTTATAAACTTAAATGTGTAAGCAAATCACCCACTAATCTTGTTAAAATTAAGATTCGGATTGAGTAGGTCTGGGTTGGGGCATGGGATTCCGCATTTCTAAGAAGCTCGCAGGAGATGCCAACACAGCTGGTCCACAGACCATACTTCGAGTACCAAGGTTCTGGACAATCTGGTGACAGGCCAGGTAAGGGCATCCAGACTTGGGAGTGGGGCTGGCCTTTAAACTGACAGGTAAAGCATAAGTCTGGCAGTTTCTGGATGAGTATACAGCATGAACTCATGCTCACCTCAGGCAACTGAGATCTACCTCCTGTAAACTTAGATCAGCAAGCATGGTGCCTGGGCTGAAGACAGCACATGTGGTGACCTGATAGTGACCAGACGTCTGCACACTGTATGCCCTGCCCCAGCTATGTTACTATGTGACTTTCTTCCGTGACACAAGTTGCACTTCTGCTCCCAAGACTTCTGGATACACTGGTCCTCTACGTGACATTCATTGCATTAGAAACTATGGTAAACTACACACACACACACACACACACACACACACACACACACACACACACACACACCTTTTTAAATACATTCATTTTAAGCTTAACTGTCAAATAGTTCAATTGAGTAACAACTTCAAGTGTTATACTTGGGAGACCTACCCAGCACCTATCTTGGAGGTCAAGTGGATTGCTACTTTTCACTTTTCTAAAAAGCTTTTATAACTGAATCCTCAGAAAATTGGAAAAATATTTAAATTAGATTCAAAATAGAGTTAATGAATCATGGAAAACTCAAGAGTTTAAGTGTTTATTCCAGACTCTGTCTTCTTAGGAAATAAAGTACTCTCTGGGAGAAAGGTAAGTGGTTTGGAAGCCTTTGCTCTACTGGATGCCTAGAGCGTTCATTACACTTTTAAAGCTGGAAGGGAGCTTAAAGGATCAGTTGTCCAACTCTTAATTTCTGATTAAGAAATAGGCCCCGATAAGTTCTTTCCCAAGCTCACAGCTAACTAGAAGCAGTACTTGATTAAGTAAGTGGCAATGTGTAAAAGTTCAGCAGGTTCAAAGAGTGTTTAGTTTACTCTCAAGAAGTAGGATACAGGGCTTCCCTGGTGGCGCAGTGGTTGAGAGTCCACCTGCCGATGCAGGGGACATGGGTTCGTGCCCTGGTTCGGGAAGATCCCACGTGCCGCGGAGCGGCTGGGCCTGTGAGCCATGGCCGCTGAGCCTGCGCATTTTGGGAAAGTCTGGCTTCCTATTCAAAATTGTTTTATCTTATTTGATTTAATATTTGGTTCAGAAAATTGGAGTGAAGAAAACTTACTTCCATATGTCATTGACTTCAGTGGGTGCAAATTCTTTAGACTCCAGCTGAATCATGGCAAAACCACCAATGGCATACAGGGATCCAGCCAGGCTGACCAAACCGATGGAACTTCTTTCTTGGGGAAATTCAGTCATTACTTCCCACCTAGGAATTATTGAAGATACAGTTAATGTAAAACTTTTAAAAATGCCAAATGTATTTACTGAACAATTATAGGAAATTATAATTAAAAACTTCAAGTAGCATAAACATCCAAAATTAGAAGATTAAATTTGCTACTGGAAAATATCTAAATATTCCTTTATTTGAAAGATGTAACCAAATTAGATTTTAAAGCCCTCAATATGTCAATCCAAGAATACTTCACCTTCATTAGTTAGCACCTTCAGCAGTGGTTATCAAACTGTATGCCATAAATAGTGGAGCTTTGAGGGACTTCCCTGGCGGTCCAGTGGTTAAGACTCTGTGCTCCCCCTGCAGGGGGCACGGGTTCAATCCCTGGTTGGAAAACTAAGATCCCACATGCTGTGCAGCGTGGCCAAAAAAAAAAATAGTGGAATTTTGGGGGGAAGTTCTAGGGCTCGTAGGCCCTACTGTGTTGGATTTCATTTGAATGCTAATACAAATTTTTAAAAACTCTGATCTCCATAGTGTCTCAAGAAATCTCCAAACCCTTTTTTTTTTTTTTTTCCGGTACGCGGTCCTCTCACTGTTGTGGCCTCTCCCGTTGCGGAGCACAGGCTCCGGACGCGCAGGCTCAGCGGCCATGGCTCACAGGCCCAGCCGCTCCGCGGCTTGTGGGATCTTCCCAGACCGGGGCACGAACCCGTGTCCCCTGCATCGGCAGGCGGACTCTCAACCACTGTGCCACCAGGGAAGCCCTCCAAACCCTTTTTAAATAAAGCATGTGATAAGAATAGTTTACAAACCAGGGTTGGAAATTTTCTTTTTAATAGTTTATACTTCATCCTTTTAAGTAAAGGATTTAAGGAAACTTTTAATGTTAATAGCTATATGAAATAGCATCACTAAAGATAAAATCAAATTAATTGGAAGTATCAAGAGTCTAGAATGAGTTAGTCATATTGGTAGCTCTCTTCCATTACTCTGGCATAAAGGTGGACCTCAGGGCTTCCCTGGTGGCGCAGTGGCTGAGAGTCCGCCTGCCGATTCAGGGGACACGGGTTCATGCCCCGGTCCGGGAGGATCCCACATGCCGCGGAGCGGCTGGGCCCGTGAGCCATGGCTGCTGAGCCTGTGTGTCTGGAGCCTGTGCTCCGCAACGGGAGAGGCCACGGCAGTGAGAGGCCCGCGTACCACAAAAAAAAAAAGAAGGTGGACCTCATAGTTTTTCTCTAAACATATCTGTTTCTCTAATTATAAAAATATATGTACATTATACAAAATCTGGAGAAACAGAAAGGTACGGAAGAAAACAAATATCACCCATGATCATGTCCTTCAGACATAATCATAAGCAATATTTTGCTATAATTTTGTCATTTTAAAAAATGCATATAAATTTAAACATCCATCTATGCATATGAACAAAACTAAGAACATAGAGTATTTGCAGTTTTGCGTGCTGCGTCTTTAACTTCTTATAACTTGAGTTTTTACCCATATTATATAGTCTTCAAAAAAACATGATTTTTAACGATCATAAAAATCTAATTCCATAAAACTTCCTTGTAATTTTCAGATTAACTAAAGTCTGTTTTGTAATCAGGCGTACATGGTTCCTTAAAAAAGTAATAATAATGCTGTAATTTTTTCCTCATTGCTAAATAAGGAGGATAAAAACTATATACTCGGGCTTCCCTGGTGGCGCAGTGGTTGAGAGTCCGCCTGCCAATGCAGGGGACACGGGTTCGTGCCCCGGTCGGGGAAGATCCCACATGCCACGGAGCGGCTGGTCCTGTGAGCCATGGCCGCTGAGCCTGAGCGTCTGGGAAAAAACAAAAAACAAAAAACAAAACAAAACAAAAACTATATACTCATCTAGATGTGTGAGCTCAAAAACTTGAAAAGGACTAATTCTATGTAAAGAATATCTGTCAAATATCTTTTACATTAACTTTAAGCCAATACAAGCTTAAAAGTGAAAAGAAAATTATAAAGAACACAAAAGAATCAAACATCTGAAGCATTACAAATATCACAAAATAAGTGGAGGTCTTTTTGTCCTTAAAGAAACTACATATGTCAAATCGAATAACCTTACAGAGAGATATATATCCATTTATGTGTATATAATTATTCAGAAGTATTACCTTTGCATGACTAAATTCACAAAGTTAATAACAAGTAAGGATAGATTGATCACTCCAACATTTACTTGAGGGTCATGTATTCCAAATTACAAACACACATAATGCATCAAAATGTTAGGCATTTCACACCCATAACACCAAAAGAAACACAGATGAAGACACTTCCTCTTCAATCCTTGCCTCCCTTGCCTCTTCTCCCCATGTCCTAATTGGAAAGCTTAATTTTTTTCCAAAGTTAGAAATTAAAACATATAGTGATTCATATTCTGTAGTAAGAGATGGCAGCTTACTTATTGGTGGTGAGGTCAAAAGCTTCAACTGAAGCTGAAAGACCATCTTCAGTGACGCCTCCAGCAATCACAATTTTGCCTTTATGGACTGCCACTCCAAACATGGAACGAGGGGTTTTCATTGGAGCCAGATCTTTCCAGTCTCCTCTTTTGGGGTTGTAGGTAAACATCCTGTTTGTACACTTTCTGTAAACATAAAATAAAACAAAATGGTCCTTTTAGAAGCTTTCTTTTTTGAAAGAAGCAACTTCACTAATCACCTTTGCTTCTCGTTTGAAATATGTAGTATAGTGAGGATCAGGAAAATTCTTAATCTGAACATATATCACCAAGCAAAGGACAATTCCAAATATGAGGACTAAAGCTATTTTAAATCTTAATTATACTACTGGAAGGTAGGGTCCTTTACTTTTGGCAATTGCCTAGAGACCCAGGCAGAGTAATTTTAATCCTATCTGCTACTAAATTCAATACACAATAGAGTTAACAAAAATTCATAAACCCTTTATTGTGCCTCAGTAACAAAAACGTTTATTCATTTCATTATCTGAATATCCTGAGAATGAATCAGTTAACTTAAGAAATAACTAGGTGTGAATGTACCTATTTTAAATGTAACTGCAATATGATGGCTCATTTTATTTTAGTCTACCACTAATATACCAATGCATTTTAAGAAATCTGGGAGTAAAGATTAGACAACTAGTCATCTGAGCTGATGAGTAATGAAAACAATTTTATATGCTAAATGGTACCAGAAAAACCTGGACTTACCTGAATTATCCTTCTTAGTATGTTGTTATGATTCCATAATTTACTGATGGGAGTTCGAATTCCAAATAAAAATTGATTAACTGGATATATTTGGTAAAGCCAAAAAGCAACCAAACAAAATCTCAACTTTTTGTGAGGACAATTTTTTTTAGTTTTATAAAAGACCAGATATCTGGAGTAGAAGCATTTCCTCTAATATATGACTATGAGTATTATCTTAAAACTCCTCCATAAGAACACGATCCAAAATCATGTTCTTCAAATGCAGTGGCGATAACTAGTATAATTCAGTGCTTATTTTAGGTAATGAGTCTTTTCAACGTTCTTGACTTTGGCATTTGTCAAGCAATGTTCTGGGGTTTTGTTTTTTTTTTTTTTTTTTTAAAGGTAACTTTATTTATTTATTTATGGCTGCCTTGGGTTTTCGTTGCTGCGCGGGCTTTCTTTAGTTGCAGCGAGCAGGAGTTACTCTTCGTTGCTGTACACGGGCTTCTCACGTGGTGGCTTCTCTTGTTTCGGAGCACGGGCTCCCGGCACGTGGGCTTCAGTAGCTGTGGCACGTGGGCCCAGTAGTTGTGGCGCACGGGCCTAGTTGCTCTGCAGCATGTGGGATCTTCCCGGACCAGGGCTCGAACCCGTGTCCCCTGCATTGGCAGGTGGACTCTTAACCACTGCGCCACCAGGGAAGCCCGCAATGTTGTTTTGGTTAATCATATTTTCCAAGATTAATGTATTCTTACTGACAAGACCTGCATGCTTCTTACTGACACATCAATTTCCTAGTTACTAATACTACTTGAAGGAAACAATTTAAATCATTTGGCGGAGTC
This sequence comes from Grampus griseus, assembly GCF_964374135.1. NCBI lineage: Eukaryota > Metazoa > Chordata > Mammalia > Artiodactyla > Delphinidae > Grampus > Grampus griseus. The sequence continues at coordinate 62,394,204 of NC_139001.1, forward strand.
ACTATGTTTCCAGTCATAACACTGCTTAATACAGATTTTCCATTCTATTACTCAGGAAAAATGTTCCAAACAAGATTTTGCTCTGAGTGTGTTTATAATATGGCCTTCCTTTAAATGTTTATTTGATGGGAATATCTGGCATCAAGAAGGACATCAAAATTTCAGAATATATTATCTTTGAATATGGACAGACTGTATAAAAACCCTTTGCTTTTAAAAATCATATTTTCTGTAATATATGTCATTTTAATTGAGTAATAGTCATTAACTATTAACTGCACAACATACAGTTCTTTAATTCTAGCACATTTCCATATTTTACTCTCCTTTCCTGCTTTGCCCTTAAATTCTTAATTCTGACTCCCTTTCCAGGATTGGGCATCTCTTGAACAAACTGGGTAAATGATACAAGCCAAATTAGGCAGAGTTTTCAGGGGCAGGAAATTTGTTCTCACTATTGAAGCTAAAAATCTTCATTTTACCAGACAGGCTACTGGCTTAACTGACTGACTTCTGGAGCACTCTAAACTCACTTCTCCCTTGGGGGTATAAGATCTCTTCCCTAATTACCTATCCCTTGAGAAGTACCTAGAAAGCAAGTTATATGAAACTCCATCCTCTTTTTCTCATAAGAGACTGGGTGCTACTGGGTATATCAGGTATATCTATTCTGTTTGATCAGTGCCTGTTTGTGACCAGTTGTTAAATATTTTGAATATCACCTGTCCAGGAGTAAATAAGTGAAACATTGCTGAGGAAAGAACTGCCCCCTTTTCAGTCCCCAGTCACCAGTTTCAAACTCAACTACCTAAATTCTCTCTGATGAATGTAAAGTACAAATCCATGATTTTAAAGCACTATTGTTTTAATAGTTATATTTAAAATATTATATTAAAGAGATACACTTAATTTTTATCTACTTATGGCTAAATGAATAAAAAGCCCACTGGTTTTAATGTAGTAAAATATAATTATAAATTAGCCAAATAAAAGGCTTGATTATGTTCCTAAATGCTGCTTTTCCACTGTAAGAATGCTTATGATGGAGATATTATGTTTGTTCTTAGCAATATGCTGGGCATACAGAAATTGACTTTAGCAACTTTAAAACTGTATACAGTTTTCCTTCATCGATCATTTTAAATATCCTCCAATAACTTTTCAAAATTTTATTTTGAAATTTTACTTTCAAAATGTTATGGGTGAGAACCAAGTCCTATTTCAGCATGTAGATTCAAGTGAAAACAGGAAGGAACCCTTGTAATGAAAAAATCACTTGGATATAAACCATAAGGAGAAGTCAGGGTACTTACTTGTCATCGGTCTTTCCTCCGAGACAATATATCATCCCCTTATGTGAAATCACACTATGGCCATAGACTTTGATAGGAAGTTTTTTAACTTCATTCCATTTGGCCGCCCTAAAATCAGAAGATAGAATTTATATGCTTTTAGTGAACTTCAGGTTCTAAAATTATGACTTTGATATAGGCACTCATATACCTGAATGCTTAGGAAACGAGAATGTCATGCCAACTTACACAGGATCATAGCACAATACTGAATCCAGCGAAGCCTCTGTTTGAAGGTCTTTGCCTGCAACTACATAGATTTTGTCATCTACTTCTCCCAGACCGAAGAGACACCTGGCTGAAGGCAGAGGTGGAAGTCCAACCCACTCAGATGCTACATTATCAAGCTGAAAGAAACAATATATAAGGAATTGTGGAGCTTGTTACAGGTGTACCAAAAAATATGCTATACTTTGTTGTTTAGAATTCATTGAGATAGTCAAAGTTCTCAAAAGTAAAACTACAACCCCAAAAGGATCATATTTTACCTTTGAATTACCGAGAAAAATGAGAAAAGCTACTTGACCTACCAAAATAGCTAAAAGTACTCAAACCTGCAGAACTTGAAGAAAGAGAAAATAAAATAGTCACCAGAGATTAGTTAAGAACTGTGAGATTTCTTGTCAAATTTTCTTCCCATGTTGCCTTGTTCAGGTTTGAACAAGGACTCATAATACTTTTAGGACACTGGGGAAAAAGAGGGTCACAGTATGTGACTGAACCCCGCATGCTATATTTAACATGCTCCCAAGCTGGCGCCCGGGACAGCTGGACCTGTCGCTCACTTCACAGACAGCTGGGGCACTAGGCATTATCTTTTTTCTTTCCTTCAACATTTTTAGGTTCTCCATGCTTCACTTTATTACTTCGGATATAGGCAGGTGTTATAGCCTATAACTTCCTAGCCTTTTTCAGGGAGTCATTTAAAATACCCTTCTCTCTCTCTCTCTCTCTCGTTTATGTTAGGAAGTAACTTTGCTTGTTTTTGCTACTGCCGGTTCTACAAGCCTAAGACAGCGCTCCAAGAGCCCACGCTCTGGGATAGGTGATTCTGATATGGCTGGCATCAGCTTTAGCACTTACTATTGGTAATTTTAAGATTTTCCACTTTGCATTTTAGGACACCAAAGCACAAGAAAACTGCTTTCTGAGGGTGCGCATTCACAGGTTTGTTGTCCTCTCTAGTGCTACTTCTATGCAGTCGAAGAAAAAGGAATAAAACCCAGAATAATTGGATACCAAGGATAGATGCAGATATTAAAGTCTGTGGTATAGGGAGGGGTCCTTATGGAAGCCTATCTCTATCTGGTCTAGTAACCTTGGTTAAAGCAAAGTACTATTTAAAACTAGCAGAGATGACCGGTTTGATCCCCACACATACACTGTTAGTTTGCAGTCACAAATTTCAACATCCAGACTGTGATCACTAATGTTTTCTTTTTTTTTTTTTCTTCTGCGGTACGCGGACCTCTCACTGCTGCGGCCTCTCCCGTTGCGGAGCACAGGCTCCGGACGCGCAGGCTCAGCGGCCATGGCTCACGGGTCCAGCCACTCCGCGGCATGTGGGATCTTCCCGGACCGGGGCACGAACCCGTGCCCCCTGCATCGGCAGGCGGACTCTCAACCACTGCGCCACCAGGGAAGCCCTGTTTTCATTTCTTGAAAAAAATTATTTATCAAGAAAGTGGTATGTAGTATAGTACCAGTAATAATGAGCATTTATGGAGTTTTTACTCTGTGATAGGCTTCATACTAAATGCTTGACACAGGTAATCTCATCTAGTCCTCCAGGATAGGGACTTTTATTTTCTCCATTTTACATATGAGGAAACTGAGGTACAGAAAGTTTAAATAATTTGCACTAACTCACAGAGCTTTTAAGTGATACTTGATGCAAGCTATACAAATTCATAGTTTGTCTTTTTAAATGGGAACAGCAGCCATCATGATCCCAAACCAGAGGGTTTACAGCCCACACTACACAATACTGTCTACATTCCCATACTACCCCGGATAGGGCACTTCCTACAGCAGATGAGACAGTAGACTGCCTGCCAGGCTTTTTTACAGATGAGCTGTCAAGCTATTTAACCTCTCTGGCTTCAGTTTTCTCACCCTTAAAATTAGAGTTTGGACCTAGATTACTTTAAGATGTGGTGTTCAAAGATTTGATGAAACTATTAAGTCTATGGAAAAGACCAGCTCTTACCTAGGGAAAAAAATTCTCATAATCTAATTCTAGTATACAATCAAAGGTCATATGAATCCTAACTTAATACATTTTAAACAGAGGTGACCAAGCAGAAAATACAAAGCCTGAGATTCTCATACATATATTTTCTTGTGAGTCATAACCCTCTTTTACAGTCAGGTGTTTTTATCCTGGCATCTTGTCCCACTATTTGTGCCTTTTAGAAGGAGCAAGGCATGGGAAATGACAGGGAGTCGACCCTTTCAACTTTGTATAACCTTTTGTAGCCAAAAGGAACAACATCAAGCAGGTTTCAGAAATGAGAGGCTGTGTCAATAAAAGCAAGGGCAGTAACAGGATGGAAGAGAATAAAGATAAGGCTATTAAGTATTCTTTGGGTCTATGATTTCCAGGTATCTGTCTGTCTGTCTGTATTTTGATGTCATTTTTACTTCCTAGATAAAATTATTGCCTTTTCAATTGAATTTACCCTTCCTGAAATTTATCTGAATTTAAAATTAGGGCTTAGGAAATTTTCTGGCCCACATTCAAATACTTATAAAAATAAAATAGAAGCTGTAATCATATTTCATAGTTAACATTCTTTAATGGAACTTGGAAAATTAAGAACTGTGATTAACATGTATTATTACATTTTTCAAGATTAGAAAAAGCTGGTTAAAGAGTGTGCTTTAGGGCTTCCCTGGTAGTGCAGTGGTTGAAAGTCCGCCTGCCGATTCAGGGGACACGGGTTCATGCCCCGGTCAGGCAAGATCCCACAAGCCGCGGAGCGGCTGGGCTCGTGAGCCGTGGTCGCTGAGCCTGCGCGTCCGGAGCCTGTGCTCCGCAACGGGAGAGGCCGCAACAGTGAGAGGCCCACGTACGGCAAAAAAAAAAAAAAAAAAAAAAAGAGTGTGCTTTATAAATGCACCGTATGTTACACACTTTGAAAGCATTCAGTGACTGTGGTATGACATTCTACACATGCTTATCTTTGGCCTTTCCAACTCAAGTGCCCATAAACCCCAGGCCATAAGTAGCCATGACCTAAACAAACTCTTTTGAACTATCTGTAAGCTACAAAGTACTGGTACTGACATTATTAAAGATGAAGGTTAAGCCACTGATTCCTTCATAAACTGGTAAATATAATGTGTTGATAATATGAAACGAACTCCTTTCAAACAAACTACAAAGAGTGTTAGTTTAGGAGGATGTGTTTTCTTGGAAACTTCTATGGTTTCATAATACAGATTAAGTTGCCAATATGTCTAAGTACAACTCTGATCCAAATAAATTTGATCATTTATCATAAATATTTCTAAATACAATTAATCCAAATGAGTGACACTTGTGTAGACAGTGTTTCCTAGAAGGTAATCCAAAGCATGTAAAATATGTATACAAGTTCTTTTCATTTTCAACAAAAGTATATTTTAGGCAGTAACCATAAATAAGAGATGAAATGCTACCTCCAGGAACTTCAAATCAGTTCAAGGAAACTTGGAAGAAGGTAGAAAATCTGATCAATTATAACATTTTGTAATGTGTAAAGTACTTTGATTTTGGGAAATACAGTAACCTGTTTTTCAGAAAGAGGACACAAGATTAAATTTCGTTTTTACTAAAATACTGGACTTTAAAGGGTTACAGTCACAATCAACTATAAACATGACATTTTGGGTAAAATGCATAAAGAAAATCGTGAGCCATCACTTATACATTAATTAGAAACTCATTCTTTTCCAAAACGTTTATTAAATATTAATAGAACCTCATTCTTTACCAAAACGTTTATTAAATATTAACAAGCAGTTAACTGATTCAAATATTTGTCAGCCCTCCCTCTAAGTAATGAAAATTCAAGGGACTGGAATAGCACATCAAGTAGAATAAAATACAAGCAGCCTGAATAATTCACAAGTCAGCTAACTAGATGGTGACTAACAGCCTTTCCTTTATGTCTCTACATATATGAAAATATCCTTTCTTACCTGGAAGAAGTACGACTGCAGAGGTTGATCTTTATTTTCTTCATCCACATAGAGGCCTCCTACCACGTACACTTGATTTTGCTGGGTAACAATGCTGGAATGATTTCTGGGGATCTGCTCAGCCAGTGCAGTAAGGTAGCATTCATTTTCCGTGGGATCATAAGCTACTGCAGCTGTGTCATTAACCAAGAGGATGAGGTCTTTGACAAACATTCCATGCCTGGGAATATCATTCAGGTAACCAGGAAGTAAATCTTCATCACCAACGTCACCATTCACCTCACTAGCCCCAGCCTTCTCTGTGTTTTTGCTAGGTTCTGGGAGTTTGCCTGCAAAGGCATCTTTGAGAACTTTGATTTTTTTCTGGAGTTCTGGGTTGCTTTTAATTATATCATCTTTCTCAACGTGATCTTTAAAATATTTTTCTGTCATAAGGCGAAAACGGATACAATCAAACACTTCGCTAAGGTTTTTAACCCTGTTTTCTTTGTCTGTTCGCACCCATTTCATCACTGCCTCAAATACAGCTTCTTCCTTTTCTACATTTAGGCTGTCATTGGAAATGACTGAGATCAGCTCCTGTGGAGACAGTTGCATGAAGTCCTCTTCCTTACAAATCTGTAGAAAGCGATCAGACACAAATTCACGGGCAGAGATGGCGAGTCTCGGGCAGTCAAGAAGAAGTCCTAATCTTAGGATAGCTAGACAGTTACCAGGAGCAAGTCTTTTCTGAAGATAAGAAACGCAGACAGTGAACACGGAGGGGATCTGAAAGCGGCTGGCCAATGCAAAAATATCTTGCACATTTCCGTCGTTGAGATCAATACTGGCAGAGTACAGGTACTTAATGATTAAATCCAGTACAGCGGGATCCACATTATCTAGTACTACCTCCTTTTTTTTTGCCTCATCAATTTCAGATAAAAAATACTCACGGAAGTAAGGACTACAAGCTGACAAAATCAATCTGTGGCAAGGAAGACTTTTGTCACCTGCTTTTAGTGTGCAATCGATGAATTTTTTCTCATCCAGGAGATCTTTTAGACCATCCTGAAGAAGGGTGGATTGGTAAAGCCGCAGTTCCTCTGCAAGTTCCCGCTGGGAATCCATTTTGTGAGTAACCTGGGTAAGGAAGGGGACACTAAGGCCTTAGCTCCTCACAGCACACAGGTCTAGCAGTAAAAAGGCAGATCAGTGTGCTTTGCCCAGCCTGAAGCCTTTGCAATTTAATCCCACCAGCTAAATATAGATACCAACTCTAACAAGGGAATTTAGGAGAGCTAGTTTGGAAAGAAGAGTTCTTGCAGCTGTTACAGATTGAAAGGAACAACTGGAACTTTTAATCACTAAGGAAACAGCTAAGAAACAAGAGATTTAAATGAAGTGGAAAGCTTTAAAATACATAAAGCATTACAAGATATGCTAATAAAGGCTACCGCAAGAAAATGTTTATTAAACTAACAGAAAACTGAATCATAAAAATGAGTCAGTCCGCTAAAAATGGTCTAGTGGCAAGCTACTTGGCTATCTGAATTAATGATGCAAAGTTCAAGAATATGAGCTGAGTTCATTTGGATACTCATAAGCAAGATCTCCTTTCCAATATTCCATAACTGCTACAAATTTTTATTTTCTACTCAAAACAGTGGGATATATAAACTTCTTTTAGAAGTAGGAAACAAAGACTTCTACTTAGGTACTATAATTATAGATTTTTTTTGGAAAAAAAACCTTTAAAATAATAATATCCCCCCATCATGATTGAAAATAAATGCAGAGAAACTGCTATTTTCTAAGACATTCCAAATTATCGGTATTTTTAAGTGGAAAAACTATAATTAGTATTGAATTAAATTATGAAATTATTTAATTTGTTCACACCCTGCCTTGCTCTACAAAGGATTTGATGTGGCAAACATTAAGACAAGAAAAAAAAAAGGTTAAAAGTCGGCCCTAGGGAAAGAAAAAATCTACACACATACAGTATGATCACTAAAGATATTCTGTGGTTTTGTGTTGATCTTTCATTAAATAAAAATTTAAAAAATAGAACAGATGGGGCTTCCCTGGTGGCGCAGTGGTTGAGCGTGTGCCTGCCGATGCAGAGGACATGGGTTTGTGCCCCGGTCTGGGAAGATCCCACATGCCGCGAAGCGGCTGGGCCCGTGAGCCATGGCCGCTGAGCCTGAGCGTCCGGAGCCTGTGCTCCGCAACAGGAGAGGCCACAACAGTGAGAGGCCCGCGTACCGCAAAAAAAAAAAAAAAAAAAAAAATAGAACAGATGTATTGTAACCCCATGAGAACAATGTAATCAATAGAAATAGCAAAATCAGGATGAAGTGCTACATTCCTGGTATAATTTGAAAAACAGGCTTTATACACACACAAAAAAAGTATATGACTAGAATAATAATTTAAGTTGTTGATTATAATAGAACACACCATATTAATTATGGGATGCAGAAAGCATGACTTGAAAAAAAATTGATCCTCTGTTTACATACAAATAGCATCATATACTTCTTCATGAAATATTTTATTACAAAATTATATTCTCACGTTTTTAAAAACTCAGTGGGGCTGTAAAAATCCTGTAATTTCAAAGGTTGGTATTCTTAAACATGCTCAAAAGAACATAAGCTCCATAAAGACAGGGATTTGGGGGAGGTTTGTTTTGCTCAATGCTATAGCCACAGGGCCTCATGGGTGCTCCATAAATGTTTGTTGAGTGAATCAATGAATGCCCCCAGATCAGGGAATTATGTATTTTTAAACTTCAAGGGTCTCCATCCATCAGTAAAAGTTTTTTCCCTTATTTTACATCACGGTGAAGTCAATGGTACTGTCAGCTGCTAAAACAACAGCTGAGAGAAGAGCTCATTGACTCTTTCCATTTATAGAGGCCACTAAAGGTTTTAACACACTAGAAAAAACCAACAGCTGCTCCCTTGTTTAAACAATAAATGACTCATTTCTCTTTACACGTAACACCTAACATCTGAAAAGATTAATGAGTCAGATGCAAACACAGTGTTTTGACGTTTTGAGATTATTCCTTACTAATTGGCAATTTTATAGTCTGTTTTGCTTGAAAAACTATTGAAACAATATTCCTAGCTGCATTTTTTTGACCTGTACACATTTTTCAAGCAATATTTTCCCCCTAATATAGGTTATTATAACCCCATCCCTTAAAAATGTAAAAATCCTTTCCTATTTAAATGAAGAAACCAATTTATAGCTTTTGTTCATTGATCTTTATTAAACTCAGGTTAGCCCTTGGTTGTACTATGTGTCTATGGTTGTACATACAGTTGCATCTTATTTTAAATGATTTTACACACTCACTTTTTTCACTCTAGAAAAAGAGGGTTAATGTTTTGACAAAAGTTCTTTACAAAGTTTCTTTATACTGAAGCAGTGGCAAAAAACACTTATGCAAGAGAGGTCACCAAATCTAACCTGACCAAGAAATCAGAAAATAATATCATATTTTTGAAAACTTCAAAGAAGTTTCAATGAATGCAAACAAAGAGCAAGTCAACAAATAAACTATTTATTTACAAACTATTTAAAACTATTTCCTTACAAAATAAATGTATTCTTGCCAAAACGATATTGAAATTATTTCCAAAATAGTGCCCAAAACTTTACATAGGGGTTGATATCCTCAAAGTTAGCTAAAATTTTTAGTTTTTACATAAATGGTTACCTAAAAATGACAAGCTTAAGGTTTCTAATTTATATGAGAGTTGGCTTACCTTTGGAGCTATGTGATAAATATACTTAAACCAGATTTTTATAATTAAAAAAGCAGCATTTTGATTACTCCATAAGAAGAGTCTTATGCTTTTAGATAACACTTTCAAAACATTTAATGGTGCTGCATAAATTCTTTATTAAACTCAACATGATACAGTCTTTTAATATCCACAGACTAATAATTTACAAGTATTAGTTACAAAATAAATATATTTACAACAAACCAGATACATTTTGATTACAATTTCAAATATAATTTTTAGAAGACTGGCAATAAAATCTTCGACAAATGAGTTTTTCCTTAATCATTAAAAAAACTCTCTGAAAAGCTTTTTCTGTAAATGTAAAAACTATGCCATGCCTTATAGCAGGCGACTAGTATCTTTAATCTTGAGATATCTTTAAATAGAAACCCAGCTCAACTCAAGATCAACTCATTACTTCCCAAAGTCCCTGTAGGGTGAATCCATCCTTCAGTTTCTCTATTGCAAGCCCCAGTTCTTCTGAAAACACAGGTTCACGATCTTGTTGCTTTTTGGGAGATAAGAGGATGAGATGGGAATAGAGAATGTGGGCAAGGAAGAGGAAAAAAAAACAAAAAATAGGTTTCACATAAGTTTGTGAATACTAAATACTGGAATATAGACATTTTTTTTCATATACTATAGGTAAAATATCCTTACCTTATTGCCATCAGCAAAATAAGCCTATAAGACAAGGAAAATTATATTTCACATACTTGATATATAATAGGTTAACAGGCCAAGGAACAGGTAATTAATTTACAGAACAATTCTGTAACTAACTGTATTTTATATTCTGTTACTGTGTGTCTAATGGTTTTCTCACCTATCTTTACAATGCTGGTAGCAAAATTCACTTCCTCTGTCAATCATTTATGTCTTCAAGAGTTACGCTTTAAGCGCTAAAAATGTGCTTTGTAATTGGTGTATAATTAGCATTGTTAACTTGAAAGGAGATACAAAGAATGACTAAGCAGCTATAAAATTTCACCCCTACTTTTGGTTTAGAAGAAGATGCTGGCAAAACAAAACAAAGCAATCAGTGCTTCAATGTGTCAGCAAATGCATACACTGAGGCAGTAGTAGTTTATTATTAACTATCTTATACTTATTTCACACTTTGCTTAAAAACTTTCATTCCCAGAGAGATAGTCTAGTCAGATTCATAGACCACAGTACATAGAAAGTATTATTATTATTTTGGCTATTAATTAAATAGCACAAATTTGGAAACAAGAAAGTTTACTGTTCAAATAGAAATCCATTTTAAGATAATATACCTATAAACTGAAAGGAGGGAGGTCCATCTCATAAAGGTTACTTATGGAAAGTATAGACTTTAAATTAATTAAATTAACTATATTTAATATATTCTGTTATCTTAAAGTGTGAAAAAACTTTTCACACATCTGAAATCCTCTGAATAAGTATGTTCTCAAACTATTTCCCAGTTTGGTAATTTAAAAGTATTTTCACACACAAAAAAAAATCCCTAACCTGAAAAACAAACTACTCTCCAACTCATGTTTAAGACATTCTAAAAAGTCTCAAGTTCTATGCTATTTTACACACTTAAAGCATTATTTAATTAAACATGACTCAGATTAAAAAAAAATCACAAGAAATTTAGTAGCTCTTCTTTGTGATGCTCACCACAAAAGCATCTGTGTGATCATCAGAGTCTATTTCTACATCATCTTGAATTTGTTCAACTGTCAGAGCTTCAAGGGACTGTGGCTGAAAATCAGTAGATGTTAAAAAAAGAAAAAAGAAAAAGAAAATCAGTTAAATCAGATGTTAAAATGTATCAGAGACAATATTAATCAAATAAATAATTTTAGTAAAATGTGCTGTGAGAATTGTAAATACCTGTAAAAGAATATCACAGTTACCAACCACTCAAGTCTTACAAAAATCACTGCATAATTTATATTCTATTAAAACTAACATAAATAATAAAATGAGTCAGTTAAACCCAAGCTTTTAAATCTGAAGTCAATATCATCAAAAGATTTAAAATGACAAATTTACACAAACTTAATATGATACTTAGAAATATCCATCAAGAAAAACACTCTCATTGGATTTTATCTGATTTTCCGATAGTTAAAAACTATCTGTTAGTTTAAGTTTAAAAAAACTAACTTTTGTATAATAGCAAGTTTTAAATTTTCCTCAAAATAGTCATTAAATAGAATTTGTGAAAAAAGAAATTTGTGAAAAAGAAGAACTAAGATTTGTGTGGAATACTCTAAAGGTGAAGCAGAATAAATATAGTGCTGGTATCTATTAATTCATTTTTCAAATATTTGAATATCTTTAGTGTATGAGGTACCATGCTGGTACTACCAAAGGTTTAAAGTCTCTGCCCTTACCACAAAAGGTGTATAATCTAGTGGGAATGGAGTGAAGGACAAAACACAATTATAAATAACTAAATATCAGGTTGAACTATATGAAATTGCCATTTTAGTAAAAAGTGGTCAAATATTAATAATATCATATAGTTCAACCTACAAAAAATAGCTGTAACAAATGCAATATCTATTATAATAGAAGAGTTTGGAGACAGCACAACTTCTGGCTTGTGCATGCCAGAAACTTTCATGAAGAAAAAGCTGGCACGTGATCTAGGGCTTTTAGGATGAGGATGATTTTCACAGGTGGAATTAGGGGAAAGGGTATTCCTGACAGAGGGGATCAGTATCAGCAAAGGTGAGAAACCACAGGATATAGCCGAAGAAGATGAATAATCCAATATGGTCAAAATATGAGAGTCCCACAAGACAGAAGGAGCTACACAGAATATTGTACTGAATAATGCCAAGGAGTATCATTCACACTGGAGTCTACGTGAACAATGTTCTCTGGGCAGTGCACAGCCTACAGAACCAGACACTGTGGCTGTGCAGATAAGGTGGGAAAGGTAGACTGAAGTTTACTGAAATTTTTTAATACCAGCTCAGAGAATGTGGACTACTTATAGGTAATTGGTGGGGTAAAGCTGATGGTAGAAGTGTACTGCTGACAAGAGGTGACCTGATGCCCTAGTCCGAGGACAGCTGGTGTTTCAACCATGTTCAGAGCTGTGTGACTGCGTACAAGTAAATTAACCTATCTAAGCCTCAGTCTCCTTAACTGTGAGATAGGGCTAATAATAATGATGATGATACACTTTATAGTGTTTTCAGGAGGATTAAACGAGATGAGGCATATAAAGTTCTTAGAGCAGTGAACAGCAAAGAGTAGGCATTCAACATAGCCATTCAACAACTATGAATATTCACTAAGAGCCTACTATGTGCTAGTTTTGATTGCTGGAGATATAATGATTAAAGAAAATAGACAAAAATCCCTGACTTCATGGAGATTATTTATAGTGAAGGAGACTGATTAGTGTTACCAAAAATAAAGCAAGCAAGTGAGCAAACAAGCAGAACAAGGGATAAAAAAGTGACGGGGGTTGGTGTTTTAGATGGATAGTCCAAAGACCTCCCTGAAGAAGTGGCTTTGGAGTAAGGACTTATATGTGGTGACAAAACAGGCTACTATGGCTGGTTATTATTATGTACTGAGGGCCAAAGAAGGGGAAAAGAAGAGAAATGAAAGGTAGAGCTGTCTCTACCTTTGGGTAGGAGAACTAACATATTGTCTCCAATGTGCCAGCCACTTTACAGACATGATCAATAACTTTGTAAGAGAGATTACCTTCATTTTATAATGTGAAAACTGAAGCTCAAATTTGCCTAGGATCACAAATAAATGGTGAAATTGGGATTGAAGTCAGGTTTGTCAGGTTCCAAGGACCATGCTTGTTCTACAACATTATTCTACAAGCAAAAGTAGCAAAGGAAACTGCAGTTTGAATGGAAAGAAAGGTATAGGAAAAGGGGAGAGACTGGTACAACTGACTGAAAAGTGTAAAGTAAGATAATGGGAAAAATAAAAAAGGAAAACCCCGGAGTTTTGAGCACATCTGACTTTGACAATGTTAAAAATAAATAAGTAGTGAATAAATAAATAGATAAATCAGCAAGATACTGCTTTTGAGAAAAATGACAAGATTTTAGGTATGCCAAGTTTGAGATACTCAACCATGTCCTAGTGTAACTTACTGACTTGGAAAATTATTAATTAAATTACTAAGATAAACTTTTTTTTTTTTTTTTGCGGTACACGGGCCTCTCACTGTTGTGGCCTCTCCTGTTGCGGAGCACAGGCTCTGGACGCACAGGCTCAGCGGCCATGGCTCACAGGCCCAGCCGCTCCGCGGCATGTGGGATCTTCCCAGACCGGGGCATGAGCCCATGTCCCCTGCATCGGCAGGCGGACTCTCAACCACTGCGCCACCAGGGAAGACCCTAAGATAAACTTTTAAATGAGAAATTCAATTCATGTTATTTGGAATGCTCATCTATGTGAAAATATTCAAGAAATATTTGGAACCCTGGTAAGCTTACAGAGTATGCCAAGATCAGAAAGATTTGGGAGTCATCTACAGAAGTACAACTTGAAGAAACTGGAGGAGGAGGTGATATTACTGAGGAATATACAGAGAAGGTAGAGTGAAAGGGAGAATGCTGAAAGAAGTGCAGGTTGGGAAGAAAGCAGAAAATGATGGTTAAGGAGATGAAATAGAGTGTATGTACAATATGGCATCAACAATCCAGAGACAAGTTTCAACTGGAAGGGGAAAGGGATATATATGGAATTTGACAGAGAGACAAACAAATTAAGTATATGGAGCACAACGAGGCTGAAGTCAGAGGGTATGAATTTGTACTTAGCTGTCCAGTCCTACTTCTTGATCTTCCTGGTCACCTGCTATAGTCCAAGAGCAGGAAGAGAGACAGATAATATACGATATGGCTCAACATGCTGAGTATTGGCAGGGACACTGATGAAAGAGTGGGTGGCAGGGACACCAGCAATAGAGCGTACGGTGAGGGCCCCAGGACAAGAACAGACAGCAAGGGAAGGTGTGACAGAGCGCCTCTGGCAAGGGTACCACTGTCAGAGCAGACGGTGAGGAGTCTCTAATGAAGTGGCTGGTGAGGACAACAGTGAAACACCAGACGACAAGGGGCCCAGCTGCAGAGGCTGAAGAGTAAACCCAAAAGACAGCTGATGTACCTGGAGAGTGGGACTGGTGCAGAAACCAGAAGTCGTGAGGAAGGCAAAGAGCAGACATGTGGGCATGATATTCAAAATTTTTCACAACTGACATGGAAGAGGATCTGATGAATAGGAACAGACATAGGCCATATTAATGGAGCAGCCTCCTGGAGTTGCTATATTGTGGGTCATTGGGGAAAGAGAATGGTGTCTGTGAGGCCTATAAGGTTTAACCAAATGCTAATGGCTGGCTGAAGTAAAATAAAAATAAAGCTGAAATAAAATAAAAATAAAGAGTGGGAGATTCAAGTCTCTACATCAGAAGAGCCTTGCATATGGGGACATCTTGGATAGGCTGCTACCTAGACGGGCAGGAATGAATGGTGAAGCAGCCAGGGAGAAAACAGGTGGTAGGCACAAATTAGCATTGGCCATACTCACTGAGCAGAGCCTGTATATTCATCATTTTAAACATAGTTTAAAATTAAATTGTACACAATGTGTGTATATCTGAATTTTATAGACTGTGTAAAGGCAATTGAGCAAACTCTGTATATCACACACTGAACAAATTACCTTTTCTTCCATCTCATAATCCACTCCAAATATAGGACTGGTAGAATAGACTTTGTGAAGTGAATTAATTTCCTTAACTGATTCTTGTAGTTTTTCCACAGGATCTATTTTAAAGCCAAGAACATATCCTCCGCTCTGTAAGAGAAAATAATGAAAAAAATGAAAAGCCTGAGGAACAGTATTTACAGTATATGATAAACTATAGCTCTAACTGTCCTTACTTCAGAGCGCAATATGTAGGCTGATTTTTTTTTTTTTTTTTTTTTTTTGCGGTATGCGGGCCTCTCACTGTTGTGGCCTCTCCCGTTGCGGAGCATAGGCTCCGGACGCGCAGGCTCAGCAGCCATGGCTCACGGGCCCAGCCTCTCCGCGGCATGTGGGATCCTCCCAGATCGGGGCACGAACCCATGTCCCCTGCATCGGCAGGTGGACTCTCAACCACTGCGCCACCAGGGAAGCCCTGTAGGCTGATTTTTTAAAATTAAATTTTTTATTATGAAAACTTCCAGCATATACAAAAATAGAAGAGTACAATAAATGTCCATGTAGCCATCATCCAGCTTCAACAAGTAACAACATATGGCCGGCTCTGTTCCATATGTAACCTCCCCATCCCCTAAATCTCCTCCCCTCACCCACTCAGGATTATTTTGAAATATATCCAGATATCACATAATTTCATCTGTAAGTATCAAAGCTAATATTTCAAGATTAAAAAAAATACGCCATAGATTGTGAAGGCCAAGGGAACTGAGTTTTTCCTGAGCTAGACCTTGAAAAGGAATAGACTATATGTTAAAATAAAAAAGGGAATGGCATACCTGAGGCTATCTCCTTGAAGAATTAGGAAAGAAACTTGCCCATGACAGTTTGTTGGAGAAGAAGTGTTAAAAAATTAAGTACCCATATGGTGATGGTTGAGAGCATACACTTTTGTGTTAAAATCCTGGTTTTACAACACTACATATGATGTATGGTTTACATCATACAACTAGCTGTATGATGCTGGGGAAAGGAGTGAGTAGACATTCATATTTAAATTTAGAATTTAGAAGAGAAAAATCTCTTTTTAAAAAAAATTTATTAAAACAAATAAATGCAAAAACCAGGCATAACGGGGCATAGCAGTCTATAATTAGATACAGTATAATCTGAGTTTGATGGTAGAAAATCTCAAATAGGGTGTGTTTATCTGAATAGACCTGTGTTGCTCAAAGACAGTCTTGTGAATCAGTCAGACCTGGAATCAAAACCTAGCCCTATCACTTACTGTTATTAGACCATGGGCAAGGTTCCTAACTTCTCCAAGTCTCAGTTTCCTTGAATATAAAATGGGGAAAAAATAGTAACTGTATCATAGGGTTGTGTAAAGATTGAAATAATGTCATGACTGTAATCATAATTAATATGTCTGCCCAAAAGAGAAATATAAGCAGGATTCTTCCCATGGGGACAATTACTATATGACTTCAAACTCAAACTCTTCATATAATCTCATGTTACAGCTAATACTCTTCTTGGATATAAACTGGTTACTATAAAAATAAAACTAAAAATATAGACTGGCACATAGTTTTTTAAAGATTAATAAAAATATAAAGTATCTTACCTGCTGAGAGCTTTCTATGACAAGAGCTAAACCAAATTTTGAATCTCTAATCTTTATTGACCGCTAGATATAAAACAAACAAACAAAAAGCATGTTTTTATTATCTGATAGTAGTGACATTTTAGCACGTTTTTCAACTTTTACACAGTAACTACTTTTCATAGTCCGAAGAACAGAACTCTTCCTCTTTCCTTTTTCCTTACACTCCTATAGAGATCAATTAAATGAAAATTTTCATACTGGAAATAGGTGGCAAATTTGTAAGGCAACACAAAGATGACATCTCTGAAATATGTACAAAATTCTGACTTAAATGTTCCCTGCTTCAGGGAGTCCACAACTTTTCTGAATATTTTAAACCAAAGGCCAGCAATCCTTTAGTTATGGAGAGCCAGTGTCTTTTGTGGCTCCTAAGGCTGGGTTAGTTTTTAAAAGTCCCATGTGCCTATATACAATGCAATATTACTCAGCTGTAAAAAGAAACGAAATTGAGTTATTTGTAGTGAGGTGGATGGACCTAGAATCTGTCATACAGAGTGAAGTAAGTCAGAAAGAGAAAAACAAATACCATATGCTAACACATATAAATGGAATCTAAAAAAAAAAAAAAGGTTCTGAAGAACCTAAGGGCAGGACAGGAATAAAGACGCAGACGTAGAGAATGGACTTGAGGACACGGGAAGGGGGAAGGGGGTAAGCTGGGACGAAGTGAGAGAGTGGCATGGACATATATACACTACCAAATGTAAAATAGATAGCTAGTGGGAAGCAGCCGCATAGCACAGGGAGATCAGCTCAGGAAGATCAGCTAGGTGCTTTGTGATCACCTAGAGGGGTGGGATAGGGAGGGTGGGAGGGAGACGCAAGAGGGAGGGGATATAGGGATATATGTGTACGTATAGCTGATTCACTTTGTTATACAGCAGAAACTAACACAACAATGTAAAGCAATTATACTCCAATAAAGATGTTAAAAAAATGTTGCATGTGCCTTCTGTTTCTTACACAATAAATGACTAAATTCTGAAAGAACCTCCACTGCATTTATTGAAAAAAAAAGTATGGGCATTCATCACTGGGCATCAAAGAAGGCTAGGATAGGTCAAATATAATTAACTCAACTGGTAAGTGTGATATGAGGGTGAAGCGTGGCTAGTGGATGAGCAGTGATACCAGTGGCCTGGGAGAAGGGTAGAGGGGCAGAAGCATAATGACATGCAGGACCTGTAGAAAGTGAAACAGAACGTACTCGCTGGCAGGGTTAGAGAGAACCATGGAGGATCTAACATTATAACCAGCAGACCAAAAGTCCAAGAAGGATAATAATCTGTGGTAGGTGACTGTGTATCATACTTCCAGACAGATGGGCATTGGAAGTTGAGAAAAAGAGAGACACAGACAGACAGACAGCCTAAATGGTAATTGTTATGAAAACCTGGGCTTCCATCTAGACTACTTCACACCCTGCCAGGAGTACACACAGTCCTGGTTAAGAACCATAGAACACTGGCATCCTGCTTATGAATAGGTAATCTAACCAGGTAACTGTGGATGACACAGGCTGGTAAGATAGAAACTGGCAAGAAGATACATATATAAATATACATCTATAGGAAGGGAGTCAGGACAATGGCTGAGGCCCAGAGCTGAAGTTAGAACATGACTGCCCCAATGACAGGTTGTGATGATATCAGATTGCAAGTTGTTTGGGCCAGGCTGAATTCATTCCAGAATCCGTATTTGGCAACGGTATTCTTAAATAACGAAAAGTATCCTACTTGGAGAACAGAAATCACAAAGTTGTTTACTACTCAGTAATTATTCAGCATAATAGACGTTGATATGTAAATGCAATATAAAACAGCAACGAACAATACAAACATCAACTTATCAAATACCTATGTAGACTCTGTCACATATTTCCAGCTATGCTTATAAATTCTCGTTATTTCTTTAGATGGCCAGAAATAATTTTTTTCCTATCAGATCCTATGATTTTCTGCTTAATGTGTTGCTTTTCTCCACCAGACTGAAAGCTCCTTAAAGGCAGAAACTGCGTACTGGTTCATGAGTTTCATCACTGAGCATAGAGTAGGTGCTCAGTATTTGGCAAATGAATGATCAAATATTTTAAAGTAACTCAGGAATCAAACAATTTAGCAAAAGATAGACTTGGGAATATTTTGCAAAGAATCATCTTTCCCATAGGTTAAGAGGTCTCTTTAAAAAATGACATTTTCCGGATATCACATACGTTGTATCTAATACTCAATAAATATTTATTAATGAAACTATTTAGTCTTAAGACTACTTATATTCTGTAATAAGGGTGATTATCATAGGATAGCCTCACAGGATCCTCATTAACTATTTTTATGTTCCATCTAATTTGCACTAGGGTCAAATAAGTAGGGGTTTTTTTAATATATAAGATGAAATTCTTCAGATTATTGGAGTTTACTACTTGTTTCACTGAATCACATACTTACCATGAAAGCAGCAGCAGAGTAAAAAGAACCATCTTCATCTACCCCCCAACAAACTGGTCTCAGGTGTAATTAGTTCTTATTCTAAATTTTAACAGCTTTAATTTAAGCTAAAACCATCATGACTAAAAACCATCTTGATTCCTTGCACTGAACTTGCAATATGAATCCAGCTTACAGTACATGCTGTATCCGAATACAATAAAAACTGTTCATTCACAGAATTAATGAATTCGCTCTGGCTTTAAAAGGGTTTGAGCAGAAAGTAGCAAGACAGCCATAAAGTGTGTGGGTCAGTGAGCTGAAGCCATGCCAAAGAACCACTATATACTTGCCTCCTGGAAAGGTTATGGAAAACTTTAGTAGCTAGAAGCCCTTTGAATAAAATCTAAGAAAAATCACCTTAATCTGTATGATAACTATTAAACTTTTTAGACTCCAGTATATTTCTCTCTTAATAGCAAGTTGATAATGGTGCCGTTTCCCTTGAATGGAAGTACAATTGGGTCTTTTCTGATTATCAACATTTAAAAAGTATGCTCTCAGCTAAACTGTTGCCACTAGGGAGAGAGAAAAACTCATCTAATCCCAAAAGTCCTATTAACTGTTGAACAGAAATTATTTATTCTACATTAAAATAAGGTCATCAAAATGCATGCACTTACAATTTGCAGATATGGTATACTGACATTAAAACTGTCATTCATATTTGCATGCCACACGATTCTCACATTGGTAATAAAAAAAGTTCCTAAATTTCCCTGTAAAAGAGAGTGATGAGAGAGGCATCAACAATCATGTCTGAATACTTACTCTTTATTTTCTAAACACGAGAATAATTCTGATTCTCACAGCAGCATAAAATATCAGAATTGAGTATTATGAGTAGTTATTCAGATGGGGAGCTGTCTATATCCTATAGAATATTTATCATAGTTTAAAACTAGAACTTTTCAAGTGTGCAAAGTTTATTTACAATTTAAGCTTATGATTCCATGTTTAGCAAGAGCTCTTCAATCAAATGCTACAGATTTGCTACACTGGTTATCAGTCGAATCTAGGTTGTAACACCCACAAAGGCTGGAAACTATTCTCAGTAAGAGACAAATTATTCTCTAGAAATTGATTTGTTTCTTACTCCAACTATTAGTTGCTTATATGTTTCCTCTGGTCATAATTTCAAGAGGAAATGAAAAGTTACAATCATGGATGTAGGAGTCACCAAATGAGTTATATGTTTAATTCCATAAAGACTGGATTAAAAGGCTTCCATGACTGTCCATCCTATAACTCTCCTCAATCAGCCTAAGTTATCATGATGCGGAGGGTAGTGTGGTATGGGGGAAGAGCGTGGCTGTGGGACAGAATAGATGTGGAGGTCACTTAGTTCTTTAGGGCCTGAGTTTTTCATCTGTAAGTGGATAGAGACTGGACTAGATGACCTTTAAGGCCCATTCCAGCTCTAAGTCTACACATAACAAATGTTGATAAAAAGAGCATTAAAACCATAAAAATATGAAAATCAGAATATTATATATATCAAGAGCTATGTTAATTAAGAGCTATAATGCTTATTTTAACAGTTAAATAAATATATAAACCCAATCATAAATGGAAAAATGATTACCAAAGAAAGCACTGCCCCAAAAGGTTCATTAGTTCTTTGCATGGTACCTGATCACTGGATAAATTCCATACTCCATTGATTTTATCATATACATGTTCTCGTGGTAGTAATCTTAGTTGCTTATTTTGAATTAGCGCACTTCTCAATTTAAAATCACGATACATTTTAGAAGTTTCATATGCTCTATAAAAAAGAACAAAAGACTAATCCAAACTGAAAATGTGATTTTCTTAGATTATGTTTACTTATCTACAAAAATACACAGTTATATACTCAAATAGTTACTAAGGTACATTAAAAATTTTTTCTTCTCAATAAGTTTTGGTGATTATAGTCTTTTGTACTGTATTTGTCATTTCAGTGTAGTATTTACACATTTTATCTCAGTACCTATATTTAAGATGTCTAATTTTTTTAAAATTTATTTTATTTAATCTATTTTTGGCTGTGTTGGGTCTTTGTTGCTGCACGCGGACTTTATCTAGTTGAGGTGAGCGGGGGCTACTCTTCGTTGCGGTGCACGTGCTTCTCATTGCAGTGGCTTCTCCTGTTGCAGAGCACAGGCTCTAGGCACGTGGGCTTCAGTAGTTATGGCATGTGGCTCAGTAGTTGTGGCTCACGGGCCCTAGAGAGCAGGCTCAGTAGTTGTAGCACATGGGCTTAGTTGCTCCGTGGCATGTGGGATCTTCCCGGACCAGGGATCAAACCTGTGTCCCCTGCACTGGCAGGCAGATTCTTAACCACTGCACCACCAGGAAAATCCCTAGATGTCCAATTTTTAAGTCAATATATATATAGTATGGCACAAATGAGAAGAAGAAGATTTTTTTCTTTAAGCTGAAGAACAATGCTTGCAAAAACAGACATGGAAATTAATTTTTCTATCAAAAAGCTTCCCTTCATTTCTCTGTTTTAGTTAAAGGTACCATTATTCTTTTGATATAAGACTGCAATTACTTTTCTCACTGAAACCTGAAAACATTATGGTCACATCTACCTTTACACAGAAAATTAGAATTAATCTGTACCAACTCCAAAAGGTACCCTTGGACAGCTGTATGTATTTGTGTGTGTGTATGTATGTAATAAAATCGCTATAACTTTGTTTTCTTTCCATGTCTCCCTATTGATAAATAATAAACACAGAAGAAAATTCTGATTAAATTTTGGTTAATTCTAATTTTAACTCCGCAAAAATACAGGCTAATTTACCCTTTTAATAAAACTAAAGGGTTTTCTTTGCCTGAATAACTTTCAAAATCATTTATATAAATTATAATATGTATTGTTAAATTTCTGATTTTTACATTAATTAATCTTCTAGTATGTAAATTATGAAAGAGCAGGATTCGAGCATTTGATTATAAATCTTAATTTCCTTTAGGGTGGTAATCATCAATATTTAACCAGTGGAAAAAATGGAAACTATTCATGTTATAAATTGTTTTGGAGGGAACAAATAACATTTTTATACTATTAAAGAAAAGTAGCTTCCCTGTTCCCTTCATACTCCATTTCATATTACTTCTCTAAGTAAACTGAAATAAAAAGATAAGAATTAGGTATATGCCTAAGAGAGCTTAAAAAAATATGTTTTCTCACAAAAACTTGTACACAAATGCTCACAGCAGCATTATTCCTAACAGCTAACAAGTGGAAACAACCCAAATGTCTATCAGCTGATGAGTGGATAAACAAAATATGTATCTATACAATGGAATCTTATTCAGCTATAAAAAGGAATGACGTACTGATATATGCTACAACATGTAGCATGCTTGAAAACATTACATAAGTGAAAGAACTCAGACATAAAATGCCACTATATTGTATGATTTCATTTATATGAAATGCTCGGAATAGGCAAATCCAGAGACAGAAAGTAAATCAGTGGTTGCCAGGGGACCATGGGGATGAGGGAATGGGAAGTGACTACTATGGGGGTTTCTTTTTTGGAGTGATGGAAATATTCTGGAATTGAGTAGTGGTGAATATATAACACTACCAAACTGTAAACTTAAAAATTGTAAATTTTATCTTATGTGAGTTTTATGTACAAGAAAAGCAAACAATTATATAGATTAAAAAATCATCAACATAATTAAAAAATAACAACTAGGAAAGAAATAAATTTGCAACATACATGACAGATAGGAGTAAAATTAAGAAATTTACAACAGAAAACTATACATAGCCAACAAATATGAAAACTTTCAACATCACTAGTAATAAAAGAAATTCATATTAAAACAATGGTATATATACATACTATATATATCTGTGTGTATAAGTTTTTGTATGTGTGGTTTTCTTTTTTTTGGCCTGTCATCTTAGCCAAACTTTAAAAAAAATCATACTACTTAGGGCTGGTTAAAAAAAAAAAAGAGCTGGGGTAGTAAAAAGAGAATAATTAAGAAAACAAAAAATCAAACAACCACAAAACAACAAAAAATTTCTCTTTAGAGAAATTACCCAATCATGCCTTCTACTGTTAGAAAAATAACCTTAATTCCTTAATTGAATTATTCAACTTGGTTATCTACACTGAACGAATTCTCTATTTCATTTTTAACTACCTTGGTAGCTAATTTAATAGACTCTTCAGCAGTTTTATGTGTTTTATAAATACCTTCAAAGTGTTTATTAAATGGTAATGCTACATGTTCTATGTATCTTCAGGATGTTTGCAATAGAGCTTGGAGGAAGACAGCACCACATGTCGAAATTTTACCCTCTAAACCTTTATGTCATAGAATTACCTTAAAAATATTTAATAATCTATAAAGTATTACCATACCTGTGTACTGCAATCACAGAAGTAAAAAGTCTAGGACTTCCAGGAACCAAATTTGTAAATATAAACTCAAAACGAGTACTGTTACATTTTGTTAGTATATAAAGAGCTTCAGTTTGGCCTCGTAATTTCTGTAAAGACAAATTTATTTAAAGCTTCAGATTTTAAGAGCAATTTCTCATTTATAGTAAAAACAAACATCAACCTCAAATATCTACTGTTTCTTCAGTATATATATTTCAATAAGATTTTTCAGACTTACAGAATTAGCAGTCCTTGTTGTAATATTCAATATGCAGTTGTAACCAATAGCTAAAATTTAAAAGCAAAGAATTTAAAGAACATGATACAATAAATTGAGGGGAAAAACTATATATACAGAACTTTTAAGTTTAAAAAATTAAATATATATAAAAATACAATTAATATTTTTTATGAAATATCTACAAATTTAAGTTAAATAATTAAAAGGACTAGAAAGATAATTCTGCCTCTTTTGAACAAAAGTATTCTCAACATGGGGAAAAAGGAGGTTTGCTTCTCTAAAACCTATACAGTATTATTTACTAAAAATCTTAGCACCACAACATCAAGAGAAAAAGTCTAGCTGGAAAATCTATGATACCTTTAAAAAAACAAATGAAACAAAATTTAACACAATGAAAGATTGTACTTTTATTAGAATTTAATCTCCCTTCTTTGGTATTACTTGAAACAGGTTATAGCAAGTTTCAAAGTAAAGTAAAAAACGAAACCAAAAATCATTCAGTGTAAAAGCACTAATCCTGTATATGTCCAAGAGACAAAATGGACAAACTCAAAAAAACATTCCTTTTGCATTATGAGGCAGTCTGTGGTTAGTCTACAATTTCTTAAGTTTTTATCAATTAAAGTTTTTCACATATTTCATAGTATAGCTTCTTTTGGTGTCAAAAGCCACTGTGCAAGTTTACTTGAGAAATTATTTTTTTTCTTTCATGCTAACAAAGATACTTACAAAGATTGACTCTGAGTAATGCCAAAGAGCGCCAGATAATTCTTAAATTTGTTACTAAGAGTCTACCTAAAAGCAAACAAACAGAAAAATAAATTACCTTAAATAAGGACCCATTTTTGCAGTATAGAATGAGATGGACATGAAACTCCTGGCCCAGTACCAACAGCAACACCCACAGATGTTTTTCATACAGTTATTAATTGAAAATACTTATTGCACATATCCATTCTAGGTAAGGTATACAAATGTGTGATTCAGAATCTCAGAGAAACAACATCTGATAGTTACTGAAAAAATACAGGTATTCACTGCCAACACCTTGGTTTGACTCAACTGACAGAGGAGAAAACTTTGTACTGTTTTTTTTTTTTTTCTCAGTAGAAGCTGTTCTGGGTGTCCCAGTAGGTTATATGCGTCCAATTGAGTACGAGTACAGGACAGTATAATTATTAAGCCATTCAGTGAAATCACACTTCTCAAAGAACTCTCATATATATATGAATCCCTGCCTTTGAGCAGTCTCTTAGCAGTTCTCATTTAAATGAGCCATATACTCATACACCCAGTTTTTTTGCTGTGAGCAAACTTTTTCCTCATGTGAAGTTACGGCTAGGCTGAAGTCTGTTTAAGGCTTATGCTTTTCATTCTTAGCCTCAAACTGATGTTCTTACACTGAAATATGTACCAAGTTAGATAAACTTCATTTCTCAAAGTATGTCCTATGAAATAGTAGTCCCTATAGATGCTCCAAGAAAAAAAAAAAGTCAAGCAAATCTGTGCATGGTAAACTATGTGTCTTAGAAGTTTGTAATACAATTAGCATATGAGGATAGTTTTGAAATATCTTGAACTAATATCTTGAACTAAGTTAACTCTCTTAACTTTAACACATTTCTTAAGCAAATTATAACAATGGAATTCTTTTGATGAGTAATCTATAGCCATGTCATACTCCTTCCTCCCTGAAAAAACCCCTAGAATATCTAAAATCAGAGAAACTAAGCCTGTGTGAATGCTGGAGTGAGATGGGATAGGAGGTCCTAAAAACAAAGGAAGGCGGTCTCAAGAGAAACTGTGGAACATTACATGGTATGTTTGACAAATAGTAAGTCACCCAGCATGGCTAGAGTGTAAAGTTCCCACAAGATCACAGAGGACTAGACCTGCATCTATCAGTCAGGGTCAAAGAGAAAAGAGATGGCTCACTTAAATTAGGATAACTGGGTTTTATTTACAGAAGGACTTATTACAATGGTATGGGGTGGGGCATCAGGAACCATAATTGACATATAATGCTGTTTCATATCTTATTCTCCAGCTAATATAACTTAACGTTTGTAATTTAAACCAGAAATACAAAATACATTAGAAATATACTCACCTTTATCCCCATTATTTCCTTTGGTGTCTTCAATTGAATCTAAACAATCAATAAGGACTTCTCCAGGTCTTGTTTTCATTTGTCTAAAATAAATATAAAGGCTTTAATTTTTAGCTACAACTATACCCGCTTACCAACTAGTGAGGGAGAGAAAAGGCATATGCATATAAAACAGACAAAAGTATAAATAATACAGTACCAAATGCTCAGGCATTTGAAAATAAGGTTTTCAAGAACTTAAAGAACCTGGAGATCAAGTGGGGCCTGGAGTGACCAGGGACATGGAGAGAAGTCAAAACTAAAGGAGAGGTAGAATTTGGAGAAATAAAAGAGAGAGAGGAGAATCTATGATTAAGGACCAGAAATAAGAAATGATAAGAGAATGTAGGAAGACTGGCCTGGCTGGGGAAGAAGGTACATGTTGAGAGGTAGTGAAAAATATAGTAGGATAGGTAAGAAGGAACCAGATTATGGATAACCTAGAATGTCAGTCAGATAGATATGGGTTTTATCCTGTGGACAGTGGAGAAGTCCCAGAGGTTTCTGAGTAAAGCAAAGGAGTCATGCAGTTATGGAAGGAACAGATTAAAGCAAAGCAACATTTGGACTTGGTACACAATCAGATAAAGGAGACAAAAGGAAATAAAGAATGAAGAATAGGTTGCTGACTGATAGAATGCAATCTAGAGTGCCAAAAGAAAAGAAAATAAAAACCTAGAAGAATATGTGGTACAGCCTTCTAACACATTCTCAATAAAGCCAACTCAATTACCTACTGGAAATACAGACATGATCATACACTTCACTGTTGAAAAGCCATATTACCCCACTACCTAGATGATGAAGTCCAAAATCCTCAACTGAATATTTCACAATCTAGCTAATATACCTTTCTATTTGCACCTCCTTTCTCTACCTGCCAGACCCTGCTTCTAGCCAATGAGATTTATACCTCTAAGACTCTGCAACTAATTTTTTTCTTTTCTTTTCTTCCTTTTCTTTTTTCTGGAATACTCTCCTCCTGTATACCCTAGCAAGGCCCTGACCATTCATCAGGGCTCAATTCAAATATTACTTTTTCTTTGAGGCCTTCCCTAGGAAGAATGAACTTTTCTGTTTCTATGGTCCTCCAGCTTTTTGTTCATTTTTTCCATGACGGTATTTACCACATTTTTTATAGTTAGTTGTCTACATCTATCTCCTGCAGTAGAATGGGGGTGGGGTGGGGGAAGGGTGTCATTTCCTATTATTTTTGTATCTTTAGCTATCAGCACAGTCACCAGTACGTAGTAAGCATCTGATAAATGTTTAATAAACCGAAAATGTTCATGAAATGAATCTTTGCTTAAGAACCCTCCAAGAATAGCAGGAAAAGTCAAAGAATGTGTGCAATATGTAACCGTTGCTTATAACTTTATAAATTCCCTTCCCTCACAACGCCTTAAAGGATCCAAGACCATGTCAGTATTATATATCTAGCCACAGCTAAGCCTGGAAAATTAATATTTCATTTTTTCCACCTAAGAAAGTTCTATTCATAATAAAGAATCATGCGAATTGGCTAAGAAGCTCCAAACCATCAACCCAAGAACCTTAGCTTTACTGTTTTCCAACGCTTACTATCCCAATGAGCACTTTTTTCCTGGACTGCCGGCAGGAGGTTTCTAACTATTCTCGTTTAAACATGAAAATTTCCAAAAACAGGGCTTCTGTTTGAGAGGCTCCAAAAGAGGGTTCCTTCTTCCTGTTGGTGATTTAGATGAATAACTAGAAACGAAGCTTACCACGGAAATAAAGTCTGCATGGTTAGGGATTTTGGAGAATGCTTACTCTCACTTCCCTCGGAGACTCAAGCTTTAGAACGGTGAAGTCATTTTTCTAAGGGCCCACAATGTGTGTCCTTATTCTAGACCTAGTTTCCGAACCTTCGTTTCCAGAGTCCCTGCTCCACGTTCCTTCCACCATACGAAACTGGCACCATAAGCTCACTGGGGTGTACTGGACGCCCAAGCCCAAGGCGGTCCCTGCAGTGTTTGGGCTCAGCTTCCGACAGGTCCCCCGGGTCAAGCCGCGACCGGGGATCGTAAGGGACCGAAACTGCGTACAATCTAGACGCGCTCCGGCAGTGGCGCCTGGGGAGGGCCGCTGGGCCCCGGACAGTCTGGGGTCTCCTGAGGTGAGGACAGCAGACGCCAACCTCCTCCCACCCTCGCGAGGGCCTTAGGCTCCACCTCCGGGTCGGGAAATCGCGCCGCGGCGCCCTCTACAGGCTCCCGGCCACTGGGGAATCTTGGCGACTCACTGTGAGGACACGTCGAAGCGGACATCCCGGTCCTCCCAAAGCGCATCCAGCACCGACATGGTGACCGCGGCGGGGGAGGCCTAACGGCGTCTTGCCGGCTCCAAGACAACGGACCGCCTCTGGCACGACGTCTACGGCGGGCGCCGAGACCCAAACTTCCTCGAGATAGTGTGCGCGCTTTCCCGGCCCTGTGGTGTAGTTAAGCGGATTTGAGGCTCCAGGCAGGTTTCCGTGCCTCAGAGAAGCAGAACTGGCCCCGGCGCAGGAGCGGGTGCTTGACTTCTGAGTGACCTTCCGCACCTCCAGACTCGCCTCCTTAAGCCGTTCCTCCCCGCCCACCCCCTTCCGTTCCTCTCCATACACTGTCGGGAAATTTAGCCTTAGGGACTCCCCAGGCGGTTCACTGGTTAGGACTCCGCGCTTCCACTACTGGTGACCTTGGTTCCATCCCTGGTGGGCCAACTAAGATCCCGCAAGCCGCGTGGTGCGGTCTGAAAAAAAGAAAGAGAGAAATGTAGACTTAAAACTCGAAATTCCTCGTCTGGCTCTGCCTCCTCCGGCCCAGCCCACCTCATGCCGTCCTCGCGCCTTCTGCTTGCTCTCCAACCAGGCAGGGCTCAGCGCCTTTGGAGGGCGCCCCCTTTCTCTGTCTGGAACTCTCCGTTCTCCAGATCTCTACCTGGCCCGTCCTTTGTCACTTCAGCCTCAGCTCAAAAGTGAACTAAAGCGGTCCTTAACCTTTCTTCTCTCGCTCTGCTGTGAGTACCTTGGGGACAGAGTTCCCTTTGAACCCACGCGAGCACAGAGTAGGCATTCGGTAAGTACTTTTCGAATGTATCAAAGTGCCATCCTTCCCTCAGTTCATGACAGTTCTCTAAATCAATGGTTCCGAGTGTGGTCCGGGGACTCCAGGAGGTCCTCAAGATCCTTGCAGGGCGCCCACAAGATCCAAATGTATTTTTAATAACACTATTTGTCTTTTTAATTCTCAGTCTCCCTTTGAGTGTACAGAGGAGTTTTTTAGAAGCCACATGATGTGAAATTGAATGTGAAAGAGATATGAGAAAACAGCTGTCTTAATATCAAGCTGGATGTTAAAAAAGATTTGCAAAAATGTAGAACAATGTTACTCTTCTTACAATTTTTTGAAAATATAATTTAAAAATGTAATATATGTTAATATATAATGAGGTTATTTTTACTTTTAAATGAACTAAGTGAATTTTTAAACATCTCAATAAATATCAGTAGCTATAACCCATATAAACAAAAGCTCTTTCAGATCCTCAATGATATTTTTAAGGGTATAAAGGGGTCCTGGGATCAAAAGTTTGATCACTTTAAATTATCTGGCACCCTGGTGTGTCAGGCTTTGTTCCAAATACTGGGTATATTCATATGAAAGGCATGAGGAATTTTTCTCAGGTTGACGAAGGTAATGGAGACAAAGGAACGTGTGGTGGACACAGACTAAAGTGGCCCCCATTGAGTCATGCCCTTGTATGATCCTATCCCCTTGGATGTGAGCAGAACCTGTGACTTTCATCCAGCTAATAAAATATAGCAAAGATGATGGGATGTAAAAGTGACGGAATATCCTTCCCATGTTTATACTATGTTAAATAAGGCTAGATCTCAGCTGACTGGAGCAAGAGAGACTCTCCTGCTTGCCTTGAAGAAGCCACCTGCTATGATACCACCTTTAGGGCCAGCGGTCTCACGTCCTATAGGTGCAAGGAGCTGAAATCTGCCGACAACCTGAATGAGCTTGGAAGCAGATCTTTCCCCAGTAAAATTTCTGATGAGGCCTTAGCCCCAGGAAGTATCTGGATTGCAGCCTGGTTGTGACCCTAAGCAGAAAACCCAGGTAAGTCATGCTTGGACTTCTGATCTACAGAAACAGGGAGATAATAAATGTCTGTAGTTTTAAGCTGCAGTCATTTGTTATATGCTGCAATAGAAAACTAAGACAGAGATTGGTATCAGGAGTGGTGTGCTACTCTAACAAATAGCAGAGGCTATTAGACCCAGCAAAATTCAGCTGGTGGGAAGCAGGCTGATAAAATTACTCACCTGTTGGGAATTCCCTTGTGGTCCAGTGGTTAGGACTTGGTGTTTTCACTGCCAGGGCCTGAGTTTGATCCCTGGTTGGGGAACTAAAGATCCTGCAAGCTGCAATGTGTGGCCAAAAAAAAAAAAAAAAAAAAAATTACTCACCTGTAAACATGTGCTACATTTCATGAAAAAGCAAGGATGACTCAGAGGATCTGAGCACCACGGAAGATTATTCCCAGATCTTAAACCTTAAGCAGTAAACATCCAACATTTGCGCAGATGGATGTCAGAATTGTTATATGGCAGTGGCTCATTTGTACCTTCCATTTCCCCCCTGTTGAACTGGAATGTCTCTAACTGTTCTCCTATGCCAGTCCCACCATTGTATGATGGGAGTGTTGGGAGCACTGATCTCTTTAGTTTCACAGGTCACTAAGGGGAATTGTGCTTTGAGGAACTGCACTTAGTGAATTATAGCCAGGAGCCTCATTTGCTCAGATGTAAATGATTTAGATGATGAGATCTTGGATTTTGAGCTGATGCTGTAATGTGATGAGAGGGGAATCTGGGGACGGAGTACACAGTTTTTTTTTTTTTTTTTTCCTTTGGGAGAGGCATGAATTGTTCAGGGCTATAGGCAGAATTCCAGGTGGCCTCTAAGATTCCCACCCATGGTGTACATATCTTATGTAATCCCCTCCCCTTGATTGTGGAAGAATCTATGTATAGGATATGAGTCTTGTGGTTAGATTATGTTGTATGGCAAAGATGAAAGAGTTTTGCAGATGCGATTAATGCCCTTTGAATTAGTCAAAAAGGAGACTATCCTTGGTGGGCCTGAACTTATCAGGTGAACCCTTAAAAGAGATTTTCTTGCTGACTTTGATGAAATAGTGTCCAAGTTATGAGAGAGCCACATGTCTAGGAACTGAGGGCAGCCTTTAGGAGTTGAGAGCCAGCAAGAAAACGATAACTCCAGTCATCCAACCACAAGGAACCAATTCTGCTAAGGAACCTGAATGAGCCTGGAAGGGGACCCCAAACCTCAGATGAGATCACATCCCTGCAGACACCTTGATTCAAGGTAAGCAAAGAACTCAGCCCAGACTCCTGACCCACAGAAAACACTGTGAGACAATAAGTTTGTATTGTTTTAAACATCTGAGATGGTGATAATTTATTACAGCAACATTAAATTAATGCCCTGACATCACAGTAGGACCTTTGAAACAAAGACTGAAATGACTATTTTTCAGTGCTTTTAACTGGGCCTTCATATACTTTGTTTCCCAGACTTTTTTTTCTCCTGCATTTGTAAGTAAAGTTTTGTGTGTGTGTATGTGTTTTTACTTTTTAAATCAATTTTGTTGAGGTATGATTTACATATAATAAGATATACCCATTTTAGATGAATTTTGACAAGTATATGCATCCATGTAACCACTTCCATAATGAAGCTACAGAACATTTCCGTCACCCCAAAAAGTTTTTTCATGCCCCTTTGCAGTCAACTTCAGGTTCCAGAAACCATTTGTTTGCTTTCTGTCACTGCAGATTATTTTTCATTATTTTTGTTGTGGTACAATATATGTATATATATAACATAAAAAGTACCATATTGTAAATTGATTTTGTGTGTTCTAGGATTTTATATAAATGGTGTAATAAGTTATATACTATAGGGCTTCCCTGGTTGCGCAGTGGTTAAGAATCCGCCTGCCAGTGCGGGGGACACAGGTCGAGCCCTGGTCCCGGAAGATCCCACATGCCGCGGAGCAAATAAGCCCGTGCACCACAACTACTGAGCCTGCGCTCTAGAGCCCGCAAGCCACAACTATTGAAGCCTGCGTGCCTAGAGCCTGTGCTCTGCAACAGGAGAAACCACCGCAATGAGAAGCCTGCACACCGCAATGAAGAGTAGCCCTCGCTCACTGCAACTAGAGAAAGCCCACATATAGCAACGAAGACCCAATGCAGCCAAAAATAAATAAATAAATTTATTTTAAAAATTATATATACTCTTCTGTATCTGGCTTCTTTCATTTTGCAGAATGTTTTGAGGTTCGTCCATATTGATACATGAATCAATAATTTGCTCCTTTTTACTGCTGTCTTATTTCGCATTCTATGGTTATACTGCAGTTTGTTTCACATGTTGGACATTTGGGTCATTTCCAGTTATCATTAATAAAGTTGCCAATAGCAATCATGCATAAGTCTTTTTGTGGATATAGATTTTAATTTCTTTTGAGTAAATTCCTAGGAGTGGAATTACTGGGTCGTATGGTAGGTGTATTTTTTTTTTTTTTTTTGCAGTACACGGGCCTCTCACTGCTGTGGCCTCTCCCGTCACGGAGCACAGGCTCCGGATACGCAGGCTCAGCGGCCATGGCCCACGGCCCAGCCGCTCCGCAACACGTGGGATCCTCCCGGACCGGGGCACGAACCTGCGTCCCCTGCATCGGCAGGTGGATTCTCAACCACTGCACCACCAGGGAAGCCCTGTAGGTGTATTTTTAACTGCCATCTGTTTTCCATAACAGTTGTACCATTTTACATTCCCACCAACAATGTATCTCCATTATTTGTCAATCTGTTCAATTTTGCCATTCCATTGGGTATATAGTGGTACCTCATTGTGGTTTTAACATGTATTTCCCTGATGACTAATGGTATTAATCATCTTTTCGTGTGCTGATTGAACATTTGTAAATCCGTGTTGTAAATTGTCTGTTTATGTCATTTCACATTTTTTAACAGGTTGTTTGGTTTTGTATTATTGAATTTTGTAAGAGCAAAGTCCTTTGTTAGATATGTGTATTGAGAATATCTTCTCTCAGTCTCTGGCTTGCCTTTCCATTTCTTAACTTTTTTCTTCCAAAGAGCAGAAGTGTTTAGTTCTTAATGTTAATGAAGTTTAATTGATCATTTTTTCTTTTCTATTTAATATTTTCTGTGTACTGAGAAATCTTTCTCAACCCGGGATCACAACAGTTTTCTTCTAGAAGTCTTAACAGTTTTAGATTTTCATTTATGTATATGATCTGTTTCAGGTTAATTTTAATGTATGATATGAGGAAAGGTAGAGGTTCATTTTTGTCCGTCATGAGATTCCTTTATTTTCTATATGAATATTCAGTTGTTCTAGCACCACTTTTTTTTTGTTGAAGTATAGTTGATATACAATATTATTGGGTTGGCCAAAAAATGCCACCAGGGAAGCCCTGTATTGAATTTTTGATAGTTTGATTAATATGTGTCTCAGCATGTTTCTCTTTGGGTTTATCCTGTATGGGGCTCTCTGCTCTTCCTGTATTTGATTGACTATTTCCTTTCTCATGTTAGGGAAGTTTTCAACTATAATCTCTTCAAATATTTTCTCAGACCCTTTCTTTTTTTAAAAATTTTATTTATTTTTGGCCGTGTTGGGTCTTCATTTCTGTGTGAGGGCTTTCTCTAGTTGCGGCGAGCAGGGGCCACTCTTCATCGCGGTGCGCAGGCCTCTCACTATCGCGGCCTCTCTTGTTGGGGAGCATAGGCTCCAGACGTGCAGGCTCAGTAGTTGTGGCTCACGGGCCTAGTTGCTCCGCGGCATGTGGGATCTTCCCAGACCAGGGCTCGAACCCGTGTCCCCTGCATTGGCAGGCAGATTCTCAACCACTGCGCCACCAGGGAAGCCCTCAGACCCTTTCTTTTTCTGTTCGTCTTCTGGGACCCCTATACTTTGAATGCTGGTGTGTTTAGTGTTGTCCCTGATGTCTCTGAGACTGTCCTCAATTCTTTTCATTCTTTTTTTCTTTATTCTGCTCCCCAGCAGTTATTTCCACCATTTTATCTTTCAGCTCACTTATCCGTTCTTCTGCCTCAGTTATTCTGCTATTGATTCCTTCTAGAGTATTTTTAATTTCAGGTATTGTGTTGTTCATCACTGTTTGTTTGCCCTTTAGTTTTTCTAAATCCTTGTTAAACGTTTCTTGTATTTTCTCCATACTATTTCCAAGATTTTGGATCATCTTTACTATCATTACTCTGAATTCTTTTTCAGGTAGACTGCCTATTTCCTCTTCATTTGTTTGGTCTGATGTGTTTTTACCTTCCTCCTTCATGTGCTGTGTGTTTCTCTGTCTTCTCACTTTGCTTAACTTATTGTGTTTGGGGTCTCCTTTTCGCAGGCTGCAGGTTCGTAGTTGCCGCTGTTTTTGGTGTCTGCCCCCAGTGGCTAAGTTTGGTTCAGTGGGTGGTGTAGGCTTCCTGGTGGACGGGACAGGTGCCTGTGTTCTGGTGGATGAGGCTGGATCCTGTATTTCTAGTGGGCAGGACTGTGTCCGGTGGTGTGTTTTGGGGTGCCTGTGACCTTATTGTGATTTTAGTCAGCCTCTCTGCTGATGGCTGGGGTTGTGTTCCTGTCTTGCTAGTTGTTTGGCATAGGGTCTCCAGCACTGTAGCTTGCTGGTCGTTGAGTGGAGCTGGGTCTTAGCATTGAGATGGAGGTCTCTGGGAGAGCTTTCGCTGCTTGATATTACGTGGAGCTGGGAGGTGTCTGGTGGACCAATGTCCTGAACTTGGCTCTCCCACCTCAGAGGCACAGCCCTGACACCTGGCTGGAGCACCAAGACCCTGTCAGCTACACAGCTCAGAAGAAAAGGGAGAAAAAAAGAAAGAAAGAAAGAAAAAAATGAAATGAAATAAAATAATTAAAATAAAAAAATAAATAATTAAAAATTAAAAAGTAATAAAAAGAAAGAAAAAACCATACAGACAGAACCCTAGGACAAATGGTAAAAGCAAAGCTATACAGACAAAGTCACAGAAAGAAGCATACACATACACACTCACAAAAAGAGAAAAGGGAAAAATATATATGTATCTTTTGGGAAGTCTGAGGTCTTCTGCCAGCATTCAGTTGGTGTTCTGTAGAAGTTGTTCCACATGTAAATGTATTTCTGATGTATTTGTGGGGAGGAAGGTGATCTTCTCGTCTTACTCTTCCGCCATCTTCAGTTAAGCTCTGTTTCTGAGATTTTGGATCATCTTTACCATCCTTACTCTGAATTCTTTTTCAGGTAGGTTGCCTATTTCATCTTCATTTATTTGGTCTTGTAGGTTTTTACCTTGCTTCTTCATCTGTAACGTATTTTTTTGTCATTTCATTTTTTTTTTGATGGGTGGGGGCTGTATTCCTGTCTTACTGGTTGTTTGGCTTGAGGCGTCCAGCACTGGAACTTACAGGCAGTTGGGTAGAGCTGAGTCTTGGTGCTGAGATAAGGACCTCTGGGAGGCCTCACTTCAATATTCCCTGGGGTCTGAGGTTCTCTGTTAGTCCAGTGGTTTGCACTCAGTGCTCCCACCACAGGAGCTTGGGCCCAGCCTCTGGCCTGGGAACCAAGATCCCGCAAGCTGCGTGGCACAGCAAAAAAAGAAAAAAAAGGAGCTGTACAATAACAAAGAAAAAAAATATTAGAAAGATAAAAATTATATTAGGAAAAATAAAAATATAATTGAAACAACTGCAACAAGGTAAAACAAAACCACAACAGAAAAAAGAAAAGAAAAAAAAGGCGGGGGGGAACAGGCCAAAAGGAGCAGAACAATAACAAAGTATAAAGAATAAAATAAAATTAGAAAAATAAAAGATTTATTAGAAAAAATAAAAATATAAATGAATCAACAACAACAAGGTAGAACAGATCCCCACCCTAAAAGAAGAAAAAACCAAAAACCCTTGGCTATGGGGGGCAGAGTTTAGGCAGGGGTGGAACTTAGTCAGGGGTGGGGTTTAGGGTGGGGTGGAGCCTCTGCTTAGGATCTGCATGGAAGGGGAGAGGCAGCACGTCCAAGGGGGGCCTCCAGAGTGTGGAGTTCTGGAGTTTGGAGGTAAGGCCCTGGGTGAGGGTGTGTGTGTGGGGGGTTTAGGCCCAGTGCAGTTGGAGGGGGTCTCAGATGGGGTCTTTAAGTGTAGAGGTTGGGCCTTGGATGGGGGTGTAGAGGCGGGGCTTGGGCTCTGCATGGTAGGAGGGTGGCTCCAAGGGCAGAGGATTAGGCCCAGGAGCCCAACAGGCTCCCCGGTGCCTAAGTGGACAGGGAAATCACTGGCTGCATTCCTTTCCATTCCTCTGCCCCCACCCAGGGACTCCCTGTTTGCCGCTGGACCCCTAACAGTGGGTGGGTCCCGCTGGGTGTAGGAACTCCTCCCCTCCCCCAGCCACGCCTCAGGGGTGCCGGTCCTGTAGGTGTGACCTTTACTTTTGTTCCCCCTTCCCTCCCTCCTACTCCCTCAGGACCCGTGTGGCTGGAAGGGGCCTCGGTGGGCAGAGGATCAGGCCTGGGATCTCAGCAGGCTCCCGGGGGCCCAAGTGGGCAGGGGAAACCTGGCCACACTCCCTTTTGATCCTCTGCCCTCCTGATGGTCCCCCAATTTCCCCCTTCAGGGGTGGGATCCCTTCCCTTCCCCCAGCCACCCCTCAGGGGCACCAGTCCTGTCCCGCCTCCACTTCTCCTCCCCCCTCACTCCCCCCCATGCCCCATATCCTACCCGGTCTCTGGGGGTTCCTCCCTTCCCCTTAGGTGTCCATGGTCCCCCACTGGTGCCTGTTTGGTGCCCTAGTTGTGCAGAGATGCGAATTCTGCATCCTCTTAGTCCACCATCTTTACTCTGCCCCCCAACTTTATTCTTTTACATGCAGCTGTCCAGTTTTCCCAGTGCTACTTATTGAAGAGACTGCCCTATCTCTATTGTATATTCTTGCTTCCTTTGTCACAGATTAATTGACCATAGTGTGGGTTTAGTTCTGGGCTCTCTATTCTGTTCCATTGATCTACATGTCTGTTTTTGTGACAGTACCATACTGTTTTGATAACTGTAGCTTTGTAGTATAATCTGAAGCCAGGGAGCACCATTCCTCCAGCTCTGTTGCTCTTTCTCAAGATTGTTTTGGTTATACAGGGTCTTTCATGTTTCCATACAAATTTTAAAATTGTTTGTTCTAGTTCTGTGTAAAATGCCACTGATATTTTTATAGAGATTGCCTTGAATCTGTAGATTGCCTTGGGTAGTATCTAGCACCATTTGTTGAACTACTCTTGCCTGCACATTCCTTTCAAGAGCACCTATTTATTTTATCCTAAAAGCAAAGTTAAGGCCTTGAGGGGGGAAAGGTATAACAACATTAGAGTCCAGTGAAAGAGTGCACAGTCTAGATAGCAAAGAAGCACAGTAGAGTCAAAACAAGAATAAAAAACTAGTTGTTATCCTTATGTCACTGAGTCATTTCTTCTCCCTATTCCACCCATCTCCTTTTAAAATGATCACCTTTATTAATGTTGAGAGTTCATGGGTAATAACAAGAATTTTTCCTCTAAGGTGTCAGCTTTTACCCTTCATTGAGTGTCTACAATATTTTGGATGCCCCAAGATATTGTCTTTTCCTCTGTAAAGATACAACGTACTAGGAAGACATTCAGTAAGCCAAAATATATTTTATAACCTTAAGATTTAAAAAACTCTAAACTCTAGATTTTACAAAACATAAAAATATGCTTCAGTGCAAATATTTTACTCTTTGTTCAGTTAGGTGGCAATCAATGTTATTGAAATACATTCCTATCTTAAAGCAAAATTATTGCACTTAGAAACAACTTTATAAGTACAACTACTAGAAAATTGATATTAAGCAAAAAGCCTTTAAGGAGAGAAGTAATTATATTTGTTCTATTCCAAGTGTTTGATCTATTCCTTAACTTTGATCTATTCCTTAACTTCTGTGTGAAGATAGTCATTAGATACATGTCACAAGTTCCTGAGCAGTGTTTATTACAATCCATTTTAAAACACAGAAGAGCTATAAGAGGGTTTTAATGTTACTATAAAACTTTTTTTTTTTTTTTTTTTTTGCGGTACGCGGGCCTCTCACTGTTGTGGCCTCTCCCATTGCGGAGTACAGGCTCCGGACATGCAGGCTCAGCGGCCATGGCTCACGGGCCCAGCCGCTCTGCGGCATGTGGGATCTTCCCGGACCGGGGCACGAACCTGCATCCCCTGCATCGGCAAGCGGACTCTCAACCACTGCGCCACCAGGGAAGCCCTAAAACATTTTATTTTAAGATATTTAATCTGTATACTGAAATGTTGACTTTATGGAATCCTTTGTTCTTTTGTTGAGCAAAGATTTTCTTACTATAAAGAAGTTATGGAATCCATTTTGGATTTCAAGCTTATGCAAAATAAAGTGAAACTTTATGATTTATGTACAAGATGTTCTATAGGATGTGTTCCTAAACGTCATAGAGAGTGCATTAAGCAATGATGTTTTCGGGCTTCCCTGGTGGTGCAGTGATTAAGAATCTGCCTGCCAATGCAGGGGATACGGGTTCGAGCCCTGGTCCAGGAAGATCCCTCATGCCAAAGAGCAACTAAGCCAGTGCGCCACAACTACTGAGCCTGTGCTCTAGAGTCCGTGAGCCACAACTACTGAGCCCACATGCTACAACTAATGAAGCCTGTGCGCCTAGGGCCTGTGCTCCGCAACAAGAGAAGCCACTGCAATAAGAGGCCTGCGCACTGCAAGGAAGAGTAGCCCCCGCTCGCCGCAACTAGAAAAAAGGAAGCCCGCGTGCAGCAACAAAGACCCAGCGCAGCCCAAAATAACTAACTAAATAAATTAAAAAAAAAGAAAGAAATGATATTTTCTTGTATCACTGAAAAGGAAACACTGCTCATGTAACTGAATGAAACACAAAAATTCTCAATTTGTTACTAAACTTATCAGCAATTAATATATGCAGTTAGGAACAGTATGCCATGCTTAAAAACACATTCATTTTCTTAATGTACCACATCTAAAATAGATGTGTTCTTGCTCGATTGGATTGAGTTGATGTTTAGTGTAGGAGTTTGGCAGCGGATTACGCAGAGTACGCGAATCCCACTTTTGATGGGGAGAGCAAAGGGTAGAGTAGGGAAGTGAAGAAGGCTATGTGCTCATCACCTCACGCCTTCCTACTAAGATACCTACCTAGTTGTCTTTGTAATAGCTGCAGTCCCTGTGTTTTGATGCTAGTCATGGGAGGAATCAGGTCTCTTTTCTTCTCAAGAACAACAGCTCCACTGATGTCCAATCTGGTCAAATTAGAAACAAACCAATGACTCCTAAGTGAATCACTCTAGTTCCATTTACCATACTTCAGTGTCTCTTCCCTAACATTTACAAGGCTTCAGCCTTTATAGTTATCTCTTTATGTTATCCTTACCATTATCACTATAAAGCCAGATTACCCTAGAACTCTAATATTACATTGCATTATTTGCCAATGTCCAGGAATTCTGAATTATTGAATTCTTGATTCTTGATTCAGTATGTGTCTGTGCATTTCATTATGCTGTTCTCTGCCTGGATATACTCTCCTCTCCAGTCTAAACCTATCAGACTATCAAGTTATACTCCTGAATTCATATTTATATTACCCCAAACCTCCACTGAAAAATGTGCAAGCTTTTTTCTTTTTTTTTGTGGTACGCGGGCCTCTCACCGCCGCGGCCTCTTCCGTTGCGGAGCACAGGCTCCGGAAGCGCAGGCCCAGCGGCCACGGCTCATGGGCCCAGCCTCTCCGCGGCATGTGGGATCTTCCCAGACCGGGGCACGAACCCGTGTCCCCTGCATCGGCAGGCGGACTCTCAACCACTGCGCCACCAGGGAAGCCCTGTGCAAGCTTTTATATGTTGACCATTATTGACAAAATGCTAGATATTTCTGTGGCAATCACCCTGTCAAAAGCCAGTCAGTCATTTATATGTATATCCATTTATATGGGTATATTGTCATAATATCCATTATACTATACACATTGTATGGCCTTGATCTAAGTTGATCTATGCCATGCCTCCTGTGTACCTTCTGTATAAAAAAGGACAAAGAAAATGTAATTATATTTCATTATTAGTCATTTTTATAAAACATTTTACAATGTAAACTCTAACCTCCATAATAGATCTACTGTGGTGCCCAAAGTTATTTTAATAGCATGCCATTAATAGTACATAGTAACACATTTAGAAAGTTATTATTTTGTTTTACAGTATAGTTTGTACACTCAAATTGAGGTTCAATGCTCAATGGGCTGATAAAATTGCAACTTCTCACAGCATTAAACATAAACATCATGAATGGAATGGATTTAATTGTTATTGTTCTTTCATGCAAATCCAAAACACAAAAACAATCTGATGATGTTGAACTATTTACAGTACATTAACCATTGGGTTAAATTTTAAAGATTAAAGAGGTTGTAGATAGAAGAAAAAAGTTATTGTCTATTTCTTAGAATTTCTATTATCTACTGATTGTAACATAACTAGTAAAGCTTAGAAAATCCATTTTGTAAGCTATAATATCTGTACTAATAAAAAAGTAAGCAATATGAAAAATATTTTCCAGAGGCTGTCAGCTTATATACTTTTAGAATACTCATATTGTGAGGGGAGGAGGAACAATGAGGGAGGGAAGGCGTGAAGCCTGGAGGTAGGCTGCAGGAGAAATGGCAATTTTAATATAATGGCAGAAGGTCATTTGAATGGCATGGACCTTTGACTCTGGATTTTAAGTTATCTGTAGAATTGTGATGTAAACCCCATTCATCTCCCAGAACTTTAAGAAA
This sequence comes from Grampus griseus, assembly GCF_964374135.1. Lineage (NCBI taxonomy): Eukaryota > Metazoa > Chordata > Mammalia > Artiodactyla > Delphinidae > Grampus > Grampus griseus. Next base: position 62,435,118 of record NC_139001.1, read on the forward strand.
AATCTATTAAAACGCAAAGACTTTGTGGGAATGTCTTCCCCCCATGTAGAAATCAGAAAGTGGTGCTAAATTTCGTGGTTCAGAACAGGGACAGGGGTTTGTGCAGATGCAGCAGTGCATAATCTGAACCAGTTAATTCAGAGGAAGTCAAAGCTTGGAGCTGTATGTAACTATGAGAAGATAAACCCTCTGGGATATCACAGACATCTTGGGTACATAGTTGGATATTGCACAGAATCTGGAGTGATATTTTAGCCAGTCTGATTGTTACAGGCAAGGTGATACCGCTGACATCTGAGGTTCATATAGATTAATACTTATTTTCACATATGAAAATGATGATATCTTGGGAATTCAATGAAGAAGTAGAACGTTCTTTCCCCTTCTTATAGTCATTCTCACAGGTTTCATGTTCTAACTCTAGTGATTCTTTGGTCTGTAATACATGTTTTGGCCACACCACACGGCTTGCTATGTGGAACAGGAACATCTCAGTTCCCTGACCAGGGATTGAACGTGGGCCATGGCAGTGAAAGCACCGCCACTGTCCACCAGGGAACTCCCCTGGTCTGTAAGACCTGCCTTCCCTTATTCACACACTTGCCACTTGCATTAGCTGGGGATGGGCAAAGATTAGGACTTAAGACTCCTTCCTAGGGCCCTGGGAGCGACTATCTTTTCCAGTAGCACTTACCACATACCACTATCTTGCATTCAGTGCAGTATTATTCTTCAATTAATTAACATTTATTCAGCTTTGTGAAAAAAGATAGCCAAAGATTCTATCTACATGACAACAGAGGGAAATATAAATTCACACTTTACCGTCTCAACATTGAGAGAATTTGATGTTATATAATCATATATAACAATGTTTCATTTATATTTCAGTTTTCTTTCATTTGACGTCATTTAGATCTTAGATACTCCAACGTCTGATGTATATCAATGCTTCATCCTGGATTTGCCAAAAGAGGCCTATGGAATAGTTTAGACATAGGCACTTGCCACCTAACTAAGCCTTAACATTCCTGGTGGAAAAGACATTAAAGTTTGGACTTGAGAAATGAAAATTCAAATTTAAGAGTAGCATTAAATTATGTTGGTGTGAGTCAAGTATTTTGAAAATAAGTGAAAGTAAAGAATGACTAATCAGGAAAGGTCTTCAAAACATGCTTTAAGAGAGAACTTCTTCATATTTGAGGGGAGACAAGAGCTATGGAGTAAAAAATTGCAAATTCCTCCCAGAGCTCACACTCTCTGTTTTAGAACATTTCTATTTTTTTTAATTAGTACAAATTACAAAAACAATTGTTGCAAAATTTTAAAACAATACAGAAATAAATAGAATGAAGAGTAAAAGTACTCCTTCATCTGCTCCCTTTCCTCCAATAGCTCTTTTCTCCCCTGAAGTAACCATTGTTAACAGTTTGGTCTATTTCCTCCCAAAACTCTTCTATGTATTCCTGAATACACTTCCACACATACATATCCTTAAACTGAGGCAAGTGTGTAAATAAATGGAAGGGATCATAGTACATATATTCTTCTGTGTGTAGGTATCAAATCAGGAGGTATATAGATATCAACCTGACTTGTTACTAATAATGTCAACATTGATCTCTAGTTAAGGCGGTGTCTTAACTAGACAGGTTTCTCCACAGCAAAGTTACTATTTTTCTCTTTACATGCTCTATTCTTCGGAAATGAGTTACTAAGTCCAGCCCCCACTTACGGGAAGGAGAATTGAGCTCCATATCCTGGAGGAGGAAGTATCTAAATATATTATTTGGAATTCTGTAAGAAAGGTTTTCCCTTCTCTTCTATTTATTTATTTATTCAATCATTTTTTATGTCAGTATGGACACATTGACATTTAATTTATTCTTTGGGTTATAATCCAATACTGTAGAGATTTATTCTGTTGCTCAAATGCACATGTTTTTTTTAACTCATTCTCATTCACTTACTCACTCTCTCTCACTCACTCCAAAGGCATATTTGAAAGAGGAGCAGGCATAATAGGCTTCTATTTATGTTTTCAGCTCCTCACTCATTCCTTTCTCACTGAGTCACTGATTTTTAATGTCTGCCTTCTAATGGACTGAGAGTCGGGTGGATGATGAGCTGTGTATGAGGCCACAATCTAAGCTGAGTGAAGATGGAATCAGGGGAGGGACTGGAGCTCTGTGTTCCTCACCAACCCACACCAAACACCTATTATTGACAATATCAGTGACTTTTGGACCCTTCAACATTGTCCATTCCTAATCAAAAGCCAGAAATAACTTAACCAGGTTCCCAGAATAAACTGGGACTAGTTCATAAAAACTTCCTCTCTCAAGGACTGGACTCAAGTAACCAGTGAGCTATGTGTTTTTTATTAGCTTGGATAAAAGTGAAAAATTCATTAAAAAAGTATCTACAAGTTTTGACAAAAGTTACCATAGCTTTCTTTAATTAGATTAATTATAATGTCTATTTTAAAGGCATTTTTTAAAAAGGCAAATTCACCTCAGGCCATGTTTAATTTTCAGGTGACCAAGTGACTCTAATTTTTTTTTTGAGCTGCAAATGTACACGTTTATCTTAGGTAAGAAAAGACCTTATCAGTATCTCATGTTTTCAAGTGAAACATTTTCATTGCATTTCAAAACTATGTATATATATACTTAAAAAAATTTTTTTTATTGAAGTATAGTTGATTGACAGTGTTGTGTTAGTTGTAGGTGTACCACAAAGTGATTCAGTTATATATATATATATATATATATACTTTCTGAGATTCTTTTCCATTATAGGTTATTACAAGATATTGAGTATAGTTCCTTGCTCTATACAGTAGGTCCTTGTTGGTTGTCTTTTCCAAACTATATTTGTAAGTGAATCCACATATGGGAATGTATTTCAGACTATTGAATTCACAATAGGAAGCTTTAAATGTAGTGATCACAGCAGTTGTTATTTCATCATGTCATAGAGCAATGTTAATATGAAAATTGGAAATTAAATTAGCAGGGACTTCCCTGGTGGCGCAGTCGTTAAGAATCCACCTTCCAATGCAGGGGACATGGGTTCGAGCCCTGGTCTGGGAAAATCCCACATGCCACAGAGCAACTAAGCCTGTGCGCCACAACTACTGAGCCTGCACTCTAAAGCCCGCGAACCACAACTACTGAGCCCTTGTGCCACAACTACTGAAACCTGCACGCCTAGAGCCGGTGCTGCACAACAAAGAGAAGCCACCGCAATGAGAAGTCCATGCACTGCAAGGAAGAATAGTCCCCGCTCGCTGCAGCTAGAGAAAAGCCCGCACACAGCAATGAAGACCCAAGGCAGGCAAAAAAAAAAGAAATTAAATTAGCAGAAATTTTGTAAATTAAGTGAATCAAAGTGAATCTTTACAAAAATTAAGTGCTATAATTAAAAAAAATTAAAGGAAGTGTTTCCAGATATCGAGGTACTATATTTTATATATCTTTACTATAATTTTAGAATCAAAGGAAGACAAAAACATTTAACTTAGGGAAGATGGAAATAGAGCAGAAAAAAAAAAGGTATAGGAAGGATGCAAAAGAGCGGCAAAAAATAATTGCTAAACATCCCACCTAATCTTACCTACTCCAGTTGAGGTGGCCTTATAGTAGTTATTAAAATTTTGTCACATGATTGTGTGGCCTCTGGGCTGTACAAGAAGCTGGGCTTGATTTTTCCCATTTGGCTTTTAGGACCAGGATTGATAATAAGTAATGCGTGTCCAGGGACTTCCCTAGTGGTCCAGTGGGTAAGACTCCACACTCCCAATGCAGGGGGCCCAGGTTCGATCCCTGATCCAGGAACTAGATACCACATGCATGCAACAACTAAGAGTTCGCATGCCACAACTAAGGAGCGGGTGAGCCGCAACTAAGGAGCCCACATGCCGCAACTAAGACCCGAAGCAACTAAATAAATAAATATTTTTAAAAAATGAGTGTCCAAAAGTTAGTGTGTGCAAAATAGACTATATAGTTTAGGGCTGACTCTGGGATGAGTTCAAATAAAAACAAAGAAGATTTCTTTTTCTTCAGTTATAATTTGTGAGAAATAAAAATATGTTCTCGTGGGTATTTTAAGGGCTGTGATAAAGTTGCTTTGCTCAGTGAATGATAAGGAAAATTTTGAACATACTTAAGTAATTGCCATGTTTACATAACCATAGATTCTAGGAAATGTGACTAGAAACCACATTGTGAGAAGGAGCTGAAAAATCACAGGATTCCTTCTATCACTGTTTCCTACTCTTCTGGCAAAGTCATGGTCATTCTTAGAGTAATGCAAAAATAACAGTAGTAAGCTGAGATTTTTATCCCTGTTGACCCATAGGTCAATTTCTCAATTGGTTCAGAACCTGGAGGGAAGCTGGAATATAATTGAGACCCTACCCCCTAAACCCCAGTACTGCACTTCACTTGGCCAACACTTGTCTTTTAAAATTTAGTAAGGCATTACCTTCACCAGAAGGCTTCTCTGCCCCCACCCCCATTCTCCCCTTTGAGTTCAAGGCTCCTTCTGTGTTTTTCTCTTCTATTGGAGCACTGTCCACAATATAGTGAAATTATCTGTTCCCTCACTAGATGGTCAGCCTCACAAGGGATGTTTTTGAATTCTGAGTACCTAGCACAGTGCCAGCTTCCTAGTAGATGCTTTATAAATGTGGAATGGAAATGATTCAATGCTCAATTCATTCTCATTGGCCCAATCTTCTTATGAGATGTCCTGTTTTTGCTCTTTTGCTCTGTGGTTTCATTGTGATCTTCATCTTCCTATACAGCCAAAAAAAAAAAAAAAAAAGGAAATACACTACAGTTAAATTACAAATTTTAATTATGCTACATATTTATCTAGGAATCTATACTGAAGTATAGATTCTAGTATATAATATAAACAAGAAGAGCAACAGAATTGAACATATGAATATAAATTTTAAGCAATCCACACTCATTACCAGAACTAAAACTCTTTTCTAAGTTTATCTTCAACCTCTTCCTTCAGATCATCTCTAGGCTTGGGTAACTATCAGGTTCATCTCCGTTGAGTTTATAAGAAAATTAACACTCACTATTTCATGCCCACTTAGGAGACCTGCCCTGAAGGCTTGGGTTGGGATGATCTGACATAATACTTGGATCATGGGGCATGTAGAAAATGAAAATTCACTTGGTCATGGAGGGACCTCTAAGGAAACCTGAAAATATGGGTAGCCATTCTCCCCAACAGCTGAAACTGAGGCAGGACCAGAGGTCATGTGACTACCAACTGAGCATTGGCTCTCAAACTTGGCTATCCATAAGTCGGGAGCCTTTGAGATTCCTGATGCCCAGGCTGCACCCTGGACTAACGGAGTCAGAATCTCTGGGGGCACAGCCCAGGCATCAATGGTTTTTAAGCTCCTCATGTGATTCCAATGTATAACCAAGGTTGAGAATTCCTTCAATAAAGAGAGATACCCTAGATATTTATAGAATACCTAGGTATTTGGAGAAAAATGAAACAGAGGTTTCTGTGCCACCTGCACAGTGGCAGGTGTTCCAAATTGTAGGTATTGTATTGTTAATGAGCTTCTACTTAAATGATCAACCCTAAACAGCAGTACTAATGTTACAAACAGCAGGGATTTATTTATTTACCCCTGTTAATTCTCCAGAATGATTCCTTGGAGACAAGCAGGCAATTATACAGATAAAGAGATAATACATTTTACTAAGAAAACTTAAAATTCAAGTTGCAGACGTCTGGAGTGTGAGCAGGGTGGCATCTCCAATGTGCTCACTGTACCAGGTCGGGACTGACTGAGAGCCCACATCCTGCAGCACTGCCAGGTCAGCTCAGGCCACAGGCCTCCTCAGCCACCTTTTTAACTTGCAAGAATATGGGGTAGGCGTGGAGAGGCATGGTTTTCATCAAGGTCAAGGACTTTAAGTCCAGGCAAATCTCGATTCTAATAATAGTAATAGTTAATACTTACATAGGGCTTTTCATATGCCAGGCACTGTACTAAGTCCTTTAGGTATTAACTTAGTTGAACCTTACAGCCTCCCTAGAAGGTGGGTATTAGCATCCTGTCCTTACAGAGGCGACCTGAAGCACAGAGAGGTAAAGGAACTTGCCCAAGGTCATACAGGTGGTGTGTTATAGAATTCAGGATTTGAACCCAGAAAGTGTGGTTCTGATTCTGTGATTTTATCCATTACTCGACACTTCCACATACGAGGGATGCAACTGCCCTTGGGTATATTATTGAAGCTCACTGAGTCTTATTTTCTCATTTTAATAGTACTTATCTTGCAGGATTGGTGGGAGGGAAACAGTTAGTACAATGCCTGGGGCATGATCTTCTCTCTGTTGATGTTATTCTCCATCTCCAGGCAGGTTATTGTCAGCTCATTCTACCCTATGGGCCTGGATGGAGGACTTGGATGTTTACTTAAGGATTAATTAGGAGAGACTAGCAATTTTGCAGTTAAGTTTTCTTGTCCCCTACCTCAGAATATAAGATAATAGATACAAGTATTGTACCCAAACAGATTCTACATTCTCACAGACCATACTTAAGAAATAAGGATTTCAGAAGATGATTAATTTCAGCCACTTTTGTGCTGAGTAAAATCAACTTCACTTCAATTTGGCTGTACAGTTCAGCTAAGTTAGAAATTCCCCCCAAGGGAACCCATGATGTATAGTATAAGGATGTATAAATTTGTATATTGGTCACTACTCTGAAAGCACTTTTCTGAAAGCAGAAATCCACCCAATCAAGTCATGGTAGTTGGAGTAGAGATAAAGAATTGCTTTCCTTTGCCATTTTGAAAGAGTTCACGTGTTATGGCTCCATTTATATGAAATTTCCAGAATAAGGGAACCCATAGAGACAGAAAGTAGATTAGTGGTTGCCAGGGCCCGGGGAAAGGGTGAGAATGGGGAGTGACTACTAGTGGGTGTGGGGTTTCTTTCAGGGCTAACAATAATGTTCTGGAATTAGATAGTGGTAATGATTGCACAACTCTCTGAACATGCAAGAAAAACACTGACTTGTACACTTTAAATGGGTGAATTTCATGGTATGTAAGTATCTCAAAAATGCTATTATAAAATAAAACCATTCATGTGAATGTTATTGGCTTTGCCTCTTCTGCCTCAGTGCCGAGAAGGAGGAAGGCACCAGCCAGATGGATATTTTACAGATGACTGCTGCCCACCTTAGCAGTGATAGACGGATAGCAGCACTACAGGATGTAGGATTATGATGACAGTTTTCAGGTTGAGTAACTGTGAGAGGCTATTTGGGGTGACCAAGTTCTCCACAGGGATCCTAAACCAAATCCCTACTCTACTGCTACCCTAAGCAAGGCCTAATTATCCAGAGCTATGATGAGAGTGACCAGACAGGCCCAAACCTCTTGGCATACTGTGATTTGCATGGTGCCTATAACATAGCAGGTGTTCAATAAGTCTGTGATGAATGAATAAATGAGTGACTGAGACTCCCCATGGCTCCTCTGTGTTGGAGTAAAGTCTCTGAACACAAGCAGTGTTTTCAGTTTTTTTTTTTTTACACCTGGGACAACTGCAATATGCTCTGAAATGTGTTGGTGCAGTATATTTAGAACATTCAAACACAATGAATTATATTAATATATTTATTTAAAAAAAAAGAGCTCAGGATACAAAAGTAGTGCCCTCTCCCTCCTCACTATGTAGGCATTACCTAGTCTTTAAAAAAATTTTTTTTTTGAATTGTAGTATAGTTGATTTACAATGTTTGTTAGTTTCAGGTGTACAGCAAAGTGATTCAGTTATACATATGCATATACATATGCACACACATATATACACATTCTTTTTCAGATTCTTTTCCATTATAGGTTATTATAAGATACTGAATATAGTTCCCTGTGCTATACAGTAGGACCTTGTTTTTTATCTATTTTATATATAGTTGTGTGTATCTGTTAATCCCAAGCTCCTAATTTATCCCTCCCCTCCTTCCCCTTTGGTAATCATATGTTTGTTTTTAGAGTCTGAGTCTGTTTCTGTTTTGTAAATAAGTTCATTTGTATCATTTTTTTTTAGATTCCACATATAAGTGATAGCATATGATTAAGGGGAGGTGTGGGTGTGAGTAGCTGGGGGGGGAGTGGATTCTGTTTAAGCTATTCTTTAGAATGATAGTGACACCCTGTGGTAAATTCTTATAATAGACTGTATTAAACAGTAGGTGTGGATTCCCTACTTGTCTACTTGGTACTATGAACCAAATTAACCAGACTTCAAATTAAATGAGAATGTATTGAGTGCCTCTGATGCACAAGAACTATGCTAGTGCTTTCATGGATATTATTTCTTTCTAGTATTTTATATTTCACCCAGATGATCAGGTGCTAAAGTAACTAATTCTACATATATCTCTGTCTAGAGACGCTGTGGCAACCAGAACCCCTTAAACTGTATGGAAAATGTGTGCATGTGTGTTTCTAGGGAAATGGACTCTTACCTTTAGTAATATGCTCCCACGGGTTCCTTGCTCCCATAACACTTGACATTGCTATATTAGAGCATGCTCTAACAATGCCATGATGATATACTATAGACTAGCTTCATGAATCTCTTTTTCTTTGAAAGTTGCCATTTCTCCTGGCAAACCATGCTCACCCTAGGTTTAAAAACAAACTTAAGGGAATTCCCTGGAGGTCCAATGGTTAGGACTCTGCGCTTCCACTGCAGCGGACACGGGTTTGATCTCTGGTGGAGGAACTAAGATCCCGCACAAGCCGTGCAACGGCCAAAGGGTGGTGGGGAAACTTTAAAAAAAACTTCAAAGAAAAAAGAAAGAAAGGCAGAGAGAAAAAAGGCAAGAAGAATAGGGTTAGATAGCAGCACAACTTTGTAGAGTGGAAAGAGTATTGGAATCTGTCAGTCCCAAATCTATTAACTTCTTCCCGTTTGAGCTTAGTCAAATTAGCAAGTCTCAGTTTCTTCACCTGAAAAATGGAGATAATAATGTCAGAGAATTATTGTAACAATCAACAGATGGTGGTGAGTTTTTAGATACAATCAAAAGTACAATCCATGAAAAAAAAGTGATAAGTTGGACTTTGTTAAAATTTAAAATTTCTGCTCTGTAAAAGAGACTGTTAAGAGAATGAAAAGACAAACCACAGACTGAGAGAAAATATTTGCAAAACACATGTCTGATAAAGGATTTGTATTCTAAATATACAGAGAATCCATTGAGAAAACTTATGCTTATAAATTTGAAAGTGATAATCTATTACACAAACATAAATTTTTATTTACAGCACATTTTTTCCCTTGATTATAAAATAGTACACAATCACCATAGGAAACATAAAAATTAGAGAAAAGGATAAAGAAAAAAAGTCAATTTATCCCATAGCTCAGCAATAATAATTGTTAACATTTGATGTATTTTTTTCCTTTTTTGCTAAACATGCATGAGTGATATATTTATATGGTATCATTGGTTAACTGATGCTTAAAATTATCCTATTTGTTCCACCTGGGGGGTCTGGATTTCTACCGAGAGAAGGAGGAGCCCCTTTTCAACACTGAGTGTAGAATGTCAAATCCTGGTCTATAGAGTGACATCAGCCAAGCCCTGGAGATGCATCTGGGACAGGGTTGGGAAGAGAAGGCAAATGTACTCCTCAGGTGTGTGCTTGCTGCCTCTTCTGTCTCTGAACAGATCTAGTTTGTGTTTGGGTGTGTGTATGTACAATGAGCATGTGTGAGCCTGCACACACACACGGAAAGAAAGAAAGAGGGCTGAGAGTTCAGGGCTGAGGCTTAGCGCTTGCATTGCTGGCTACACACTCACCAGAATGGCTTTAGGAAGCCCCTGCCAAGGGCTTTTTCCTTATCTTTAGGGATAACATAAATACAGAAACGTGCAAATCATAAGTATACAACTAGAATTTTAAAAAATCTAGATGCGGGCTTCCCTGGTGGCACAGTGGTTGAGAGTCCGCCTGCCGATGTGGGGGACACGGGTTCGTGCCCCGGTCTGGGAGGGTCCCACATGCCGCTGAGCGGCTGGGCCCGTTAGCCCTGCGCGTCCAGAGCCTGTGCTCCGCAACGGGAGAGACCGCAACAGTGAGAGGCCCGCGTACCGAAAAAAAAAAAAAAAATCTAGATGCACCTAGATCAAGAAATGTAACCAGCACCCCAGAACCCCCGACTATGCTCCCTTTCAGTGATTACCTGCCACATAAGTGACCTGACTTCTAATACCATAAATCATTTTTGTCTGCCAAGCAGGTTTTTTTGATTCTATAGTGGACTCATAAAGGGAACTAACTATTATACCTTCATAAGCACTCTGAAAAGAGTAAAGTTGCATTGATGTAAATATTTCAGAGCCAGGTAGGCCTATGGACTCTGATGTGGGAAGGCATCATTACAGCCTTGGACCTGGACCACACAACTTGGCTCTCTTGCAATCATTGGGGTACCACCAGACCTCTGATTGAAGTCCTGTCTAACCCATGCCTGATCTGCTGCTTTAAATTTTGCTCTTCCAACTTCAGGTAGTACCAGTAGCAATCGATTGCCCTGACTCATGTCCTGCCAGACAAAACTGACCTCCGTAGCCTTCCCCTCATCCCAGTCCTGTTGGCTTGATGTCTGCTAAGCCCGCTGTGCTGCCCACTATGGCCTTAACCAGGTGCTCTTGCTCTTAATTTGTAGGAGACTTCTAAAAGGTCTAGGCCTATGTAATGCAGATTGAGAAAAACGAAAGAGTAAAACATGAGGAGTGAGATTCAAAGAATTGAAAAGGACAGGAAAGAATAGGGGCATTTTTTTTTTTGATCAATTTTAAGACATGAAACTTCCCAGTTTCCTTTTCTAGACTAGAGCAAAGGTAACTCAAAATAGGTCTCAAAGCTCACATTAGTCCATTTTTAGGATGATACAATAACTCTTCAAACACAGATAGAGCAGGGCCAAACATTCCCTATATATTCTTGTTAGAAGTCACCTATTTGTTCTATGCGCAAGTTTAGTTTATTTTTTGAAATTTTTTATTTTAAAAATTTTTAACATGTTCTGCACATCTTCCCTGTTGCTGGTTGGAAATCATTAAAACATCCTGGAAGGCTGTTTTGGGACAGTTAGTGTTAGGAGGAGTCCACGGGGATTTTGTGAGCACTCTATATAATGTACAATGTAATGAGTTGTAGGGAGTTGGAGGTACACACGGGGTGAGGGTGATTTACAACATCCTTTATAATTTAGAATAAAGGAGGTGGGTTTGGAGAGACCTTAGAGGTTAAAGAGATCAATCTTCTACTCAATGAAGTAATCCCTTTGACAATAACCTTGATAGATGGTTGTTTAACATCTGCTTAAACATTTTCAATGATTTCCAATGACGAGAAGCTCACTGCTTACCTAGGCAAGTCATTTTATTTATTCCCATCTTGAATTATAATAAAGCTTTTCTGTATAATGATTTGAGGTCTGCCTTCTTGCAGCTACTTTCTAGGGAACCCAGTTCTTGCGTCAGGAGTAGTAAAGAATAAGACTTAGTAAACTAATGGGCAATTTTCCTATAGTGAGAGAGTTACCATGTCATTCCTTCCTTACTCCAAGTTAAATATCTCAATTCTTTCCACCATCCCCTAGCTATCATGGTCTCCTTCCTCAAGACAGTTAATTTTATCAATGTCCAAATAGAACAGAATACTATAGATGTGGTCTGATCAATTTAGGGTCTAATGGGTCTATAACTTTCTTTGATTTGGATTTAATTCTCCCATTAATGCAGCCCAAGCTGGGTTTTGTTGTTGTTTGGTTGGTTTTTGTTTGTTTTTTTGTTTGTTTGTTTGTTTTGGTAATCATCATACTTTTGGCATATACTGAACTGTAATCAATAAAAACTGTCATATCTTATTTTTAAAATTTGTATAGTTAAAAAATTAACATACAGTGAAATTAACATTTTTAGTGAACAGTTCTGTGAATCTTAACACATGTATAGATTTGTGTAACCACCACCACAATCAAGATACAAAACAATTCCATCTCTTGCCCCCCCACCCCTTTCAAATTTCCTTCTACTATACCTTTGTAATCACACCCTCCTCTGACTTCTCAGCCCTGGAAAGTACTAGTCTGTTTCCTATCACTTATAGTTTTGTCTTTTCAAGAATGTCATACAGTTGGCATCATTCAGTATGTAACTTTTGGACTCGCTTTTTTCACTCATCATAGTGCCTTTGTGATTCATTCAACTTGTTGCATGTATCAATAGTTCATTCCTTTCTATTGCTGAGTATTACATTGTATGGATGTACCATTGCTTGTTTATCTCTTTGCCAGTTTAAAGATACTTGGTTGTTTCCAGTTTGGGGCAATTTTTATAGAGTTACTGTAACCAACCATGTACCAGTTTTTGTACAAACATAGTTTTCATTTCTACTAAATACTGAGGAGTGGAATTGTTGAGATACACCTAACTTTATAAAAAACTTTCAAATGACTTTCCAGAGTAGCTGTACCATTTTGCATTTCCACCAGCAATATTTGAGAGTTAGAGTTGTTCTGCATACTTGCCAGTACCTGGTATTGTCAGTATTAAAAAATTTTAGCCATGCTAATAAGTGTTTACTGATTTCATCCTGGTTTTAATTTGCATTTCCCTAATGGCTAAAGATGTTGGACTATACTAATTTGCCTTCTGTATATCCTTTTTGGTGAAATGTCTGCTCAAGTTTTTTCTCAAACTTTAAGTTGTTTTATTATTGAGTTTTGAGAAATATATATATACATATATATAATAGATATGTCTTTAACAAACATATGATTTGCCAATAATATCCCCCAGTCTGTAGGTTGTCTTTCATTCTCTTAACAGTGAATATCTTTAATAGAATAGAAATTTTAATTTAGATGAAGTCCAGTTTATCAATTTTTTTCTTTTATAGATTGTGTTTTTGATGTCATGTCCAAGAACTCTACCTAAACCCAAGCCATGAATCTCTTTTTATTTTTTTTCTTCTAACCATTGTATAGTTTTGTGTTTTACAATTAGATCTATGACCCACTTTGATAAATTTTGTTTATGAGTCATGGTATGGGTTGAGGTTCTTTTTTTTTGCATATGGATGTCCAATTGTTCAAACACCATTTATTGAAAAAACTATCCTTTCTCCATTGAAACGCCTTTCCATTTTTGTCAAAATTAATATATGTATGATTTTATTTCTGGACTGTATTCTGTTCTGTTGATTTGTGTCTATTCCTGTGCTAATTATATACTCTCTTGATTATTGTAGCTTTGTAGTAAAACTTAAAATAGAGTGGTGTGATTTCTCTAAATTTATTTCTCTTTTTCAGAATTATTGTGGCTATCCTAGTTCCTTTGCTTTCCCATAGATTTCCTATATATATCAAAAATCCCGCTGAGATTATGACTGGAATTGCATTAAACCTGTAGATCAATTGGCATCTTTACTGAGTCTTCCAATCCTTGAATATAGTATGTCTCTCCATTTACATAGGTCTATTTTAAAACCAGTGTTATGGGCCTCCCTGGTGGCGCAGTGGTTGAGAGTCCGCCTGCCGATGCAGGGGACACGGGTTCGTGCCCCGGTCTGGGAGGATCCCACATGCCGCGGAGCAGCTGGGCCCGTGAGCCACGGTCGCTGGGCCTGCGCGTCCGGAGCCTGTGCTCCGCAACGGGAGAGGCCACAGCAGTGAGAGGTCCGCGTACCGCAAAAAAAAAAAAAAAAAAAAAAAAAAAAACCAGTGTTATAAAGTTTACAGCATACAGTTCCTGGAAATATTTTACAAGATTTATACCTAGATATTTCATTCTTGGGGGCTGCTGTAAGTGGTATTGTGTTTTAAATTTCAGTATCTAATTGTTTATTGCTGCTAAATGAAAATATGATTGACGTTTGTCTTTTGGCCTTGTAGCCTGTGATCTTGCTAAATTCACTTTTTAGATCTAGGAGGTTTTTTATAGATTCCCTTGGGATTTTCTACACATTGTCTATGAAACAGTTCTATTTTTTCCTTCAAACCTGTGTGTATTTTTTTTCTTGCTTTATTTCACTGGTTAAGGGTTGTTCTAGTATTATGTTGAATTGGCGTGGTGAGAGTGAACATCCTTGTAATGTTTCTGACCTTAGAGGGAACACATTCAGTCTTTCATCAGTTAGTATGATGTTAGCTGTAGGGTTTTTTTTTTTTTTTTTTTTTTGAGCGTGCCTTTTCTCAATAGATTGAGAAAGAACTCATCTATTCCTAGTTTGCTGAGAGTTTTTATCTGGGATGGATGTTGAATTTATCAAATATTTTTTTCTGCATCAGTTGATGATCATGCATTTTTTTGGCTATTAATATAGTGGATTACATTTCTTCTTTCCTAATATAAATAAGCAATGATGTAATTACCCTATAAACACTGCTTTCACTGTATACCACAATTTTTTGTATGTCGTATTTTTATTTTAATTCAATTCAAAATATTTTCTGATTTCCCTTAAGAGTGTTTTCATTTCTTCAGATATATACCCAGGAGTGGAATTGCTGGATCACATGGTAGTTCTATTTTCAGTCTTTTGAGGAACCTCTGTACTGTTCTCCATAGTGGCTGTACCAATTTACATTCCCACTAACAATGTACAGGGTTCCCTTTTCTCCATATCCTTGCCAACATTTGTTATTTGTGGTCTTTTTGATGAGAGCTGTCATATCTTTTTACAGAGTAAATTACTTCACGCTGGGAACTCTGCTATCCTTCATTTGTGCATTTTAAAAATATACATTTAGAGATATTAAATTTTGTCATATAGGTATTGATCTATGTCCTTTTGGTCCATTGTATTTCATGTGTTAATTGTTTTAATGTATACAATTGTAATAATTGATAATCCCTTGTTTTAATGTATCTTCAACCAAGTCATTGTTCAGAACATTGACTAGGTTAAGACTAAGAAAAGAACCTTGTAAGAATTTATAGAAGATCTATAGACTTATTCATTCATCTATCACATTTTATTAAATGCCTACTTCTTTATGCCAGGTACTTTCTAATGCCCTGGAGATACGGAGACAAATAAAATAAAATCTGTTGACAGAGATCCAGAAAACAATGTGTTTTGGTACATCAGTGAATGCACCTAACTACTAAATCAATGCAAATTTTTTGAGCCTGGGTAAGGCTTTGTGTTGCATAGAGAAGACATAGCAGTGAACACGTTAGTGACAATCCCTTCCATCATAGAGTTGCTGGTCTTATCTGTATTACCACATTGCCTTGGTTTCTCCATTTTGCCTACCAAACTATTATGAAAGACTTTGACACATGACTCTCTGAAATCCCTAACTAACATCAGTTATCTATCTCTGATCTACCAATATAGATGCCCTATCAGGAAAAAAAAAAGAGGTTAATTTGTGAAACTTGCTCTGAGTTATCTCCAGTTTCTTTTCTAAATGCTAATCAACTCTATGTTTAAGCCAGTTTGGGGACTACCCTGGTGCGCAGTGGTTAAGAATCCACCTGCCCTTTGCAGCCAGTTAAGCCGACTGTGCTCTTTTCCCCATGGGGGCCCGGTGTGCAATGGCTGCAAACAGCAGCCTCCTTGGTAGTGTATGCAGCTTGTTGCCTGTATGGGTTGCCCTAAGGGACCTTGGAGACAGCCCTTTCCAGTGGACATTAATGACTGGCATGCTGTCCCCAATCTAGGCTCCAGACAGGTATGCGTGGTGCCTTTGGAAAGCCCCAGGGCACAGTGGCCAGGGTCCACATTGGCCAGGTCATAATGTCCATCCGCACCAAGCTGCAGAACAAGGAGCATGTGATTGAGGCCCTCCGCAGGGCCAAGTTCAAGTTCCCTGGCCGCCAGAAGATCCACATCTCCAAGAAGTGGGGATTTACTAAGTTTAATGCAGATGAGTTTGAAAACATGGTGGCAAAAAAGTGGCTCATTCCAGATGGCTGTGGGGTCAAGTACATCCCTAATCGTGGCCCCGTGGACAAATGGCGGGCCCTGCACTCGTGAGAGCCTTGGCGCTGCCCCCTCCCTACCTATTCCCACCAATAAACTCTACTTTCTTTTCCCTGTTAAAAAAAAAAAAAAAAAGAATCCACCTGCCGACACAAGGGACATGGGTTTGAGCCCTGGTCTGGGAAGATCCCATATGCCGCGGAGCAACTAAGCCTGTGCACCACAACTACTGGAAGCCCGTGTGCCTACAGCCCGTGCTCTGCAACGAGAGAGGCCACCGCAATGAGAAGCCCCCGCACAGCAACAAAGAGTAGCCCCCCTCACCGCAACTAGAGAAAGCCCGAGGGCATCAACGAAGACCCAACGCAGCCAAAAACAAACAAACAAACAAATAAATAAAAGAAAAAGCCAGTTTGTGTTTTCTGGAGCTTGACATCAGCTAATGGAAATAATCTAGAGCCTAGTTTTTCCTTTCAAAAAGCAAGCTGTTTGTTTATCTTTATCTTAATTCCTCTAGCAACTTAAACTTCATCCAACCTATTTTCCCTCTTGGTAGACCACCCTCTATCTTCTGTTGTCCATGTCTTCTGGTGTTAGACTTTAGCTCCTCCTTTTCCTGTGGTTATAGTCTCATTTACCTCTCTTAGAAGCTTTCTGGAGTGAGGAGGTGGGTAACCAAAGTCAGAGCAATTGATCTTTAGAGAGAGTGGAGGAAAGAGAGAACCAGAAGATGAATCCTGGTGCTGTTGTCTGTGCTTAGGCCTTATTTCGAATGTAGATGTTTGGTATTAGACTGATGTTCATTAGTGGTATACACACTCTTGGTTCAGCTGTGTTTCAAGGCTAGGAAAAGTGGATGCATATGGAACCGATGGCAGAAAGGATTTATTTCAGGACACAGAATGATTTGAACAGAAACTTACATTTTCAAAATATGATCGCTCCTGTTCCTATTATGGGCACTTTCTCAGTGCCCCTGAAATCCAGATGAAACTCTAAACATGGAAAAGTAGTTACTGTTAAAGCCAAAAGCTCTTCTTTCCTCTCTTGTAATGACAGCATGATAATCTGTATACATGGGAGCTGATGAATACCTTCTCCTGTTGGATTCCAGTAGCAGTAACTTCAAAAAGTTCTGGTAAATCAGTCTCTTTTCCATGACAGATATAACCGCAAGATATTTTAAAACAACACAACAACAGCTATAAGAACAAGAGCAGCAGCAACAAAACCCAGTCTCCTGCAAAATCCTAATTCCACATCTAAGCTGTGCAAACTCAATACTTCCAAATAATTGCCTTACACTGTCCTCCCTTTCTCTCTCATTTCACAATACAGGACTTTCGCACTAAAATCAATCATTCTTTGTCTCAGCTTATGTTTTGCTATGTACAGGAGTTAGAATTGTTCTGGACAGTTAATTAGCCATAAATCCTTCTCTAAAACATAGAACCTGTCAGCTGTTTTTGTAAACCCGCTATGTTCCATTTTGCTTCAGTGCTTTTTTTATAAACCTAATTGTGTCAAGGCACTGACATATTTATTGCTCACCTTTTCACCCTTTATGCTGATCCCTGGCTGCCCACCGGGCCCTTTGAATCGATCAAAACCACTCCCCTTGTGTAAGAAAATTCACATTTACACTAACAATGGGAATCCATAGCCATGTGTTGCTTCAGCGTGGGTCACCGGGAGCACATCAAAGCAAAGGCTGTGACTTGCTTGGATCCCGCTTGAGTTTTTACTTTCCCGGTTTCACATACAGAGGCACATGGCTGGGTTGGGTCTTCGTTGCTGTGCGCGGGCTTTCTCTAGTTGCGGCGAGCGGGGGCTACTCTGCGTTGCGGTGCGCGGGGCTTCTCATTGCGGTGGCTTCTCTTGTTGCGGAGCATAGGCTCTAGGCACGCGGGCTGCAGTAGTTGTGGCTCACGGGCTTAGCTGCTCCGTGGCATGTGGGATCTTCCCGGACCAGGGCTCGAACCCGTTTTCCTGCATTGGCAGGAGGATTCTTAAGCACTGCGCCACCAGGGAAGTCCCAGGAATGATTTTTTTTTTTTTTAAATTTGACTTCTGCCTCATACTCATTCTGTGTTTTAGGAGGGAAAATGGAAAGTCCTTATTAAAAAGAAGTATCTCTTTTCTCCACTCAGACTTAGACCAGAATTTTTCTGAACGTGACCCAGGACAAGAAAAGAACAGAGAAGAAGAGTGGCTTGATAATGAGAATTCAGCTGTTGAACTCCCTGGAAAGCAGGAGTCATGTGGAAGATGTGAATTTTGCCACATGCTGGGTTAGTTTGTTCGTTTCTCCTTCCATCCATCCATCCATCCATCCCTTACTCTGTAGAGATGTTAGAAGCAGAGATCACAATCTCAAATGCCTTCAGAGTATGAATGAGGTTTAAAGACTATGAAAGATGGGAATTTGGGTGAACTGGAGAACACAGGTCCCATCTTAAAGAGGTGGCCACTACTCAGCCTTAGCATTTTCTAAGGAGGAGTACAAGTCTAGTGTGAATTGAATTCAGTCCAGTGTGAACTGAATTTTCAAGAGAAGCAGGAAACCCAGTTTTTTTAATAAAAAATCTTCCAAATTTTAAATGACATCAACCCTTTGAAAGTTTTAAAATCACTGTGCTGAATGGATCTGCATTCTGAATTTGACCAGCATTTCAGGACATCCAAAGCTCCACTGTCCTTCTGAAGTTTAGAGAGGAGTGAGGAGGTCAGAAGTGATTATGCTACAAAGCATATATATTCTATGTTTTGTAATAACCTATAATGGAAAAGAATCTGAAAAAGAATCTATATCTGTATATCCGTCTCTGAATCACTTGGCTGTATGCCTGAAAGTAACACAATATTGTAAATCAACTATAGTTCAATAAAAAAGGAACAGAAAGTTAATAACTATAGCTATAATAAAGAAAAATATCCTGAATTAAAAAAAAGTTTTCCTTCTGTGGCAGATTCTAATTTCCCAGTCTTTCCCCCACCAGAAGCAACTTCTATTACCAGTTCTTATGTATGTTCCTAGATATATCCTGTATGCACATATATATTTTTGAAAACCACCACAACAATAAAGGGGAATGTAATATAAACATTGTTTTACATTTTATTTTTTCCACTTATGCATCTTGGATATTATTTTTTTCTTCTTCTTTTTCTTTTTTTTTTTCTTTCCGTACACGGGCCTCTCACTGCTGTGGCCTCTCCCGTTGCAGAGCACAGGCTCCGGACGTGCAGGCTCAGCGGCCATGACTCATGGGCCCAGCCGCTCCGCTGCATGTGGGATCTTCCCGGACCGGAGCACGAACCCATGTCCCCTGCATCAGCAGGCGGACTCTCAACCACTGCGCCACCAGGGAAGCCCTTGGATATTATTTTTAATCAATACACATATTGATTAAATATATATTATTTATATTTTTATAAAAATGATTAAATGCTTTATATGTATCATATATAAAAATCTCATCTTTTCATTGCTATGTAGCATTTTGTTATATGGTACTACCATAATTTATTTAATTCTCCTGTATGATTTTAGGATTCTTTTTCTATTCAAGCAAAATCATGAATGTCCTTGTACATGGGTCTTTGAATATAAATGAAAGCGTGACAGTAGAATAAAAGTTTAGGTGTGAAATTGCTGGGTCAAAGAGTATATGCATTTATGTTTTGAAATATTTCGCTAAGTTTCTTTCGAAGAAATTGCCAACCTACAGCACTCCCCACAGGGGCCACCTGTCACACTGCACTCTTGCCAACAACACAAATTTTTGTGTGTGTTATCAAATTTTTTGAACTTTGCATTTGATAAGTAGAAAATAGTATTTCATTGATGTTTTCATTTTTATTTCTTTATCTATGAGTGAGGCTGAGCATCTTTTGAAAATCATTTGCTTCCCTTTTTTCAGTTATTCATTAAATATTTCTTGACCATGAATAATATGCCATGCATTGTGCTAGGTACTGTAAAACTGAACCAAATGCACACAACCTGTGATTCATAGAACGTATTGTCTAGTGGAGGTGACAGACATGAAACAATTAATTACAGAAATAATTATTTGGTTACTGTTGTGATAAGGGTAGGGTGTTATAAGAGTGTGTAACAGGGGGGCTGTCCTAGTCTAGGGGGACAAGGAGGACTTCTGGGAGAAGTAAATTGAGACCTGAAAGAGGACTGGAGTTAACAGGCTGCTAACAGTAACATCACAATGCCTTGGTCTCCCTCTCCTGACCCTCCCAGTCACTTAGGCAGTGACTATACTTCCTTTCTATACCAGAGTCAGGCCCACCTGACCAACAGGTGATCAGAAAACAGGATGGGAAAATAAATCTGAATCAGTTATTTTCATTATTCTGGTGAAAAGTCTGGTGGCTGAAATCAATGACTAAGTTTTATTTTGAAATACACGTTAACTTTTTTTTTTGGCTGTGCCACATGGGATCTTAGTTGCCTGACCAGGGATCAAACCCATCTCCAGTGGTTAAGTGCAGAGTCTTAACCACTGGACCGCCAGGGAAGTCCCTGAAATATATGTTAGTTTTAATAGCCTATTTGTTAATTTGTCAAAAATCAAGAGATAACTGAATTGAGATTATTTGGAATATTTGACAGAATGACGTGTTTTGCACCCCCTCCAATATCTTACATTTCTATTTTCTTTGACTATCCAAAACCGGATTCCTTCACCTAAACTTAATGCTGTCTAACAGTTTTTAGATCATGAAAGTTTGCTGAAAAGATCTTTTTTCAATTACAGCCCTTTATAATATTGAGACCTTGATAGTAAGATTTCATATTTGAATTATGGGGAAATGAGAGCTGGAAGACAGTAAAAAAAAAAAAGAGTGAAATTAGCAGTCAGCAAATAACTTAGGGAAAGACTACTGGGAAGTCATGTGACCTCAACCTAGACCTCATTGTGTCACCTTGTTATCATAATATTGCCTTGTTCTTTTTGAAATTTTATTTATTTATCTTAAATTAATTTTTATCGGAGTATAGTTGCTTTACAATGTTGTGTTAGTTTCTGCTCTACAGCAAAGTGAATCAGCTATATGTATACATATATCCCCTCTTTTTTTAGATTTCTTTCCCATTTAGGTCACCACAGAGCATTGAGTAGAGTTCCCTGTGCTATACAGTATGTTCTCTTTAATTATCTATTTTATATGTAGTATCAATAGTGTGTATATGTCAATCCCAATCTCCCAATTCATCCCATCCCTTCTCCCACTTGGTATCCATACGTTTGTTCTCTACATCTGTCTCTCCATTTCTGCTTTACAAATAAGAATATCTATACCATTTTTCTAGATTCCACATATATGCATTAATATACGATATTTGTTTTTCTCTTTCTGACTTACTTCACTCTGTATGACAGTCTCTAGGTCTATCCATGCCTCTGCAAATGACCCAATTTCATTCTTTTTTTATCGCTGAGTAATATTCCATTGTATATATGTGCCACATCTTCTTTATTCATTCCTCTGTTGATGGACATTTAGGTTGCTTCCATGTCCTGGCTATTGTAAATAGTGCTGCAATGAACATTGGGGTGCAAGTGTCTTTTTGAATTATGGTTTTCTCAGGATATATGCCCAGTAATGGGACTGCTGGGTCATATGGTAATTCTATTTTTAGTTTTTTAAGGAACCTCCATACTGTTTTCCACAGTGGCTGTATCAATTTACATTCCCACCAACAGTGCAAGAGGGTTCCCTTTTCTCTACACCCTCTCCAGGATTTACTGTTTGTAGATTTTTTGATGGTGGCCAGTCTGACCAGTGTGAGGTGATAACTTCATTGTAGTTTTGATTTGCATTTGTCTAATAACGAGTGATGTTGAGCACTTTTCATGTGTTTGTTGGCCATCTGTATGTCTTCTTTGGAGAAATATCTATTTAGGTCTTCCACCCATATACATATATATATATTTTTTCCAGTACGCGGGCCTCTCACTGTTGTGGCCTCTCCCGTTGCGGAGCACAGGCTCCGGACGTGCAGGCTCAGTGGCCATGGCTCACGGGCCCAGTCGCTCCGCGGCATGTGGGATCTTCCCGGACCGGGGCACGAACCCGTGTCCCCTGCATCGGCAGGCGGACTCTCAACCACTGCACCACCAGGGAAGCCCCCACCCATATTTTTATTGGATTGTTTGTTTTTTTGATTTTGAGCTTCATGAGCTGTTTGTATATTTTGGAGATTAATCCTTTGGCAGTTGCTTCATTTGCAAATATTTTCTCCCATTCTGAGGGTTGTCTTTTTGTCTTGTTTATGTTTTCCTTTGCTGTGCAAAAGCTTTTAAGTTTCATTAGGTCCCATTTGTTTATTTTCTTTTTTATTTTCATTACTCTAGGAGATGTGTCAAAAAAGATCTTGCTGTGATTTATGTCAAAGAGTGTTCTGCCTATGTTTTCCTCTAAGAGTTTTATAGTGTTTGACCTTACATTTAGGTCTTTAATTCACTTTGAGTTTATTTTTGTGTATGGTGTTAGGGAGTGTTCTAATTTCATTCTTTTACATGGAGCTGTCCAGTTTTCCCAGCACGATTTATTGAAGAGGCTCTCCTTTGTGTATTCTTGCCTCCTTTGTCATAGATTAGGTGACCATATGTGTGTGGGTTTATCTCTGGGCTTTCTATCCTGTTCCACTGACCTATATTTCTGTTTTTGTGCCAGTACCATACTGTCTTGATTACTGTAGCTTTGTAGTATAGTCTGAAGTCAAGGCACCTGATTCCTCCAGCTCCATTTTTTTTCTCAAGATTGCTTTGGCTATTCGGGGACTTTTGTGTTTCCATACAAATTGTGAAATTTCTTGTTCTAGTTCTGTGAAAAATGCCATTATAATTTGATAGGGATTGCATTGAACCTGTAGATTGCTTTGGGTAGTATAGTCATTTTCACAATGTTGATTCTTCTAATCCAAGAGTATGGTATATCTCTCCATCTGTTTGTGTCATCTTTGATTTCTTTCATCAGTACCTTATAGTTTTCTGTGTACAGGTCTTTTGCCTCCTTAGGTAGGTTTATTCCTAGATATTTTACTTTTGTTTACTTTTGTTTATTCCTAGGTATTTTACTTTTGTTTACTTTTGTTGCAGTGGTAAATGGGATTGTTTCCTTAATTTCTCTTTCTGAGCTTTCGTTGTTAGTGTATAGGAATGCAAGAGATTACTGTGTATTAATTTCGTATCCTGCAACTTTACTAAATTCATTGTTTAGGTCTAGGAGTTTTCTGGTGTCATCTTTAGGATTTTCTATGTATAGTGTCATGTCATCTGAATATTGCCTTGTTTTAGTCCTGTCTGAAACTATCTGAGGATGGCTTTATTGGGAATTCCCTGGTGGTCCAATGGTTAGGACTCTGTGCTTCCCCTGCTGAGGGCACAGGTTCAATCCCTGGTCAGAGAACTAAGATCCCCTATCCTGCATGCCATGTGGTGTAGCCAAAAAAAAAAAAATGGGGATGGCATTATGCAGTTAAGATTCAGTTTGCTCTCTAATTTGAGCTGTTGGTATCCTAGCACTGTAAAATCTGTGTGGTTGTGATGATTCCCCAGGCATAACTCAGAGATATTGTAGGTTTGGTTCCAGACCACCACAGTAATGCATATATTACAATAAAACGAGTCTCATGAAGTTTTAGGTTTCCCAGAACTTTAAAAATTGGGAGTCAATCCTCTCAAACTCTGCGGCTGTTTATCAGCTAAGTTTATGTCATGTTCTAGATCCTTTGTTGTCATTTCAACAGTTCTCACAGCATCTTCACCAGGAGTAATTTCCATCTCTAGAAACCACTATCTTTGCCCATCCATAAGAAGCAATTCTCCATCCTTTTTTTAAAAGAATTTATTTTATTTATTTATTTTTGGCTGTGTTGGGTCTTCATTGCTGCATGTGGGCTTTCTCTAGCTGCGGCCAGCGGGGGCTGCTCTTCGTTGCGGTGAGCAGGCTTCTCATTGTGGTAGCTTCTCTTGTTGCAGAGCACGGTCTCTAGGCACTCGGGCTCTATAGTTGTGGCTCGTGGACTCTAGAGCGCGGGCTCGGTAGTTGTGGCGCACGGGCTTAGTTGCCCTGCGGCATGCGGGATCTTCCTGGACCAGGGCTCAAACCCATGTCCCCTGCATTGGCAGGCAGATTCCTAACCATTGCGCCACCAGGGAAGCCCAGTTCTCCATCCTTTAAAGTTTTATCATGAGATTGCAGCAATTCAGTCACATCTTAAGGCTCCACTTCTAATTTTGTGTCTTTTACTTTTCCCACCACATCTGTAGTTACTTCCTTCACTGAAGTCTTGGACACCTCAAAGTCATCCATGAAAGATGGAATCAACTTCTTCCAAACTCCTGTGTATGTTGATATTTTGACCTCTTCCCATAAATCATGAATGTTCTTAATGGCATCTAGAATGGTGAATCCTTTCTAGAAGGTTTTCAATTTACTTTGCCCAGATCCATCAGAGAAATTGCTCTCTATGGCAGCTTATAGCCTTATGAAATGTATTTCTTAAATAGTAAGACTTGAAAGTCAAAATTACTCCCTGATTCATGGGCTCTAGAATGGATGTTGTGTTAGCAGGCATGAAAACAACATTAATCTCATACATCTCCATCAGAGTTCTTGGGTGACCAGGTGCATTTTCAATAAGCAGTAACATTTTGAAAGGAATGTTTTTTTCTGAGCAGTAAGACCCGACAGTGGGCTTAAAGTATTCTGTAAACCATATGTAAACAGATGTGTTGTCATCCAGGCTGTTTGTTGCTCCATTTATAAAGCACAGGCAGAGTAGATTTCGCATAGTTCTTAAGGGCCCTAGAATTTTCAGAATAGTAAATGAGCTTTGGTTTCAACTTAAAGTCAGCAGCTGCATTAGCCCCTAACGAGGGAGCCTGTCCTTGAAGCTTTGAAGTTAGGCATTGACTTCTCCTCTCTGGCTATGGAAGTCCTAGATGGCATCTCCTTCCAATATGAGGCTGTTTCATCCACACTGAAAATTCCTGGTTAATTGTAGCCACCTTCATTAAGTATCTCAGTATCTTCACTAAGTATCCAGAAGATAACTTGCTGCAGCTTCTACAACAGCACTTGCTGCTTCACCTTGCACTTTTATGTTAAGGTGATGGCTTCTTTCTTTAAACCTCATGAACAGGCTCTGCTAGTTTCAAACTTTTCTTCTGCAGCTTCTTCACCTCTTTCAGCCTTCATAGAATTGAAGAGAGTTAGAGCCTTGCTCTGGATTAGACTTTGGCTTAAGGGAATGTTGTGGCTGGTTTGATCATCTATCGAAACCACTAAAACTTACTCTGTATCAGCAATAAGGCTGTTTCACTTTCTTATTGTTCTTGTGTTCACTGGAGTAGCACTTTAAAATTCCTTCAAGAACTTTTCCTTTGCATACACAACCTAGCTAACTGTTTGGCGCAAGAGGCCTAGTTCTTAATTCCCCGACCAGGGATGGAACCTGCGCCCCCTGCAGTGGAAGCGCAGAGTCTTAGCCATTGGACCACCAGGGAAGTCCCTGGCCTATCTTGGCTTTTGACGTGCCTTCTTCTCTTAAGTTGAATCATTTCTAGCTTTTGATTTAAAGTGAAAAACTATTCCTTTCACTTGAATACTTAGAAGCCATTGTAGGGTTCTTAACTGGCCTAATTTCAATATTGTTGTATCTCAGGGAATAGAGAGGCCTGAGGAGAGAGAGGGAGAGAGATGGAGAATGTCCAGTCGGTGGAGCAGTCAGCACACACACAACACTCACTGATTAAGTTTGCTGTCTTACATGGGCATGGCTTGAGGCACCCCAAACCATTTTAATAATAACATCAAAGATCAGTGATAACAGATCACTGTAACAAATATAATAATAATGAAAAAATTTGAAATATTGTGAGAATTATCAAAATGTGACACAAAGACGTGAAGTGAGCAAACGCTGTTGGAAAAATGGCACCGATAGACTTGCTGGAGGTAGGGTTGCAACAAACTTTCAATTTGTAAAAAACAAAATCTATGAAGCAGGATAAAATGAAGTAAGCCTGTTAGTAGCTTCTTGAAGACTAGTTGTTTTCTTTTGGGGGGATGTCAATAGCTTTTTTGATGGCCACATGGGGGAGCTCCACCTTCCTTAACAGTTACCTTGGAAAACCACATTCTATGTTTTTGTTTGCATATTTATTTATTGTGATTACTTTTTATTTTCATCAAAGTAATCACCCACAAAATTAAGAACAATCAAATGGTTCTACCTCATCCCTCTACAACTCTTAGTCTTACTCCCTAGAATCACCTACTATCTATTTTTTAGCCATTTTCCCAAGTATCTATATTTGACTCTCTGTTTCTGAATATGGGATTTATACTGCCCTATCTTGATTTAACAACTTCAGATAGTATATTACATATGTTCTGTTATGGTAGATGTGGATTTAGCAATCTAGCCCTCTGACTGCCAGGATATACCCTCCCCACCCCCCCATCCCCTGCCCAGTTGTGTAATTAGAATGCTTTCAAGTGAGAATTACAGAAAACCCTGACTCTACAGGCTTAATAAGGGAATTTGTTATCTCCATTTAATGTGAGGCTGAAAATATTGTTTCTCAAGGTTGCACAATTCAGTGGCATCACTGAAACCTGGGTACTTTTTATCTTTGCTCTGCTATCCTTGGGGTATTGACTTTGTCTGTAGATTGACTGCTCTCGTGATTGCTAGATGGTGGCAGCAAACCTATTTGTCTTTTCCACATGTCCAGAGGAACAAGAAGAGACTGACTCTTCCTTGCATTTCTGTTTAAGAAGCCTCCCAACAGACTTGGATCTATGTTTCTTCCTAAAACTATCACAACTAAAGGGAATGGGGTTGTCATGATTGGGACTAATTAGATTTACCCTTTACGACTGGTGTTGGGATCAGCCTCCTCTCAAGCACATTGCCAAACAGAAAATGGTAGATACTGGAACAAAATAATGTACTATGGTTTAATTTCCTTGCTTTTATAGTTCTTGTGCTTGCTTTTCCTGAAGCTGATGATTGTAACATTTGTTTTACTTATATACTTTTCTATTCTTATCCTTCTTTTTTGCTATGAGATTTGTCAAACGCCTTTCAATAGTTTCCCAAATGCTGAGCAAGTCAGATAGTTTATTATCTTCATTCCTTTTTCTGGGAACATTCCTCCTGGAGCTCTCTGGGGATCACTCTGTACTGGTTGTTCTCTAGGTCAGCTGTCAAACTGCGATTATTCTTTTTTTTTGGGCTACGCGGGCCTCTCACTGCTGTGGCCTCTCCCGTTGCGGAGCACAGGCTCCGGACGTGCAGGCTCAGCGGCCATGGCCCACGGGCCCAACCGCTCTGCGGCATGTGGGATCCTTCCGGATCGGGGCACGAACCCGCGTCCCCTGCATTGGCAGGCGGACTTCTCAACCACCGCGCCACCAGGGAAGCGCAAACTGCGATTATTCTTGAACTCATTCTTAAATTTGACACTCTGTTTGGGGGGATGCATGATTTTTCTTTTTCTTGGTTCATTTGCTTATTTTGCTGGACTCATTCGCTTTCTAAGAAAGGGAGTAAGTTTGTTTAGCTATTGTGTGTCTGCAAATGATTTTAGTTTACTCTAAAGCTTGACCAGGTATAAAATTCTAACTTGAATTTCTAGGATGAAAGTCATTATCTGTCAAAGTTTTTAAGACTTCTTACTTTTTGTCCTCTATCATCTAAGGTCATTATTGAGAGATTCAAGGCCATTCTCATTTCTGTTCATTTGTCTGTGATCTTTTATTCTCTCTTCTGAAGACTTAAAGGATTTTCACATTATCCCCAATGGTCAGCAACTGTATGATGCTTTCCTTGGAGTGGGACTTTTTTTTTTTATTGCGGTATGCGGGCCTCTCACTGTTGTGGCCTCTCCCGTTGCGGAGCACAGGCTCCGGACGCGCAGGCTCAGCGGCCATGGCTCACGGGCCCAGCTGCTCCGCGGCATGTGGGATCTTCCCGGACCGGGGCACGAACCCGTGTCTCCTGCACCGGCAGGCGGACTCTCAACCACTGCGCCACCAGGGAAGCCCTGAGTGGGACTTTTGAAATTAATAGTGCTAGTCATTTGGCAAGTCCTTTCAGGCTACAGACTTGTGTCCTTCACCTTCACTAGTTGTCTTAAATTATTTCTTAGATTATCACTCTTTCATTTTTTTTTAAAGTCTTTATTGAATTTGTTACAATATTGCTTCTGTTTTATGTTTTGCTTTCTTGCCGTGAGGCATGTGGGATCTTAGCTCCCCGACCAGGGATTGAACCTGCACCCCCTGCATTGGAAAGTGAAGTCTTAACCACTGGACCACCAGGGAAGTCCCTCATTTTGTCTTTTTTTCTCTTTCTGGCATGTAGAATGATCAGATGTTGCATAACCTGGACTAATTTTCTGATTTTCTTATCTTTTGTATTTTTCATTTTTCCCTTATTCCTCTGCTCTCTTTTTTCCTACTTTCTGGGATGACTTTATTTTCCAACCCTTCTATTTAATTAAAATTTTTTCAATGTATAGATTTTTAATTTCTTTTTTTAAAATTAATTTATTTTTGACTGTGTTGGGTCTTTTTTAAAAATTAATTAATTAATTTTTGGCTGCATCGTGTCTTCGTTGCTACGTGCAGGCTTTCTCTAGTTGCAGCGAGCGGGGGCTACTCTTTGTTGCGGTGTGCGGGCTTCTCATTTTGGTGGCTTCTCTTGTTGTGGAGCATGGGCTCTAGGCACACAGGCTTCAGTAGTTGTGGCACGTAGGCTCAGTAGTTGTGGTTCGTGGGCTCTAGAGCGCAGACTCAGTAGTTGTGGCGCATGGGCTTAGTTGCTCCGTGGCATGTGGGATTTTCCCGGACCAGGGCTCGAACCCATATTCCCTGCATTGGCAGGTGGATTCTTAACCACTGCACCACCAGGGAAGCCCTAGATTTTTCATTTCTAAGAGCTTATTCTTGGATTATCTGTTTTTGTAGTGCTTTTTTTTTTTTTAAGGGTACACCTTCTGTCTGACGCTATTCTCTTGTTTGTAAGTTTTAATCTCTTCCTTGTATTGTATACCCCCTTTTCCCTCCCCACTCCTTGAATTTTTTTAGTGTTCTTTCTCCCTTTCTTTTCCTGTTTACTTGTTGTGATTACTCTCTTCTATGTTGTCTTCTAGAAATATCTGATAAAAATCTGATAAGGCATTTATTTATATTTAAGGACAGAATCCTAAGCAGTTGGTTGGAGGTCTGTGTGTAGCCACTTCTCCTATGAGATCTTTCATGATTCCTCTAACCTATGTGCTTTTAGTCCTTTAATCTCCAAAGCACTCTGAATCTCTCTTACGGCATTCACATTCTGCTTTATATCAGTTACCTCTAACCTAGCTTATAAATGTAAACTCTCCTATGAGATATGGATTCATTTCCCTGGGATAAGTCACATCAAACCAGGCTGGATAACCCTAGAACAGTTTGTTTCTTCTGTTTCACTGCCAATGTTGTTTATCACTGTCAATCCTTGTTAATCAGGAACATGGTTGAAATTCCTGGATTAACCATGCATAATCTGGTAAAAACAACCATAGAGTATTTTGCTAAATTTACTAAATAAAAGTTATCTATCAGGGATTTATTTTTGCATTTTCATTGATTTGTGGGCAGGATAGTTATTCTTCAAGGTGTTGTATCTGCCGATCATCAGGGAGCAGCAAATGATACCCCAAGAAGCCGTAAAAGAGGGCTTGCTAAAAATTGGAATGATTTGTATACATCCATTGAATCAAAGAGTGATGTATAATAAATGCCTCTCAACTCAAACAAAAGTATAATTAGAAAAGAATTTTTCTTTTAAAGATGGTGAAGAGCTTCTAAGAAATATAGTGCTTCAAAGTGAATACATTTTTGTCAACTTCTTTAGCAATAGTCATTATTCACTTGACTATCAAGAATATATATTTTTAAAGAAGGTAAGAATTATTTTAGTGCTAATAGATTAAATATTTTACGTCTCTGTTATGGACTAGAAAGAACATTTACCTTGAAACATTGCTATATAATTGTATATCAGGAAACAATGGCTAGTGTGAAAAATAATGATGTTTTTAAAAAAACTGAGTCAACTAATGTAAAAGAGTTGATAGAAAGCTCACTAAGATTTGTTTGCTTAGCTAATTCCCTGAAAACTGTGGTGTGTGAGTTGCATGTTTCTGTGCTTGTGTCTGTTCTTGGCCAGGTGAAGTGATAGAAGGGGGAAGAAAGCAGGGTGCTTGATCTCAGAGACGCCTTACCTTTGCCCGATAACCCAAAATGGGGAAATGATGACAAAAAAATGCGCACTTAGGACATCATTTTGTGTATTCAAGCGATGGTGAAAAAAGGTATGGTGGTTTTTAAGAATTGGCTGCCGTTTCTTTGACATGCCTCCCATCAAGGAGTATATATCCCCTCCCTTTGAATCTCAGCTGGCTTGTGACTCACTTAATAACCAGTAGATGGAGCAGAAGTGATGCTGTGTGACTTCTGCGGCTAGGTGAGAAAGGTGAGTCACCATGTAATGCCATGTTGAGAGAAAACACTTGTAACAGGATCTATAAATGGAAGTTTAAGCTAAGATCCTAAGATGACAAATGCCAGATGGCAGAGTGGATTGTGAGGATTTGTCAAATTTCAAGGGAAGTTTCTAAATCTTTCTCATATCCAAGTTCTAAAGGATAGGGTTGGAAATGGGAAGCGAGGATTGGATAGAGGATGTCTTTGAAGAGAGCTCTGTTGTGAGCCCTCCCTGCCTCCTTTCTCTTCATCTTAAACATGGTGAGAAGAGTTCCTGAGATATCTTGATATGTGATTCATGCATTGGGGGGGGGGCAGAGGGTAGCCGTGAGGACTGATGTCTGTCTTTTGACTGAAAAATGTAAAAGACAAGAATGTAGACTATCCAGCTGATCCAAGGGGAGCAAAGGATGTGTGTGTGTTTCCTCAATCAGATGTAGTCACTGGGAGAAAAGACAGGCCTGAGGCTCTTTTAAATCTTGTCCAAGCCTGGACAGAGTGATGGGAACCCAAAGGAGCAAATGGAGTGTGGAATGCTGACGTGGAGCAGCTAGCAGTGGGGGGGAGAATGCATCCACCAGGACTAAAAGCAAAATTGAATGTTCCCACTGAGGACTTCTAGAAGGACTCATAAAAGGAACCATAAATTAAAGAGCCAGCTTTAAACGTCTATCAGATAAGAGGGCAAGGACCATTTAATGACAGTCTTGATTAAGTAATAACTTTCCTGTTCTCCCTCCCTGCTCCCCTTTCCCTTCTCTCCTCCTGCTTTGGCCCTTGAGGAGTCAGATAACACATAGCAAAATAAGACATAGGAGAGAAGGGGTAGAAGCCCAGGGTGGAGAAGTGGGATCATATTCCAGTCTTTGGTTGGCTTACGTACAAAGACCTCAGTTGGAAGAGGGGAGAAGTTTAACTGTTAAATCAAATTCAATGTTTTGGTAATTACTTGAGATTGTGCACTTTCACATTCATTCTGAGACTTTGTTTGCAACTTGATGTGGCCATTTGGGCTTTTTATCATCTAAGAATGACCAGAAAAGTCTAGGACAGCCTGAATTTCATTCAGGGTGAAAGAAGGAGGGAACCAAGGAGCAGACCCTTTACTTGCAATTTGAACTTCCCTCCTTGTCCCAACCGAGGAAGATCTTTTATTCTTCCGGAGGTAAAAAGATGCCCTTTCTTTCAATATGGCACCATTACCATGGCTATTACAAAGTTCTAGGCTTAGTCTTTTAGGTTTTCGCTGAAATCTTGCAAGTCAAATCCTGTTGCATTTCAAAACAAAATTATCACTGTACCTTCTCAAGCACTTGCAACTCACTCCCTTTGCTTTTGTTTTCAAATTGTTGTGTCTTCTGTGAGCTGATGGAGCAACTTGACTGGCTTCTTTGTCCTAGGCTAGGTAGGTAGGTACCCTCAGGGAAACCAGGAATAACTAGGGGTTATGAGACCCAAACTACATTAGTTTAATATTTTAAAAATATTATCCTGCCTCACACCAGTATTAGGCAGGCTGAGGGCATGTATTTCCACTGGTCTCCGTTTGGCTTATACAGTAATGTACTAAGGTAGGGGGTGCCATTTGTGAGGTTGTCTCTGAGTTATAGGAGCAGGTGTAGAAATAATCAGTTGACTCCATTTCAGCAACTGTGGTGCCTACAGAGGAATTATTGCTTCCTTCAATTTGTGGACTTGTAAGACCTCAGCTGGTGGAACCAAAAAACTAAACTAAAATAAAACTAAGTAAAATCAAAGTCAAGTGGCATTAGAGGAAATGCTAGAGAAAGACCTTTATTATTGATCAATATGATATGGCAATTTAAAATCTCACCTGACCTTGGAACATTGTATGTTAGAGTTATCATTATCTGAGTTATGGTGCCAGGAACTCTTTTTCTATTCATTTCCACAGATCTTACTCTCGTGGTTAAAAAAATGAGTGAAGTTTAGGTACAGATGGAACAATATCTCAAATAAACTGTTTTAGGCTGGCTGTAATTACTCAAGGAACATGGAATAAAATGGTTCAGTCAGCATTCTGGAACCAACTATATTCTCCACATAGTATAGTATTTACTATTATTGTTGAACGTGGAGTAACATTTTAATGATAAGAAACTGGGAAAATCTTATGGGCCACTCTCCTTGAAAGATTTTTGATAATTTGTACCATTCTTCCAGACTATTTGTTTACAGTTACCTATTGGTTGATTCCTTAATCTCAGTTTGGTATAAATATAGATGTTGTAGGGACAATTTGTGTTTCACTGGAAAACTATGCACTGTTTAGGGGATATCCTTCCATGTTATATGGCTCTGATTTTTTATAAGCTTTTCACAATTCTGTAAATTGTTGATAACTGATTGCAATGTAAAACAGTTCTTGTCTATAGACATACATTCTATCCTGTCTAGTAGAGGTGCAGTTGACTACTCTCCACCACTGTGGAAGAAGCTAGTTTTGCCCCCATTTGCATGTTCATTTCACCATTTCTTTACTCCATGGAAAGTTGTGCTTTTTTTGACTTTCCCTTTGAATTGGTTGTAACACCTCCTCAGTTTCCTCACTGAGTTAAATAAAATCTTTAACACACATTCATTTTCATATCTGTATGAGAGTCATGAGTTTACCTTAAAAAATTATCTTTTAGGGACTTCTCTGGTGGCACAGTGGTTAAGAATCCGCCTGCCAATGCAGGGGACATGGGTTCAATCCCTGGTCTGGGAAGATCCCACGTGCCGCAGAGCAACTAAGCCTGTGCGCCACAACTCCTGAGCCTGTGCTCTAGAGCCCATGAGCCACAACTACTGAGGCCATGTGCCACGACTACTGAAGCCCGCTCACCTAGAGCCCGTACTCTGCAACAAGAGAAGTCACCACAGTGAGAAGCCCGCGCACTGCAATGAAGAGTAACCCCCGCTCTCCACAACTAGAGAAAGCCTGTGCGCAGCAACGAAGACCCAACGCAGCCAAAAATAAATAAATAAAATAAATAAACTATCTTTTAACAGTGTATTGTCAAAATCTTAGTGTCTGG
Source organism: Grampus griseus (assembly GCF_964374135.1). Lineage (NCBI taxonomy): Eukaryota > Metazoa > Chordata > Mammalia > Artiodactyla > Delphinidae > Grampus > Grampus griseus. The sequence goes on from NC_139001.1 coordinate 62,468,746, forward strand.
CAATCCATATGTTGCTCACCAATGACATGAAGTGGTGATTATTGTAGCAGAGATTTGAAATGGAACTATGAGTTTTAAATCAAAGTTTCTTGCTCATTTATCCTGGAAAATCAGTGGCTTTGGTGCTTATGCTGCATAGCCTGTTATTTATGGGCAACAGATAAAAGGGCAAGGAATGTACATGTCTGGGGCAAGAGAATTCCGATGACTGCAAAACTATTATGGAATCCCTTAGCAACTCCCCCTGCTCACCTTCCCATTACTGAACCAGGACAACAGGAGAACAAAGAGACCAAAATATCAACATCAAATTACAGCAGGCAAGGCCACCCATACCTCCCTGTGCTCCGGGGCATCCAGAAAGAGTTCCTTTCTGATAATATCAGCAGAGATCTTCCCTAGAAGCTTAGAAAAATGTAAAGGCCAGTTTCTATATTTAACTAAGAGACTTCTGATGTTTTTTGATGGCAAATTAAAAAGAATCAGAGTGGTTCCTTGGCATGAAAATCTTCTCTAGACACACAATATTATTATAGCAACAAGTCATGAAAAAGGCCTGATATAGGTTGACATCCATGACCTTGTCAACATTGATGGGAGCTTGTGTGGAAACCAACTTTTGTCCTCTTTGAAGTCTGAAGGTTTGAGTAGACTCTAGCTGCTTTGCTAGGGCCCTGACACTGATTAGTTCTGATATCTACCTTTTAAGATTCTCTTAGCAATTTGGCTTCTGTACAAGTGCTGCCAGGGGCATGTGCTACCATTCCTCACAAATATGGTAGCGTACTTGGCTTTACAGTTTCTGACACAGATGAAAACTATGCCAGCTGAAGTGAAGCATAGGCACTTGTTGAAGTATAAACACATTCTAAGGGAGTATGTTTTCCCCATCTACTGGCCTCATCTACCAACTCCACTTTTGATACTACTTGGTCCCTCCTCAGGCAAGAAGGGAGAAAGTATTGTGTGTGATCACCTTAAAGTCTAATTAGAGCAGAGATGTCATATAAGCCTGGCACATTTCTCTGGACACTTTCTTGGTGATGGGAGCAGAGTTACCCCCATCTAACCTTGATACTAGTTATTTAAATAATTGTTGCACCGTTGCCTCATATGAAACACATTCACATTTTATTTTTTAACCTAGAAGTTGAAGCCACTTTGTAAGAGCCCTGTGCCGATCTTCTGCTATTGGTCCGAATTTTGCTAAATTGATTCCTACATTTACGTAATTGGGATCATAGCTAAAGCTCCAACTTTGGAGGTAGCTTTGTTCACTAGAACATGAGAAGTGCAAGATATTTATTTTAAATCAGGACTCTAAGTCTACAGTAATGTGACCTGTAGCAAATGTAGGGCATCATTCCCATTCTATAAGATCTGCAAGGCTCACTCTTAGGATATCATGGTTGATGTGTGCTTTCTAAATATCTGTTTCAAATGTTCATAAAATGCGATAGTGGTGCTTTTTCCATTTCTCCAAACTTGGAGAATTAAGGTGAGCTCATTAAAATTTTATGTGGATTATTGCCCTCTACTGAGGCTTTATGTCAATGTCCCTGAGTTTTAAAAAGGGAGAGGGGCGCCGTCCCACCCTGATCCCTGTGAATCTATAGAGATTAAAAATATGCAACACGATGCCCTGGGCCTAAAGGTTGTAGCAATATGAGCTTGTCAGGCAATTAATTAGTGAATGGAGGTATATACATGTGTAGGAGAATGCTTCCTTGGGCTCCCATATGTTCTTCATTTAGAGGTACGTCTAGAAGCAGGAGATTGTAGTGTATGCTAGTCCAGTGGTTTCTGGCAGAACTCCTGCAAGGGTATAAGAAACAGAATCCAGAATCTAGGGGTAGATTAGGCAGGAACTAGGCAGGGAATCAGGAGGTGAAATATTTTAGAAAGAGCTTGTCATTTGGAGCCAGACTGAAATGGTTATCTGGGTATTTCCCCTTCCTAGCTGTGTGAATTTTGTAAGTTACTTAACCTCTCTGAGTCTCAGTTTCCATAACTGTATGGTAGAATGGTAATCACCACTTCATAGGTTGTTGTAAGGATTAGAAATACTGTATGTAAACTACCCAGCACAGTGTAGGCCCATATTATGGCATCTACTCTAAATTGGTTAAGATACAAGTCCTAGTGAAGGATGAGAGCTCCAACCAGCTGAGCCAAGGCAGATGCTCATTTTGAAGGACTCCCATGACTTAGGTCAGAGAGAGGTCAGGTAGGTCCTGCCTGCTTGAAATTCCAAGGCTCATCCCTAGCAGAGTACACCTTGTCTACAGGCTGAGAGGCCTGGGGCTGCTGATAAGGATTGGCTCAGAATAGGCCTAGGACTGAGGCTAGCCCCTATAGGGGTCAGAGGACAAAAAGGGCAATCAGAGAAGGCAGAAAATGTCAGTGCTTTTTGTTAGTAAGACTTACCTGTGTCCTCGTGGAGTGGTCTTTGGTCTCTTGTCTAAAGAGACCAGATCTTTTGGGAGGATACTGAATTCTCAAATGTGTGTGTGTGTGTTGCACTTTTACTGTTGCAGGAGGAAAGGATGTTAGCAATAATGATAGTTATTCATAGAATCTTTTCAGTAACCTATATTATTAATGCTATCCTCACCACAAGTGTGAATATTATCATTTTTGCCTAATACATGAGGAAAATAAGGTAGAGAGTGATCAGGTGACTGGGTCATGTCACAATTGGGGCTAGAATCTATGTAGCATTTCTCCTGAGCCAGAGCTTTTCCCATTGTATAGATTTAAAAATAAAATGTATTGAAGGGATTTTTTTGGTGCTGATAATAGGGCATATCTTCTTCTGTGACTTATGGGATTTTTTTTAAAGCCATATAACAACATATGGGCAACTTTTAATTGTAGCTCTATGTAGATTACACTTGGAGTAAAATTTATGGGAAATTTTACGGCAGAATTTACATTCCCAGTCCCAGGGAAACTTTGCCTGACAGTACACTTTTTGAGGCAGCCAACAGCTCAATAAACAGGATGGTTCTGGATTTGTCTGTAGCCAGCTGTGTAGCTTTAGGCACGTTTCCTAGACTTAAAAATCCGGGAGACTGTCATTCTAGCCTTACTGTCTTAAGTGACCTATGAAAGCTTCCTTCTGCTCTAAGTAATAATGATACTGCGCTCCAAACACTGTACTTTACAGACAGTATCATATGTAGGTATAACCACCCTCCTTTGATAGAAGAGAACCCTGAGGCTCAAAGAGATGAACAGACTTGCCAAAGTCATAAATGGAAGAGCAGTTTTCAGTGCAGGATGGGGACCTCAAAGCCCTCGCTTGTTCTACTGTCCAGATCACCAATCAGTTTATCTCTCTCCCCTTTACTGGTAAAAAGTCAAAAAACTGTTAGGGTAACAGCCTCCAGTTTGGCATACCCCCTCAGGCATGAGCAAGATACTCTATTGGGGAACAGAGAAGAATGTCTGCACTTTGATTTATATTTATCTCATACTTTACATATTTCTATTTTGGGAGTGTATTTTATTTTATTTTATTTTTTTTGCGGTACGCGGGTCTCTCACTGTTGTGGCCTCTCCCGCTGCGGAGCACAGGCTCCGGACGCGCAGGCTCAGCAGCCATGGCTCACGGGCCCAGCCGCTCCGCAGCACGTGGGATCCTCCCGGACCGGGGCACGAACCCGTGTCCCCTGCACTGGCAGGCGGACTCTCAACCACTGCGCCACCTGGGAAGCCCTGGGAGTGTATTTTAAAATGTATATAATCAGTGTAATAGTACGTGTATGTGATGTGTAAATACATTAATTTACACACATCATACATGGAGATTTGTGGGGTATGCAGTAAACTTATTTTTTCCTGAAAGTAAAAAATTTGGCGAGCCCTGATTGTCAATCTAATTTTAATATTTGATTAAAAAATATTGTGAAGGGCTTCCCTGGTGGCCCAGTGGTTGAGAGTCCGCATGCTGATGCAGGGGACACGGGTTCGTGCCCCGGTCTGGGAAGATCCCACATGCCACAGAGCGGCTGGGCCCGTGAGCCAATGGCCGCTGAGCCTGCGCGTCCGGAGCCTGTGCTCCGCAATGGGAGAGGCCACAGCAGTGATAGGCCCAAGTACCGCAAAAAAAAAAAAAAAAATTATGAAAATAAATAGGCCATAAAAAAATGTTGTATAATAGAAACTCAGTTGTAGATAATTCTATTTGGATTATTTGATCTTTTGGATTATTTACACTTTTAGATTATCTGGGGCCATTATTCTACATCAAAGCAGATGCCGGAAGGTTGATTGAAGAAGAGATGTCTGCTTCATGTGGGTATTATTTGACTTTTGTAACCTTGCTTTTTCTTTTCCTTGTTTTTTTCTTCTTAACTTTTTTTTTTCCCCCGGTACGTGGGCCTCTCACTGTTGTGGCCTCTCCCGTTGCGGAGCAGGCTCCGGACGCGCAGGCTTAGCGGCCATGGCTCTCAGGCCCAGCCGCTCCGCGGCATGTGGGATCCTCCCGGACCGGGGCACGAACCCGTGTCCCCTGCATCAGCATGCGGACTCTTAACCACTGCACCACCAGGGAAGCCCTCTTTTTAACTTTTTATTTTATATTGTAGTTGATTAACGATGTTGTATTAGTTTCAGGTGTACAGCAAAGTGATTCAGTTATACCTATACATGTATCTATTCTTTTTCAAATTCTTTTCCCATCTAGGTGTAACCTTGCTTTTTCTGATATTCTGATAGTAATAATAGCTACTGTTTATATATTTATATGTCAGGTACCTTGATAAGCATTTTAAGTTGTATCTCATTTAATCCTCACAATGGCCCTGTAAGTCAGGATTAATAGCTCCACTTTATAGACAAGACCATTGAAATTTAGTAAAGTGCTGAGATTTGCCCAGGATTACCCAGTTAGAATTTGGACTTTGATCTTTCTGACTCCCTAATTCACTTCTTTCTTGTTTGGTAATCTGTGTTAAACATGTTAGATGTATTTGCTAAAATATTAATTTCATACAAATCAAGGTTTTTTTTTTCTCCTTTAGAGCCATTAAAGTGGATCCCACAATACACATCTAACTTTATCACAAAATTTTCAAAGTGCTCATATAAGAGATCATTCTAAAAATTATATATTTTATGTCTTTTTCTCCTCTTTAGAGGTAAAATTAAACTCTGAAAGGGTTCCCTAATTAGCATACTTTATGAACAGTTGTATTACTCTCAAGACTTTAAAATTGCTAAATGTTAGATTATTAGAAGTAACTTAAAATGGGTAATTTTGCTATTTGATATAGGAAAAGTTAAGGCTATAAGTTATTTTATTGTTTAATTAGGTTTGCTACATAATTCCGATTTGTCCCATTAGTTTCTATCAGAAATTGAATACATTGTTTCATCAACAGAAGGCAAATTGTTTATTAATGTTAGGTAAAAAAAGCAAACAAAGAGGATACAAAAAAATCTATTAATTATGTGTGAAGCAGTATTTACTAATTTAATTTGTCTTTATAAGATACATTTCACTTTCAGTGAACAGTTCATAGATTTAAATAATATTTTCAATTGAAATTTTGGAAAATGGCTAATCACATAAAAAAGAATTTCAGGGACAAAAAGGATTAAATTTGGCCACTGGGTGTCAATCTTGATCCATATTCACAAGTAGTTAGGGCAAGAGAAATCAATCTTAAGTGACTTCAGCTTTTCTTTGTAATTCTCTCTCCAGAGAGTTAAGGGAGTGGTTTTATTTAATAACTAACACGGTAGCACATTTTCTCTTTTAAAGTCTTTGTGATTTCTCTTTCACCACCATGAAGAATCTTCAGAAAATCTGAGGAGAAAAAAAAGACTAAAAAAAGTAGCAAGAGAAGATCTTTAACCAAATGGACTGACATTTGCACTTTTTTTTTTTACATCTTTATTAGAGTATAATTGCTTTACAATGGTATGCTAGTTTCTGCTTTGTAACAAAGTGAATCAGTTATACATACACATATGTTCCCATATCTCTTCCCTCTTGCGTCTCCCTCCCTCCCACCCTCCCTATCCCACCCCTCTAGGTGGTCACAAAGCACCAAGCTGATCTCCCTGTGCTATACGGCTGCTTTGCACTTTTAAAATCTTCTTGGGCTAAGCTGTGTTGACTGGCTATGTAAGACATCACTGGGTCACTTTATTTCTGCACAGTACTCTCACTATGTAAAATTTCAAAGTCCCATATGTCAAATATTGGTCTGGAAAGTATAGCTCTCTTAGTGAAACAGTGCATTTTTTTGTTCATGATTACTTTTTCAAACTTGGAAAAAAGTAAAACAGTAAGAGGTGTATAGAGTGGGGGAGACATATCAGCCCCACGATCCCCTTATATTTACCTCTTTCTAATGTATCCTAGAATCTAGATATACCCTATGCATACATAAACATTTATGTGTACACGTCTCCTCTTTTTGGGTATACAAGTGGTACAATATACATTCCATTCTGAAACTTTTAAAACAATTTATTAGTGTATCTTGGAACTTGCTTCATGTTAGTCAATATAGATCTGCCTCATTCTGAATTGAGACCATCCTTTTTTTAAAGATAATAACTAGTGCTCCGATGTTCTCATCACTTAGGATTTTAAAAGTGGCACCATGGGCTTCCCTGGTGGCGCAGTGGTTGAGAGTCCGCCTGCCGATGCAGGGGACGCGGGTTTGTGCCCCGGTCCGGGAGGATCCCACATGCCGTGGAGCAGCTGGGCCCGTGAGCCATGGCCGCTGAGCCTGCGCGTCCGGAGCCTGTGTTCCGCAACGGGAGAGGCCACAACAGTGAGAGGCCCGCGTACCACAAAAAAAAAAAAAAAAAAAAAAAAAAAGTGGCACCAAAGGCAAGAATTCGGTAGCACGTGCCAATCCAGATTAGAGGAAATGGAACGAAGAGAAGTTCGAGGCCCTTATCTCTAATGGTCTGCAAGTCTTTGATGCCCCTTCCCCTCCTCCTTCCAAACCCCTCCAACAATCCCAAACATACCTCTGACTTCTGTTATCTTACACTCCCTGATGAGCCTTTTTAGAAACTGGTGGTCTACTTGTGCCAAGCCACAGCCATGTGATTGTCCCCAAGACACACCATAGCATTGTTAGGGCCCAGAAGAAAACATATCATAAGATTAGATAAAGTTGCATATTTGCAAATAACATTAAAAAAAAAACCACCTCTCATTTGCATGAAAACCATGCAGCTTGATTTCATTCATTTCTGAACTACTGAACTGGATTGAGCATATTTTCATTTTCTCAAATGTAGTAGTTTGACTTAAGTCTGTTATCCTATTAACAGGGCTGCTTCAGATGAGGGTCTATCATTATGGTGGATGCTGTGGCCCCAAATTTACCCTTCCATTATGTTGGACTAACATTGAAACCATATTGGACAAAGTGCCAGTCATCTTTCTAAAACCAGTGCAATCAGGATGTGCTGAGATATAGCCTCAACAGGTAGCTGATGATTCCTGACTTTCTGGAGCTGCTGCACTCAGCTCTTGGGTTTCAATATCCCCTCCCATCCCAAGCACCACGGGAGGCTGTACTTAGGTTTTGAATTCATCTGGTTTTGAGCACTTTCAGTCTTGCTCCGCATCCCTTGGGATCATTAGCGATACCCTGGGGGTTAAGTGCTGGGCATACTTTTTACCAAACTGTGTTCTCTTTCTCAGCACAGGCCCCTTGGTTAGTAAACGGACCTTTTTTTTTTTTTTTGCGGTACGCGGGCCTCTCACTGTTGTGGCCTTTCCCGTTGCGGGGCACAGGCTCCGGGCGCGGTGGCTCAGCGGCCATGGCTCACGGGCCTAGCCGCTCCGCGGCATGTGGGATCTTCCCGGACCGGGGCACGAACCCGTATACCCTGCATCGGCAGGCGGACTCTCAACCACTGCGCCACCAGGGAAGCCTGTAAATGGACCTTTGAAAAGACTCAGGGCTTCATAATTTTACAAATGGTATAAAACAGGCCCATTTGGAGCGACTCTGTTGCATCGCCTTCTAAGATTTAGGAGACATGGTTGGTGCTTGTGTCCAGAGGGCAATGTTGGATGTTTTATGCCCTGTTTGGATTTTCAGTGGCTGCCCTTGATTTGCAGCTGAAGTCTCTAGCGGCCTTAGGACCTTCCATTACACCTTGACTGGGAATGACTTTAAGTCAAGGCTGCCCAGCAGTTTGATTTGCAGGTCTTCCGGAGCAGTGTTTCAATGCGTCCTTAAACTTTACTGCTGTTTAACTCATCAGGCCTTGAAAGCATTAATGCATCTTCTGAAAGGGTGCTGCATAAAGGTGGAGGGCCAGAGATGCCAGCAGCACAAAGAAGAGTGGCTCTCAGGCCTCCACCACCAATGATCCAGAGGAATGAATTCCCTTCCTGGATTGCTCAGGGGAACTTTGGCCTCTAGTTTCTACTTTTGCCTTTGGCTGGTAACTGCTGCCAAAAGCAGGGTCAGACTAGCCTTTCGGAAAGACACGTATGGGAATTAGTGTCATTTCTTATGTGCCCTTGGCCTAGGTAGTAACAGTTTTTCATCTATGAAATAAAAAAAATAATGATGGCACTGCCTGTGGAAATCAGTGAGATGGTGTTTGTAAAGAGCTTGGTACAACACTCAATAAATAGTTGTCACTAACATTAAGAGAGAAGGTTGCTTTAGTAGTTACCAGAATAGGGTAATTTTTGTTGTTCCTTGACTAAAAGAGGACCTGCCCTCCTGACTCTGATTCATGAAGTTATGTAACTAGAAATTTACTTTCTTTCTTTTTTAAAATATTTATTTATTTATGTATTTTGGCTGTGCCGGGTCTTAGTTGCAGCACGCAGGATCTGTTAGTTGCGACATGCAGACGCTTCATTGTGGCATGCATGAGGGATCTAGATTCCTGACCAGGGATTGAACCCAGGCCCCCTGCATTGGGAGCGTGGAGTCTTACCCACTGGACAACCAGGGAAGTCCTGAAATTCACTTTTTAAAATCAAAATATCTTGGTAAGCGTGAGAGAGAACATTCAGACTTGGCAGCCACTTACACGTTAGTGAGAATAAACTCATCTTATTTTGATAGGGAGTGATAAGGGCACTGAGCACTTTGGAGAAGAGAAAGAGTTCCCACTGAGTAGATAAAAAGCAAAGATTATTAAGCCTCCGGTCACTACAGATGAGCTTCCTCTACTTTAGAGTTCTATACAGAGCTCCTCTATTTCCTTGAAGTCTGTGCCCCTTCGGGAAGAAATATCATCTAGTGATCCATGCGTATTTAGTCCCATGTCTCCCTTGCTCCATTATTAATCACTCATTATTTTCTTTGCTTAAGTTAGAGCAAGACTGGAAACAATGTGGGGGCAGGGACCCCAGATCTGCTTTTATTAGTGCATGTATAATGCCATAATCAATATCTGTCTTTACTATACTACAAAGCTACAGTGATCAAGACGGTATGGTACTGGCACAAAAACAGAAATATAGATCAATGGAACAGGATAGAAAGCCCAGATATAAACCCACGCACCTATGGTCAACTAATCTATGACAAAGGAGGCAAAGATATACAATGGAGAAATGACAGTCTCTTCAATAAGTGGTGCTGGGAAAACTGGACAGTTCCATGTAAAAAAATGTAATTAGAACACTCCCTGACACCATACACAAAAATAAACTTAAAATGGATTAAAGACCTAAGTGTAAGGCCAGACACTCTAAAACTCATAGAGGAAAACATAGGCAGAACACTCTATGACATAAATCACAGCAAGATCCTTTTTGACCCACCTCCTAGAGAAATGGAAATAAAAACAAAAATAAACAAATGGGACCTAATGAAACTTAAAAGCTTTTGCACAGCAAAGGAAACCATAAACAAGATGAAAAGACAACCCTCAGAATGGGAGAAAATATTTGCAAATGAAGTAACTGACAAAGGATTCATCTCCAAAATATACAAGCAGCTCATGCAGCTCAATATCAAAAAAACAAACAACCCAATCCAAAAATGGTCAGAAGACCTAAATAGACATTTCTCCAAAGAAGATATACAGATTGCCAACACACACATGAAAGGGTGCTCAACATCACTAATCATTAGAAAAATGCAAATTGAAACTACAGTGAGGTATCACCTCACACCAGTCAGAATGGCCATCATCAAAAAATCTACAAGCAATAAATGCTGGAGAGGATGTGGAGAAAAGGGAACCCTCTTGCACTATTGGTGGGAATGTAAATTGATACAGCCACTATGGAGAACAGTATGGAGGTTCCTTAAAAAATTAAAATAGAACTACCATATGACCCAGCAATCCCACTACTGGGCATATACCCTAAGAAAACCATAATTCAAAAAGAGTCATGTACCACAATGTTCACTGCAGCTCTATTTACAATAGCCAGGACATGGAAACAACCTAAGTGTCCATCATCGGATGAATGGATAAAGAAGATGTGGCACATATATACAATGTCATATTACTCAGCCATAAAAAGAAACGAAATTGAGTTATTTGTAGTGAGGTGGATGGACCTAGAGTCTGTCACACAGAGTGGAGTAAATCATAAAGAGAGAAACAAATACCATATGCTAACACATATATATGGAATTAAAAAAAAAAAGGTTCTGAAGAACCTAAGGGCAGGACAGGAATAAAGATGCAGGCATAGAGATTGGACCTGAGGACATGGGGCGTGGGAAGTGTAAGCTGGGACAAAGTGAGAGAGTGGCATGGACATATATACACTACCAAATGTAAAATAGATAGCTAATGGGAAGCAGCCGCAGAGCACAGGGAGATCAGCTTGGTGCTTTGTGTCCACCCAGAGGGGTGGGATAGGGAGGGTGGGAGGGAGATGCAAAAAGGAGGAGATATGGGGATATATGTATATGTATAGCTGATTGACTTTGTTATAAAGCAGAAACTAACACACCATTGTAAAGCAATTATACTCCAATAAAAATGTTAAAAAAATATTTGTCTTTGAAGGAAGGTAAATGGGCATATTTTATAAATCTCTCTATGTATAAATATATATGTACAGAAATCTATATATAATTATAAACTATATATAATTGGACCATATATTTATATATTATTAAATATATATTCAATATATTCAATCAATATATTGATTATGTTGTATATATGAGTATGAATATTATATTTGAATATATATAATTATATGTGTACACTTGAAAGTGATACATAGTTTAAAGTCTATATCCTTAATATTTTCATTCTGATGAGTACCTTCTTTCAGAAGGGAACTTGTACCTTTTCTAGTTAAATGTGCTTATTTTATAAAGAGGAATTTAAGGGCCAAAATGGAGAAGTTATTTCCTCTAGATCTCACAACTCATTAGTGGCAGGGCAGAGACTAAATCTGGGGTCTTTTGTTCCAAAATGGTTCTTACTGTGTAATACTCAGCATAGCTGAGTAGTCAAACAGTGAATGCCTGGGATAGCAGCTAGGTTAGTCCAATACATACCTGCAGATTTTATCTGGAGCCAAGTACTCAAAAAGACACAATTCAATTGCATGAAAATTTATACTTCCTAAAATGAACCTATCTGGTTAGAGGTCAGAATAGTGGTTACCCCTGGGGGAAGTGATTGAAAGGGTCATGAGAGGAGCTTCCGTGATGTTGATAATATGTTGATAATTTCTTGATCTGTTGCTGACTACATGAATTAATTTGTGAAAAATTCATCTAACTGTATACTTAATGATTTTTGTCTGTGTTTTATTCTTTAATTTTAAAAGTTTACTTAGAAGAATATAGATTGGCTAGGTGCCATCTACATGAAAGACCTTTAGGTGCTATATTTTACCCACATTAAAGTAAGAATTGAAACAAGTAGTATAAGGACAGAGGTGCACATTTTAGAATGATCGTATTTAATCCTCCACCTTTGTTGTTTTATTGTCTCCTGGAAGTCCAGTTTCTCCAAAGTAACTAAATTTATTTAAGCAATGTAACAGATAAAAATCTACCTCTTGGGCATCTTTTTACCAAACTGAATTGGAAGATACGGGGCTTGTAGGTTTATGATTATTACCATGAGCCCAGAGTTAAAAATGCTTGTCACCTGTTTGGCCATCTTTTTAAGTGCACTTATCTGATCTTCTTTCCACTCCTGGCAGTAAAGGGGATGATAATTCCTCCTCTGGGCCTCGCAAGGACATTGTTCATGGGAGGAGGTGCGGAGGTGCCAGATGTAGAGCCGTGAGTTGAGCAGAGCTATTTCAGATGTTCAGCATGTTTCTCTGCTTCTGCTCTTCACAGTGTGAAGGCTTGTGCAAGGCAGGTTCAAGCATATTTTTCTTGAAATGAATGTTAGCACAGAAGGGAGTGGGAATTAATGGGTTTTTATCAAGAAATAGGAGGAGGAGGCGGCTGAATGCTATTGATGTAGAGCTGACTACGGCCTGCAACCTATTTCTCATTCTTTGATCTTTTGCCATGATTTCCACCTTTAAAAGTTTTAATTAAGGCGTTGCCATAGAAAATATGGCATCCTTATGGGCCCACCAGAGTAAGTGCAGTTTTGCAGTTTTATAGATTTTTAACATCTAAATTATTTATAGAAAACCTGGGCCATTTTATATTTAAAAATAACTATAAGCTTTCTAGAAATGTAGTGATAGTTGTCTCAAGGTTCTGTATTCCCATTCATTAGCTACTTTTTTTTCTAATATGACAACTCACTATACGATGCTCTTTTTTTTTTTTTTTTTTTTTTTTGCATCCAGACTTGCTAAAAAATTCTTTTGAAGTGTAGTGGAAATTCCTTCAATTTCACTTGCCCTTTTCTGGTTGAAATAAGAAAAAACATTAATTTAAGAAATATATACATCAATTTTATCAATAAACAATGTTCTTACATAGTTTGAGACATTCAAAAATGGCAAGAACCTCGTCAACATTTTAATTTGGTTCATATGATCATTCACTGCCTTTGCCTCCCTATATTTTTTCAGCTTCCTTGAGGTATAACTGACAAATAAAATTGTAAGTTATTGAAACCGTGCAGTGTGATGATTTGATACGTGTATACTTTGTGAAAGAATGTATATACTGAGTTAATTAACACATCCATCCGCACACGTTTTTTTGGGGCGGGGTGTGGGGGGTGGTGAGAACATTTAAGTTTTACTCTCTTAGCAAATTTCAATTATACAACTAAAGTGATCATTGTTATACATTGGACTATTAGATTCTCAGACTTTATCCATCTTAAAACTGAAAGTTTTACCAACCTCTCTCTTTCACTTTTTTTTTTTTTTTGCGGTACGCGGGCCTCTCTCTGTTGTGGCCTCTCCCGTTGCGGAGCACAGGCTCCGGACGCGCAGGCTCCGGACGCGCAGGCTCAGCAGCCATGGCTCACGGGCCCAGCCGCTCCGCGGCACATGGGATCTTCCCGGACCGGGGCAAGAACCCGTGTCCCCTACATCGGCAGGCGGACTCTCAACCACTGCGCCACCAGGGAAGCCCTATGAGCTCGACTTTTTTTTTTAGATTCCACATGTCAATGATACCATGCAGTATTTGTCCTTCTCTGTCTGGCTTATTTCACTTAGTATACTGTTTGGCTACCTATTTAAAGTGTGTTGAAACTCCTAGGTCTCAGCTCTGTGTGTATCAAAGCCAGACCAAAAACATTTATTTATGAGTAAATAAAAACAGACAAAATTTCAAAGAGCAAACATTTTGACTTAGTGCTATTTAAAGTTCAGATTTTACAAAATCTTTGCCATATAGTTTGCCATATAGTTCAGCAATCCCATTTATGGTCTACCCACTATGTATCAAGCTCCACGTCAGGCAATACACAATACAGTGACATTCAAAGTTGCATTTGGATAGAAGGGGTGTGATTCTTCCTCAGCTTGAGAATGAAATAATTGTATCAGACATAAACTCAAAGAGAAATTGGTCTCTGAGACTTATTTTGTTCTGCATTTTCACTCTTTTGATCTTTCCATCTTTCAGTACATGTTATTTGAAAGCCATGTCTTTATAAATGCAATGATGCATCTAAAATAAGTTAAACGACAAAGCTTCAAACACAGCTGCTATTTAAAAAATTATATGCAGCTGAGAAGAGAAAACAAAAACTAAGAGACAAGTGAAAATTCTATAGTTACTAATGTGAAAGATGGCGTAAATGAAATGGAGACACAAGTATTGACTCAGTACTTATTTTGAGCCCCAGATATTAAATGAGTATTTTTTTCCATTGAATGATATTGGGAAACCTCTTTGAAAAAATGCTGTGCTTAGGAGCACGTCCATTGAAAAGATTCCGGGACTACTACTCCCGTCTGCACCCACATTCCAGCCCTATCTCTAGTTCAGAGATCTGAGAGTCAGAGTTAAAGAGATTTTAGAAAATAGTAATTTTTTTTCTTTTTGCTGTAATTCAACCTGAGGGCTTTTCATTTAAGTTGTCATTCCTGGGGGAAAACAAAAACCTACCTTCAAACCTGATAATGCTTCCTTGGCTGGCTGCAGATAAGAGCGCTTTTGCCGTAAAGGAATGAGTTGACTTTGATTAGCTTAAAATTACTCCAGTGAATTTATTGTCAAAGGAGATATAATATCTTTGCATAAATTTCATATAATATCTATATTTTCAGTAATGTATAGCATTTTTACATGTTTACCCTTGTTGTCAAGGAATAAAATCTGATTTAAGATCACAAAAGGTTATTTTCATGATATATGTATAAGTGAGATTCTGATTAATTAATGAACTAACTGGTTTTTTTTCCCACCATGGACTTGTGGGCATTACTCCTTTCTCTTATTATGTTGTTTGGAAAGTCATTTACTTGTACTAAATTAACTAACGTCTACAGGAAATCAGAAGATAAGAATATTGAACGAGTCTCTCTCTTTTTTTTTTTTTTTTGCGGTACACGGGCCTCTCACTGTTGTGGCCTCTCCCGTTGCGGAGCACAGGCTCCGGACGCGCAGGCTCAGCGGCCATGGCTCACGGGCCCAGCCACTCTGCGGCACGTGGGGTCTTCCCGGACCGGGGTACGAATCCGTGTCCCCTGCATCGGCAGGCGGACTCTCAACCACTGCGCCACCAGGGAAGCCCACGAGTCTCTCTTTTCTCCCCAAACTGTGGCTCATGTAGTTTAACCCGCTCAGTGTTGTCCCATGTAGTGTTCTTTCAAAAACAGCTACATTTATGGGGAGTTCCCTGGTGGTCCAGTGGTTAGGACTTTGCACTTTCACTGTTGGGGCCCGGGTTTGATCCCTGGTCAGGGAACTAGGATAAGATCCCACAAACTGCATAGTGTGGCCAAAAAACAAACAAACACCCAGGTACATTTAAACTTCCAGTTATAAGTATGTAGTAAGTACTCAGGATGTAACGTACAACATGATAAATACAATTAACACTGTTAATTGCTGTTAATAATTGCTGTTATATATGAAAGTTGTTAAGAAAGTTCTCATCACAAGGAAAAATATTTTTTTCTATTTCTTTAATTTTATATCTATATGAAATGATGGGTGTTTACTAAACGTATTGTTTATTCATTTAACCATTTCATGATGTATGTAAGTCAAATCATTATGCTGTACACCTTAAATGTATACAGTGCTGTATGTCAATTATATCTCAATAAAACTGGAAGAAAAAAAGTACATTTATTGACAACATTTGAAAATTGGGTTATTTCTAATGAAAATCCAGATTTCTGGCTTCTGTTACAAAATTAGGGACTGAGAATACCAGGACTAACTTTTCGCAGGACAATAATTGGCTTAAGTTGAGCAGTAACCAAGTTATACACTGTAGAACAATGTGGGTTTTTTTCTTGAATATGACCCATATTAACTCATTTGTGTTACCAGATGAGGTCCTGTAGTCCTTTGAATTTGAGACTCCTGTTTGAGGCAGGAATTGTGTTGGGTTACATAAGACTTGGAAGGGGGCAAAAGATTTTTGGTGCTAGAATGACCCTAGAGCTTCATAATCAAGAGTCTAGACTTTGGTTCAGACGGATATGAGCTCAAAACCCTGCTCAGCCATGTTCTTGGTCTTGGAACTTGGGGCAAATTGCTTAAATATTCTTAAGCTGCTGCTTCTTATGTAAATAGAGCTAATTATATCTCCCTCATAGAGTTGTTGTGAGGAGAATTAGAGAGTGATTGTTCCTAGTACAAAAAGTTTTGCTAATCAAGAAATCCCCTGGCTACTTTCACGAAATTGTTTATAGAACATTTACTAAAATTCTGAGAAGGCATATTTGCATATTTTAAATATTCATCTAAATATTATCTATAATATTGGAGTACCCCTCATAGTCTCCAAATCAGAGCTGTAAACCATTTCTCCTTTAATATAATTCTTCTCAGAAAGTCACAGTGGTGGCTTTCAGGCTGAATAAAGCTTGCTATATTGTTTGGCTAGATTTCTGCATTCACAGTAGGCATGCTTAAAAGTCACTGTAATTTCAGAGGTCATTCCTAGAGAGGATATTAAGCAAAATATTAAAAAAAAAACCCAACCAAAACCCATAGGGAAGGATTAAGATTTGTGTGTGGGGGGAGGTGGTGCAGAAAAGGGTTAAATCAATTTCCTTGGACTGGAAAAATAGACTTGACTTAGAAAACCCTTTCATAGGTGCATATTTTACAAATGAAACCTAGCAAGGCCAACAAGAATCTTATAATTGACTGGAAATTTAACCTCCTTCAGACCCTTCCTTTAATTATCCTGTCTGTACAAGTCTGTAGTTATTAATACTGTCTAAGCAATAGCATCCCCAAGGTCAGGGTTCTCCATCTGGCTACACATTAGAATCACTTGGGAAATTTAAAAAATTAGCAATGCCCAGGCCCTACTCGCAGAGAGGCTGAGTTAATTGGTTTGGGTACAGCCTGGATAGCACTATGAGCTTCTGCTACATGGCTTTATGCTAGCACTGGGAATTGGTGTTGGAGGGAAAGGTAAGTATCAAAAACGTAGAGCCTGGCCATAGGTCTGTCTCTATTATACCAATCTCCTATTCCTGACATTCATAGAACTACCCTTACTGGCTGCAATGAACTGAGCCTTCACTTATTTAAGAACAAAGGAGAGGGACTTGGTTAAGAATCCGCCTGCCAATGCAGGGGACACGGGTTCGATCCCTGGTCTGGGAGGATCTCACATGCCACGGAGCAACTAAGCCCGTGCACCACAACTACTGAGCCTGTGCTCTAGAGCCCACAAGCCACAACTATGGAGCCTGAGTGCCACAAGTACTGAAGCCCGCACGCCACAAGTACTGAAGCCTGCACGTCTAGAGCCGGTGCTGCACAAAAAAGAGAAGACACCTCGATGAGAAGCCCGCGCACCACAATGAACAGTAGCCCCTGCTTGCTGCAACTAGAGACAGCCCACGTGTAGCAATGAATACCCAATGCAGCCAAAAAATAAAAATAAATTAAAAAAAAAACAAAACGGGAAACAAAGGAGAGAGAGGGATGACATTGGAGGAAGTGGTTACTCAACACTCCAGCAAGGGAAGGAAAGTCCATGCTAAACATGTCTAAGGGTATCTATAATAGTATAAGAAACATTTGAAGTGCACTTTGTACTTTACACAGTATATCTCATTTGATCATATCAACAACCTCTGAAGTTGATGTTATTAATATTCCCACTTTATGGGAAAATGGAGGGATCTATAACAGGTTTGAATTTTTCCATAACAACTTGACACATTGTTTTAATTTTTGAAATAAAATCGAATCTATTTCTGAATTCTTGTTTGCCAAGGTCAATAAACAATTCAATATAAATCACTCACCTGCCATTGGCTTGCAAGAACTCTGGTCTTAAGGACAGGATGGGAGGGCTGTGTCTTTGAACTATGGTGGTCACTGTTATCAATCCACTCCTCCAGCTACATGATGTCCTGTCACACCCATATCATTCACTCTTCCACTCCAGGTAGACTACAGAGAAATTCTTCCCCGAGGTCCTTTCTAATTTCTGCAAGCTTGGCCATGGAGAGTCCCATTGGTGTTCCCAAGGCTGTTGTCCTCCATAGGCATCTCTGTGCCATTCAACATTCAGGTTCACTGTGGGAAAGCTATTGGAGGCTTCCCTTCCTTATAGAACCCCATCTCTCTCCTCTCCCAGTCTTTCAGGGATCCAGCAATACTTGGGGCTCCAGGCAAGCCGTCTCCTTTCCTCGCATGGGCTGAGCCTTCCCAAAAGAAAGCTTAGGAAACACATAGAACACTATTATCTTCCCTGAGGCAAAAGAACCCAAAACTTAGACATAAGGACCTGGCTGGATTTCTTGAATGGGAAAAGGGAAAGGAACATTCTTTTTCTTTTTTGTTGATGAATTCACAGCAGCCTCAAAGACAAATTAATTATTTATAGTCCATTTTGGTACAGTGCTAGAAAGCTTTCAAAGCAAGTGAGACTGCTTTCTGGGAGCTTCTCTTTTCATCAAAATTAATCCATTGACTTAAATGGGTCTTGACACTTCATAGGTCCAAAAAAATAAAAAGTGATACCTTCACTGAAGAGGTTTGAAATTAGACACCGTATCAGGTCTTTGATAGGTAAAGACAAAACTTCAATATTTAATGAAGGTCCTTTGAAACAGCTGACTTTTCACAGACAATTCTTCAACAGCACGCCTCCACCCCATCTTTTAAGCGTTGTTTTTATGAGACTTTTTGAGTACTAAAGATTAGTGCTTTTCCCATTGATTCTTATTCTAATAGTCACATACCTAGTTCTTGAGCCAGAAGAATATCTTTAGTCAAGAAGTGCTTATAGATTTGGGGGGACCCTTGGACGATCTAAGGGCTTCTATGGCCTTACTCTCAGCTGTGGAGACCTCAGCTGTAAATATCAACATGATACAATTCAGTTGGTCTCTAGCTCTATTATCCAGTAATATAGATACTTCTAACAGTAGAGTTCTAGTTCTAGTTCTATCTTTCTTGCAAATTAAAAAGACTGGCCTGTCTGAAGCTGAAGTTATTAGATCTCATAAAGAACCACAGTGGGGTCTGATGAATCATGGTAAGAAATCAGGGTGCGCACCAATGGAGGTTTATACTACATGGTGAAAAATGGAGGGTCATTAATAGAATGGACTCTGAGAAAGACTGAGGATTCTGTGACAGGAAGAGAAGAGCAGTAGGTATCTTGATTTTCTAGAGGACTTGTACGTTGGAGCTGTCAATAATAATAACTGATACTTACTGAACATTAATCCTCACAAAAACTGTATGGGGTAAGCACTAATTAGTCCCACTTTGCAGATGAAGAGACTGAGTCACAGGGAAGTTACAAGCTGAGGTTGTGTTGCCAAGGTTACGTAGCTGCACAGAGGAAGTAGAGTTGGGATTTGAGCTCAGGCTCTTAATTATGACGTTGCCTGTGTTAGGCTCATCTTCTTTATTATTGGGAGGATCTGGGGGGAACTTGCTGAAAATACCGTCTTCCTGTAATACCAGCAATGCTCCCCCGGGAAGTGCTGCCAGCCCTGATGTTGGCAGTGTTGCCCAGCCAAGTTTGCCCATGAAACTCCTTATGCATTGAATGTGTACAAAGGCAGCAACAAGAGCTAAACATTTCCTTTTCTAACCTCCCCCAGGGTTTATCAAGTAAAACAGTTACCTTAATCATCTCAAGGTCCAAGAGTTGGAACTTTGCTTTTTCCTAAGAGATGACTTTCTGGGAAGGTTTCTAACTAAGAAAACACCTTGGCAAAAGAGTAAAAAATTGACTATTTAGTGACTCTCAATCCAGGAGGCTCAGGACCTTTGGATTACTGACACAGTTCATCTGCTTTGGCAGTCATCTAGGATTTCTGGGAACTGGCACACTTTTATTAACTGCCTGTTAAGCCACCAGACATGCAAATGTAGACCTGACATATTAAAATACAGTCATAAAATGCTGGGGTATTTTTTGGGTAGAGTGGCACATCTGAAGACTAAAGTTATACAAGCTTCTGTCCATTTTATTCAAATCACTGACAGTGTGGCTATGACCAATCCAATTCAAGTGTCTTCTATTTATCAGACTATACAATTTTTTTAACACACTTTGATCAATAGTTCTTGCAATGCACTGAATTCCAGATGAGAGTGTTGAGTAAGAATTAATATATTACTATATTTAAAATTTGATGTTTGTGATTATTAATGATTTTTAGCATGTAGTTAAGAGGGAGCAACCACTAAGTTATTCACTTTTTTTGTTCCCAATAATTCCTTTTGATTGTAGCATTGGAGTGTCTTCTCCCCAAAGCCTTTTTTTCGCTTATACTTTTCCTTCCCCTCTCTCTGTGCAAACTTGTCCCTTTGTTCAGAATCTTCTGAATTGTCACATATTGAAACCCTTGTTGTCCTTTGATGACCAGTTTGAATGCTGCTTCTTCCATGATGCCTTCTTTGATTGCCCTGCTCTCCTCTGCAGTCTCCCAGGATTCAGCACTGGGTGGGTGTCACTCACACTATGTTTACCTCATCCTATCTGGATTTGCTGTTATTTCCATATGCATTTCACTTCACCTGCTAGATCAAGGGCTGGCAAACTTTTTCTATAAATGGCCACATAGTAAATATTTTAAGCTGTGTGGACTATATGCTCTCTGTTGTAACTATTCAAATCTGCTGTTGTGTGAGATCATCCTTAGTCACTGTGTAAGTGAATTAGTATAAATGGGTTCTAATAAAATGATTTTTGGACACAAACTTGAATTTCACATAATTTTCACGTAATGAAATACTATTCTTCTTTTGAATTTTTTCAACCATATAAAATTGTAAAAACTATCCTTAGCTTGTAGGCTATACAAAAATAGGTATCTGGTGGATTTGGCTTTGCAGTTTGAACTCTCTTCAAGACTATTAATCCACAGAAGGCAAGAGCCACATGTCAGACAACTTTGTGTCTATTTTGTATGCCTGCCACAAAACCTTTAGCCAAATCAATGTTATTTGTTGAATTAATGGGCAATAAAAAGAAGACATATCTGTATCATTGAACAAAATCAGAAAACTTGAGTGGTTTATGGTCGTTTCATTTATTCTTTCATTCTTTCAGCGGCAAGGAAGTTTGGAGACACGAAAAAAGTGATGGATTTTGTTTGTGCAATTTTACATAAGCAGAATTAACCCATTAAAATGCTACTGCCACGTGAAGAGCCTAATGAATGATGTAGCCACCACTTTACCTGGAGTTTTACAAAAAGAACCCTTCTGAGTTCATTTGGAGTATAAATGTTTTAAATTACACATTGCTTTTGAAACGGGGGTGAGTAGGGGTTTGTATTAGCGAGCAGAAAAAGAGTAAGACATTCTGAAGCCCTTAAGAAGGACAAAAACATAAGAAGGTCTGAAGGTACTTTTCAGTGTATATTGATTACCAAATGGATTTTCTACAAAAAGAAAGTAGGGTAAAGCTGGCTATTGTTGACTTCCATTTCTTTTTCTCTTATTGTCTGAATTTTTTGCTTATGGTAAAATATATTTAATGTAAAATTTGCCATTTTAATAATTTTAAAGTATACAGTTTAGTGATGTGACATTAAGTACTTTCACAATGTTGTGTAACCATCACCACTATTCATCTCCAGAAATTTTCATCTTCCCAAACAGAAACTCTGTACCTATTAAGCAATATTTCCCCATTTCTTTCTCCCCACAAATCCGAGTAACCATTATTCTTATTCATTTCTGTCTCTAGGAATTTGACCACTGTAGGTACCACATTTAAGTGGAATCATACAATATTTGTACTTTTGTGTCCGACTTTTTCACTAAGCATAATGTTTTCAAGGTTCATCCATGTTATAGCATGTATCAAAACTGTATTCCTTTTAATGGCTGAATAGTATTCCATTGTGTGTATATACCACATTTTGTCTTTCCATTCATATATTTTCAGTTCTTTTGATTATATACCCAGAACTGGAATTGCTGGATCATATTGTAATTTTATGTTTAACATTTTGAGAAAACACCAAACTGCTTTCCACAGTGGCTGCACCATTTTACATTACCACCATCAATGCACAAGGGTTCCACTTTCTCCACATTGGTTTTTTTTTTTTTTTCTGCACTACATGGTACGTGGGATCTTAGTTCCCTGACCAGATATTAGACCAGATGAAAATCAGTCAACTCTGAGGATGCAGAGGCAAAGGCACACAGATATGGAAGATACACTCATCTTTATCCACCCACTGGAATGGGCTGTGCTGGAAGAAAAAAATTGCAAGTCTCTCTTCTAAAGCTTGTGTTATACAGTGCCTCCAATTTTCCAATTAGAGAAATAGTAGGGGTTTTATTAGAAGGAGTGACATAAGTAGTCCAGCGGCCACGGCCCACGGGCCCAGCCGCTCCGCGGCATGCGGGACCCTCCTGGACCGGGGCACGAACCCGCGTCTCCTGCATCGGCAGGCGGACCCCCAACCACTGCGCCACCAGGGAAGTCCCAGTTCAGCTTTCAAGATGACTTAAATCCAGTCTTGATACACCTCAATTTGACTGGATCAAGGATTTACCCCTGTTCTAACTGCCTGCTTGAGGGAAAATAAATCCTCTTGGGAGAAGGTGGCATCATCTATAGCCTACACAATTTTTCATACTCAATATAAAGTATTCAATAAAAATTTGCCAGGCATACCAGGAGCTAGGATGATTCCATCCATTCCTGAAAACAAAAGTATAATTAATTAAAAACAAATCCATTGGGCTTCCCTGGTGGCGCAGTGGTTAAGAATCCATCTGCCAATGCAGGGGACACAGGTTCGAGCCCTGGTCGGGGAAGATCGCACAAGCCGTGGAGCAACTAGGCCCCTGTGCCACAACTACTGAGCCTGCGCTCTAGAGCCCGTGAGCCACAACTGCTGAGCCTGTGTGCCACAACTACTGAAGCCTGCGTGCCTAGAGCCTGTGCTCCGCAAGAGAAGCCACCGCAATGAGAAGCCCGTGCACTGCAATGCAGTCAAAAATAAAATAAATAAAATAAACAAATCTATAAACAGCAACAACAACAAAAACAAAGCCAAAGGTCGCTCTTTGAAAAGACCAACAAAATTGATAAGGAAAAAAAAGAGAAAAGACAGCAAATAACCAATGCAGTAATGAAAAGAGAGATCATACAAAAAATCATGCAGATTCCAAAAAGGTAATACGAGGATATGATGAACAAATTTATGCCAATACATTTAAAATTTTGAATTAAATGGAAAAATTCCTAGAAAAGCACAAATTGCTAACACTGACCTGAGAAAAAGAAAAATCAGCCTCTTGGTGCCATGTTGATTACAATGGACCTTTTTCATGTGGAGGAAGAAGTGATTTGTCCTTCTTAGAACCAACAGATCCTGTAATATGGGTTTGTTTTCCCTTCCCACAGTGCCTCTGCCGGCACCATCATTTGAAGGCTTACAA
Source organism: Grampus griseus (assembly GCF_964374135.1). Taxonomy (NCBI): domain Eukaryota; kingdom Metazoa; phylum Chordata; class Mammalia; order Artiodactyla; family Delphinidae; genus Grampus; species Grampus griseus. The sequence goes on from NC_139001.1 coordinate 62,492,184, forward strand.
AATGCCTGATTCACTAACATGGAATCTTGAATCGTGTTGCCCCAGAACAGCAACCTATTTGTAGTGAAGGAGGTTTAATACTGGGTGTTTGACCTTGCAATGCCTTCATCCTATTATGTACTTCATAACCCAGAAGGAGCCACCCTAATGGAACAATGAAATGATCTATTAAATTCTCGTTTAAATGACCAGCTCAACAGCAAAACCATGGGATTGGGATGCTGTCTTCTGGGATGTAGTATGTAGCAGATATATGATGCTCTGTCCCTAAGAAGTGGAAGAAACATTGGTGCCTCTCACCGTCATCTCAAGAATTTACTAAATGACAGAAATGTAATTTAGGCTCTGCTGGTTTAGAGGTTCTTGTTCGTAGGCATAATGATTCCACTGGGGGACACAATAAAAGTTCCACAGGACATTTAGGTATGACAGCTGCCTGGTCAGTAGGCTCCTCATACAGGCTTCAACTCACCTTATGCTGGAAGCATTACGCTCCGGGTGCCTGCTGCAGCGTATCTTTTACTTTTTGCCCTGGAACTTCTCCACTGCTGCAGACACGGGGGGCTCAGCAAGCGTACATGCATACCCCAGGTTATGGGGAAGGTAATGCCCATGAAGATAACTCTTTACCAATAGTGGATGGGAGCTGATGGATGATTACTTCTCCCGGTTGATAGTCAGGTGGATAATTCTGAAAAGCATTCTCTACTCTCCTTAGAAGCCTTTGGGAAAACTAAGTGCCAGGTACCACAGTGGTGACATTGATATAGCACCCCTATATAGCTTTCCTCCTTCCCTGTCTCATTCTATCTGGTGCCCCAATATTGCTGCTTGGAGTTATTTCTCAAATAAATGACAGGCACTCAAGTGTTTGTTTCAGGACTCTGCTTTCAGGGGAAGTACAAGCTTAGGTACTCTGGAGCTGATCAGACTGGGTTCAAATTCTAGGTCTGCTAACTATCTTGTGATGTTCAGAAAATCACTTAACTTCTCTGGGCTCAGTTTCCTTTTTTAGATAACAGGAATAATTATAGTATCTACTTCATAGGGTTGCTGTGAGGATTAAATAAGTTGATATTCATAAAGCACTTTGAACTGTGTCTAGCATATAGTAAGCACTACATAAATGTTAGCTATTACTTGTTCAAGGATCATTTTTTCATTTTATTAGTTTCTAGGAACATTTCTGTAATATTAAATATTAACTTTTTTGGTCATAGGTGTAAAGAGTATTTTCCAATTTGTCTTCAAATTGTTTATTGTGTTTTTTTGCTTACAAAATCATTTTATTTTTATAGATAAAACTATCAATTCTTTCCATTCTCTATTGTAGGCTTTGTGCTTTGTAATATTAGGCTTTCCCATTCTAATATTATAAAAATAAAATGTAATAGAAATAATTTCCCCAGACAATTCATTAAAAACAAGGTGTATCAGTATTTGCATGCTAGTTAGCTGGAAACTTGCTTGATGTCAGCAAGTTTTCATATGCATGTAAGATTCTTAGCTCATATCTGGCACATAAGTGAATATTCATCAAATTTTAGTTACTAGTTTTATTCTTCATAAAACAAAATAAAAAGAAGATCTTGACTGATTCTAGGACTAGGGCAGGGAGTATACAAGATGAGCCTGGATCACCCTGTAGTGCTGGAAAGTAAGGAAGTGCTCAAAACAAAAAAACCCACAAAAAAATCCCACAATGATGGGGGTATGTTAAAGGGACATAGGAACCAAATGAAAGAGTTCCCAGTGACCAAAGCTTGAACAATTTGAGCAATAAAATAATGCAGTATTGGCGTATAACCCAAACTATAAAATAAATATCCATAATTCCATAGTGATATAAATAAAGTATTGGGTAAAAAAATAATTAGGGACAAATAGATAAATCTATTCATGTGGAAGAATTTTCTTACTTTGCCCTTAAGGAAGTGGAGTGTGGGCTGTGCATATATACTTCCTTATAAAGAGGACAGAACGAAAAGCAGGGAAAGGAGTGATTGCTGTGTAGCAACGTGACACACATGACTACAGCCAGGTGGTCAATAATTTTTTTTTTTTTTTTTGCTGTACGCAGGCGGACTCTCAACCACTGTGCCACCAGGGAAGCCCCCAGGTGGTCAATATTAACATCAACCTGGTAAGTCATGTTGACAGTACGTACTCTTGACATGATGTGAGGATTATGGCCCTTTACCTCTGTAGTCTTGCCCCCAAATAACCCCAGTCCAATCATGAGAAAAAAATTAGACAATCTGAATTGAGGGGCATTGTACAGAGTGACTTCAGAACAGTCAAAGTCACCAAAACAAATAATGTCTGAAAAACTGTCACAGCCAACAGGCGCTTAAGGGGACATGATGACTAAATATAATGCAGGATCCTTGATGGGATCCTGGAACAGAAAGAGGGCATTAGGTAAAAGTTAAGAAAATTGAATAAGTATGGACTTTAGTTCATAATAATGTATCAATAATGGCTCATTGATTGTTACAAATATACCATACTGATGTGAATTGTTAATAATATGCTAAAATGGTTGGAGGATATATGGGAGCCCTCTGTACTATCTTTGCGACTTTTATGTAAATCTATTCTACAATTTAAAAGTTTTTTCAAAAAAGAAGACTTTGAGGGGCTTCCCTGGTGGCACAGTGGTTGAGAGTCCGCCTGCCGATGCAGGGGACACGGGTTCGTGCCCCGGTCCGGGAAGATCCCACATGCCGCGGAGCGGCTGGGCCTGTGAGCCATGGCCGCTGGGCCTGCGCGTCCGGATCCTGTGCTCCGCAACGGGAAAGACCACAACAGTGAGAGGCCCATGTACCGCAAAAAAAAAAAAAAAAAAAAGACTTTGAGGAATACAAAGTATATTGCAGCAGATATGAATGTAATCAAAGAACTTATACTACATAGTGAGAATCTTTTCTAAAAAAATTAATTAATTAATTGATTGATTTTGGCTGCTTTGGGTCTTCGTTGCTGTGAGCGGGCTTTCTCTAGTTGTGACGAGCGGCGGGCTACTCTTCGTTGCGGTGCGCAGGCTTCTCATTGCTGTGGCTTCTCTTATTCTGGAACATGGGCTCCAGGTGCGCGGGCTTCAGTAGTTGTGGCATGACGGGCTCAGTAGTTGTGGCTCGCGGGCTCTAGAGCGCAGGCTCAATAGTTTTGGCTCACAGGCTTAGTTGCTCCATGGCATGTGGGATCTTCCCCGACCAGGGCTCGAACCTGTGTCCTCTGCATTGGCAGGCGGATTCTTAACCACTGTGCCACCAGGGAAGCCCCATGTACTGAGTATCTTAATGTAGGTAAGTGGTTGGTGGGATGGGATTACAGAAAAGAAAGAGACTCTCTGGGAGAGGTAGAGGAGCTCTTACCACAAAGGGGAAAATATTTGAGCTGAGGCTTGAGGAAAAAATAGCAGTTGGTCAACAATTACTTTTCTTGTTTAGCTTGCATTTACTTAAACATTGCTGAAACCCAAGAACCGAGATGCATCTTCTACATTTTGAAGTGCTTCTTGGCCTGCCCCATCTTAACGTCTGTTTCTCTGGACTGAACTCTTATAGTCCTTTGCCTACTGCATTATCCAATTACTAGGAAGATATTAGCAGAAGTGGTTTTTAAATGGATTTTATGATTCTGTTCTTGCTCTAAAGGTCTGAATTCCATCTTCAAGATTTAGTTGTCACAAACCTTTTTTTTTTTTGCGGTACGCGGGCCTCCCACTGTTGTGGCCTCTCCCGTTGCGGAGCACAGGCTCCGGACGCAGAGGCTCAGTGGCCATGGCTCACGGGCCCAGCCGCTCCGTGGCAGGTGGGATCTTCCCGGACCGGGTCACGAACCCGTGTCCCCTGCATCGGCAGGCGGACTCTCAACCACTGCGTCACCAGGGAAGCCCTGTCACAAACCTTTTGATTGCAGTTTCAGGGTTTCTCATTCTTGAATTAGTGAAATTTGAGGGCAGATAATTCTTTGTTATGGGATGGGGTGGGGGATGGAGTGGGTGGAGAGGTTTGTCCTGTTCATTGTAGGTTGTTTAGCAACATCCCTGGTCTCTACCCACTAGATGACAGTACAACCCCCAGTCACAACAACCAAAAAGGTCTCCAAATATTGCCAGATATCCCCATGGGACATTGGAGAAGTAATGCTCCTTTTATAACTCAGATTGCAATGTTAATTGTAGGCCCTAAAGTCAAGGAGAGCTAAGGAAAGGTTAAAACTCTGAAATCCCTTTAGGATATTTCCCACAGTATACAAGATCTCAAGATCTCTTTACAGTAAGTTGCATCTTGTGAGGTCTGATATGGGTGAAATGCCAGAAGCCAAATGCGGAGTTTATACTGTTTTATTTCATTCGTTCATTTATTCGTTCTGCAAACATTTACTGAGGGTTTGCCATGTATCAGGCCCCATGCCAAGTTCTGAGAATTTGGTGTTGAATAAGACAGACCCAACTCCTTTGATAGGGAGCCTGGCTGAATTCTGATGCAAGTCCCCAAACAAAGTCAGACATCGAAGACTGGAGTTATGTCTAATGGTGATACTGAGATAGTTGTCCTAATTGATTTCACCTGGAGGATCATATATGGATCCTGACTTTACGTAGGCCCTTTCTTCATGCACGTACTGCTCCTTATCACATACCTTTCTACAACCTCCAGCCCTCTCACAGCCCCTGAGATAAGAGATGGACTGTGGGACTGAAGGGATTGGATTGGTCTTCTGGCTCTCAAGAGTCATTATCCAGGCAGATGTTTTCACTGACCTTTGCCTACAGAAATTGCTCCTAAGAGAGAGGAATTTGAAAGCAGGAGGCTCACCACGTTGACCCTGCTACTGTATTCCTAGCCTTCCTCATGATGCACTATCAAGTGGCCCTGCACAGACTCTTGACTGGGGCTTGTGGTGGCGTCACCATCTGAACACGTGTGCCTGCCTTAGGCCCGCCTGACTCCCAGGGCTTCCTGCCATCCTGTCTTTAAGTCCTAAGTTTTTCAGGCAAGTCCTAATTTTATTGAACTCTTTTTTTGCAGTTAGTGAGACTCATTAGATTCTCTACTGTTTCTTTAAACCTCTGCCAAGATGTTCCCTGTGACTATATTTACAAAGAAGGAGGATTCCCTTGTCATATTACACCTGGTGTCTCCGTTTTTGGTTTGGAAAATGTGGCTGCTCCCTTGGTTGTCCTTTTAGCTGTGGCTGTGGCTTTTCCAGGCCTGGCTACCCACCAGGAACAGGCAGCTGACTTACGGCTCAGGACCTGGTCCTGAGGCTGGCAAGTCAGAAGCTGGAAAAAAAAAAACAACAAAAAAATGTTCTTTCCTTGTGAATGGCAGTTGTTATTACATCAGAAGCACACTGGGGCTGCCTGGTAGGTGAGATACCTTATGATGTCTTTTCGGCAATTTTTTATGGTTTCAGTCTGGCTCTGTTTTACAAGGGGCAGAGATCCATTCAAACTCACTCAAGAAAAAGGAGGATGATTGTAAGGATAATCTAGGTTAGAAACTAGACCTGGAGTGCAGTCAGGAATTTCATCAGCCCCATGAGACTCTGTCTATATCTCCGCCCTCAAGGCTGGGAAAGCAGACAGTATGTTTGAGGAACCAGGTGGAGGCCAGTGTGTCTGGATAGTCATATGAGGTTCACAAGATGGTCAGTGTGAACCTTCACTCCAGATCATTCAAGAGCTTGTAGCCGTGCTAAAATTTTTGAATTTTATTCCAGGAATAAATGAGGAAACTACTGAAGTGTTAAGACCAGGTGACTGATATGGTCTGGATGACTGAAAAAAATTACTCTGGCTTCAGAGGGAGAAGATTTCAGGAGGCCAAGGGAACACAATAAGTGTGACAAGAGCTGGGCTGGGGGAAATCAAGAGAGCTATGAGGGCATATCCTCTTAAGTCAGTAGCAGTGGTTAGGGAAGGCTTCCTGGAAGAAGAGATATTTTAAATGAGACTGGAAAGTTGAATAGGAATTAACCAGATGAAGGGACGCATTGGGAGGAGAATAATATTCTAGACAGAGGGAATAATAGGAGAAAACCCTGGGAGACAAGAGAAGAATTGTCCTTGTGGAGCTTATGACTTGATGCAAAGTTTCTTAAACTTAAAAAAAAATTATTTTATTTTAACATAATTTTAATCTCACAGAAAAGTTGCAAGAATAGTGCAAGAGACTCCCATACGCCCTTTGCCCATTTGTTCTCTTTCTGTCTTCCTAATTGATAAATTATGAACTCATGTTCCTGAACCTCTATTTATTTATTTATCGGCTGTGCCACATGGGCAGGATCTTAGTTCCCAGACCAGGGATTGAACCCCAGCCCTGGCAGTGAAAGCACGGAGTCCTAACTACTGGATGGCTAGGGAATTCCCGTTTCTGAACCTTCAAATAATTCAGGATGTATTTCCTAAAAAACAAGGACATTCTCGTTCACAACTAATATCATACATTATAGGATATTATTATTCAATCTACAGTCCATATTAAAATACCTCTATTTTTTCCCAATAATACCCTTTAAAGCTATTTCTCTCCCCAGTCCAAGTCCAACCCAAGGCTGTGCATTGCATTTAGTTGTCTTATCTCTAAAAAGTCCCTCAGCCTTTCTTTGTCTTTTGTGACCTTGCCAACCTGAAGTGTACAGGTTGATTATTTTATAGAATGTCCCTCTGTTTGGATTCTTCTGATGCTTTCTCATGATTGTGTTATGCATTTGTGTAGGTATACCTTGTGGTATCTGCTTTGTTTACCATGTGTCTAGCTTCGGTAATCCTGATGCATCTGCCCTGCATGCATATGCTAGACACACCTTGTCCTGATAATATACCTGAGTCACCTTGCCTTGACCTCCTGCCTCCTCCAGAGTTTTGGGGTGGGGGGAGTTATGTTCAAATACTAACTATCCAATCCTAAACGTGCTTACCCTGCCCATCTGTTCCCCGTTCCTTCCCATGGAAATCACAATAAAGGTGCTTGCCCACAATTCCCCCCTTTTCCTCTCTGAGTTATGACTCTGATGGTTGCCTGTGTGGCCCCCGATGTCCTGACTTGTTTTACTCTGTGAGTATAATAAACTATCTTTTCAGTGGCCATCATTTCCTGATCTGTTGGCCTTACCATACCTAAGTAATAATAAAACCTATTAAAACACCTGCCAGTTTCTCCACTTAAAGTTACTATTTTCTCTAATTAACGAGGAATTTGTGGGGAGGTACCTCAAACTTTTTTGACTGAGATGCATAATAAGAAATACATTTTACATAGTGGAATGCCTGTTTCACAAGAGCTTTGTGAAACGACTCATGCTCTTTCCATATGAAAGTTATTTTAGTTTCTATTCTGCTCTGTTTTATTTGAAAATAAGTCTTGTCTGACCTACTACCTTGATTTCATAACCCTCTAATAGTTAATTACCTTTGTTTGAAAGCACTAGTCTGGTGGAAATATCACTTTGATCATCTGTTTGCAGCATGGAAAATAGATGTGAGAGGGCAGACTGACAGCCAGGAGCCCATGATAAGGTTCTGGCCATAGTTCAGGTGAGAGAGGTTGGTGGCTACTGGCAGTGAGATTGAGAGAAATGGGTGAGTTTGAGAGAGAAGTGAGTGGATTGAGGAACTTGCATATGGAGTGGGGAAGAGAGAGGAGTCAAGAATGACAATTTCGGGCTTGGCCTGTGGGGTGGATGATGGTGCCCCCTACTGAGACAAGAAACACTGAAGGTTTATGGTTCAGGCTCCATCATGTTGAGTTCGAACTCTTAGGGACATTGGCTTGGAACTGTCCAGTGGGCAGTTAGCTCTGTGGCACTCAGGAGGCAAATCTGGGTTAGATTATTAGCAAGCCGAAGTTGGATCATACTCAAGGAGATTTTACAACTTCATGTCCACTGCAGGAAGCAGAACTTGGATCAGGATAGGAACAAATGCTCTGAAAATATTTCTAGTAATTTGGCGTTGAGATGCATAATAACATAGACAAGTCAAAAATAAATTTTAGGAAATCAATGAACACAAATTTACTAGTATAAATTTCACTTTTCCGTACTTTCCTGTCTCTTTTGGTTAACTGCGCTGTAATGTATAGACGCACAGATGTAGAGAGAAATGTGGAACATAAAGAAATTACACGTTTGCATTACGTAGAAACAATGCTGGCATAAATCACAACTGCGTTAGCCTGTGCTTTGCCGGATGCTGGTCCTTAGTTGTAATTCTCCAAATCTAGCAACAGGCATTCTCAGGTATAGATGTGGAGATAAAGACATGCGCACGGTGCAGGCTGTAAAAGACGCTTGGTTTTAAGTGGCACGAGTTTGGAACTGTATTGAAAAAATGGGGTTTTCTAGTGGAAAAGAGTGTGGATGTGTGAGTTTACATACAGAGTTGGGAATGATGGGCCGTGCTTCGTTATTGGTCCCTCATCCTCCATCCCCACCCCTTTATCTGCTCCACTCCCTCCCACCCCCCTCCATTCTTCCCCCCTTCTCCGGCGTTATTCTGGGATTAACGGCGGGGTCGGCCCCATACACAAACGCAGCTGGTTCGTACGGTCAGCCTGAGCCCTGCTGTGCAACCACGTCAGGAATTCCAGTAAGTTGGCAACACTGGAGCACAAAGACAACAACAATGAGGGAAACCCTTCAGTGCAGAAAGGAATGTTTGGAGCGGGGGCTGCTACAGTGAAAGGACACAACCCCCCCCCCCCCCCCATCGCGCCTGCGCTCACCCTCTCGCACCTCCGCGAGCCCACGCGCGCCCTGGGAGGGACGCAGCCCCTCCCGCGCCTGCTGTGCCCCCGCCCGCGCGCCGCTGCAGGCGCGCGCCTCCCGCGCCCGTCGCAGCTCTTTGTAACTCGGTGGTGCGGGGACGCTCATTGACTATGCAGCGCGGCTCCGGCGGGCGTCGGAGCGGCTTGACCCCGGCGCGGTCTCGTACCATCGCCCCGGCCGCCCGGAACCGGCATAAATCACCCGCTGAGACTAAAGTGCAGCTTCTTGCCCCCTCGCCCCTTCCCTCCTCCCACTTGCCTCGTCCCCCTTACTTCCCAGCCCCCCTGCCCCTCGGGTCCCCAATCCTGCCTCCTCCTCGGCGCCGCCCAGCGCCAGACTCTGTGCAGGGAGGCACATAGCGTTCCAGTGACTTTGGTCAGAGCAGAGAACTCTGGATTCCCAGTCCTCGAAAAGAAAGCCACAGAATCTCTCCCGCCCCTTCTCGCACCCTACTCTTTTTAAGGCGAAGTTTTCTCTATCTGTGGCTATTTCTCTCGTCTTGTCTTTCAAAAATAATACCTATCTCTCCCTTCCACCTCCCCGCAAAGCTTCACCAACCACTAAATTCCGACTGTTGGGGGTCAGCAGAGTCCCACAAGATCCATGCTCGGGGGACTACGTGGGTGTTGGGCTGCCGCCTTCACGTCCATGGCCCCTCTGGCTGAGGGAATGGGCTGCTGACTCCCTGGACCAGGGCCTGGCTCCTGGGGCAGGAAATTCTGGGGTGACCCCTGGCCCGGAAACGGCCCCTCCTCACACAGGGCTCCCAGTGGCCAGGAAAGAGGTTGCACCAACCCTCCTTCTTTCTGTGGGCACTGGAGTCACATATCGGGTGAGCTGTAAGGTTAGCTCACAGTGCTTTTGGTGGCCGCCCACCCCCCGCCCTCGCCACCCTGGCTAACGCTGCCCCAAAGAAAGGAACTGCGGGGCCCTCTGAACCCCTTACGTTTCTCCCTCACATAAAGGGGCACCAGCATCATCGAGAAGACGTCCATTCTTTCAATTTTGCTTCAAAATGGACAGATTTGTACAAAGTGCGATTTGGCTGTGACACCTGTAGACGTGGTGCTTAAGAAAACTAAACAAGGATCCGAGGCGCCCCCCTGCCCCCAATATTGATCCAACTCCCCCCATAACTTGTAAAACCCCCATCTCAGCGCCCTAAGGGGGAAACCGAGGTGTCCGAGGGAGCCTGAGGATTGCAGACTAGAGAATGGTCTCAAACCTCTGCAGCCTCTTTACTTCTCTTTCCCCTTCCCTTCTCTTCCTTCTCTTATTTTTTCCCCCCTTTTCAAAAACTGTATAGGTGGCAGATATCCGCGTGGACTGCCTAGCGGACTTCAGTGCGGAGGCAAATCCTGCCCGCGTGTGAGTGTGTCAATGTGAGTGTGTGACTGTGAGGGGCGTGTGTGCGCGTATGAATGACCGCGTGTACCTGGGAAGTGTGCGTGCACGTGTGCGTGTGTGCGCGCGAGGGAGAGTATGAGACTGCGTGTGAGGAGTATGTGCCTCTGTGTGCGCGAGGCCGTTTCTGTAGGAGTGCATGCGTGAGTGTGCACGCGTGTGTTCGGGTCCCCGCTCCTCTCGGAGCTGCAAAGTGCAGGGGGCGGGCCGGGCGGCAGGGGGCCTGCCCCGCGGGATTCCCGCATGCTAGTTCCGGGGCGGGCGGGTCTAAAGGGCTTTATGCACTGTCTGGAGGGTGGGGACTGGCGCGGGTAGAAAACGGGATGCCTCGGGCGCGGGGCCCGGCTTTCTGCCACTGGGAGCCCGCCGAGGTGCGGGCCTGAAGGAGCGCTCTCCAGCGGAGGCGCTGCAGTGCTGAGTGCGACGCGCGCCCACCTCCCGGGGAAGGAACGGCGAGGCCGGGGACCCGGACCGTCGCGGGGATGGAGCGTAGGGCGTCGGCGGCGTGCACGCTACTGCTGGCTTTCGCCGCCTGCCTGGCGCCGGCCAGGGGCCGAGGTAAGAGCTCACCGGCCGGAGTTCCACGCGGAGCGCCGCACTTCCCCGCCTGGGGCAGGGTCGGGTCCGCGGACAGGCGGAGGGGACCGCGGCCGGCAGAGGCCAGGAGCGGGCGGCGGCGCGGCGGCTCCCCCTGGGGCGCTCAGGTTGCCCAGCGCTGGCAGAGCGGGAGCGCCCCTCTTTCGCCCGCCCGGGAAGTGAGCTGTCGCAAACTTGAGAAAGCAGCCCCTCCGGTTTCGGTGACAGCGCACCCCACGGGGACCCCGCCTTTGTTCCCATCGGGGTTTGTCCCAACCCTTCTGGAAGGCACTTTGCGGTTCTCCCCGCGAGTCCGCAGCCTGTTCCCCCCGCTGGTTTACTCTCTCCGGGGCCGAGCGGTCCTTGGCGCTGCTCGGTGCGCAGTTTTCCACCTGCAGCGCCCGGCCCGCGAGTCCCTTCGCGCGCCCAGGCTGCGGGCTCGAGCACCCCGCCTCTCTTCAGCAGCGAAACTTGGTCTCGCCGTGACCCCCAAGAGACCGTATTTCGATAAAGATCATTTACGAGCCAAGATAAGGCCGGGAGGTGGGATTGGTCGAGAGAGCGGCTGATGTGCTGCAGCGTTTTCTTGAAGGGTTTCCCTTTCCACCCGGGAGGGGGGGGCTTTTGTGTTGATGAATGGGCGCGTCTGCGCGGCCAGAGTTTTGAGGGCTCGAATGGAGAAAGTTTCTGCTATGAAGAGCTGTAAACTTCTCTCAAGTCGTCGGGGAGTTTTCGTTTTTTTACAGAAACAGGCGAGGGAAAGAGGAGGAGCAAGTAGTGGAGAGAATAAAAATAGTAAGATGAAAAGGAGAGAAGACAAGCAAGTAGAGAGTAAAAGGGAGAGAAGGAGGGGAAAGAGAGAGCGGGGAGAGAGAGGGAGAGGGAGAGAGAGAGGGAGAGAGGGAGAGAGAGAGGAAGCTAGGGATGAATGGGAAGGGCGAGGAGGCAGGGGAAGCAGCGAGCTCTCTCCCTGGCTTTGCGTTGCTAGGTAGCAGCCAAGAGCTGCGTGTGACCGACCGCCAGACAGACAGAGCGAACTCTGCTGCCTCCACGGGGACTAATCTGTCTGTGGGGAATGGGAGACCCCCCCCCTTCCCCTCCTGCTCGGACAACTTAATTGCCCTACAATGAAAATGAAACCCCTATTGTTGTAGGATTAGCCAAAGCAATAAATTGATTTCCCTGGATCACATATTGGGATTGACGGGTGGGGACTGCAGAAGCCCCCATTGATGACGGAGAGAGGGGAGGGCTTGTGGATGGGCCGTGGCATGTATTCAAATGGTTAATCTGCTTTCTTTCCTCAATTCTTAGCGTAAGCTCTTTAGAAGGAATCAACTAAGTAATTATACAGCAACTCCTAGCAGTACCCATTGCAGACTTCCTGGGAAGAAGTTTGGATACGCCAACAAACCCCACTGGTTGTGTAAAAATCTTTGGAAAAGGAGGGGAGGCAGGGGGAGAACGTCAATAATTCTAACTTTGAACACCTTTTCTCACTGTTGGTAACACAGAAAGAGGATTTATTATTATTGTGGAGGGTTTACTGCAGTGCTTAGGGTTATATATATCTCGTGTCCTAAATACAGCCATAGGATTTACTGTATGTTCCTGTCAGTGCCTGGCAAAAGGAAATGTCCGGATTCAACTGGGATACATCTGGGTTGTCCGCATACAACCAAAACAGATGTTCTCTTCCCTGGATTGATGGTTTAGTCACCAAATAACCTGTACTTACTCTTCTTGGTAGTTTAGACCCATCCATCTTTCATTCTATAATAATAATAACATAATAATAATATGTATAGTAATAGTAACATATCATATACTTATATATGTGGCAGACCCTGTTCTAAGTATTTTACACTTCTTGACATTTAATCTTTACCATACCCCTTTGAAGTAAGTACTCTTACTATTTCAGTTTTACAGATGGGAAATGGAGGCATAGAACAATTAACTTGCCCAAGGTCATGCTGCTAGGAAATTACAGAGCTGTGAGGCAAATCCAAGAGATTCTGACTCCAGAGGCTATAATTTAACTCCTACTGTATGTGGCTCTCTATCTCTTTTGTACCAAAAATGTCATGCCCCCTAAGTTACTGTCCCCGTGTGAAGTTACTAAGGAAGCTGAGGGGCATTTTGCAGGTTTTTGCCACATAATGTAAAGTCTGCTTACTGCTCGTAACTAGATATTTTCAGAAACTCTTTTCTGGTTTCTATCACCTGAATCCTACTATCCTCACTCCCAGTCCTCCTTGATCATTTTTACATACATGTCCTCTGAATGTCCTCAGCCTGGGTGTTTAAGAAGATTTCTAGATTCCTGTTGTATTGATTTTTGATTTAGATGAAGTAAAGTATGATGACAGTGTAAATGTCCTTATTTTAGCATAAAATATTTCAGGTAAGATCTTACTGCAAACTTTGTATCATTAGAAGTCGGAAAGAGTGTCATAGTTAGTCTTTCAAAAAATATCACATATCTGTAGCTAAAAATTATTTGCATTGTCCTCTATTTTGTATAATGCTGTTTAAGAAAAAAAAATGTGGGAGGGCCTGAACTCCATCAATGGCTTCACTACTTTCTAGCTGTGTGACCTTGGGGAAGTCATTTAACTTTGCATGGCTCAGATTGCTTATCTGTAAAATTGGTATGCTGATGAGAGAATCTATTCCATGACATTTTACGAACATAAAGAGATAAATGTGCTTAGTGTGGTGTAAGGCATGGTAGACAGTTTTCATAAATAAACTAGCAGCTCTTTTTATTATATTGATCAACAATAAATGTTACTTTTTTTTTTGCTTACTACTCATATTTCTAATTTCCAAATGCACATAGGAAAGTCTTTAAGCATTTTCCATTTAACATTTCTTTGAGGAATTCCCAGATTCCAGGATGTGATTTGAAGTTTTTTGAGAAAATGGTGTTGATTCTCAGGACAATGATATTCTTTCATCCAACAGAAGTTTGGTTGTGCCCTTAATAGTATCAGCTTTTATGACAATTACATCTTTGGGTGCAGTTTATATGGTTAAAAGGATTGTGTGGCCAACAACAAACAGGCAACATTTTGGTTCCATCACATCTCTGATACCTGCTTCTGCTTTTATTTCACAGCAGTTGGCTTCTCTTTCTCTAATTGAAGTTCTTCCTTGCCAGTCTTTGGGGCTTCTGCTTAAACTCCCTTCAACAGTGTGCTTGTCCTGTTTTAATAGAAACTTTAATAACCTTAGATATCAACTGGTCTTCTTGCATTATTTTATAGATAAGTAACTAAACCCTGGAGGGAGACTGAAAGGGAGTGAAAGGGTGGGGATTAAGTGCCTTGCCTAAGGGCATATGACCTGTGATAGAGCCAGGATCTGAACCTGAGTCTCCTCTCCTCATTCTACAGGACCTTTTTTAGAGACATGTCCTCTAAATGTCCCCAGGTTGAGGAAATTTCTAGATTCCTTTTTTGTTGATCCTGACTTATCAGATGAGGCAAAGTATGATGAAGAGATTTGATCTTGGCGAATCTTCAGTTGGCTGGGTCACCTGTCTCAGGCCTAAGCTGAATCTTATGATAACCATGTGTTTTTAGCTTGGTCCAGAACTTATGCCATGTCAGCACCCCAACTCCCAAAGTCTCTGCCTCTGGATCCATTTTTCAAAACCTTGGGCCATCAGAGCATATTCCTGAAGGTCTCTGGGTTTTGTAGTGAAGGCTGCTACATGACTAGATTTTTAGTCTTATTCAAGGTAATTATTCGGTCATGGTTAATCACTGTCCATGTTCTTTAGTCATGTGCTCTAAGAACACTGACAGGTTTCAAAAAATGTAAATTAAAAGTTGAAGAAATCATTTTAAAATAATGATATCAAGAACTTAAATGTATTTCCCATGTGACTAGAAGCACATTGCAATGTTGTCTTTGGGGTTTCTGCTAAGTCCTAGTAGCTAGAACAAGGTATGTAGAAAGTTGAGGTGCTTACAGCAGTTTGTTGAATTGAAAAGAGTTGGTATAACTCAAATAGTTATATCATATTCTATTAACTTTGTGATCTTGAGGAATTAAAAAAAATTGTCACCACTGTGGCATTCCACAAACATTTATTAATAAGTATCCACAGTGTGCTAGTGAGTCAGCAGTATCAACACTGCAGAAAGGTTAAGGAGGATGAGAACTGAAAAGAGGAATCTAGGTTTCACAATTAAAATGGTCTGCAACTTTGCCTTTAAGATTCTGAGATCGTCATTCTCTAGTTCCTAATAACTCTGGCTATGATCTCACCAATATTAGAAAGATTTGACATGTTCCAGCCTCCGTGTTTTGGGCTGCTTCTTTAGAATGATCAGGTTGGTAGATGTTTTGAAATGTCAGAGACATTTCTTTGATGCTCCCCATGTTTCTATAGGGGTCTGTGCAAATGTTTCCTAATTGATTTCTTGACAGTCTTAGCATTGTGAGACAAAGTAGGAAGAGTGTGAGATTTTGGGGTTAGGGGATCTGGGTTTGAAACTTGCCCCTGCCGTTTGCTATCTGGGAAATTCATTACAGTGTACTCAACTGCTCTGGCTTGGTTTTATCTGTAAAACAGGCATATGTCTACCTGATAGGGTGGCTATGCCAATTAACTGAGGTGCGTGTGAAGTGTTCTTTACACTGTGAGGTCTCATATATTCTTCTATCCATCATTACTGCCTTCTTCAAGGATCTAACTTTTTCCAAACTTGAGGAGAAGATATTGTATCTTGGTATCCTTTTTTTATTTTTATTTTTTTAATACAACTGATCCTTTGAGTGATATTCCTGGGCATGTTTGACATAGTGCTTTAGTGACTACAACAACTTTACATAGTAGTCTAAATTCTCATGTTTGTGAATGACAGAAACCTAAGTTAAACTGCTTGAAGCCAAAAGGGAAGTTTCTTGAAATATGGAATTGAAAAGATAGAGCCGTTAGGTTGAACCATATGGGATTTTGCTGTTTTTCTAGGTCAGAAATAGTCAAATATGGCAATTTCACTTGGTTCAACCTAGTACAAATGGGGGCTCAGCATATGTCATGCTGATCTGGATTCTCTTTCTATCTTCTGGCCCTGAGATGACTCTGTTCTCTAGCGTGTTCTTCTCTGGTGTTATAAGATGGCTGTTAATGGCTTTTGGAGGCACATCCTTTCATGTCATGACCAATGGGAAAGAGCAAGAGTTTTTGTCTTAATTGTTCTCTGCAAAAGTCTCAGTTGCATTTCAGGGGCTCTGCTTAGGTCATAAGCTTATCGGAGAACCAATCGCTGTATCCAGGGATGTGAAGTGTGCCTATAGCTTAGACTTGAGTCACATGCTTGGTCCCTGAAGTCATAGACTAAGGCTAGACCCCAGAGGGAAAATTGGGTAAGGCTCCCAGGAGAATTGTGAACAGATGTAGGGCTGCAAAAACAACATGCGTCTAGAACACCTTATCAGATAAAACCATTTTTCCACGTTATGTATGAAGACAGACTTGAAAAGGCTGTAGAAATTTCTCAAGAGCAGGCAGTCCTGGGGTAACTCAATAATTGAAGGGGGGAAAGTATTGGAAACATTTAAGGCAAAAGACATGGTGCTGTGTTCGTGTGGTCATGTTGCAACTAGAAGATTTGCTTGTAGCCTAAAGGATTCTTATTTGGAGCAGAACTTTGTGATGGACAGGAATGTTCTATAAAATGAGCTGAGAGATCAAAGCAAGGAGCTCTTGAGTCCATTGTAGGATTTCATTTTTCAGTGAGTCCTAGGTCCTTGCTCCTTTTCCAACTTACTTCATTTGTTTTTATTCCCAAGATGTTGTCCCTTTTCCAGGCACTAAACCTTGGCTGTGAGAAAGAGGTAGAGAGAAAGAAGAGAGAAGAAGGGTTTGGAGACGTATTAAGATGCTTCTATGGAGACAAAATGCACCTTGGTGCAAATCTAAGAGTCCTTAGCATATACCCTAGGGTCTTCTTCTATAAATGGTAGAATAGTTGTCTTTCACACTTCACTGGATTAATTCAGAAATGCCAAACATTTGCACTCTATGCCGATGGTTATTTTGCTGGTCTTTAAGTCTTATTTCTAATATCATGTACCAAGAAACTGGAAACATCAGTTTCCTGGAAATATAAGTCTCTTCAAGAAAATGACAGATTAGACAATGTGAAGTTTCATGTTAAGATCTCTATGCTTTTGGTCATTAGCCCTCAGATCATGCCTAACCCCCAAGGTTATTGGAAACAGTGAGAAATGAATGAAAGCAGGAAATGTAATTACCATTCTGTGCATTGAAAAGTTAAGCCACTGTTACCATGGATACAATGGCTTGTTTATCGTCCAGATCTTGAGATTCCAAGTTTGGAAGCAATACCAGAGGTCTCCTTTAAGTTTATGTACCATCAGCCTCATGCAGATTCTTAGTAACTTTTAAAATAAGGCTTTACTCACTGATTCACATTAAGTAATAGCATACCTACTTTTGAGTGTCCAGCGGGTGTTGAGGAAACCCAATAAAGGGGAAGAAGACCGCAGCTACAATTCTGTTATGCTAGACTTTCTTGGATTCTCATATAAAAACATCCTGTCTTATAGTGTCAGAGATTTGCTTGTCACCTTGGGTCCAGTTCTTTGGTTTTTAATCTCATTAACAAGGAGAAGTTTTTCTCAGTAAAGGCTGAAAAATCAAAACTCATTATTTCAATAGGGAAATCCTCAAATAAAATTGAATTTAAGGATAGAAATCTTTTTCATATGTCAATCTTACCTACCTTTTAATCTCACTAAAGGGGAGGAGAAAATGCTAGTGTGTACTTCCACACAGGTTTGATTTTGATGTGGGAAGGGTGTGGAGGATACTTTTTGTTGCAAGAAACAGAAAACCCACCTCAAATTGGCTTAAACAATTAAGGGTATTTATTGGCTCATGTAAGTAAAAACTTCTGAGTCATAGTGGGGTTCAGGTGAGGTGCAGTCATGGCTCCAGTTCTCTCTCTTTGTATTTTTCTTGACTCTACTCCCCTCTAGGTTTCAGCTTTGTTTTCAGCCTGGCTTCCCATATTGTTATATTATAGCTGCCAGGACAAATGGGGCTACATGTTTTCTTGATCCTATCTAAGAACAATTCAACTTTGAGAAGATTTCAGCTATGTTCTCAAAAGCGTTATTTCATCATGATTTATAGAATGCTATAATCTCTAGGGTCCCTAGATGGAAATCACCTAGCTTCCTACATTTGGCATATCATCAAAATCACACGGGGAGTTTTAAATGGTATGTAGATTCTTAGGCCAAAACCCACACTTACTAAATTAGAAGTATGGAATCTGTTTTGTTGAGTAATTCTGAGAGTCAGACAGTTTGGGAACAACTGATCTGGGTAACCTGTCTGATTTTAGTTTTGTAAACTGAAACTAATTTGCCATGGCAAATTCCTTCCAGTAGCAGTGAAGTATACTCTGTTAAATCTGTTCTTTCTTTTGGGTGGGGATGTTAAAAGGTAGTTAGAGTAAGGAGGAAAACTTCTCTTTTATATCTGAGGGTGATATGAAGTACTGGCCCCATTCCTGGCGGTCTCCTTTCCTGGCCAACATGACAGTCCCTCCCTGTAGCTACTATTTGTGTCTTAATTAGATTCTTTGTTCTTTCCCTGGACACCCTTGATGCCCTTCCTCCCACTCTAAGAAACTGAGATTCTTTGAGCTACTACTTCCAACTACTGTTGGAGGTCTTCTTACCCTTTTCCGCCCAAGTCAGGGATTCATCTCAAGAGAATCCTTGGCAGAACTCATTGGAATCTAAAGCAGCCGTCTGTGTTTGGTATGGGAGTATTGGAAAACCTTGTAGCTCATTCACTTTATATCCTAAGCCCAACTCTTTGTTGATCCCACTGGTACTTATAGTCCATTGCTCCTGCCACCTCTTCACTGCCCTTCAAATTCCTCAGTTATTCACTTCCTCAGCTTATATTTTATGGCCCATCGTTAGCATCACTTCCTTGCCTCCACCCTCAGCAGTCTGGTCCTCTTTCCTCAAACCTCCATCCAACACCACCTGCTCAGACAACGTTGCTTCTTATAAACGTGAAAATAGAAGCAATCAACAGAACTCCACAAACTCCCGTAGCTCAACCATCATCACTTGAGCTTCAGCCTGTGTATTTTGTCTTTCCTCCTGTTACTCTGGATGAACTTTCCATGCTCTGTAGTGCAACCAGTTCATTCATGTTCTAGATCACATTCTCTCTCACCTCTCACCATTTGTCTCCTTTCATGAAATCTTCTTTTCCACACATTCCTTCTTGCTATCACCTATTTTCTCTGTTTCTTGGCAAAAATCCCTTGGCAGATTTGTCTTTTTTTTTGGCTGTGCCACACAGCTTGCAAAATCCCAGCTCCCCAACCAGGGACTGAGCCCAGACCCTTGGCAGTGAGAGCACAGAGTCCCAACCACTGGGACCACCAGGCAGATTTGTTTTTATCCACTGTAGTTTCGCGTCAGTTGTTCTCAAATCCATGCCATTCAAGTTTTTTCCGCGCCCCCCCACCCTTGACAAGTATGTCTTTGGCCAAGGTCACCGATGACCTCCATGTTGTTAAATCCAAAGATCCATTCTCAGCTCTCATCTTGTTTAGCTGATTAGCAACGTTGCACACAGTGTGTCCTGCCTTCCTCCATGAAACCACATTCTCCTAGTTTCCTTCCTTCCTTGCTGGCCTCTCCTTGGTTTCTCATGCTTGTTCTCATCCACCTTCCTGATTACTTTTCATCTCTATCTACATTACTTTGGTTGCCTCATCCTGTCTCTTTAAATACCATCTGTATGCAGACAACTTACAAATTTATGAGTATAATCCAGACCCTACCGTAAACTCTAGTCCTATATGTCCAACTGCTTATTTGATATATCCACCTGGTTGTGCAATAGTCATTTCAGACTTATGTCCAAAAACTGAACTCCTGATCTCCACTAATGCCCCAAACCTGCTTTCTCCATAGATTTCCCCATATTAGTAAGTGGCTTCTCCATCCTTGTTCAGACTCCAAACCTTGGACTCTGCTCTGACTCCTCTTTTTCTTTTATACCTCACATCCAATACGTCAGACAATCCCATTGTTTCGATCATCAGAATACATGTAGAATCCAACCACTTTTCGTCTTTACCACTACTGCATTGATCCAAGTCATGGTCACGTCTTACCTGGATTATTGCAATAGCTTCCCTACTGATCACCTGCTTCCCTTCTGTCCCCCTTCTGTCAACTCTCAACCCCCTTTTAGAAACCAGTCAGATCCTGTCACTCCTCTGCTCAAAAGCTCCAATGGCTTTTGTCCCACACTAGGTGGGTTTTCCAGAAACAGACGCTGAGATGGAGTTTGGAATGCAAGATATTTATTAAGATCAGTGTCTGTGAAGGGAAGGGGAGGAAGCAGAAATAGGCAGAGGAAGAAACTGAACTGTAACAAGGTCTTGCTTGACCCAGTGGGGAGTTCTGGAGCTACAGTTGGCAGAGAGAGTGTTCTATGTGTCAGACTGAAATGGCCTTCCTCAGTTGCTAGATGTGGCCTGCCCTGGCAAGGTACCTTATTCTACAACTGAGATGGACCTCAGAGGAGCTCAGTGTAGGTAGAAAGTCCTTCCCTGCAGCTGGTCCTTCCTTGAAGGGGAATCTGGGTGGTACATCTCCTCATCTACCTGTCTATCATTGCTTCCCAGCTCATAAAGAGTCAATGTCCAAGTAGACCCTAACCATCTGGCCTGCACATCACCTCCCTGAACTATCTCCTTCTCTCTCCCACTCACGTTGCTCTAGGTGCAATGATATTCTTGCTTTTTCCCCAACGCAGTGAGCACCTTAAGGCCTTCATACTGGCTTTCTCTCTTCCTGAACATTCTTGCCTCAGACTGTGTATGACTTGTCCCTCACCTTCGATAGGTCACTGCTTATATGTCACTTTCTCAGTGTCACCTTCTCTGATTTTTTCCTCTTACTTTCTTCATTGCACTTAACACCCTCTGACATGATGGACATAATTTATTTTTTTTTTTAATTTACTTTGTTGTCCCTTCCCTAAGATATGAATTCCAAGAGGGCAGGCATTTTTCTGTCTTATTCATTGACTTATCCCTAGTGTCCATAATAGGGCTAACTAAATACATATAAGTTGAATGAATGATGGATAGATGTCACCATGAGTGCTAAAACCAAGAAGGGCAGCCTAAGCTCATCACCATGTCCTTGGTATTGCCAGCCCTTAATTCTGCCGGGCTTCTGGAGGCCTCATCAAGGTCCTGATGGGGAAAAAAGAAAATTGCTGTCTCTATCGAAACAAGTGGCTTAGCAACACTGTTTCTCTCCATTTGACTCTCCCCCTTCCTCCGCCTCACTGCCCCCCAACTACTGATGAATCCCAGTGCATTTGATAGTAGCGGATTCTGCATCAGCCTTTTTAACTTCCACCCCAGACACTTGGTTACCCTGTGAGGATCCCCTGTACATACAGAATGGGGCTATTTTAGGGACGGATTTGATACAGTTGCTTCTACGAAAAGATAAGCCAAAGTTTTTAGACTTTATGTTAGTGGACTGTCATTCTGTGTTTAAACAGAACACAAAAGAAATCTGTCTGAGACCGTGGCACAGTGAAAACAGCCTTGATCAGACAAAAGGCCCTCTTTGAAGAGGGGAGTGGTTTCTCAACTTGGGGAGGCGGCGTAGACTATGGAGGAAAGAACATCACATGTCAAGTCAGGACATTCATGGGTCTTGTTCCTGATGAATGAACCAAAAATGGGCCCAACCGAAGAGGGCCAGACTACTGAAAAATGCCTGTGGCTGCTTGTCCCTAGGCACAATCTTTCTCACTTTAGACCCCATTCTTTTTTTTTTTTTTTAATTTGGCCGTGTCGGGTCTTAGTTGCAGCATGCGGGATCTTTCGTTGCAGCACATGGGCTCTCTAGTTGTGGCATGCGGGCTTAGTTGCCCCACGACATGTGGGATCTTAGTTCCCCGACCAGGGATCGACCCCATGTCCCCTACAATGGAAGGTGGATTCTTAACCACTGGACCACCAGGGAAGTCCCTAGACCCCATTCTTTTGATGAGTTCATAATGCAACCGTGACCAAATAGGTGAGAGGCAGAGGAGTGACTCAGTGACATGCATGTATGGGTGAAGAAGTTGGGAGAATGACCTGACATAACTACTGCTAAAAAATTTGAGTGCTTTCTATGTGCCTGATACAGTCCTAAGTGTTTTACAGGCGTAACTTTACCCACTTCTTTATTAACAGTTTGAACTTTATGGATAAAGGAGCAAGGCAAAGACAGGTGAGGTCATTTGCCCACAGCCATCTAGTTATTAAGTGGTGGAACCAAGATTTGAACCCAGAGTCCTTAATCTTATGTGTTATCACTGTGGGTAAGTAGGAGCAAGTGCAAGATAGTGCCTCTGTATCAATCAAACAAACCCTCATTTAATGGCTCATATTATGATCAGGTGACCTCATTTCAGAAGCTGGTACCTTTGCAACTCAACTCTTGGACATTTTTGTGCTACTTTTGGCAGTCATTCGTTCGTTCATTCATTACACGTCAATGGAGACCATATCATGCTTTGGCATGTGTAACTGGGTACAACAGAGGACAGAGAGATTCCTGCCACATGGGCCTATCCAAAACAGCTTACTCTTGAAAAGTGCATTTCCATTTTAACCTAGTTTTCCCTCTATACTCTTTTGGTACTGGCTGATTCCTGCTTGCTGACTTTCTCCTATACTACCATTCCTTTATCTAGGAATGTCCTCTTCTCTATAGTTACACATCTTTTAATTCAGAAGACCCTTCCCCAATCAGAGAGTTCTATTCTAACTTCCTCTTTGGGATGGCGGTGATGTACAGATTTTTAAAGTCTGCTGTTGCTTAATACAGATGGAAAAATTCCTACTAAGTTCTCTTATTCAAAGTCCTAGAAGAAAGTAATGAACAACCAAATGAGAACTGAGACTCTTTACAGCTGAGAAGTTTAATCGTATAGAGATGGGGAAGGCGTTTGCCTGTGGGCCGGAAGGGCGGGAAGGGCTGGAAGTGCTGAAACATCTCTTGGCTCCAAAGCATCTCTCACCCTGGCCAAAGATGTCTGCTCTGTCACCATTAGAGCCAATTCTTTAGAGTAAGACACTCTTCCCCCCGAAACTCTGGTTAAAGTGCGACATGTTTACCCCGTCTGGTAAAGTAGTTCGTTGAGATAATAATGCACAGTAAACATTTGTCAGCGTGAGGTTCAGAAAGAATGAGACGCAAAGCTGATGGTTTGTTGCGGTGGTGGTGCGAAAGAAGGGAAGAAGGCACCAGAAGGTGAGTCCTGAAAGGGAGCCAACCTCATCTCCTAATTATTTTGCCTAAATCAGCTTTTCTGGGGAAAAAAGATATTATTGCTTGTGCTTTTCCCTTAGGGTGACATTATGGGGAGCTTCTGCTGTGAATCTGTCAAAAGGATGTCAAAGATAGCACTTCTTACTTTCTAGTAAGGCTCTCCTTCCTCTAATTAGCTTAGCTGAAATACAATTGTTAGAACAAAAGGAAAGGTTGATCCTAAAAGCAACAAAGTTGCAGCACTCTATCAATCATTCCTTTGGGATTCATCGGCATCAGGTAAGGTTGAGAGGAAGCTGTTGGATTTAGTGTAAATGGAAGTTATAATTTTTCTAGACCATAATGATGACTATTGATAGGAAATCCAGTGTTCTTCCTTAGTTAGTATGCAATAAAAAAAACAGTTTGCAAATGAATAAAGTGAAATCCACACATTTCCCAAATCTGTTGCTAAATGGTTAATTTTTATGTACCACCACTTTGAATTATTTTTCCAGTTCACTTCTGGCATAAAAATTTACTTCTCCCCTAATATTTGGTGCAGCGAGGTGTTGAAAGAATTTGCTAAGTAATCACTGGAAGCTAAGATTCTAGTGAAAAACAAAATGCATGGTTTAAAAATTGAATGTACTAACTCGGAGACAGCAAAAATTAGATGCTTCTTGCTGTAAATAATTAAACCCAGCAGGGCAGACAGGAGAGAACATGGGACTTGAGCTAAGAAGGATGCATAGTGTATTGAACACTTTCACTTCCCTGTAAGGGAAATCAAAGAGGTCTTTAATAGTTGTTGCTGATTGTGAATATGTGCCACAAAATCCCACTGTAATCCAGATTTATTTTTCAAGCATTTTGCTTTGATTGAAGGAATGAGAAAGTGAAGGGAAGAGGAACGGTATTCGATTGAGGCCCTTTAGCCCTCTTTTTCTCTAGGAGGTCCAAGTGTGGTTTGTCACTGTGACCTGGGGCTTTGGTTCCCTTCAGGGCCTTCTTGCGCTGGGGTTGCATTGGTAGATCAAAGACAACTGGTTCTATTTTCTTGCCAAGAAGCAGTGGATATACTAATTGAGAAGTGGACTGACACGAGACACATAGGATGGATTCTTTCTGATTTTCTCTAACAGGGCTGGTTTCCTTAGTCTCCCTACCTCCTCCACTTTTTTCGAGGTGGGGGGCAAGTAACTGGCCTTAATTTTTCTCTGTGTAAAAGGGAATAAGATTTTACAGCTTTCATACGGGTGGGCTTGAATATTAGCCTTAATGAAGTGCTTTATTTTATTATTTAAAAAAGTAACGTAGGGCTTCCCTGGTGGCGCAGTGGTTGAGAGCCCGCCTGCCGATGCAGGGGACACGGGTTCATGACCCGGTCTGGGAAGATCCCACATGCGGCGGAGCGGCTGGGCCTGTGAGCCATGGCCGCTGAGGCTGCACGTCCGGAGCCTGTGCTCCGCAACGGGAGAGGCCACAACAGTGAGAGAGAGGCCCGTGTACCGCAAAAAAAAAAAAGAAAAAAAAAAATTTAACGTAGACTAAAATGGTGTGTGTATAGTTCTATAAATTTTCATACATGTATATATTCATGTAACCAGCACCGCAATTGGGATTAGAACAGTTTAATAACCCCCACTCCCTCGATTCCCTTATGCTATTCCTTTGTAGTCACACCCTCCAAATAAAGTTTCTAAGTTCTTTTTCTGAAAACTCACTTTCCCACATGAAAGCCTCAATTTCTGCCTTTCATTTGTTCATTTTAATTCAGGAAGTGTTTCTAGCTCATTTCTGAAGTAATTCAAAATGACATGGGTGAATGGTAAGTTTGCAAGGCTGGTTTCCCCTTATTGTATGGAGGAAAAAACTGGAAAGATGGAAGCTCTTTCAGTATAGCCATAGAGGAAAAAAATTGCCTAAACTTGGCTTGTTGCTAGATTGGAATCTGCAAAGAAAACACACGCAAGAAATCTCCCTTGAAGAGGAGGACAGAGGTTTATTTTTTATTTAACGATTTACCCCTTGACACCTGGGAAATGATTAGTTGATGTTTTCAAAGAAGATTAAGTCAGTGTGGTTAATTAACTGTGGTAATCAGGTGACTTAAATTAATTAACTCCTTGTTAACAATTTCCATCAATTTTGTAAATAAATGACTAAATCAGTAAATTATATTCTTAAGATTAAAGGCTTTATTTCCTGATTTATTTTATTGATGACAAATTAGAGATTTTTCTCCTCATCTCATTCCCTTCCTGCCAACCTGACAAATGAGAACTAGCTGGTTATAGTTCGAGAGGAACACACCAGAGTACCTTTTAATATGTGGTTTTAAGGAAAAGTCAGGCTAAAGGACACTTTTGCTCCTTCATCTCAGCACATTTTAAAAGATTTAGGGGAATGAAACTTAAGAAGTATGTACATAGCAACATTAAGGGAGAATGGAGGTAGCAAGTAATGATGAAACTCACTCCAGGATAAGCTTTTTACTATGAAGTTTTTAATGTTTTATTTTCTTTCTTTTTTCTAAGTGAAAAGTGAATGAGGGATATAATAACATGAGACAATTCGGCTTTGAGCTAGAAATAAATTTTAATGGATAATTAGGTGTTCTATTTAGAAGGAATTTATCAAAATGTTGGGATATAGTGATTGCATTAGTCAGTAAAGCTTGACTGCAGGTTTAAAATGCCATGCAAATATACAACTAGAAAGTTCTTACTTTTTAGAATCTTTATAATTGAAAATTCCCTTCCCTGCTTACATGATTATGTCTTGGTCTCCAATGAAACATGTGAGCTGGAACATTACCCACCTGTCCCCCATGCCCTCAAATATGCCATTGCATTTTCTGAAAGGCATTGAACACTCAGGGGATTTGCATTGTGAGACAGATGCTATAGGGTTATTTAGGATTCCTTCTAGAAGGAATATTTGGCATCTTGAATAACTTTTGAGGAGCTACAATATATTTACGTATTTGCAAAAATTCAATGCTAAGATCACTCACATTTTATAAAGAGAAAATTCCTACAGTTTCCTTGAAGGTATAGAAGGCAGCCTCAATTGTGGGAATGAGCTGAAACCAGTGATGTAAATTTACATCTCTGACTGCTAAGCAAAATTTTGGGGTCTTCCTACTATTATGGAAGCTCTCTGGCCACGCCCTCTGCTCCCTTCTCCACCTACCCAAGCATCCTCAATCTCAAGGGTCTTCCCTGGATGTAGTTCACCTGTGGCCAAACCTTTCTGGTGCTGGGGCACTGCCTGGTGTTGTTGGAGTTTTGGAGATTTAGCTCTGTCACGTTCCAGATGTGCCCCTCTGGGCTATTTGACCTCTCTGAGCTTCAGTCTCCTGGACTACTTAGTAATTTCTACTCCACAGGTTCCTGGGAATATTTAAAGGACCTTGTGAGCATGCAAGGTCCTGGCACTTGGTGAGCCTTCAGTAAACATTTAACCCCACAGGGAACCTGGTGCTAAATCATTCATAGTTGACCAGCTCTTGGTTAGGTCAATGCAGCAGAGCAGCCACCATGCTGTGTCTTTTGAAATAAAGGAATCACTTGTCACATTCTCTATCCATAGAAATTGTTGAGGAAAAAAATACAGTTTTTTTTTTTTTTTTTTAGGAGGGGGAACTGTCAAACAAGGAAGCATTAGAAGACAGGCGTTGTATCTTGCCTTTCTACCCCCCCAAGAACATTTATTTGGACTTTCACCTTTAGGGCTTGAAAGCACAGACCCCAAATGTCATGTTACGTAGTATTTCAAACTTCTCAATGGACTCAGTGTTTCCATTTCGTGTGTCCTGTACCTACTTCCTGTAAACCTGGTCCTCTGCAGAGTTTACTGGTGATGTCTCTGTAACTCTGAGAACAAGAATGATAGAAGCATGGGTCTAAGTAGAGCTCAGGTGTGCCCTCTGGTCAAGGAGAAAGCTCTCCAGAGGGAAGAGTACGTTAAAAGATGAACACTTGGCTTTGTGAGAAGTTTTAATCAGACCACGTAAGAATCATAGTCAATGTTATAACAGTTCCTTATTATTCCGTAAAAATAGAAAAGAGTCAGTGAGAAGTTTAAGAGGTGAAAAGCTATCAGTCAATCCAGATTTGGTTCATAATTACAGTGAATACATTGACGTATTTATTCCACATTTACTGAGAGCCTATTGGGTCCAGAACTGAAGACACAAAGATGAATAAGACATGTACACAAACAGTTGTGCTACAAGGTGAGAGGTGTTGTCATAGAGGTTTGGGAGCACAGGGAAGGGAGTGAAGTCAAGTGGACCTGAGGGGGCCAAGAGCCAGGGAAGAGTGCCCTGATTTGCTATTTGAACAGTCTTTTTTTTTTTAATTCTAATCAAAAGAGCAGCCATCCTAACTGAAGAAATATTGTTGTTTCCCAGTGTGGATTTAGATGTAGTTCAGAAATTGACTCCCTATATCAAATGTATACGTATGCTAAGCTAACCAGTCCACTACTTTATTTTTTTATTTTTTGAATTTTATTTTATTTATTGAACAGAGTCTTGAGGAGGGTGTGTTGGCAGGAGATGGAGCTGGGAGAGCCGACTCTGGTGAGACTAGAGGACTTTGTGTGTCAAACTAAGCAGTTTGGTGCCTTTGAAAAAAATGTAAGCTGGGAAGCACAATGGTTAGACTTAGATTTTTTTTTTTTTGAAGATAATGCTTTCGCCATGAGGAAAAGCAGATCAACCAGTTAAATTAGAGAATTACTGTAATTATCTGAGAGACAGATGATAAGGGTCAAACTAAACTTGTGGACCTGAAGGTGACCAGAGGGAGAAAGAGTCATTGTGGAATACAGAAAAAGCTTTTATTTGTTGCTGTTTTTGATAATTCCCATTATTTTATTTATTTATTTTTTTTGCGGTACGCGGGCCTCTCACTGCTGTGGCATCTCCCGTTGCGGAGCACAGGCTCCGGACGCGCAGGCTCAGCGGCCATGGCTCACAGGCCTAGCTTCTCCGCGGCACGTGGGATCTTCCCCGACCGGGGCACGAACCCGTGTCCCCTGCATCGGCAGGCGGACTCTCAACCACTGCGCCACCAGGGAAGCCCCCATTATTTGTTTTATAAGTTCATATGTGTTATTTATGGGAATATTAGACATGTGTTTTCAATGTACATTCATAAATACTCGATGGTATTATCTTGAATCCCTTTATCTGAAAAAGTTCTAGCATATTGGGTATGGCAAGTGATGTTTTCCTTGGTTTTGTTCATTGATTCCTAGTTGGTACAGCTTCCTTGCAGAATATCTGGAAATGTGTAGGGGCATTTTTGGGGTTGTCACTGCTAACATTTAGAGGGCAGACAAGGATGTTAAACCAGCTGCAACACACAGGACAGTTCCACACTACAAGGAATCGTCCGGTCCCAAATACCAATATTTCTTCTGTCAACCAAGGGCCCATATTGGTTGATAAGGAATAGACAAAGAGGCAGGAAGGAATAAATACTGGTAATAAGGGCTACATTTGTTGAAACTTATTATGTGTCTGGAATATAGTCACCAGAATTATAGCATTTAGTCCCCATTTTACAAATGTGCAAACTGAGCCAGAGTGGAGGACTATCTCTGGATCTTGCTTTTTTTTTTTTTTTTTTGCGCGGTACGCGGGCCTTTCACTGTTGTGGCCTCTCCCGTTGCGGAGCACAGGCTCCGGACACGCAGGCTCAGCGGCCATGGCTCACGGGCCCAGCCGCTCCGCGGCATGTGGGATCTTCCCGGACCGGGGCACGAACCCGTGTCCCCTGCGTCGGCAGGCGGACTCCCAACCACTGCGCCACCAGGGAAGCCCTGGATCTTGCATATTTAACTTTAATTCGCAAGTATAAGCGGAAAAGGAGAAAAACATTTTCTTTGTGCACTTGCAGTTAATCAAATCTCAGGATCCACCTCCAGGAAACATTTCTTCCAGTTCCAGAGAATATTGGCAAAACATCACCTTCCAGTATTTTTTAAAATATGGAAAATATTTGATGACATTAAAAAAAAAATAGGGTGGCATTATGGATTGGGAGAAACTCTCATTTGACAGCCAAACAGTTGGTGCTCCATAAATGCCTGGTGAATTGAACTGACTCCACGGAGGCACTCCGTGGCTTTAGAGGGTCCCAGGATCTTACAAATTTATTTTTTACTTCACATAAAAGGAAACCTGCTTCAAGCACAGTCTTGGTAATTTGAAGGCATGTGTCCGTGACATAGGATGAAGAATGTGCCTCCTTCTTGGTCATGCCCTACACTTTCCTGCCAGTTCCAGTTTGTTCCTTCTGCCAGGCACACCCTCCCCTCAGACCCCCATATCGTAGCTTAAAAGCACCTTCCTCCACAGGGCCTTTCTTGATCTCCACTGAATGTTATCTGAGCCTCGCTCACAGCACTTATCATCACACCATGAATTACAATTATTTATGTATGTATTTTATCTCTTCCTCTAGAATAGGACCACTGATGCTAAGAGTTATGCATGCTTCCTCTGGTATCCTGTGTCTGGCACAGAGCCACGTGTAAGCAGGAGCTCAAGAAATCTTTGTTTAGAGGAAAGTTCTTTTAAGAACTCCATGAGTTGTAGTAAAGCAACTCTGTCCCCCAGGGGAGGTGATAGGCATGCTCTACTGTGGATCGCTGTTGCAGAGAGGATTTTGTTTGGCTTTGTTTCTCCCTAACGTAACCAGCAATAGGAGACTGGCTTGGTACTTCCATGGTATCATCAGGGACCTAGGTACCTATCTTCTTGCTCCACCATCCTCTGCTGGTGGCTTCCATCCTTAAGGTCACCTCATTGTCCAAAATAGTTCTGTAGCCATAGCTACTTCTGCTCCATGCTAGGTGCGGAGGAGGAAAAAGAAGGGCATGCCTTCGCTCTTTAAAGGAGACTTCCCAGAAGTCCTACGTAACCCTATTGCTTGCATTTCATCTCATTGATCAAGACTTACTCCGGTGACCATACTTAGCTGAAGTCTGGGAAATATAGCCTTTTGGCTGCACACACTGTTCACCTGAATAAAACTGGGATTCTGTGTCTGAAGAGGAAGGGGAATGAATATTGTGGTAGGCTATTGTGGTCCTGGCCATAGATGGTCAGGTGACAGTGGGCATTTGTTACACTTTGAGGACCACATCTTTGTAAAGACATTTGAACTGAATTTGGAGGACAGAAAAAAGGATGATGAGAGAACCAGAAACCATGTTACGGGAGGAATGATAGAAAAACTGGGGATGTTTCTTTTGGAGAAGAGAAGAATCAGGGGAACAATGGCTAGCTGTCTCTTCAGATATTCAAAGGACCATCACATGGAAGAAGGATAAGGCCTATTTTCATTGATTCTAAAGGATAAGAAGGGAATTGTAGGCACATAGTCTGCACCAAAAGAAGGCTAGAATTTGACTTTAATGTCTCTTTTAACCTTTGACCTTATAGAGATGTATACTATATACATGCATCTGTGAGTCTGATTTTGAGGTTAGAAATATTGCTTGTTCTATAGTTGCTTTGTTATCAGAATCCCCTTTTCTCAGTGGGTGCTGTAGTGGTGCTACTGCATTGGCAGTTTATATTTTGAAAAGCTCAGGACTTTTCCTTCTGTGAGGTGCGGGCTCTGTCTCCTTTATGCTTGGTCATTTTCAAAATGTCATCGAGAGTCAGAAACAGTTTCCACACTCAGGCTGAAGTGAGGAGAATTCTTAGGTTGTAGATACTAATATCAGGGTTTAAAAATTCCATATTGTCTAACTCAGTAATTCAATAAATATTGTCACTATCAATTTTGGACTAAGATATCTGTGCTTAGGCAACTGGTTAATGTTATTTAAACATGAATTCTTTTAAATTATTACTAAACATTTTAAACATCTGAAATGTAGTTGCTGTAATGTCTTAAAAACAGAGGCATTATCAACCAGAGAAATAAACTAGCAGAGTTAATTTATCTCACTAAATAGTGATTTATTTTTGAAACTGCATAGATGTGTACCTGAAAACTGGCCTATCTTTGTGAATTAAGTTCTATTTTTCTAGTTCAGTTTTATTTTGAATATAGATGTTTTTCTTTTGTGAACCTCAGATATAAGAAATAGTTAAGGAGAGAGTATAATTTAAAATAGAAGCAATAATTTAGTAATTAGATAATATGAAATTTCTGTATTAAATCAGCTTTTTTGGGGCAATAAGCTATAATTCTAATTAGGGTAATTTAAAAAGATCTTCAAACTGGGTTGCAGATTATGAATACAGAAGTGCTAGAATATAAGCAAATATATATTAAACAAACAAACAAAACCCTGAAAAATTCAAAGGGGGACCATATATAGAGTTTAAAGGATCAGAAAACACCTGCCTAAAAATAGTAACAATAGCTAACATTCGTTGACCATGTCCTTATGTGTCAGGCCCATACTTCTTACACTATTTCCATTTTAACATTATGAGTAGGAGCTCTTATTATCCTCATTTTTAGATGAGGAAACAGAGGCAAGGAAATTAAATAACATGCTCACTCACCTAGTGTTAGGAAGAGGTGGAGCTGGAGTTTGAACCCAGGGGCTTCTCTCTGGAAAGTTACTTGGGTTTCTAAGCAGCCCTTCCTCTTCCCTCCCTTTCCTCACCCCCCAATCTTAGAGTAGTATATCAAGCATTCAGCCATCTGGTTATTCAGACTTCGTCTCTTAAACTTCTGTAGAAAAGCTTTAGACATGCTGGGCTGAATGAAAGAAGGGAAATATAGACTCCTATACTTGAGATGCATTCCTACAGGTGTGATGGAAAGTACACCTCCAGGAAAACATATCAAGTCCATTCCTTAGTCAGCAAGCTTTGAAATGTTGGGCTTCCGTGGTTGTGTGTGTGTGTGTGTGTGTGTGTGTGTGTGTGTATCTGTGTACATGCATGTATACACAGATACACACATACACGTTGGGTGGAGTTGGTGAATCTTGTATTTCCAATGGAAGGAGTTCTTTGAGTTACGTAGATAAGGGGTTTCAGTTTACAAAAGAACCAATACTACAGTGTTTCAATAAATCATGTTCATTTGTTACTTGATTCTCTAGGCCTTTGGAGTCATTCCTTTTGCAATATTTCCTTAGGGCCCTTTTCTTCAGCCCAGATTAATTTAAGACACATTACACTGATTTGAGATGTCACCAGTTCTCCTGGGAAACCCTTGGACTGTATTTTCAATGGCCTGTGCTTTTATGGAAAAGTGCTGTCTCACTGCCGATGAGGTTTCTGGTGTCAGCAAAGACAGTTGATCACGTACCACATTAGAAGCCCTGATAAGGTCCGCTATCCCCCTAGAATCTGTGCCATCCATCTGGCGAGGAAGGTATTTGGGCATTAGAAATGCCTAAAATGCCACAATTAGAAAATTCACTTCTTTGAGGGCCTCCTGTTTTCTGCTGAAAGTACCAGTATCCATAAAGGCTTTAAAACTCAAACTTTCTTGTGAATAAGTTCATCTGGGTGCAGATTTGGGGGCTCAGGGTCGAGAGCCGTGAAAACTCTGGCCACGTTATGGGGATCTAAGGGAGAGAGAGGAAAGGATTTTTAGACAAGGGTGAGGGAAATGAAGCAGAGGTAGGACCCTTTAACTAGATAAGGCCCTAATCGCCTCATTCCTGGACTATCAGAAGAGCCTTTTAGATTTAAGCTGCTTTTGCCTCTTTGTAACTTTACCGACCAAGCTTAGTGAGCTGTTGAGTGCTCTTAGTAAACAGAGTGACCATGGTCCTTCTCGGGGAAGAGCTGGCTTCACTTAGTTTCTGGCAAGAGGTGGGCTGGCTGTGTGGGCTTGCAGGAGGACAGCCAAAGTTGTTGTGTGTTTGCTGTCTTTACCGGAGTCACCTGACAGTTGTTATTCTGTCCCCTTGAGAGCGCATAGATAAATGGTCTTCCAGAGCCTCAACGTGCTGTTGGATTGAATTGAGTTTGGAGCCTTTGCTCTGTGAGGTGGAGACTGTTTAGGAGGGTGGTGAGATCTCTCTGTTTCATTACGAGGGAAGCCTGATGCTGGGGTCATGGCAATGATGGGATATTTTATTCCTCCTTTTGGAAGGGTTGGGTGTCTAGGTTCACGTAAATCCATTCTTATTCAACCAGAGAGAAGGTAATAACTGAAGGTGATAATCAAGTTTTCCTTCGAATGTATTGCAAGGCATAATCACAAATGATTTTAGTCAAAGAATGTGTGCATTTGTAGCATTTTTCTATTACGTAAGAGAACGTTTAGAAACTAGGATAATGAATATCTTAGCATTTTAAGGAAGAATTTGAAATTTCATTGTTTTGAACCTACGCCCTGGAGAATTTATGAGCTTTCTAAATGAAGAGCTTTTTAGCTTAGCTTCAGTTGATTAAAATCCTGGATTTCTTTATGTCCTCAGTTCTGTGCCATATGTTGAGGCGAGCGCTGAGGTCAATGGGAATACTTTTATGACCATCAAAAGGTCACCGTGTCCAAGTTTAACGTGCAGTATAATGATTTAAAGTCCACTCTGGGAAAGCCTCTGTATTTATCATCGAATTTTGTGTGTGTGTGTTGAAATTATACACTTACGGTATTCCACATGAAGACTCCAGAGGCTCACCTGAGATCGAGTGATTTAAAATAGACGAAGAATAAAAATGCTTGTTGTAGGAAAATAGGAAAATGCATAAAGGAGAAAATAGGAAACCAGTGGCAAGCTTGGTGTTGGCCCTAGCTTGACCTGTGTGTCCTAGGATAAATCTTGATTTTCAGTCTTGCCCTTGACCTCAGACTGGGCCAGTGGCTACTTTGTTCATGGACAGGCAACCACCATCCATCCTTCCTCTAAATGGTGAGCCTCCCACAGGCAAGGTGGCTCAGGCTTTGGGAGTTTTCTCTCATTTAATTATTAAGGGAACAAACAGGTCTTATCTGGTGAAGACATTGGTCCCCAAATATTTTCCTTCCTAGGCTGTTAGAATGTTTGAGATGGATGAGAAGTGGGTGTGCCCAGGAGGGAACCACCCTTCATGGAGGGACTGCTGTACTTCAGGCTTTATGCTAGTGGTTTACAGGGACCTCTTTAATCCTCACCAGAACCTGGTTTTGCGGGTCAGAAACTTTGCCGGTAAGGAAACTGTGTATCAGAGTTTAAATCCCAGTTCACCAAGCCAAGTCAGTTAAGCAACAAATACTTACTGACTGAAGATTTAATGTTGAATAAGACAAACAGTTCCTGCCCTCATGGAACTTTTTGAATGGTATGGAGACAGTAGTCAGTGCTACCCATGTGTCCTGGTTCTTAGTCTAGTATTTTCTCCATCACTATCTTCTTATTTCAGCACTTATTGAGAAATCTGAATTTCTTACTGGACTTGATTTAAATTGTCTTTATTATAATACCTAAGAACCTATATTCTGAATATCAGTTCATTCATTCATTGTCTAAGTCAGCACTGTATAATTCTAGATGCCCAATTTCCAGACTTAAGACAGCCACTGAAAACTCTGTTCTTGACCAAATCCCTCATATCAGTTTATTTTCTTGTAATTACTTTTTTAAAAAGTGTAATGCAGACAAGATTCCAGTAAACAATTGTTTTAATTTGTTTGTGTCAGTTAATAGAGATTTTATTGTATGTACTTCCTAGTATAGTTTATTACTGAAACGATTACATTTTTCCAGCATTAGAATTCTAAGATTCTATTTTAATGCATGGTTAACAGTTTATATTTATTGTGACAATAAGTTCTTACTGTCACTACTTATTGATACTTAAAATACAGATTAGGTGAAATCTTAGGAAATATATGCTACCTTTTTTCTTCCTGCTTTTGACAGTCATTGCAGATAAACTGTAATTTTATTTAAGCTGCTCTTAATATTGGGGGAATTATAAATTCACCATATATAGTCAGAAACCCAAACACCATTTCATTACACATTGGGTATCAGTGGGTGACAATATAATATTGTTGATTCTGTGTCAACAAGCTATTGAGTTTCACATTATAACATGAAGTGATGACATTTATAGAGCCTGGAAGTCATTTGGAGACCCGTAAATGTTGTTTAAGCCCAGGCATAACAAACCGGGGCCAAAGAACTCCTGGTTTAACAGATAACCTGCTGGTGAGGCATGTCCTGAAGTTCTTTTTGCTGAATTGCTAAAATCGGTATAGTAGAGGAGACACAGGAAATTTCGTGTCATTTTACCATGAAAATCTTTGTAAATGTAATAAATCCTATTTTATAGACTCTCAAGTTAACAAAATCAGCTTTACCTTTGACTCTATAGGGAAACTAAAGTCGTGCTTATGTTAGCAAATTGCTTACAATAAAAATTACAGATTTTGATTTGTGGAATCAGATATTCTCCGGTAGCTTTCTTTTTCTCCCTCCTATTTTTTGTGGGGGAATGTATAGAGTACTCTCTACTACAGAGTAATGCTGGATATAAATGTTTTGTATAATATGGGTGGGGCGGGGGGGAGGGGCAGTCCCATTCTTTATTGAAATAGCAGAGAATGACCTGGACATATAAATAGGTTCCTAAGGATTTGGAGTTGACTTCTTAAGAGTCGTTCTGGACTCTCATGAGGGTCAGTATGGAAGATAATTGTTCAGTTGGTAATTAGATTGGAAGAAACAGTGGCTCTAAACAGCAGGATCTATTAAAAAAGTACACAAGTCATCATGATCTCATGACTTTATCACCTTTTGGATATCAACTTCACCCATATATTACAATGCATCATATATCGTTTAGTTATTGAGGGTCATCTGGGTACTAGGACGTTCTGTGCTAGGCACTGGGATTACAGAGATATTTATTCCTGCTTTTAGGAGCTCACACTTTAGAATAATGCTCTGTTATTGGTAGAATCATAATAAATTCTTGCCACCTTACTATCACTCTTCTTTTGGTCTCTTAATCTCATTTACTTTTTCTGTTCTTTATTTTTCATATATCAGGTCATGGTGGAAGAATTTTGAGCTTCTGCTTATAAAATCCTTTCTGAGATAGAACACCACTAGAAGGGAAAAAAGTACAAAAACACTGTAAAACAACAAAACCAGTTTTTTAAAAAAAAGTTAATGACACAATACATATGTATTAAAAATGTTGACTTCAGTTTACCAGATGATTGGTTATCAGTACTTATTGCCCAGGAACAGGTTTTTAAACTTATTGGTGGAAATATTTTCACATTGTTGCTGCACAGTATTTCTTAAGAGTTTAGGAAAATTTGTTGTTGGCAGGAGCCATACATGGCCATAACTAAATCATCAAGGCTGAGTCATGCATGTGTGCTCACCTCAACTAGTCTCCTAACAAATTGATAAAAGTCAGTGTGTAAACACTGTGATAAGCCACCGTAAGTCCTGCCATGATCAACATTTCTGGTCAGAGTTGTCATCAGACTTGCTTATGGATGTGTAAGTATTTGTTGTTTCAGAGTAAATTTCATACACATATATGAAATTATATATATTATATATAAAAATATATCTGATCTCTACTTTCTGAAAATATACACATTTAGAATGAGAGCTTATTTAGTTCCTAGCTGAGATTTGTGACTCATAAACCCACTTACCAATTACAAACTATTCCAGCCTGGATTTGGGCCATAGCTAGATAAGAATGAGTTACCATTTTGTATCAAATTGTGGTTAGGGTGCAAGATGCAAGGTCTCATTAAATTTAGTGTTTGGATGCTAATTGTTGACCTTGATATCTCTCCTTTCCTCCCTCTCTCTCTTCCTCTTTCCCCTTTTCTCTTTCTTCCTCTATTTCTGCCTCTTCTCCCTTTTCATGTCTTGAGAGCCTATTGGTGTAACTATTGTGAATGGTCAAGAACTAAATAACAGGGCTTCCCAGGTGGTGCAGTGGTTAAGAATCTGCCTGCCAATGCAGTGGACACGGGTTGGATCCCTGGCCCGGGAAGATCCCACATGCCGCGGAGCAACTAAGCCCGTGCGCCACAACTGCTGAGCGTGCGCTCTAGAGCCTGTGAGCCACAGCTACTGAGCCCGCGTGCCACAACTACTGAAGCCCGCTCACCTAGAGCCCGTGCTCTGCAACAAGAGAAGTCACCACAGTGAGAAGTCCGCGCACCACAACGAAGAGTAGCCCCCACTCGCCGCAACTAGAGAAAGCCCGCACACAGCAACGAAGAACCAACACAGCCAGAAATAAATAAATCAATCAATTAAAAAAAAAAAGAATGAAATAACATAGAGTAAGGGATAAAGAATACAGCAAAGTGTTTGTTAAATGAAAACAAGGAAAAATTGTACAGCACAAGGAAATATAGCCATTATTTTGTAATAACTTTAAATGGAGTATAATCTATAAAAATATTGAATCACTGTGTTGTACACCTGAAACTAATATAATATTGTCAATCAATTATACTTCAATAAAGTCAATAATAAAAGTTAAAGAAAAACTAAAACAAGATCAGAACAAAAAGGTGTTTGTATGATTCAATCCAGAAGATCTGTTTAGTAGTTACAAATGATTTGCCCTGTGACTATAGAGAATCATCCCCAAATCCACCAGTTGGGAGTCAACTTCTTCTGCTTCTGCTGCTATTGTCATAACTTCTGGTATCAAGCCATTGTTCACTTGATAACCTGGTGATCTAATTTGCTTGTTAAGGTGACCAAAACAGCAGTGATGCTTGCAGCTTTAACACACCTGTGTTGATGTGACAGTATGGTTCAACACTTGGGACTAATTAATCAGAAAAACCCTGGTTTGGTGCTATTTATAAACTCTGTGTTAGGATTGAGAGTGGGTCTGTCACACCCTATGTAATAAGCCTTAAGCAGGAAAGCTGCCTATCTGGAGATCTGTGTAGTCACTTATTTCTCACATGTGTGTGATTTTCCTTTTTAGCTTTTGATTCTGTTCAACCATCTTCCAATAATTTATCCTGCAAATCAGTAAGCTGTATAGGAATACTCTGGGCAGTTGGGGTTGGAAATCAGCTCTTAAATGGGGGGATTTATAGTTTTTGTACAAGTCATGTTAAAACATTGTGTTGAAGGGTGTTGTACTCTTTTCTCATGGAATTTGATTCATTGGGTTCTTATTAACCAGAGCAGGCAGACTATCTTAAATTTTCTTCTGTTTGGATAGTGGTCTTTTCAGCATCCTATAACTGTAGCTCTTTGGCCATCAGATAACCAGTTAGTTCCTTGCGGGAGGACAAAGGTCTTGGACTTAGTTTTCTCCCATGTGGAGGAGGAGTCCACCTATAGGAACCTCAGTGATTCAGCTGTTAGAGAAAACACTGCATGGATTATATGAGGAAATACAGGAAAGACTAATAGAAACACAGTTTCAGTGTTTGGTAATGGCTGGCAGAAAGTTTTCGTTGCTGAGTGTTCTTGGACAAAACTCAGAGATTCTTTCAAATGTTTTAGGCACTTAGATGATTGTCAATTCATATCTTTATTTTTTTGTGAGTCTATGTGGCAGGGGTGGAGAGAGGACATTGGAAAAAAGCTTTTTCTTTTGTTCTGATAACTACACAGACGGGAAAACGTTGCACCATGGGCAGGTGTGTTTATGACTGTTTTTCATAGCAATGACCTTTTCCATTAGTGAAGAACTGCTTGAGGACTTCAGATTTGGGGCTTGTTTTTTTGTGTGACTCCCCCCACCCTTGAATGGGTAAGCCTGTGGATGCCCCGTGGAGCTCTCCAGGGTGAAGCAGGCCTCCCTGGAACTGAGATGCTTTACCACACTCCCAGGGGAGTTCATTTCAAGGTGCTAGTACTAGCAGCTGCGGCATGATATTGCCCAGTCTCAGGCCCTCTCATTGATGGGTGGGAGGGAGTGCGATTGCCGCTTAAGAAATTTTATTGTCTTTAGGAGGGAAGAATTTTTTTATTTACAGGGGGTTTCGTAGATGATCTCTTTCATGTGGGTTAAGACATTTTGAGCTCTGAATGTCCATGCTGCTTAGAGGTTCTAAGTTGTTCTCAACTGGGGGTGGTACCACCACTCTCAAGGGGTGTTTGGACATGTATGTCACAGGGACGGGGGATGGGCACTGCTGGCATTCCGCATGTCAGGGGCCAGGGACGCTAGACATCCTGCTTTGCCCACGGCAGTTGAATAATTATCCCATCCTACATGCCTATCACATCCTGTCAGGAACCCCTGAGAAGCGTGGTTTTATTTATAATGCACTTCAGTGCTGATGAACCATCGGGTTGTAGGTCGAGGAGGTGCTCGGTGAAAAAGAAGTGATGTGGAAGAGATGGGGAAAGGGGAGAAAGGCAGGTAGCTAGTGTTTAAACAAAATGCGTGAGGAATAGCTCAGTTAGGAAAGGTGGAAATGTAGCTTCCCGCTTCTCAGAATTGAGAGGCTTCTCTGATAGTGCATCATATTATGCTGCCGGCTTTGGATCATTGAAAAGGCACTTTAAAAATTATTAAGCAAATATTTCAGCAGTCTTTGAGATCCTCTGTCTCTCGAGGTCTGGCTGAATTCCTCTTGCTGGATGCTCAGACACATGCATTCAACTTGGAGAGAACAGGACACTAGGAGGCCTTGGGTGGCACCTGCGGAAACTGTTGGCCATTTGCCATGCATTGGAGTTGCTTTGGATCGGGCCTGGGGCAACTGCAGGGGCTGCAGGGTGAGCCCCATCCCTGCCAGAGCCTCTTGGTGAACCACCCACCGGCCTGTTCACTGAGCTCATGCTCTGGGCAGGGTTCTGAGGAGCCCAAGCCCTTCTCATGGCCAAAGTCTATATCCTCATTCAGATTTGCATCCACCCAGAGCGACTTTTAGTTTTAATATAGTTACTGGCACTAGAGATTTCTAAGCTTTCTCACTCTCAACCCATTTGATCATGTCACTCTGTTCTTGGCATTCAAGGCCCTTTCTTCCCCATCTCCCCAGCTTGGTTGTCCCCCACTTTAGAAGAGATTCCCTGCACTTGGGCCATGGAGGCCTGCTTATTCCCCCCTTACCCATGCTGGGCCTCCCTGAAGTTGTTTGGGCCCTTGCACAAAACATGGTCCCTCCTTCACGCCCCCCCGCCCCCCCCAAGTCCTGCTCTTTCACACAGGCCCAGGGCAGTCTTATTCTCCTTCATGAAGCCTCTCTCATTGCATCATCTTGTGGTATTCATTTTTTTCTCCCTGAGACAATTGGTTCTTATTACCTCTGCTGCTTATTTGGAACGAAATCATCTACTGTCATATGGCACAACTTTGGAGTCATACTACCTAGGTGTGAATCCCTGCTTCCCCACCTACCAGTTGTGAGATTTGGTCAAGCCTCAGTTTTCTCATCTATGAAATGGGGCTATTAGTACCATCTCATAGGATTGTTGCGAGGATAAGTGAGATAATCTATGGGAAACACTTAAAACACTGCTGGCACTTAATAAATTCTGGGTGATTGAAAGCTGTCATTTGTTTTGTGGGATGGGGGTTGAGGAATAGAGCACAGGCTCTGAAATCACACAGGCCCTGGGTCTGAATCAAACTTTGACATTTTCTGCATCTGTGGGAATTTGATTAATGCCCTTGAGATTCAAGTTCCCCTTCTATTAAATAAATATAAATCTCACTTCACATATTTCTAAGAGGATCCAATAGATATGTATAGGGACTTCCCTGGCGGCGCAGTGGTTAAGAATCCACCTGCCAATGCAGGGGACATGGGTTCGAGCCCTGGTCTGGGAAGATCCCACATGTCGCAGAGCAACTAAGCCTGTGCTCCACAACTACTGAGCCCGCGTGCCACAACTACTGAAGCCCATGCGCCTAGAGCCCGTGCTCCGCAACAAGAGAAGCCACCGCAATGAGAAGCCCGCGCACTGCAATGAAGAGTAGCCCCAGTTCTCCACAACTAGAGAGAGCCCACGCACAGCAACAAAGACCCAAAACAGACAAAAATAAATAAAATTAAATCTCTAAAAGAAAAAGTGGATGTGTATAAAGCTTTTTATATTGTCCAACACATGTAGATGCTCAACAAATAGCAACTATTGTTGTTACATGGCTATTTAATTTATAATGCATAAATAACTTTTGTCCCCAATAAATTTGTAAGTTCTATTAAAACAAAGGATCATATCTTATTCTTTGTTTCTTCCACAAACCTTGAACAAAGTTTTGCACACAGTGGGTATGATTTTTTTTCGTGTGTGGCTTTATTGAATCATTTAAGTGATGTGTGTACATGATCACACATCAGCTGGCTTGTGGGTTTCCCTCAAAGTCTTTGACATCTTGAAATGTCCTCTCAATATCAATATTGTTTTCCTCTATCAAAACATCAGGGCTCTGAAACAATAATTTGGAAAAAGCAGTCAACTCAGTTGTTTGTAAACTGGATTGAAAAAAAAAAAGAATAATTCTGGCCACCTATTTGGTGAACTGTTCTGAAAACCAGGCAGCTAAAATGTTGTACAGAAAGATTAGTAGCCTGGTTTGCTGTACCCGTCTTGTTTCAGTTCCATCAGTTGAGTTGGTGGCTATTCCACCGGTTGACATTAGGCAGGGCAGGGTCTCCAGACAGTTTG
Organism: Grampus griseus; assembly: GCF_964374135.1. NCBI lineage: Eukaryota > Metazoa > Chordata > Mammalia > Artiodactyla > Delphinidae > Grampus > Grampus griseus. Next base: position 62,533,869 of record NC_139001.1, read on the forward strand.
TTACCCTTGGCTGTCATGGCTGCAGTGTCAAGTTTGGAAATCAGCAAGTGACTTTAAATCTTCAAAAGGGGACTGGCCTTGTTGGTGTGGACAAGGTGTGAGAATTGTAGTAAACCATCACCCAGCTTATAAACATCACAAGTATGTCTGTCAATACCAAGGGAGTAAAAACAAAGTACCGAAAAAGTGAAGTAAAAATTATGGGTGAATTAAGGAATGTATTTCTTTGAGTTCAGTGGAGGTAAGACTATTAAAGTGCCACGCAGTGTTACATGTTTTTAAAAAGAGCACATGTGCCTCCTCAGGTAGACCAAAAGTGTCTGGAAAGACCAGCACATGTTAGAGGATCTAGCCGGAAAGTAGGATTTGCCACAGAAATTACCTTACTCTGTTAACTTTGGACAACGTTCCATTGACTACGACTTGCCTTTTTCTTCTAATAAGAGAATTCATGAGAGGAAAAAGAAACTCTTATAAGGAAAGGGCAAAAGAATGAAACATTAGGGGGTCTCCCTGGTGGTGCGGCGGTTAAGAATCCGCCTGCCAATGCAGGGGACACGGGTTTGAGCCCTGGTCTGGGAAGATCCCACATGCCGCCGAGCAGCTAAGCCTGTACGCCACAACTACTGAACCTGCACCATAGAGCCTGCATGCCACAACTACTGAAGCCTGCGTGCCTAGAGCCTGTGCTCCGCAACAGGAGAAGCTACTGCAATAGGCCCACGCACCGCAATGAAGAGTAGCCCCCAGCGCAGCAACGAAGAGCCAGTGCAGCCAAAAATAAAACAAAATAAATAAGTTTAAAAAAATTCAAAAAAGAATGAAACATTAGTATGACTCAATATTTTTCTCTTTTTAAAACGTTTAGATAGTCCTCCTATTTCAAATTATATCAGGTTTCATTTTTCTTTCTATAGATTTAAGATAGTAAACTCCAATTAAAAGACTCATTGTTTGCCTTGATGGTTTTATGAATCTCTGATATGTAATTTTACAAAGAGAAATCTTCATTACCTGGTGAATACGTGTTTTCTGTCCCACATGTGCCTAGCACTGTGCCAGAGTTTGTAAAGGATACAGAAGTGGTGCTCTCCATTCCGCGCTGTGCCCCTTCTGGAAAAACAAACTTCTTCCCTCCTCTAGGCATTATCTGTTACTCCAGTATCTTATCTTAACACATTCTTAGTCCAACACTTAAACCAGGAAGCTTGGGCTGTGGCTATTTATGAAGAAAGGATTACTCTTGTTTTTCTCCAGCTTGGGGCTCTATAACGTTGAAAACCAAGTTTATCCCTATGTCTATTGTAATTTTTCTTGACGAGATTGAAACTTTTTTTGATTTCCCTGCATTGCTTTTTTTTCTTTTCTTTTTTTTTTCCAGCATTGCTCTTTCTAAAAAAATTTATTTTATTGAAATGTAGTTGATTTACAATGTTGTGTTAATTTCTACTGTACAGCGAAGTGATTCAGTTATACATATATATATACATTCTTTTTCATATTCTTTTCCATTATGTTTATCACAGAATATTTCATATAGTTCCCTGTGCTATGCAGTGAGAACTTGTTTTCCATTCTCTGTATAATAGCTTGCATCTGCTAACCCCAAACTCCCAATACATCCCTCCCCCACACCCCTCCCTCCTTGCATTGCTTTTGATTGTTGCAAATTTTCCTTTGTTTTTATGTGCAATGTTTGTTGCTAAGTAGACTACTCTTCTGCAATTGTATTGTATGAGCATATGGTGTGGTGTGGATTCCACACCAGTCCAGTTAATGAATCCAGTGAATGTTGATAGCAACTTTGGAAAATAATCAAATTTTTACATTCATTTTTTTGGTGGAATTTTTTTTTTTTTTTTTTTTTTTCTGGTTTGAAGAGAACATAGAGCACTGGTAGTACAGCACAGATGCTGGACCAGAATTGTCAGATTCAGATCTTGCTTTGCACATGTTTGCTATTTGATCTTGGGCAAGTTACTGAATTGCTCTGTGTCTCAGTTTCTTTATTTGTAAAATATGCATGATAATGACGTCTATCTTGTAGGGTTTTATGAAGGTTAAATGACAAAGTTTACAAAAAGTTTACAAAGTACTTAGAATGGTGCATACCATTTAAGTACCACACAAATAGTTTTTTCATCTTTGCACCATCTATTTTGATTTTTGGGAAAGGCAGGGCCAGCCTGGGAAAGTAGGGTGTCCCTTTGGTTCTAATGGTTCCTTGTCAATGACTGCCTGGTTCTTAACAATAGGTTTTTATTTCAGTGTGGATTATGATGTTTTCCTCTTTGGTTTTTATTAGAGGGAGACTTTTAAAGTTATAAAAGATTGTTTGCAAAATTACCTCTTGGTTAAAAATGGATTGGTTGAATATGGATGTTTAGAGACCATTTGTTGAAAGAAGTGTTAAATTTCGCTCTATTTAGATTTTTTTCTTTCATAAACTATATTTAGCTCCAAAGTATGAAATTCCCCCACTCCCATCTTCTTTGGACTTCAAATTATTAAACAATGAAGTATAGATAATATGTAGTAACCTTTGGAGGGGTTATGAGTAAAGGCTACTTATTTAAAAAAAAACTCTCAGGACTTCCCTGGTGGCGCAGTGGTTGAGAGTCCGCCTGCCGATTCAGGGGACACGGGTTCGTGCCCTGGTCCGGGAAGATCCCACATGCCGCGGAGCGGCTGGGCCTGTGAGCCATGGCCGCTGAGCCTGCGCGTCCGGAGCCTGTGCAAAAAAAAAACTCTCAGAAAATAAAGTGCATACAAACCAATTGAAATCAGGGGAGCTGAAATTGTTATCAAACTTGATCTAGACCTTTTCACTAACAGTGTGTGTTTTTTTAAATTTATTTTTGCCTGTTTTAGAACTTTATTATTATTTTTGTTTGATTTCTATTTTATTATTGTTAAAAAAATGTATTTTATATTGGGGAATAGTTGATTTACAATGTTGTGTTAGGTGTACAGCAAAGTGATTGTGTTATATATCTACATATATCTATTCGTTTTCAGATGCTTTTCCCATATAGGTTATTACAAATTATGGAATAGAGTTCCCTGTGCTATACTGGCAGTTTGTTTTTCAACAACACATTTCCTTTGTAATAGAATGGATGACAGTCTTCTGACACTAGTGGAGCATTTGGTTGATTACTAAGATGCCACCCAGCAAATGATAATTTGTTCTTCTGCAGAGATGTTTCCAAACAATAGTCATTTGGGAGTTATAACAGGCATGGAAGTTAATATTGAAAAGATGAACTTGACAAATGAATTACCATGGATCTGTTGATAAGTTGAGTGAATTGGGCTTGATATATTACTTTAGATAACTGAGTATTTGGGAGGTCAAATGTGAAAAATACTAACTAGAAAGAGTTACATAATTGTAAAACTTCCCCTATCAGTTTAAATTTTTTTTTTTAATATGTGATTTTTTTTTTCCCTATAATGCCAGCTGCTGGGCTTAGCATTGGAATTTTTTTTTAAATAAATTCATTTATTTATTTTTGGCTGCATTGGGTCTTTGTTGCCGCGAACAGTGGCTACTCTTTGTTGCGGTGAGCGGGCTTCTCATTGTGGTGGCTTCTCTTGTGGAGCACGGGCTCTAGGCGCGCGGGCTTCAATAGTTGTGGCACATGGGCTCAGTAGTTGTGGCTTGTGGGCTCTAGAGCGCAGGCTTAGTAGTTGTGGCGCAAGGGCTTAGTTGCTCTGCGGCATGTGGGATCTTCCCGGACCGGGGCACGAACCCGCGTCCCCTGCATCGTCAGGTGGATTCTTAACCACTGAGCCACCAGGGAAGCCCTAATGTGTGATTTTTAAATAATTGACTTTGAAGTGCTTAAAAAATGACTTTCGGGTATCTATTTTGTGTTCTTTTCATGATGTGCTTAACTTCATATTTTAGCAAAAACAAACTCAAAATTTGACTTGTAATAAAAATGCTTAAGAAATGAAAAAAGAAAAAAAAATAAACAAAAATGTTGCTTAAGAAATAACACTAATTATACATATATTTAAAAACAGGCAGTATATTATTCTGAGAATTTGCTTCAGTATGCTCAGTTTCTAAGTGTATGATTTTTCCAGCAAGAGGAAGCTCTTTGTAAGTAGACTGACCTTTAGATTGTTATAATTTTTCAACCAGAAATTATTAGATACTAAGGGAAACAAATGTACTGAATTTACAAATGTATTATGTTGGATTTCTAACAATAGACCTAATTGATAAAAGTGATTTAATATATGTTGTGTTAATAGCTAAACCTCCAAAGCCTCTAATCTCTCATGGAAATATTGCTTTGTAGAACAAAATCCAATGAGAAGTTCTGGGATTCCAGAGTGAATTTGTACATTCCTTAGGGGCATTTTTGCAAGGGAGGTTGTTGTGTTTTAAAGGTAGTTGATAAGAGACCTGCACCACCAACCCCAGACCTGCACCACCAACCACCATCATGCATTAGTCTATAGAAGGTATTTGGGTGTACGTATTCCTGTACCACTCGGTACCACCATTTAGCCAAGGAAAGTTTCTGACCATTTGCAGCATACATTATAAATCAGTATGTCACTACCAGACAATCAGATTTGAACATTCCATGAACAAAGTAACCTATATCCCCTAGGAATAGATCACTTAACTGTGTTTATGTCATGCTCATGATAGGCCTGCATTTACACAAGACAGGATAGCACATTGTTTATTTATTTTAGGAGTAGGTAATTGATCTGTATATTCCCTTAATTTCAGTTTAATTAGTCAAACACTGAAATGGGTAATTTAGCATGATTGCTTAAATACATGGGGAAAGTATAATTATTCTTCCAACCCCCCCGAATTATTCCTCTACCACCATGGGTTTGTGAAAGAATAATTTTGAGTCTTCTCCACGTTGGGCTGGTGTTGGCTGCTCTCTTAAAAATAAAATTCGTACTTGGCACATAATGTATGGGGTGGTTGCTGGTCAGATATTTGGGGAAACTCAGAGGATCGCTAACTGCCAAATTAGTCCCCTGGGGAGAACTAGGAAAACTGCAGGATATACTCGTTGAATTAAATGTACTTGTTTAAGTTATATTCACTTTCTGGTATCACTAGGGGATATCACTGCCCCTTGGAAGTGTGGCTAGTTTGATGCCAAGTTTGTGCACTCTGATTGGCTGCCGAGATTTTTGTTTGTTTGTTTTTTGGCTTTTGTTTGTTGGCAGAGAAGAGCCGTACCTGGCATCTTACAAATAAGTTACAAGCAAAAAGCCATAATATTGGTCTTGTATCTAAGAATGAAGAAACATAAATTGCTGTATATGATTTAGTAATAAAAAGGCACTTAAAAAGACTGTAGGGTGGGAAACTGAAAAAAGCACAGTACCACAAATGAAAAGTTACTCATGATGGTATCAGAGATAACCACCCTTAACTTTCTGGCCTTTTCTGTGCTTTTTTTCTGCTATATATGACTCTGTTACAGGTAAAATTTGACGTCCTTGTCTTTGTTATAACGTGTAATGAAATATTACAAATATTTCTCCAAATCATTTAGAAGTTCTTCATAACTATTTTAATGAGTTCCTAATATGATATATACAGATATAAGAAAATTTATTCATTTTCATATTATTGGACATTTACAAGGTTTGCAATTTCCTTTATTATAAATTATACTATGATGAAAACCTCTACACATAAATCTTTAATTCTCTGCTTAGTTCCTTAAGGGGAAAAAAAATTACCTAGAGGTAAAAGTATTAAGTTAAAGAATAAGCACTTTTAAAAAGCAGGATACCTTTTGTCAAACTGCTTTCCAGATTGGTTACCTCAAGGTGCACTCTAGTCAGCGGTGTGTGAAAATGACTTTCCTGCAGACCCTGACACAGAATATAATCATAAAAATGTTTTCCTAATTGTATAAATAATTTACATTCTTTGATTACTAATTAGTTGAATAATTTTTTGTTTTCATCAAAAATTTGTATTTTTTTTGAAATATCTGTGTGCGTAACTTTTTAAACTGGCTTTCTCTTGCTTGTGGGATTACAGAATGTCACAGTGATGAGTTTCAGTGCCAACCTGGGGTTTGTATCATTGCGTCCTGGCGGTGTGATGGGACCAGAGACTGCGCGAATGGCTCGGATGAAATTGGCTGCCGTAAGTGAAGAGCGGTGGGGCTAAGCTCTGTTCTGAGTAGCAGAAGTGCTTCATGGTCATTTCAGCTGTAACAAAGAGAAAGAGTTGTGCCTTTAGTAGTAGATTGGACTGAGCGCCAATCTTTTGAGATGGAGAACTGGTGGCATTAAGAATTCAGTCCCTTTTGATCACGAGGTTCAATTCACATCAGTTTCTATCTTACTCTTATCCCATGACCTTGGTATGGAACCAACTTTCTGAGCTGTTTTCTGAAGCCTATAAACGATTATTTCAGATTATTCAGTCTGCAAATTTTGTGCACTAACAAGAATAAAAAAATAATGTTGTCTGTACTGCTGTGATTTGTAATTCAAGGAAGAGTCTGTTTTTATAAAAAGGATATAGTAGAACTTGTGTGCATTACTATCAAGAGGTCACAGAAGGGGCTAGTGTGGTTTATGTTTTTTAAATAATAGTTAAAAACATGATAATATTATAAACCCCCAATTTAACTCTTTAATTTAGAAGAATTATAAAATCACTTACACATATTTCTTCATTTACTTCTCTCAACAATACTCTGAGGTAGGTTTCAGATGAGGAAACTGAGGCATAGAGAAGCTAAATTATTTATTAAAGGCTTCCCAGTTGGTGCACTAATCCCAACCCTTATGTCCATTGCTCTCCCACCTTGCCATAGGTGATCCATCACACTACTGCAATTTCATTCATTCTGACAGGTGAACAGGCAAGGGTTATCATCCAAAAACCAAGAAAGCAGGTGAAAATTTGTTTTGAATCGTTGGCCATCCTGTGGCACAACAGGACAAACTTTGGTGTATTGTTTGGATGACGATGCTTTTGAAAATGGGAGAAGTGTGGGGATTAGGTCCTATAAGGCGCTTCTCAAACTTTCATGCAGAAATGGATCACCTGGGGAGGTTGTTAAAGTGTAGGGCTTAGTTCCATATGTTTGAGGTGGGACCTGAGATTCTGCATTTCTGCAAGCTCCCAGGTAATGCTGATGCTGCTAGTCTGGAAACCACACTTTGAGTACGGGAGTAGTTCTATTTGTAGAGATATGATCAAGTGCTATCTATTTGCCTCCTCTGGGCTTACTGAGTTCATTTTAGGTTAAACACTAGGAGCAGAAAGTCAGGAACAGTGTGTTCTGAGATAAAGGAATAATTGAGCAGTCATACCAACAATTTATCAATGTCCCATAACGATGATGATAAAAACATACCAATGACAATCACTCGCAACTTATTTACATGGTACTTTCACATATGTTACTCTACTTATTTTTTTTTAACATCTTTATTGGAGTATAATTGCTTTACAATGGTGTGTTAGTTTCTGCTGTACAACAAAGTGAATCAGCTATACATATACATATATCACCATATCCCCTCCCTCTTGCGTCTCCCTCCCTCCCACCCTCCCTATCCCATCCCTCTAGGTGGTCACAGAGCACCAAGCTGATCTCCCCATGCCATGCAACTGCTTCCCACTAGCCATCTATTTTACATTTGGTAGTGTATATATGTCCATGCCATTCTCTCACTTCGTCCCAGCTTACCCTTCCCCCTTCCCGTGTCCTCAAGTCCATTCTCTACATCTGCATCTTTAGTCCTGTCCTGCCCCTAGATTCATCAGAACCATTTTTTTTTTTTTAGATTCCATATATATGTGTTAGCATATGGTATTTGCTTTTCTCTTTCTGACTTACTTCACTCTGTATGACAGACTCTAGGTCCATCCACCTCACTACAAATAACTCAATTTCGTTTCATTTTATGGCTGAGTAATATTCCATTCTACTTATTTTTTATAGCACACCGTGAGAAAAATATAGTCCCCATTTTATGATGCATACATTGCGATTCAGAGAACCTGCTGAAGATTGTAAAGCAAGTAAATTGTGGAAATAATAAATTATTTGATTTTGGGTCTTGTTTTCCAAATCTCATGGATTTTACAATTTATCATGATGTTTTACTATTAGTTATTACAAAACACTTCAAATAATTTAATAATTATAAACTCATGGTTGATTTTATTGAAATTAAAAATTTAATATTTTTTTGGTCATAACTTCGTATGAATATGTGTTTGGGCTGTTTGTTTTATTCTCTGTATTTTGTATTGCTTTGGATCAGCATTTTGTTGTGATGCCATTGCTGAGATTACTTGACAGTGAACACTGGTTAAACTCCACAGGCTCTAAGGTTTTTTATATTTGCTATCAAATATATTGAGCAGGAGTTGACATACTTCTTTTGAGACGAGCATCGTTTGTTGGTATAATAGGGTGGATGTTAGACATAATGAGTTTTTTTCCGGTTTATTTTAGCTCACCCTACTTGCCGTTCCAACCAGTTCCTGTGTCAGAGTGAGGAGCTATGCATCCCTGCCCACTGGGTGTGTGACGAGGAAGAAGATTGCATCGATGGCTCAGATGAACGGCGGCATTGCCGTAAGTGCTTGTAGAGGAATCTTGTTTTGGCCCTTTGGACACCTTAAATTCCAACCTGTTACAAATACAAAACACAATGGAATGAATCTTTATAAATGCAGAGTTGGGCCTTGAAGGACAAGGGAACCTGTGCCAGCCGTCTCACTCAGGGGTTGGATGATACTGAAAGTGTGAATGTGCTGAAGAATTATCGATATAGCCAGTGACTTGGACATGGGATAGATTCCCAGTATTTAACTCAGGTTATGTTATGCTTAAGAAAGAAACAAAACACCTATTGGTATCTGTATGTGGAGGTCTTCATTTGTCTGCTTGGCAGTTGGATGGGTCCACGTGCTCCTGGAGCACACTGTGCAGGCAAAACCTTCCACCCCTTCTGCCCCACTATTACACTCTCTTCTTTCTGACTGAGTGGAAGTGGAGGTCTGTCGGAGGCACTTCAGTGACAGCTGCTAGAGCCGTCGTAGGATGAGCTGGAACCAGAAAGCAAGTAGTAGCAAGGAAGAGGACGTTGGCGACTGCTGATTCCTGGACATTGAGGGGGTTCAGGGCAGTAACCTGGAAGAGACACTTCCATTCTGATTTCTTTGGGATGGAACTGGAAAAGAGTGTTTTATTGGGCTTAAACAATTTTGGACAAGAGCATAATCTTGGGTGAATGTAAGATGGCAACATGTGAGAAAGATGTCTGTCATCTGCAGCATTCCTTTCTCTTAAGGATATTTGTATAATTTAAAATTATTCTTGTATCAATGGGGATGTTTTTGACTGCAAAGAGTGAAAAACACAACTCAAAAAATTTAAGCAAAAAGGGAATTTATTATCTCACCCAAGAAGCCTAAATGTAGCATTGTTCCAGAATTGATTGGAAGATAATGGAAAATCTCAATTCCTTGGATCAGTGACATCATCCAGTTTTCTTCCACTATTCTGCCCTGCCCTGCCATCTTTTTAGCCTATTGGCTTTTCATGATTGCATAAAAGCCGCAGAAGTCCTGACTTTTACATTCCCATAATTCAAATTTCAATATCTAGAAGAGAAAACATCAACATCTTTTCCCTGTGTTTTTATAAGACAAAAGCAAAAAAAAACAACAACAAAAAACCCCCAAACTCAAACCTTTTAGCGAGTCTAAGTTGGACTGAGATGGAAATTGGAGAGAAGATACAAGACTGTAATGAACCACCTCAGGCTCTTGACCTCAGTTGTCCTCTGGAAAAGTCCAGCTCTGATCACTGTGTAGCATTCACCTTTAAACTTCCCCACATTCTGTTTCATTAAATGCACATCCCACAAATCATGGACATCTGTCATCACTGTGTGTTGGTTTTGAGATAGCCAAGATCCTGTTGGCATTTTCACATGGACATTGTCCACAAAGATCAAAGAAGAAACAGATATTTTTGATGGCTACGTCATGTGGGAACTTGTTTGTTAGGTGACTAGCAGTGGAGATGCTGTGGGCTTCAATAGGTTCTGGATGTATTTATAAAAAATTAGAATTAAGTCCAGGAATTTTGAGTCCAGCAATGGGAGTATGAACTCTCTTCAGTCGAGCCACTAGAAGCCTTCTTTTGAGGAAGATAATGGAAATTCTCAATACTTTGGTGTAAAGGTAAAATGTAGACTGTATAATTAAACAATCTGTTAGGGCTTGTCAGTGCTGGTCATGAGGTCTGCCAGCAACAAAGAGATGGTGATCCTTGGGACAGAGTGGTTCAGGGGAAACCAGCAAACTATGTAGGGCTGGGGAGGGTGGTGGTGGTGACAAATGGCAGTCTTGAGGAGGGCACAGACAGGAGCTAGTCAAGGCCAGATAGGAGCACGGCATATCTACATCAGGTCCAGTTACGTGCATCCGGATCTGAGGTGGAGTGGCAAAAAGGGAGGGAGGTGGGGGACACTAGTTCAGAAGGACTGAAGGGAGGAAGGAAAAGTACCAGGCATAGTAAGGAGCAGGCAGAAATCCTTGTTTCTAGGAAATCTGTTCTGGGCTCTGATGTTTCTGGCTGGCCTCTCAAAGGTCCTAGAGGAAAAGGGTGACCTAGTAGGTACTCAGTGCTAGATCGTGAAGCTCTGGAGAGCAGTGACTGTGCTTTGTTCAGCTTGTATCCCTAAGGCTTGGTATTCTGTCTAGCAGATAGTAGGTTCTTGATAGTAGGTTCTGAATGAATGAATGGTGGGTTATTTATCTTTTGGCTAGATGTGCCATTTGGTTCCATTTTCCCTTGCTCCCCACACGGAGTAGGAAGAAAGCTGAGCTGTAGATTGTGATGCAGTGTGTGGTGGATGACCCCTTGATAATAATACTACATAGAGGGGATGGGAACTACCAAGGGCAACTGCTTGGGGAGACTGGAAATAACTTTACAGCAGTAATTTATGAGCAATGTTCCATACTATTTTAAATGAGTATGGATTTTATAAGGTAACTCTTGCATTTTAAATTTTACATTATTTTTTTATTAGATCATCTTTTCCCCAAATGCTTCTCTCTTATGTGGACAATTAAAAAGTCCCATCATAATTCCTGCCTCAGGGCTTCCTTGGTGGCACAGTGGTTAAGAATCTGCCTGCCGATGCAGGGGACACGGGTTCGAGCCCTGGTCTGGGAAGATCCCACATGCTGTGGAGTAACTAAGCCCGTGCGCCAAAACTCGTGAGCCTGCGCTCTAGAGCCCACGAACCACAAACACTTAAGCCCTTGCGCAACAACTACTGAAGCCCGTGTGCGTAGAGCCCATGCTCCGCAGCAAGAGAAGCCACCACAATGAGAAACCCACGCACCACAACGAAGAGTAGCCCCCCTCGCCGCAACTAGAGAAAGCCCACGTGCAGCAACGAAGACCCAATGCAGCCAAAAATAAATAAATAAAAATAAATAAATTAAAAAAAATTCCTGCCTCAGACTCACAGAATAGAATTCACATGATGCTTGGAATATTGATTCATTTGATTTTGTCTGTTTTATCCAGAGGCAAATTTGATAAACTACTGGTGCTCTGCTCTCACCTACCCTAATCAACTTAGGATAAAATCAAGCTAGCTTAAATTTATGTTTATGAAATTGACAGGTATTCAATGTGGAAAGCTTATATGGTAGAGAAAACTCTAAAGAAAAAAAAACACCCACATTCCTAATACTCAGAAATAACCACTGTTTACTCTTTGGCATGTTTCCTTCTTGTTTAAACAAGGATTTCAATGAGGGGGACCTTACTGATCCTTGATTAATACCTATACCTGCAAAATTCTTATTTCATTCATCCTTTTTACTGTATAGGTTTTCAAGCTATATTGTATTCTCAACACATGTTGATAATATAATTGTCTACACTCACAACCTTGAATGTTGATATGATTCTGGGCATTTTGATAGTATCCTGATAATAACACTTCTGCTTTCACATTGTAAGATGTCTACCTTAGAGTAGCTGGGTTAATGTTACTGTCATATTTGTTAGTTGGTCTGTGTTTTTCAGTAATTACAAAGTAATATTTTTTTCCTTTCACAGCTGGGAGAACATGCTCAAGCCATCAGTTTACGTGTGACAACGGTGAATGTATCCCAGCAGAATTCAGATGTGACCATTCCACAGACTGCTTGGATGGAACTGATGAGAAAAACTGCCGTGAGTCCCTTACAGTCTTTGCACTGTATTTGGTTTCACCTTTGTCCCTTTGGCATTTTAATCAATTTGTTGATGGACAGAAATGCCTACAATATGCCTCTTGTTATTGAAATCTCTTGGCGGATTCTTTTGTGGATTAGAGGTGATGTTCTGATAGGAGTCTATTTTTAGCAAGACATTCTGAGTCTGTCCTGCCTTAGCACATCAAGTTTCTGTATGTCTTGAAGTAAGAAACTTTTAACTTTAACACAGAATCACAAAAAGTCAATGAGTACAAAATCCAGTTTGGTCAATTTTAACTTTTAGTACGTTACCATGGTAAGCTTCTAGGTCAAATGTCTCAGTTTTTTTGCTCTTACGGACTCAGTGTTTTCCAGATTACCCTTGGAAACGTGTTACATTTTGAAAATGGCTCTCTGTGTAATGGAAGAATACTATATCAATTTGTAACTGATCACCACAAGATAAAGCCTACAAGTCACAGTATTCTATGTATAATGTTTAAATATGACCATAAGCAAAATAAGAAAGTGCAATCACTTCTTACAAACGAGTAAAGAGTAATCTGCCTCTCTTGAGGTTTATATAGAATTGTTAGAATACAAGAATATACTAATTATGCTGCTGTGTCCGTCCTCTGGTCCATCTAACTCTGTCTTTAGTCTCAGACATACCCATTTTCTCTCAAAAGCGCTTATAGGTCTATCATTTATGAATTTACCCAGAGCTTCTTTGAGTTTTTGTATATCTTTCCCTGGCATTCTTTCTGGCATACTGCATTTCAGACTTCAAGGAGTTATTTTAATATTCTAGTATTCTAATAATCGGTGGATAGATTTTGTGTACCTTAGAAACCTTGATCATAAACTTCTTGGTTATTATGTTTCCAACTAAAGATTTAGGTTTTAGTCTCTTCTCATGGGACAACTCTTTTATTGTTTGATCATTTTGATAGGATTTTAGCTCTCTGGACTGTTTCTAAATCCCTTCCTTTGGTATATTGTATGCTTAATGAAAGAGCCATCTTGCTACACTTCCCGATATGGCTCTATGCCGAGGGTGGGAGCTAACATAAACTGGTTATGAGCAAATTGTTCCTATTTACTGTAGTGTTCAGATTGTGCTCTTAATGGAAGAAATACTCGTATGTGTGTCCAGATTCATGCTGCAGCCTCACTGTCATCACACAGTACATTAAAACAAAACAAAAAACTTCTCCAATGCTTTCTTCCCTTGTATGTTATTTTCCTTTGAGAGGAGTCTGTGCTATTTGCCTTTGTGTTTCCATTTCCTAGCAGAATTTCTGATATAGTTCTGTTGTAATTTCTAACTTACATGTTTTCTTTTGAAAGAGATTGTGTGGCCTCTAGGTTGGGTCTTCTTTAACTTTGGAAAAGTTACGGAGAATTTAGACTTGGTACCGGCAGTTTTAGAGATGGTAGTGTGTGTCTGGAGGTCACAGATAGCAAGTCCAGAGTCAAGGACTCCCCTTCGAGTACTTTGTAAAGCAAACAATAAATTCTTTATTGTGGTAAGTGAAGAAAATATTTTTGATTAATAATAGAGACAAATCATACATTATATTTTGCAGTATTGTATAAACTTCAAAGTGTTATGTAAATTCCAGTGGTTGTTGTTATTAGACCCCTCACTGAGGACATTAGGGCCAGTATTATAATACTGTCTTACGAATAAGGTAACTGAACCAGCAAAGGATGGAGTGGCTTGTTCAGGGTTAAATGGTGTGTGGCAGAGCTAGAGCTCAGCTCGTCCTCTGGTCCAAGTCTGATGATTACTGTTCATGAAGGACTGTATTTACAGAAGGAGGAAGTCCTACCTTGTGCAAGAACAGAACCAGAGGCCTGTGCCACCAGCCAACAGTCTGTGTCTTTATCCCTTATTTACAAGTGGATAAAAATGAGTGCTTTATTGCAAATGCAATGGTACTGCAGGAAATGCTATTTTAGGGAAAATAAAAGGCAGCCAAAACAGACTGTTTGGATTTATTCCATGTGAACACCCTGCAGCCAAGTCTCAAGTCACCAATACAGCTGCCTCATGACTTTGCCGACGGACCTTCTGGAAAAAAGCTGGCAGGGTACAAGCATTCAAGCAGCTCTTATAGAAAGGAATGAAGGAAAGGAAGTGAGCTTTGTAAAATATCTGGGCAGGAATCCTTAATCAAGATTTTGTTCATTTTTTTAAGTACATACAAGTAATTGTTGAACCAGAGTTAAACCTCATTGTTTCTGGAATCATACAAGTCATGAATCCTTCAGGGTTCATGGCCCTAAAGTGAATCTCACACGTGTAAGGAGGTTTTACAATGAGGTATTTTTTCCTATTTCTCTCTACCTCATTTATTTATTGCTATGTGTTCTGTAAGGAAGAGTGTAAAAAAAAAAAGCAAATCAGAGGAAATTAAAAAAGAATCCTCATACTTCCTTGTTAGTGCTTTGATCTCCTGGCCACAGCCAGATTTGTACAGGAAGGAAATGAATGACCTGGATCAAAGTCTTTAAAAAGTGCCAGTACTGGGGGGAGGATTTGCCTCATTTTATTTTCCGTCTTTGATTGGAGCTCTTGTGAGAAATGGGAAAAGGAGAGTGTCACTCCCAGGGCATCAATCACTATCATATTCAATTTTTTTTTTTTAATTGGAGTATAGTTGCTTTACAATGGTGTGTTAGTTTCTGCTGTACAGCAAAGTGAATCAGCCATACGTATACATATATCCCCTCCCTCCTGGATTTCCTTCCCACCTAGGTCACCACAGAGCACCGAGTAGAATTCCTTGTGCTATACAGTAGGTTCTCACTAGTTATCTGTTTTATACATAGTAGTGTATATATAGCAATTGCAATCTCCCAATTCATCCCACCTTCCCTCTCCCCGCTTGGTGTCCATACGTTTGTTCTCTACATCTGTGTCTCTGTTTCTGCTTTGCAAATCGTTTCATCTGTACCATTTTTCTAGATTCCACATATACGCATTAATCAGTACTACAAAGTAGGTGTGAGGACCATCTCCACTTTACAGAGATCAAGAGGTAAGGGTAGACGAACCAGGATATTAACCTAGGTCTAAACCCTATGCCCATGCTCTTGGAATACTTTACTTTTGTATAAGAAGTTTACAGAGCATTTTTGCCTATAGGTTACTTAGCTATTTTATTATTAAAATGATTGTTTAAAGCTTTTCATTATGGAAGGTTTTAAACATAATCAAAAGCAGAGTGATTACATCAACTCATAGCTAATTTTGTCTTACCTATATCTCTTCTCTCCATTATTTTGAAGCAGTTCTCAGATATCATATAAGTTTGTCTTTAAATAATTCAGTATCTATATTGCTAAAATATAAGGACTGAAACATTACAGTATCATGATCATACATAAAAGTTAATAACTGGGGCTTCCCTGGTGGCGCAGTGGTTGAGAGTCCGCCTGCCGGTGCAGGGGACACGGGTTCGTGCCCCGGTCCGGGAGGGTCCCGCGTGCCGCGGAGCGGCTGGGCCCGTGGGACATGGCCGCTGAGCCTGCGTGTCCGGAGCCTGTGCTCCGCAACGGGAGAGCCCACAGCAGTGAGAGGCCTGCGTACCGCAAAAAACAAAAAAAAAAACAAAAAAAAAAAAAAAAAAAAAAAACAAAAAAAAAAAAAAAAGTTAATAACTGTTCTTTAAAGTAATCAGATATCCATTCAGTTTTAAAAATTCTTCAATTGGCTTATTATTTTTTTACAGTGTCATTTAAATAAAAATCCAAAGAAAATCTATATGTTGGAGTTAGCAAGTGACTTGTTCTGGAGTTTCCCATAGTCTGGGTTTTGCTCATTGCACCCACCCTCTGATGTCCTTTAACATGTTCTTCTGTCCCCTGTATTTCCTAGAAATTGGTAGCGAGATCTAGAGTAAGGTTTTTCCATCTTGGAAATAATGACATTTGGGTCCAAATCATTCTTTATTGTGGGGAGCTGTCCTGTGCATTGTAGAATAGCTATCAGTATCCTTGGCCTCTATCCACTAGAAGCCAGCAGCACCTCCCAATTGTGATGGCCAAAAATGTCTCTAGACAGTGTCAAATGTCCTCTGGGAGCAGAATTCCCCTCCCCTGCTCCAGCTGAAAATAGCACTAGTCTAGAGGCTTGAACACGTGCAAGGTTGTGTGTGTGTGTGTGTGTGTGTGTGTGTGTGTGTGTATAAGGGCAACAACACTTTGTATATAAAGGTATGTATTTCCATCAGGAGGCACCTAATGTCTAACTGCCCCTTTGTGATATTAGCAGCCATTGATAATCATGCTAAGATCCATTTAGTCCTAGAGGTACTTAGCTATTTTAAATGTCACTTCAGATATATAGCAACTGTTTAATTAGTTGTTTTAAATTACAATGTTCCCACATAATGGAGGATTAAGTGAGGCTTAGACAGAAAACCTTTTTGTGAGATATGACACTTTGTTCTATTGTTTTTGGAGTCATGATGAATAGGAAAATTACTTTTGGACAAACTTAGAATCAGTTTATGAATATAGCTTTAATTTGTCTATTTCTCAGAAATAAGATTGTCTATAGGAATGGGTCTTCTAGGCACTAGAAACCACTTAAATATAGTGGAGGATGTTGGAAAACTGCCAAGAAGGACTTATTTCTTTTCCCCAAATATTTGAAAGGATCAGGAAGCTTGACTCTGTAGTTCATAGTCCCGCCTGTCAGATCAGACCCCTAGGATATAGTTCTTACTCTTTCAAGCTTCTAAGATCAAGGTCTTGAGCTCCAACACAGAGCACCTTGTGTCCATTCCAAGCACTCCTTTTATATAACAATGAATGGTGTGTAAGGGTCCACTCAGGGAAGCAGGGAGAAGGGAGGGAAAAGAATGGGTGAGATGGCAAGAAAGGCAAGGGTATTAAGGTCCCAATAAAAAGATTATCCTTGAAATAAATAGTTTCGTATCATATTTGGTCTTTTTGTCTGCTGTGTTCCTATATGCATAAGGCATAAGATATTTTTGGTTATTCTACTGTTTGAGGACTTTCTGAAAATATATGTGTGTGTGTGTGTGTGTGTGTGTGTGTGTGTGTGTGTGTGTGTGTACAGCTATGAAACAGGTAAAAGTTCATTTTTCCTAAGTTATTTTGCTCTTCAGTCTGGCCATCTGTAAAATGACACCTGCTATTAAACAGTTTGTCAATTATCACTATTTTTTAAGGAACAGAGAGTTGAAACTGCCATCCATTTTGCTTTTAATGGGATTAGCATCAAGGAAAACCCACTCACTCAGAGTCTAAGATAAACATCGGAACAATGCAGCAATTATGGGTCATTCAATTAATAATGTTGCACTGACTTTCCATTGCTCAAAAATAGTATAATTTTTTCTTAGCTAAGTAAACAGATTATTTCATCTTTATCAAGTACCATATTAGCATGCTTTTGGTGTGAGTAAAACTATTGCTAATTATCATTGGTTTGCAGCACTTCTCTTTTGTTACTTAGGAATGCCAAAGAAAGGGTCAAATCCTTGTTACAATGAAGGCTTTCTTGCCGGTAATCAGCAGTATTTGGTCTGCCTGCCACGGGGGCGGCTTCGTCTCTGAAGTTTTATTTCTACTGACTTTCTGTTCTTTAGAATTTTGTATATCTAACTTTATATTTCTAACTGTTGAAACTCCAACTGGGGGCATAACTGGGAGGGAGTGAAGAGGAGGGATAAGTCATTCTTTGGACAGTGATGCCTGGTGACAGACATGTTCATCAAACTCAGCCCCACTGTGCCTCGCTCTTACTATTCTCTCTACTCGAGGTGAGAAGGAAGAAGCAGACTGACCGCATCTTACATATAACGTCACAGACGGACCTTTTTTTTTTTTTTTTTTTAGCAGTTTGAGATAGGATTCAGAGCCCTGAAACCTTGAGGAAAGAGAAAATCTCTTATTTAGTCTTCATCTTACAAGCACATTATAAATATCTCCCATCTTTTAAAAGACCCTAAGATCCCTCTCAGCTGTTACCCTACTTCTCTGCTCCCTTTCACAGCAAAGTTACATAGAATTGTCTTTAATCGTTGTCTATCTCCATTTCCTCTCCTTCTTTCTTTCTTGAACTCATTGAAAACAGTCCATCTCCAGATCTCCCAAAAACATTCTTGTCAGTGTCACCAGTGACCTCCATGTTGATAACCCTAATAGTTCTTGTTCAAACATCACCTTATCAGAGAGCTACTCCTCACTGTTACTCTTTCTCATTTATTTCACTGTCTGTTCTTCCACCCTCCTAAATAGAATGTAAGTTCCATGAGAGCAGGGATTTTATGAAGTTCATCACTTTCTCTAGTACTTAGCAGTCCCGTTACTATCTGTTGAATGAAATAGTTTTAAAAAGCTGTGTTACTTCACCTATAATTTCATTTATAATCCCTTTATCCAGTTCTTAGCACGGTGTCTAGGAAGGTGGATTTCAATAAATATATGTTGCATTATTCCCTGGAGCATTTGAGGCACAGTGTTCCATCCTGTGGCTCAGTGACTCCATTGCTAGGGCTCATGTGAGATTTTTATTATTTTTCAAAAAATTAGAACTATGTCAGTCTTAACCTCCTTTGCAGATTTTGGTGATAGTTCTGTGTATGTGAAGAAAGAGGTACTGCAGATCCAAACTCTTCAGAACAGGCCTTTTGGGTGCTTTTTAAACTTAGGTCTGAGATCAGGTCACCATGGATAGAGACCAGATAGGGATTTAGGACTTCAGACCCAGTAGTTCAAAGCGAGGGCGGTAAGGGAAACTATATAAGTGAATGTCTTTCCCTTTTTGGCTTCAGGCTCCTGAAAGCTGCTCAGACTAAACTTGATGTTAGTCCAATTCTAGTAGCCCGTGGGAAGACCATATTTACTTTCTCTTTCCAAGGTACTGAATTGTTATTCACACTTTATAAATATTATGTATATGCTTTTCATTGAAAGGCTCCTCAAATTATTTTTGGAGGGCTTCCCTGGTGGCACAGTGGTTGAGAGTCCACCTGCCGATGCAGGGGACACGGGTTTGTGCCCCGGTCCTGGAAGATCCCACATGCTGCGGAGCGGCTGGGCCCATGAGCCATGGCCGCTGAGCCTGCGTGTCCGGAGCCTGTGCTCCGCAACGGGAAAGGCCACAATGATGAGAGGCCCACGTACCGCAAAAAAAACCACATATATATATATATATATATATATATATATATATATATATATTTATTTTTTTGGAAAGAGGCAGGAAATGCTTCTCTGTTGTCCTCTTGCATATTACTGCACTCCCTAGATGCTAGTCCGTGATGACAGTCACTTCAGGGACTTGAAGTTGACTGACACAGGAGGTGGGGGGTCAGAGAGGAATAAGTTGGTCTCCTGCTGCTTTGTGGTCTGTTTTTTTTTGGTATGGACTCTCTTGTTTGTCCTGGTACTCTTGGAAAGCTCTGTTTCCTAGCATAGGGTTTCCTGGATTTCTTAGATTATACCAGATTGAAGTCCTTAGTAGAATATGCCATAATTTGATGAAATTTAGATTTGGCCTGACTTCTCCAGACTTCCCAAAGTGGAATGAGAAACTGAAAGGAAGAAAGAAAAACTTTCCCTTGCGTTGCTTCTTCTCTTTCTTTTCATGCTATCTTTTAAAGATTATTTCCTTTCATTCAATTTCATTCTTCCTCCTGTAATTTTCTCTTCCTATTACTCTGAAGCCTGTAAGTGGTAGCAATACCTATTATAGTGGTTAGGAACAAGCGTAGTGGGGCCAGATTGCTGAATTTGAGTTCAGGTTCTCCAGCTGACCAGTCGTATGACCTTTTTCAAATTGTCTAACCTCTCTGTACCTCAGAGAGGCATGTATGTAAGATCTCTAAAATGGAAACAATGGCGTAACTACCTCATTGGGTTGTTATAAGAACAAAATGAGTTCATACACATTGAGTACTTGAACAGGCTTCTGGCACATAGTTTTCAATACGTGTTATTGATGATTATTATTGTTTTTGCTTATTTAACTTCGCGGATGGTACTTGCAGCTAAGTGCTGGTGGCCAAACTAGTAAACTTCTTCTGGCAAATCATTACTCTGACTGGATTATCCTGCCTTGGAACCAGGCTAACATAAAGTAACTTATAAAGGATGACTTCAAGACCTTGAAAAGTCCCAGGTGTCTGGGCAGGACTTATATCAGTAACTTCTTGTTTTCCTTTTAATCTTGGCTTAAGTGTCATAATATACCTTTAAGAGGCCCTCTCTTTCTTTAGAATCAATTTGTCTTCTTTTTGGCTATTTTGTCAAAATCTGAGAACAGAATGTATTTATAGCCTTCCTGTCAAGATAATAAAGAGTAGTGCCTAATATGTGTGTCTTACCCTGCTGTGAATGATTTCCATTCTGGGAGGCCTACGAGTTTCTCAAACCACATCTTCCTCCTTGATTATGTAAACAGAACTATAGCATGGAAATTTCTTGCTTCAAGCCAAATTATTAGCAGAGAAAACATTAAAAAAGTCTTCAGGCACCAATCTGACATGTATATTTGGAGACAGCTCCCAATTTCGAGGAGCAAACATGGACATGTATCGTTTGGAAGTTGGAGAAAGGAAGGGAGAGGGAAAAGGTGGTGTGAATGAGGACATTCTGTTTTAAAATTTTTTTAACATCTTTATTGGAGTATAATTGCTTTACAATAGTGTGTTAGTTTCTGCTTTATAACAAAGTGAATCAGTTATATGTATACATATGTTCCCATATCTCTTCCCTCTTGTGTCTCCCTCCCTCCCACCCTCCCTATCCCACCCCTCTAGGTGGTCACAAAGCACCGAGCTGATCTCCCTGTGCTATGCGGCTGCTTCCCGCTCGCTATCTACTTTACATTTGGTAGTGTATATATGTCCATGCCACTCTCTCACTTCGTCCCAGCTTACCCTTCTCCCTCCCCATGTCCTCAAGTCCATTCTCTAGTAGGTCTGTGTCTTTATTCCCATCTTGCCCCTAGGTTCTTCATGAACTTTTTTTTTTTCTTAGATTCCATATATACATGTTAGCATATGGTATTTGTTTTTCTCTTTCTGACTTACTTCACTCTGTATGACAGTCTCTAGATGCATTCATGTCTCTACAAATGACCCAATTTAGTTCCTTTTTATGGCTGAGTAATATTCCATTGTATGTATGTGCCACATCTTCTTTATCCATTCATCTGTCGATGGACACTTAGGTTGCTTCCATGTCCTGGCTATTGTAAATAGAGCCGCAAAACAGTATGGAGCTTCCTTAAAAAACTAAAAATAGAACTACCATACGACCCAGCAATCCCGCTACTGAGCATATACCCTGAGAAGACCATAATTCAAAAAGAGTCATGTACCACAATGTTCAATGAGGACGTTCTTGCATTTTTGTATCAGACAAACTTTAGAGGTCTGGGCCTTAGTTAATAGGCGTTTGTCCATCTTTCCATTAAAACAAAACTTAGCAGGATAAGTTTCTCTGGTGTTCTTGTGCAGTGTCTCCTCTCTTACTACACTTCCCCTTTACTTTAAGTCCTGTAGGACATTTCAGCTACATGATGGATTTGCTCCATGGGAAAAAGTTTACAAGGTTAGACTCAGACTCTCCAGGCAAATAAACCAAAAAGTAAGACTTTAGAGATCCCCTATCACAAAGTATTGTGACTTCCTCTTTTCTGGGGTAGATTGAAACCCATTAATTAATACTGTTAGCAGTAGAAATCTTTAAAGGGAGTAGAATCTGTTCATTTCTTACTTTGCTTAGTGTACAACTTGGACCTGTTCCCTCTGTGTGTGTATCCAAAGGGGGAAAAACTTTTGGAAACAGTTTTCCAAATCTTTTGTGTATTTTGTGTCTTGGCTCTGTGCAGTCTTTACTATGGGCATACCCCTCCACTTAATCATACACAGAAGAGACCAGAAGGTGTACAGGGGTTGAGGCAAGTCCTTAGCTGATTGACAGAGATTCATTATCAGCGTGGACAGAGACAAGAAAGCTGTTCATTCTTCATTCCAAGTGTCAAACTGCTGACCTCTAACCATTCCAATACCCTCTCTGATGACATCAAGCTGGCCTTGTTTGTTGGGGGAATGAGCCATGTCAGCAAACTTTTAGTCTTGTTAGTGGATACTGGTTTTCCGTTTTATGGGACTGGTTCTCAAAAAGACGGACAGGGAGAACAAGAGATCTGCCCAGCATATTTGTCTCAGATCCTTCATATCTACAATAATCACCTTAAATGAAAGAGTCACAGTCCAAGCCCAAATAAATTTTCCTCCTGATGGATAACTTCTCTATTGCAAAGAGTTGGGTTTTCTAAGATTTCTTTCCTGCCTGCTGCTCTCTTGAAAGGCTAGATGGCATACTGACCCTAAACGCTATCCGGCACATGGGGGAAAGGAATCGCTTGCTGGACTCAGCTGGCTTTTAGGTATCTCTTGAAGGCAGAATTACTTAACTGAGCTGTGTGACCCTTTGAAGGTGCATCTGCAATGTGCACCATCTCAGTGATGAAAAGACATCAATAACCCTAAACAGTAGCTGGTTCTTGGGCTATTAAAAAATAAAATAGGGGCTTCCCTGGTGGCGCAGTGGTTGAGAATCTGCCTACTAATGCAGGGGACACGGGTTCGAGCCCTGGTCTGGGAAGATCCCATATGCCACGGAGCAACAAGGCCCGTGAGCCACAACTACTGAGCCTGTGCGTCTGGAGCCTGTGCTCCGCAACAAGAGAGGCCGTGATAGTGAGAGGCCTGCGCACCGCGATGAAGAGTGGCCCCCGCTTGCCACAACTAGAGAAAGCCCTCACACAGAAACAAAGACCCAACACAGACAAAAATAAATGCATAAACAAGTGTGGGGTTTAAAAAATATAAATAAATAAAATAAAATTCAGAAAAATTAGAAATTTTAATCAGTTATTAAATGCCTTCCATTTTAGTATATGATTGACTACATGTAACTTTGGCAGTTAAAGTATTTAAAGACACTTAACAGACTAGTTTTGAACTTCTGGAGATGAGAATATTTGTGCTTATTCCTTTATTGGGGGACTTCACAAAATGGGACTGTGCTCTCTGGTGTTGGAGACATACCCTTTTCTTACTTAAAAAGAAATCAGAAGAGAATCTGAGAATCATTGTGAAAACAATCTTTAATGAAAGAAAGAATGGACCAAGAAAGATATCATACTTGTGAGAGGGAGGCTATTAAAAGATCATAAAAGGCAGACATTCAAACTATTTTTAAAAGCTTTTTTAAGTGATAACTCTAGCAATACCAAGCAGTTCTGGAGCACAGTGAGTAATGACCCAGTCCCTGTACTGAGTGATGGGGATTTAAAAATGAGTAAGACAGGATCCTTGATCTCAGAGGGTTTCATGATGTCATGGGGGAAACAGATAATCAACCAATAGGATGAAGCCTACACTTAGGGATCATGAGAGATACATGTTCCAAGTGTGGGGAAGCACAGGGGAGAGACTGACAGTACCTTTTTTCTTCAAGGGGCATGCTGATTTTTCCAGTGAGATCTCAAAAACCAGAGTTAAGCATCTGGTTAATAGCAGTGAAGTGACCATATGTGCATAATGTGGTAGCAGTTATTCAGGCTTTTCAAAAAGCTTTACTAGACATTGTCCTTTGAGGTCCCTGTACCCTGTGAAGGAACTTATCCAAATGTGTGGATGGGGAAGTGGTGACACAAAGAGGATGAACAACTTGAGTAAGAGTAAATAGATACTGAGTGGTACCCCAGGTCCCAGGTTTCCTGGCTTCTAGGCCTGTTTTCTTTCTATGACCCTCCAGCCAAAGAACTGGCCCTTCGTTTCCCAAAGCATATGTGGTGGTACATTACTTTCCTGGGATGTTATTTGTATTATGTAAACGAAGGTTCCATTTTGAAATAAGTTGAATTTCTTCTCATTCTTCAACTTGAGACTCGCAAGTCACTTCAGAGGAGACTTCCCTGGGCTCCCATTCCCTCCTACTATGCACTCTTTCGGCACTCTGTACTTCCCACATTAAGCATGTAATCCAGTTTGTAATTTGCTGTTTGTGTCATTCTTAGGTTATCCAGAGAATGTATCTTTTGTTTACCAATGTATGCTTAGCAGTTAGTGTCTAGAATATAGTAGTCACTCAAGAAGTGATTGCTAAAGCAACGTCTTCATTTAAGGTTTGCGTGCTCTTTCTGTTCTTTCAGGATACCCAATATGTGAGCAGAAAACTTGTGCCAATGGAGCCTGCTATAACACCAGTCAGAAGTGTGATGGGGAAACGGATTGCAGAGACGCCTCTGATGAACTCAACTGCAGTAAGTAATATGGTGAAGCTGGTTTATACTGGCCAGTTATGCACATTTCCAAGTTTGTGTTCAGTGAATTCATGTTGGTAGCTTGAAGTCAGCCACGGTGGAGTATTTACACCATGGAAATTGGCAGATACTACAGGTGAGGACTTTTATGTTCCTGGAGAACTGGTTATTAAACATTGACCAGAACACTACTGCATAATAAGAATCTCTCTTTAAACTTGAGACAGAATCTTCCTATGAAATTAAGTGGCTACAGTGGAATTGAAATTCTCTCTTTTCTTTCCCTTCTTAACCTTGTGTCCCAGCTCACCGATGCTTGCGCAGTGAGTTTCAGTGTGACAGTGGGGAGTGCATTTATAAAACCTACGTCTGCGACCATGACCTTGACTGTGAAGATGGCAGTGATGAACGTTCTTGCAGTACGGTGATTTCCTTACGTTGGGTCATGCTGTTAGGAGTGTTTTTGTGTTTTTTCTTTTTTCTCCCTACCAATGTGCTACTTTTTTCAAATCACAGAGTCACTATGTCTGATGGCAAAGGGAGCCAGACTGTCATTTAGGGCCCATGGCATGAGCCTCAGCAGTGTTGCTGAACTTGGACTTCTTTAATTTCCAAGGATCTGTGTAGAGTTGAAGGGTTGCTGATGGACAGTTTGCATTCTTTCCTTAGGCTACAAAGATACAGAGTGTATTGTATCACTGGACTCTCAAATTACTCATATCTCAGGAATGGGTCTAATAACCTTCACAGAGTGAGAGAAGGGCTTAGAAAGGGAGACAAGGTCCCTAATAGTAACGGCCCTAACTCTCCTCTCTACTTTGAAATTCTTACCACATTAAAATCACGAGTCGGGAAAGTTTCAGTATGGTTGCAGGTGGCTTTTTTTTTTTTTTTTTTTTGCGGTGTGCGGGCCTCTCACTGTTGTGGCCTCTCCTGTTGCGGAGCACAGGCTCCGGACGCGCAGGCTCAGCGGCCATGGCTCACGGGCCCAGCCGCTCCGCGGCATGTGGGATCTTCCCAGACCGGGGCACGAACCCGTGTCCCCTGCATCGGCAGGCGGACTCTCAACCACTGCGCCACCAGGGAAGCCCCGCAGGTGGCTTTTGTTACCTCCACATTTTCACTCTGACCCTCCTTTTCTTTCCATGATATTGCCTGCAATGCACACGAACGCTCTCATTGTTGCCACCTCCGGACTCATTTTATTAGAATATGAAATCTCCATGAGAGAGTTTTATAAATTCCAATAAATTGACAGGTTTTTTTTTTTTTTTTTTTCTGGTGGTCACTTATTTACCAGAATGAAGGATTTTCTACACACCCATTTTGATTGGTGGGTAACCATGCCTTAGAAGTTGTTAAATATTTTCAGTATCACTCTAATTTTCTGTGAGCCATGCCTGATTTCTTTTCTGGCGCCTGTGCTTGTTTCAGGGACTGTATTGAGAAGAATGTGACATCATGGAAGGAGTTACTCAGAATCATTAGGTCCTAGATAGCAATGACTGTGCTTGTGGCCAAGTAAGAGAATGTTGGCCATTGGCGTGTCTATAGCATCTTTGTCAGTCTGTGTTCTCTGTTCTGTGACAACATATAACATAACTGTCTTGTTTTTAATCTTGATGCACCTGAGTTCATGTCCTGGACCCAAAGCTGCTGTTTTCTTCTCCTCCTTCTCCTCTTCTCTCTCCTTCTCTTCCTCCTCTTTTTCATTTTTGTCAAGATAGTTAAGGAACTAAACGGGCACAGAAATTTCAGTTTCTAGGAGCTCAGTTTAGGTGGCAAGATGAGCACTTTGATTTTTCCTGAGTGGTTTGTATCTTTGGAGTGCAGCTGTCATTTTCTTCCAGGTTCTTATCAGACCTGCAAAGGTAACGAATTCACTTGCCCCAACGGCTTCTGCATTAATCAAAATTGGGTTTGTGATGGAGAAGGTGACTGTGTAGATAATGCCGATGAAGACGGATGCGGTAAGGAGGGGAAGAGCTTCTGATTGGAAAGTGTTTTCTTAAAGTGTTTTCCAGAACTTGTTTTTCCTACTTTCCTTGTTACAAATTATCTGTGTGACATGCAAGTTTCTGGATTGGCTGGGCTTAAGGGGAATTAGTGGATGGGGAGGAAAGAGGTGATTCCACTAGCTTTTCCTAAAAAGACCCCAAACTCAAATATAACATAAATTATAATCCTTTCCTGCCAATACTAAGGCCAAATAGGTAGGACAGTCTCTCCCCTGTCTATAGCCCTATCCAAGGTTTTCCCTTTAAGACTCTTATTTTAATTAGATGTATCTATATAAAAATAAGTAGGCTGGGGAAGGAGGGAAAATGTGATTTGTCTCAAGACCTTATAACCTTGAAAAATGACTTAGAGCTGGAGATTGTTAGTTGTGGGAAAGGCCACTCTCCAGGGAAGTGAGAAGGAGATTGTCAGTGATATTTGCCCCCTTCACCATGCTGTTATCATCAGCAGTAGTACCTCCAAGAGTTCAGAAGTTGCTGACACCATGAATAAAGCACGTCACCTTTGTGGGTCTAGCCCCAGGTATTGGGTTGGCCAAAAAGTTCGTTCAGCTTTTTCTGTAAGATTTTTATATTAAGAATGATGCTTGTTCTGGGAACATCCATTTGTTTCATGTTTCAGTGATCCAAGAAGTTGTTTTCCTACATTTGGGTGTTTCTTACACTGTTGACATTTCACTAAAGAAACGAAACAAAAACTGAACAACTCAAAATGACACACACACACACATAAAAACAAACATAGGAATCCTGGCATTACCTTGATAGCCCTATAGTTCTATTGTTCATGATTTAATTAACTAAATGTTCTCCTATGGATTATTCATCTAGTTTGTTGATAATTCAGGCCCATTTCTGCTTCCTCCTCTTATCTGGCTGGGAGTTGCTTCCCCTAGAAAGAGTGGAACTTAATGCCATTTGCCACTGCTTAGCATCTCAATAAAAGGTCAGTCGTAGAGTTAGAAACTACTAGTTTACTGTGAAATATAGGTCATTTGTAGACTTCTTGTCTACCTGATCTCTATCCTCTCTTAACCATGTATTGAAAAAGAGTTGGCTCTGCCTCTAATGTGACCTGTAGTAACTCTCTTTTTTCCCCACAGAAAGCAGAATTAACCGTACTTATGAATGTTACCCAAATGAATGGGCTTGTCCAAAGTCTGGAAAATGCATCCCAATTACTAAAGTTTGTGATGGGACTTCAGATTGTCCGGAAGGAGAAGATGAAAGCAATATCACTGTAGGACAACACTGTGGTGAGTATGGAAATTTATCTGGGCATCTTTCAGGTAAAGGTGTGTCTGTTTCTCTATAACAGATTGCCAAATACAGAGACTGTCAGTTGGTGTTTGCAGAACGAACAGTCCCACGACTTAGTGGCTTTAACCAGCGAACATTTATTATTTCTCACAGTTCTGTGGGTTGGCTAGCTCACTCACATCTCAGGATGCTGCAGTAAAAGCATGGCTAGTCCAGGCTTGTTTGCATGGTGGTGGAAAGGGCAAACCCCAGTGTACAAGCTCTTTTTTTTTTTTTTTTTTTTTGCTATACGTGGGCCTCTCACTGCTGTGGCCTCTCCCGTTGCGGAGCACAGGCTCCGGACGCGCAGGCTCAGCGGCCATGGCTCACGGGCGCAGCCGTTCCGCGGCACGTGGGATCTTCCCGGACCGGGGCACGAACCCATGTCCCCTGCATTGGCAGGCAGACTCTCAACCACTGCGCCCCAGGGAAGCCCTACAAACTCTTTTAAGCCTCTGCTTATGTCATGTTTGCCTAGTGTTCTATTGGCCAAAACAAGTCACAGCAAGCCCAGATTCGATGGATTGAAGAAATAGACTCCATCTCTTGATGGGAGGAGCTTAAAAATATTTGTGACTCCCTTCTCCCCCTTCCCAGGAAGAATGGATTTAATGGTAATTGTGATGACTCTAAAGTGTTCTGGAGATTTTATTCCCTGGCTTATACCTATGGAAAAAGTGTTGTCTGGATATACTCCAAGAAGCTTCTGGTTTCAGGGATATGTACTTTTGAGTCAGTGTTTCTTTTTTCCTCCTGTGGCTGTAGAATATTCCCCCACCATCAACCATCAATTCTGTGGACAACTGACTTTCCTGTAAGAAAATATAATTCATGACCTTGATTTTATCAATAGCACTCTCTCTAAATTATCTAGTAGTTGCCTAGCAGTGGCCATTAACTATAACCCTAAAGTTTTGGGGATTTTTTTCCCTGGAAAAAAGAGACTTCTATGGCTTCTTTTTGGCATTTCATTTGGGGACCCTTTTAAATAGTCATAGTACAAAAGTTAGAAAACTAAAATTAACAGAAAAATATAGTCACCTGAAATTCCACCACTTGAAGCTAGCCATGATTAATTAACTTTTTAGTGTTAAAAGTTAAGAGTTTAGTGTTTAGTGTCCAGTGACTTGGGAATTCTTGGGAATTTCCTTCTATGATGTTGACACAAAGATAGACTTATGACCAGATTTTTCCATAAACAGCACTTCTGATGGATTTGCTTACACTTAGTTACAACTTGTTAAAAATATGTGCTGAGCTTTTAAAAATTATTATTATTAATTTTTTTACATCTTTATTGGAGTATAATTGCTTTACAATGGTATGTTAGTTTCTACTTTATAACAAAGTGAATCAGCTATACGTACACCTATATCTCCATATCTCCTCCCGAGCTTTCTCTTGCATTGTATTGCAGGAAGGCTTGAATGGTGACAGATTTCCTGTGGCTGCTGCATGCTTACTGAGCTTTTACTTTTGAAAGAAGAAGTTCTTACTTCTTGTAAATCAGCCTTGTCCAGAGGTCACCGTTCATTTCACCAAGTGTTTTTCTCTGTTTAGATGTGGATTTGTGTCCGTTCTTAGGCTGTGAGTACCAATGCCACAAGTCACCAGCTGGAGGGATGTGTTACTGTCCCTCAGGTTTTATTGTCAACGAAAATAGCACCCATAACTGTGTCGGTAAGTGACAGGTGGGAGGGCCTGGTCTTTCATCACGGTGCTTGCGCCATTGGTGGGATCCATGCCCTCTAACATCACGGAGTTTGTACTTGTGGATAGGAATGTCTATTAACAAAGAGCAACACAGTCCTCACCGAAAACATGACAGTATGAAGTTTTAACTCTGAGAAGCTTTTGTGAGGCACCCAAGGCGAAAGAGTGGTTGTGTGATGAGTGAGTTGACTAGCGATGCGTATATCTTTCTACCACCCGATGATGGAGGTAGTCTTTTGGTGTTTTGTGTTTTATGTACTTGGAAGCAGAAATGATATAGCCATACTTGTTAAATACAGTTAGCCCTCCCTATCCGTGAATTCCACAACTTCAGATTCAAATCAACTGGGGATTAAAAAAAAAAAAAAAAGGCAGAAAGTTCCAAAAAGCAAAACTTGAACTTTCTGTGTGCAGGCAACTATTTATATAGCACTTAAATTGTATTTGTAACTATTTACATAGCATTTACATTGTATTGATATTAGGCATTATAAGTAATCTAGGGATGATTTAAAGTATATAGGAGGATGTGCCTAGGTTATATGTAAACACTACACCATTTAATATAAGGGACTTGACCATCTTTGGATTTTGGTATCCTGGGGGGTCCTGGAACCGACCCCCGTAGAATGCCAAGGGTCGACTGTACTGAAATACTTCCATGTAGTTGGTAAATAGCTGCTGTCTTGAATCCATCAAGTACCTTACCCTGCTCCTCTGGCCTCTTCCCAGGATGTCCAAACCTTCCCAGGTTCCAGGAACTAGAGGGTGGTCACCCAACACAACAGAGGGTCACCAGGTCACTGATCCACTGACCACACTGGCCAGTCAGTGCCCACGCTGTGCTGGTTGTTAATCCCATTGATTTTCGAAGCTAATACTAAAGAAGAACAAACTCTATCATGTTATTTCCATCCAGTGGCTGGCATTGAATTAGACACCAGTACACTAAATATTTCTGACATCTTTCCTATCTGAAAGATAAGAATGATTTCTCCTACTGGGAAAGTTTTGATTTTGATGTAAGCCAGCTTTGCACCCCACTGTGATTAGGAAGGGGTTCTTATGATGGGAGAATTAGACATGGCCAAGTATCATCAATTTTCAGTTTTTTAGGGTTTGAACAATGAATTTTTAATGCTCTGATTTCTTTTTCCTTCTTTCTAACTTTTGTTATATGAACAACAGACATACTAGCAGAAAGTGACCACAGGGGTTTTTACTGGTGTTGGGAAAAGGCATCTGGAAGGCAACTGAAACAATTCATTACTATGAAGTATTCATCTATGGATCTTCAAAAGATAGATGATTCAGAATTTTACCAGGATATCTGTGTTCTTTTGATACTCCGTAGAAATTTGAGATTCTTTAGGGTTTTTTGGATGAAAACAAACATGGCACACATACGAAATACTTTTAGAAAAGTATTTCTTCTGAAATAATTTCTAAAATATTAATATAATTTGGCCCAAAATATTGAATTTGGATAAACTTAATGAAATTATTCAGTCTTTAGTCTCAGCTCATGGCTTCCAACTTAATTATGGTGGATCTTAATAATTTCCTCATAGTCAGAAAAAATTTTAATGTCAGAAAGACTCTGGGGGGTTCCCTGGTGGTCCAGTGGTTAGGTCTCTGTTTCACTGCTGAGGGCCTGGGTTCGATCCCTGGTCAGGGAACTAAGATCCCACAAGCCATGTGGCATGGCCAAAAAAGAAAAGAAAAGAAAAAAGAAAAAAAGAAAGACTCTGGTTTACAAACTCTTGAGAAAGTCTATTCCTCAGTGTTACTGAGAACTATTGTAATGGGGCTCGCTCATTTACCTGTTGTATGCCAAGATTTTTATATCCGGTAAAGCAATCCAGTTGAGGTTGTTCTTGTGGTGTTCAAAGTAGGTAATTTTAGATTTCTAATATCAGGACCGTGTCCCAAAGTTTGCCCTGGATCTGATTGCTCCTCTTAAGTAACTCTATTCGACAAGACATGTTAAGATTAAATGCTTTATGCAAATCAGCCTGAGAGATCCTGAAGACTCAGGGAGAACTTTGAACTATTGAAGAAAGCGCCCAAATTTCTAATCGTCTCAGAACGTTTTATAAATAAAACATTTATGATCTGCAGTGACCATTAAGTGATATTATAGGACACTTTTTGTGTTTTATTATTATCATTATCATTATCGTAACACTGCAGATTCATTCAAGTCATTTAAAAAGACTTTTCACACAAATGTCCTCATGTGTTAGGTGGTTTTCTGACTTTGGAACCCCTGCTTATGCTTCCTGGCATCACTGCGAGGGCTGCATCCCTTTTTTCTCGGAGTGGTGCTCATCTGTAGGTATAAGGCTGCTCGTGTGTTTTTGCCAAATGTCAGGCTTCTCCACCCCCTTTACTGCCACCCAGCAGCCAATCCGATTTCCAGTCTCTTAGTTTTCTAGGCCTCTCTGCTTTCTCTTAGTAGAAAAGGAATTCCAGTAGAGATACCAGAAGCCATGTTCTCAGTATTACACTAGCTTTTCTGTTTTTCCTCTCAGCCCCAAAGAGGAGTTAGGCAAAGGCACCCTTTGCCTCTGAGTTTTGAAGCTTGGTTAACAATGATTTCACATTTCTTTCAAAGAAGACTATATTTTGCCCTCTTTGTAAAGAGAACTCATTAGTTTCAATACATGACACGACAAAACCAGTTACACTTGTTTCAGCTGAGCTTTTAGGGGAAATGTTTAGGTCTGCTCTTTCAAGCGTTTCAAGTCTTTCAAGTTCAGCGAATACTCTCTTTATGGCTGTAATCCTCTGCATGGCTGACTCATCACAGAGGCTTCAGGTGTTGGAAACCTATACAACATTTACCATCTTAGATCTGGCTCCCCAGTGAATGCCTCAGTGGTCATCAAGAATAAAATGGAATAATCCTGACAAGAAATTTTTTTGTCCTTCCGTTCATCTGCTCCTGGTAGCCTTGCCCTGGCAGCGGAGCCTCTGAGGCATGCTGCCGGAGCAGTTTACCGGGGTGATTGTTTCTTATTGACAGGACATGCTGTTTGTTGAGGGAATGACATCGTGGTGCAGAGTTAGAGCAGGAAGGTCATTCAGCATGGTGGGATTTCACACAGCCAGGTGGATCAGAGGGTGTCCAAGGGGGTCTATGCTAAAAAACATTTTTTTGAATTACTTTCAAAGCAGTATTTGTTGGTAGGCGGGGACAAAGAATAAAAAGGAAAGTAGATCAAGTTAATGGGCTGGAGTATTGTAAAGCAGCATTTTAGT
This sequence comes from Grampus griseus, assembly GCF_964374135.1. NCBI lineage: Eukaryota > Metazoa > Chordata > Mammalia > Artiodactyla > Delphinidae > Grampus > Grampus griseus. The sequence continues at coordinate 62,566,732 of NC_139001.1, forward strand.
GTTTTTTACAGTTTCTACTACCTTTTCTAGTCTCTTGAAAACCTCAGGTCTCCTTTCATTTTTCTTGTCTTCCCTTTGGCTGACAATGGATACTAATTAGGCTTCATTCTTCTTCATAATGGAGAATAGAATCTTATTCAGTCATTAAAATTGACAGTGTTTATACACTTATTTAAACCTGTAAAGTATTTGTAGCCCAGGTGATAGGAAGGGCATTTGCACCCAAGAATTCCTAGTTATGACTTCACCCTCTTTTTGACATGAGAACTGCTCCCAGGGTGACTCCAGACCCTTAGACATAGTCATAGTGTCTTGCATTCAGAATGAGGTCATGACACCCTGGGAGTTTGAGGGCGAATGTCCTGTACTTTTATTCCTGCTGAAGCGAAGCCTCACGTGGTGCTTTCTTAGGGCTGAGGCGAGAGCACAGGAGACATAGATCAAATGTGGGCCTTTTATTTTTACCCACATGGCCTTTTATCTTGTCATGTCCAAATTGGATTAATTTTTTCTTCGTCACGGTCCTTGGAATGAAAGATATGCTGGTCAATGTTTTGTTATACTTGGTCTGGAGGGTAAATGGGAACTGTTATCTTGATCTCAGGACTTTCTTGGTCTTTCTTGCTGGGGAGTCACGAGATGGTGGGCCATCCAGCAGGTGTGGTAGAACTCAACTCACAACTCTGTAACTGTGATCGGATCCTAGAAATTCTGGAGAATCCTAGACCTGAGGGTCTCAGGAATTATAATTTACTTGAGAATTTCCTGAAGCCCTGGGGGGTGGGAACATTGTTGGTTTAGGCTGTGGAGGTCATTCTCCAAGGGAAGAGAGCAGGGTGAAGGAGAGTGAAGAGTGGATGTGAACTTGGGGGGTCAAATGAAATATTTGGCACCGGTGGACCAAAGATAGACAATTTCTGTGCCCCTTAAGCTTTATAATCTTTGAGAAAGACACTTTCTTTCCCCCGCATACTGTATTGTTTATATGTCAATTATATTGAAACTCTTCTTACACGGTAGAACTGAGACTGTTATGGCATTGAACAGAGCTCTATTGTGTTATGGATATTCAATAAGCGCTTATTAAATGAATGAATAATGCTAATGAATAATCAGAAGAGAATATATTTTTCATGTCTTAAAAATGATTTTAATTTTGGTTACGATTTTTGACATCAGAGAAAAGGCAGCTGGGTAAACAGACCTTTGCAGATACTTTATTGCAGGCACAGATTTGTGTCTTACTGAGCCACTGGATATAAGGCAGTTCTTTCTGCAGTGATGGAAATGTCTGTGTCTTCCAGTATGGTAAACACTAATCATATGTAGCATTTGAAAGGGGGCAAGTGTGACTTGGAAATTGAATCATTAAATTTATTTTATTTTAGTTAATCTAAATATAAATTTGAGAAACTGCAGAGGGCAGTGGCTACCATATTGGAAAGCACAGTTTTAAAGGGATGCATTTACACTAAAAGTCAGATATTTTGTAAACCAACATTAACAAATGAAATGCAAAGGCAACGTGTCCAAGCGGTGTTGTGCATCACCTGCAAAGTTATCCTTTACATAGATTTGAAAAAACCTTGGGTTTTCCCTAGTATGATGATGCCTATTTTTTTCCCCCTAGAGGGTACTTACTTAGGCAGGGGCATCACCATATTCCTGTATAGCTTGTCTAAGATTTTTTTCAGAAATGCTGTTAAACATGATTACAAACGGTTATTTCCTATATGGTAGATTTTGATGATTGCCAGATGTGGGGAGTTTGTGACCAGATATGTGAAGACCGAATTGGCCATCACCAGTGCCACTGTGTAGACGGGTATATCTTGGAGCACCAGCAGCGCTGTAAAGCTAATTCTTCTTGTGAGTAAATTAAAGACACTTGTGTTTCTGAACAGTAAACTTCTGATGACTATCCTCTTTCCATAGCAGATGACAAAAAAAATATCAGCATTGATGCGGATGGCAAGGTTTTATTACCACAAATCAGGAGTGGCTCCTGCTGTTGGAAGAATAGGTCAACATTAATTTCATACTTTGGTTATTAGGGACCAACTTGTGGATTAACAGGTTTTTTTTGTTTTTTTAAAATTTTTATTGGTTGCTTGTTCACTTTGGGACTGGAATATTATGTCATCTATCACATAAATTTTATGAGTACATTTGACCTACTTTTAATTACTGTACTACCATATGGTGACGAGTACCAATAGGTATTGTTTGTGCAAAATTTAGAAGTGGTTCATAATGGACCTGCTAAATTTGGATTAGTTTGTGAAAATGCCCTCATTCTAACAGTACTGTGGCAGAGAAAAGTCATGAAAATTTGTTTTAAAATATTGGGCCTCCCAAAGCATTTTTGTCACCATGGATTTCTGGGTAATAAGATCTTTACTCTTTTTTTCCAATTGTTTTTTTCACACCTGTTTAAGGTGCCTTTGGGGGCTTTCTGAAACTTATCTGCACACATGATCTATGAATTGACCATTTTCTAGTTGTTTTTGTGTTGAAATACTGATATGCTGTGGACGAACTTTTAGATTTACAACTGATTTTTACCATTTATTTATTTTTGAATAGACATTATACTCATATTTTCAAAATTTAAAATTATTTAGAAGATATATGACATCCCCCCACCATCTCTGTTCCCCTCTGCCTAGTTTCCCACTTCTCCTCTCCTATGGATAATCACTGTTTATTTTAATTCTAGAGATTGTTAAATGCATAAATAAGAATATACAAATATAGACACAACCCTATTTTTACATATATGGTGGTAAACTATACATACAGTTCTTCATCTTCCTAAAGTTGCATACTATATTTTCAAGGGCTTTCCATATCAACACAGACAGCTTTTTTTCATTTTTAAAAAAATTTTGTTGTATTTTTAAATTGAATTATAGTTGATTTCCAGTGTTCCAGGTGTACAGTTTTTTTTTAATAGTGGCAAAATCCATTTTTTTGGTTGTATATAATTTATTTAACTAGTCCTTTACTTATGGACTTTCATATTATTTCTTACCCTCTGATATTGCAAACAAGACTTCAGTGAATAACCTTATTCATTTTGCATTCTTGTGAGTATACGAGTATAGCAAATTTGGATCCACCATTGCCATGTTTTTCACAGAGTGGTTTCCCACTAATCCTTAAAATGTGTTTTGTGTTTTACACAATCTAAGGTTGCACCTGGGGTAAGGTGCCCACATCATCAAAGATTCTCGATGATACCTCAGTGTCATTGAACTAGCAATCAGGACATTCGAGTTCTTGGCAGACTCTGTTCCTAACTTACTGTGATTTTGGACATTTCATTAAGCCTCTTTGTGCCTCAATTTGCCCATCTGGAAAATGGATAGAATGACATATATGTGTGCCTCAGAAGGTTTAAAACCAAATAAGAAAACATAGTTGTAAGTTGCTTCATCATCTTTGTTCACGTGAAAGACTGATAATGCCTTCCTTCTTCACATTTAGTTGGTGAGGCCTCTGTGATCTTCTCCAATGGTCGGGATTTGCTAAGGGGTGATATTCATGGAAACACCTTTGAGATCCTGGTAGAATCTCAACATCGTGGATCGGCTGTGGGTGTGGATTTTCACTATCACCTACACAGAGTCTTTTGGACTGACATTGTGCAAGATAAGGTAAATAGAAATTTCTGGAGTGTAGCTTGGGAGCTGATAGAACTCCAAGCACAAAGTGTTGATAGCTTTTCATTTTTAGGGGAGTAGAGGGGAAAGTTCCTTTGTTTTCTAACAAAAAAGGCCCTTGAGATATTTTATGTTAATCAGCACCTTTTACAGCTATAGTATTACATGTGACCTATTAAACAAAGCACTCTATTATATGGATTAGCCTTGAGCAACTTTTAATTTTATTCGAAATGGAGTCCAAAAGCCTAATTAAAAGAAATAGTAGACATTCTTTCAAAACTGGGTAGATATTTGGTAGTAATTTTTGAAACTTGATCATTTAAAATGTAAAAAGTATTCTGCTTTCCTGTATGATAAAAATCAGATTTTTACCTGCATCTTCTAAATGGAACAGTAATTGAGGATTGGGTAACAAATATTGACAGTATTTTGTTTAACAGCCAAAATTGCATTATGCTGTCTTATTTGGAAAGTGTGATGGATCTGATTTCAACTTTGAGTAATGCAACGGAGATCGTTAAAACATAAATTTTAGAGACTCCTAAAGAGTTATAGAGTTTTATTTCTTCCCTTACATTTCCTTGTACCATTAATAAAATTTTAATTCAATTAACTGATAATTTGCATAAAATTTCTAAAAATTGAGACTTCGGATTATAAGCAGATCTGACTTAATGACAGCTAGAAATCAAAACAAACCACTACCACCTTCTCCACCAAGAAATCCACATTGAATTAAACTTTCTCTAACTACGAAGAATTAGAAATGCAGGCTTTTTTTTGTAAACCCAACTTTTTATATATGCCTCATATGCTTTCAAAGAAACTCCCTGCCCCCAGTAACCCGTGATGTAAAATAACAAGTCTCCAGTGAATTCCTTTTTTTTTTAATAGATCTTTATTGGAGTATAATTGCTTCACAATACTGTGTTAGTTTCTGTTGTACATCAAAGTGAATCAGCCATATGCATACATATGTCCCCATATCCCCTCCCTCCTGAGCTTCCCTCCCATCCTCCCTATCCCACCCCTCTAGGTCATCGCAAAGCACCGAGCTGATCTCCCTGTGCTATGCTGCTGCTTCCCACTAGCTAACTATTTTATATTCGGTAGTGTATATATGTCCATGCCACTCTCACTTCGCCCCAGCTTCCCCCTCCCACCCCGTGTCCTCAAGTCCATTCTCTGTGTCTACATCTTTATTCCTGCCCTGCAACTAGGTTCATCAGTACCATTTTTTAGTTTTTTTTTTTTAGATTCCATATATATGTGTTAGCATAGAGTATTTGTTTTTCTCTTTTTGACTTACTTCACTCTGCATGACAGACTCTAGGTCCATCCATCTCACTACAAATAACTCAATTTTGTTTCTTTTTATGGCTGGGTAATATTCCACTGTATATGTGTGCCACATCTTCTTTATCCATTCATCTGTCAATGGACACTTAGGTTGCTTCCATGTCCTGGCTACTGTAAATAGAGCTGCAATGAACATTGTGATACATGTCTCTTTTTGAATTATGGTTTTCTCAGGGTATATGCCCAGTAGTGGGATTGCTGGGTCGTATGATAGTTCTATTTTTAGTTTTTTAAGGAACCTCCGTGCTCTTTTCCATAGTGGTGGTATCAATTTACATTCCCACCAGCAGTGCAGGAGGGTTCCCTTTTCACCACACCCCTTCCAGCATTTACTGTTTCTAGCTTTTTTGATAATGGCCATTCTGACTGGCATGAGGTGATACCTCATTGCAGTTTTGATTTGCATTTCTCTAATAATTAGTGATGTTGAGCATCTTTTCATGTGCCTCTTGACCATCTGTATGTCTTCCTTGGTGAAATGTCTATTTAGTTCTTCCACCCATTTTTTTTTTTTTTTTTTTTTTTTTTTTTTGCGGTACGCGGGCCTCTCACCGTTGTGGCCTCTCCCGGATGCACAGGCTCAGCGGCCATGGCTCACGGGCCCAGCCGCTCCGCGGCACGTGGGATCCTCCCGGACCGGGGCACAAACCCGTGTCCCCTGCATCAGCTGGCGGACTCTCAACCACTGCACCACCAGGGAAGCCCTCTTCCACCCATTTTTAAATTGGATTGTTTGTTTTTTTGATATTGAGCTCCACAGACGGGCTGAATGGATACAAAAACAAGACCCATATGTATGCTGTCTACAACAGACCGACTTCAGACCTAGGAACACATACAGACTGAAAGTGAAGGGATGGAAAAAGATATTCCATGAAAATGGAAATCAAAAGAAAGCTGGAGTAGCAATACTCGTATCAGATAAAATAAACTTTAAAATAAAGACTGTTACAAGAGATAAGGAGGGACACTACATAATGATCAAGGGATCAATCCAAGAAGAAGATATAACAATTATAAATGTTTATGCACCCAACATAGGAACACCTCAATACATAAGGCAAATGCTAACAACTGTGAAAGGGAAAATTGACAGTAACACAATAATAGTAGGGGACTTTAACACCCCACTTACACCAATGGACAGATCATCCAAACAGAAAATAAATAAGGAAACACAAGCTTTAAATGACACAGTAGACCAGATAGACTTAACTGATATTTTTAGAACATTCCACCCAAAAGTGGAAGAATACACTTTCTTCTCAAGTGCACATGGAACATTCTCCAGGATAGATTCCATCTTGGGTCACAAATCAAGCCTCGGAAAATTTAAGAAAATTGAAATTGTATCAAGCATCTTCTCTGACCACAACGCTATGAGATTGGAAATCAGTTACAGGAAAAACACTGTAAAAAACACAAACACATGGAGGCTAAACAGTGTGCTACTAAATAACCAAGAGATCACTGAAGAAATCAAAGAAGAAATAAAAAAATAAATAGAAACAAATGACAATGAAAACATGATGACCCAAAACCTATGGGACGCAGCAAAAGCAGTTCTAAGGAGGAAGCTTACAGCAATTTAATCTCACCTCAAGAAACAAGAAAAATCTCAAATAAACAATCTGACCCTACACTTAAAACAACTAGAGAAAGAAGAACAAACAAAACCCAAAGTCAGGAGAAGGAAAGAAATCATAAAGATCAGAGCAGAAATAAATAGAAATGAAGAAAACAATAGCAAAGATCAATAAAACTAAAAGCTGGTTCTTTGAGAAAATAAACAAAATTGATAAACCCTTAGCCAGACTCATCAAGGAAGAAAGTTAGAGGACGCACATCAATAAAATTAGAAATGAAAAAGGAGAAATCACAACTGACACCGCAGAAATACAAAAGGTTATAAGAGACTACTACAAACAACTATATGCCAATAAAATGGACAACCACAAAGAAATGGACAAATTCTTGGAAAGGTACAATTTTCCAAGACTGAGCCAGGAAGAATTAGAAAATAAATAAACAGACCTATCACAGGTAATGAAATTGAAACCATAATTAAAAATCTTCCAACAAACAAAAGTCCAGGACCACATGGCTTCACAGGAGAATTCTATCAAACATTTAGAGAAGAGCTAACACTGATCCATCTCAAACTCTTCCAAAAAATTGCAGAGGGAGAAACACTCCCAAATTCATTGTATGAAGCCATGATCACCCTGATACCAAAACCAGAAAAAGACATCACAAAAAAAGAAAATTATAGACCAATATCACTGATGAACATAGATGCAAAAATCCTGAACAAAATACTAGCAAACAGAATCCAACAGCACATTAAAAGGATTGTACACTGTGATCAAGTGGGGTTTATTCCAGGAATGCAAGGATTTTTCAATATACGTAAATCAATCAATGTGATACACCATATTAACAAATTGAAGAAGAAAAACCATATGATCATCTCAACAGATGCAGAGAAAGCTTTTGACAAAATTCAACACCCATTTATGATAAAAACTCTCCAGAAAATGGGCATAGAGGGAAACTACCTCAACATAAGAAAGGCCATATATGAATTCTTTTTTTTTAAAATCCAAATGACTGATTTGTGCAACAAAGATAGGTCCCTGGAATGAAGTATAGGAAAACTGCTCCCAGTGAATTATGCTTAAGAAGTGTAATAATTTTGGTTTTTCTTTCAGGTTTTTTCAGTTGACATTAATGGTTTAGATATCCAAGAAGTTCTCAATGTTTCTGTTGAAGACCCAGAGAATCTGGCTGTGGACTGGGTAAATAATAAACTTTATGTTGTAGAGACCAATGTCAACTGCATAGATATGGTAAATTTGGATGGAAGCCAACGGATTACCATTATAAGTGAACATTTGGGACATCCTAGAGGAATTGCCGTGGACCCAACTGTTGGGTAAGTTATGTGAAAACATACTGATTCCAGCATTTTTGGAGTTTTATTTCTCCCCCTGTACACAAAACATCCATTGGCATAACTGAAGGTTAATCCTGACTTCTTTTAGGTTTTGTACTCTAGAATCCATGTTTATTTCATATCTCTTTTCATAGAAGCTTTAAAGGAGTTGGCTAGATATAATCCAATTTGAGGATATGCAGTCCAAACACACCTACCGGTGTCCTAAAAATATGTGATATTTTGGGGGTATGAGTTCTATTCTTAGTGTTTGCCACATTCTCCTGGCTGAGAAATTGGATTCTGTTTTCTGACTTTAATAGTATTGTCACAACTAAACCATTATTAACATGATCACTCTAACGAAAGTTGTAAAGTTGTTTTAAAGAGGGGATAGATCTGAAACCACTAGGTGGCGTTGCGAGGGGCTCTGAATATTCTTTGTGTCTCAGCGCAGAGAGAATTCAGCGAGAGGCAAAGTGATAGGTAAGAAGTGATTCATTAGAATAGGATGCTTGTGAGGCTTACAAGCGGGCAGGCGAGTGTTGTGTTGCCCCGAGCACTTAGCGGGTTACAGTTTTATAATCAAAGGAAGAGAGGGGAGGGGGAGAAGACCACCTTCTTTTTCATTCTTTGAGTCTTCCATCATTAACTCCTCCTATACGTTGGGCGGGGGAGTTTTTGAACCTACATGGTGTCTCCGGGACTGTCACAGCACTATGGAGAAATTATTTCAGGTCTCAGTACAATGAGGGTCTTTCACTTTGAAATATCACCTTTCCATAAGTTACTGTTTTTGCGTGTGTGCAAAGAGAATGTCCTAGGGGTCATTCACTTGTTGACATCACTGGGCAGATTGTAGACCTTATTTTCCACTGTTGTTTTATTGTTTTGGGACGTGTCTCATGCTTCTGTTGCATGGTTTTGTTGGTAAGCAAGTTGGCTCGGTTTTGTTGTTAAGCAAGCCAGCCTGGCTTTGATGCTAAGCGACTTGCTCTGCTTTATGAGTCAAGCAAGCCCACATTGTTTCAGGATTTTTCCATTACTTTCTTGAGTGATCATTAACTTACTGTGGTCTCCCAAAGCCCCCTAAAGTTCCCTCTCTATCTGCAGTCCCCTAATGTGGTTTCTAAGCTAACTATTTGATTACCCTACTCTATCCCCTATCAGATCTATCCCTTTTAGTGATTTCTTGTTAGAGACTGGGGTTGAGATGTCAGTGTTAACACCTCATCACAAGTTGTTCAACTGTGAATCAATCCAGCAAGAGTGATAATGCTTACGTTTCTCCAGGTGTAAATTAAAATTTTCCTGATCTTCACATTTGAGGCCAGTTATGGGAGACTAGCTTTCTCCTAGATTTTCACAGTTGGGTCTTAGGAGCCTTGGATGAACTTGAGGCTACTTAAGTGTTGGTGAATGGTGATTATTCATTTCTGTTTCATGATTTCAGCTGTCCTTCCTTGAAAATGATGTATATGTTCTCTAGACTATGCCTTAGAGTGAGGAATTAAGGAGGGAAATGGCTTGATAGTTTTTTCTTTTTTACAGCCTTTACAGGCTGTAAAAAAGAGAAGTGAAGGATGGAGCCAGGGATCAGGGGAGAATATTAAGAAGTTAAGAAGGTAGATATGCATTATTTTTTTTTTTTTTTTGCCTGCCAGTTAGTGCATTTTAATAGTTGCTATTTGGAGTTGTTGACTCTCCTGATTGGCCCTCACAATTTCTGATTTTTAATACTTTAAAATTTCTCTATTGTTTTAAACCCCCATGGTTCTCTAATCAGCTAGAGGAAATTGCCATTGATCCAAACATGCAATCTCAAAAAATATTTTCTAGGTAAACTTGTAAAATAACTGATTCTTTCATCTTTTGGTTTTCTTTTGTAGTTATTTATTTTTCTCAGACTGGCAGAGCTTTTCTGGGACACCTAAGATAGAAAGGGCTTTCATGGATGGCTCCAACCGTAAAGACTTGGTGACAAGAAAGCTGGGATGGCCTGCTGGGATAACCCTGGATTTGGTATCAAAGCGTGTTTACTGGGTTGACTCCCGGTTTGATTACATTGAGACTGTAACTTATGATGGAATTCAAAGGTAAGAGGTATTTTTTTTTATATCTTTATAAGTTTTGGGGAAATACATAAAATTTATGGAGAGAGAAACTGAAGGACTAGAATTAAAAGATTGCTTTGTTGGTTGACATAACTTGAATGATCTTTGTGTTGGCATTGCACGTTGTGACCTGCTCTGAGTTTTAGCTTGTGTTCCATATTAACACTCATTAAATATTACCTACAGCATTTGTTCTTTGGTTTCTCTTCTCCAAGCCCTCTCTCACTCCCAGATGAAGCACATTATTTTCATTAACTTCCGAGTCCATTTATTTGTTTGGGTTCCTTATGGTTTGTTTCCAAAGATCACTTTATCTTTTAGCTTTCTATCTTCCCTCCAGTAAATAAGTTTTATTATTTTTTTAACATTATCTGGTGGGAATTAATTGGGTTTTATACTGCTCTTATATATATTTCAAATCTTAATGAGAAATTCTGACTTTACCTGATACACTTCAAAGACATTTAAACAATATTTGAACGCAGAGTATGGCATGCCTTTTTCCTTCATCTTAGTCGGATTAGAGCTCACTATAAATTAATTAAATTGTTACCTATTTTAGATCCTCTTCTTTTGGTATTTTCAAAAACTGGTTAAAACATGGTCTTTAAATTTTGACCAAGAAAAATTACTCTAGCCAATTTGATTTTTCCAAATGATGTGATTTTATTGTTTTCTCAATGAAAAGAATATTCTAGTTTTGGTTTCTCCTTTGTCTCTATTTTGTAAGGATGGTATCACAGTTTGCCACTGGATTTTATATTCTTAGAACAATCTCTACTTGGTTAAATGAAGTGATTGGATATTAAGGCTATGACGTATTGTCACTGAAACTGGTTCCCATAGTGAGGATAGGAATTAATTTAATGAAAAAATAATCATATAAGTCATATAAAAACAATTGAGAAATTGCCTAATTTTTTTTCACTTTCACGGTTGTTTTGGCATTAATTTTATAGTCTAAATATTTTTATGCTATGGTTAAAGTAAAACATAAAAATCAATGGAATTTCAGAAAGATTCGAGTGGTTTGCTGGCTTGGAGAAACATGGAGGAGATACTAGAACTCACGAGTACAGCTAAAATCATAAAGTCATTGCCTCTTGCTTTACCAGCAGGTGGCATTTAGATTTATGGAATTTATTATTATTATTATTATTTTTTGGCTGCTTTGTGTCTTCATTGCTGTGTGCGGGCTTTCTCTAGTTGTGGCGAGCGGGGGCTACTTCTTTGTTGTGGTTCGTGGGCTTCTCATTGCGGTGGCTTCTCTTGTTGCAGAGCACGGGCTCTAGGCTTGCGGGCTTCAGTAGTCGTGGCACACAGGCTCAGCAGTTGTGGCACATGGGCTCAGTTGCTCCGCGGCATGTGGGATCTTCCTGCACCAGGGATCAAACCCGTGTCCCCTGCATTGGCAGGCAGATTCTTAACCACTGTGCCACCAGGGAAGTCTTCTAGACTTCTGGAATTTGCTAAATGAAAAAAAAAAGCCCATTAATTTTAATGTACCATGTCACTATTGAGTGTTTCAAAGTTTGCACGCACTTGCCATCTTGGGTTTCTTTGTTTTTTTCACGTGCAGTGTGATTCCCAGGGTTAGTATCTTCAAGTCTTTTCTTAAAGCTCTATTGTGCTCTTTAGTTTTTCAGGGCTGCTGAGATTTTTCTTTGAGGTCTTTCTCCTATGCCAAAAGAAAAGAGGTTTGTTCACGTACCGTCCTCTACCTCACTTTACTTATGTGGCCTCAGTGAATTACTGTTTCTGTAAATGCAGTCATGGCAGCAGTATTGATTTCTTCCCCTTGCCTAGCACCTCTTACCTGTGTTGTCTTCCATTTTAGTGGCTCTGGGCACTCTGCCTCCACTACAAATATGCTCAGCTGACGGTTTCGTCAGGCAGAGGCATACCAGTGGTAGCCCTGCTTTTTCCCCTCCCTGGAGTGACATCAGGAATGAGTCTGTGTGTTTGCTGTGGGTTGAATTCTCCAGCTCACTGTCTTGCTCCCTAATTGCTGAGAAATGGTCAGTGGTGCAGCGTGGAGTAAGTGTTGAAGTTGTCTACCAGACTTCCAGTCCCTTGTTATACTCTTTCCCCTACAAATGTCAAAATGATATTTCACATCTTAGACCTTTTATATGTGGAGCAACCTTAAAAGAATGAAGAGCAGGTGGGAAAACAGTAATTTTTCAAAAGATCTAGAACAAGCAAAGACGGAGACTGGAATTTAAGTGCCAAGGCTCTTTTCGAAGAGACAATAGGAAAATCCTTCTAGCGAGTATAGACAGAAATACACCTGCGTCTTAAAATGTTATAGACAGAAATACACCTGCATCTTAAAATGTATCTTGACTATATATTTCTATATTTGTAGCAAGAAAGTTTTTAGCTTTTTAAGCATTTACGTGAACTAATTCCACCTTTTGTTTTTTTGGAACTAATTCCACCTTTAATCAAAATTGTATGCTATATATCTTTTGTAACAGGAAGACAGTAATTCATGGAGGCTCAAACATTCCTCATCCCTTTGCAATAAGTTTGTTTGAAGATCATGTGTTCTTTACCGATTGGACAAAGATGGCTGTAATGAAGGCAAACAAGTTCACGGAGACTGACCCACAACTGTACTACCGGTCTTCCCTGAGGCCTTTTGGAGTGACTGTTTACCATGCCCTCAGGCAGCCCTATGGTAGGCCCCTCAGCAGTGGAAAACCATGCTTGGTACTGGCCTTGGTAGAAAGGTTTTCTCAAGGTTCTCATGAGATTTGGGTGGCATTCTGAGATATATGATGGGTTATCTAGAGAGTTCAACCCTCTGAAATTGGCTTTGCAGATTGTTGGCATTCTGGAGAACTTGATGTATTTCAGAGTTAAAATGCCCAATCTACAAAGAACTTAGAGGTGTATTTAACAGATATTTATTCGCACCTGCAGTATACCAGATCCTGTCTACAGGCTGGAGAAAGAGCAGCAAACAAAGCAAACTAAAATACCCATCCTTATTCTACGGGAGGAATCTCCCAATTCAAACTTCTAATATTGCAGTCGAGGAAACTCGACTAAGTGGTCATTTTAGGTAGTGTCAGAGCTTTTTTTCCCCTTCTTCTCTGTTGTATATTTATGACACCTGTTGTTTGGTTTGCATTGTTTCTGTCATAGGTCAGCTGGGTTTGGTTATCTCTCAGGCTGGTCACTTATCAAAGAAAAGAAATATTTTGATTCAGACACTGAATGTTATTTTATAGTACTTACGTTACTTATGTTGTTTTACAGTAAGTTTTGTTTGTTTCAAGGTTTTAAATTGACATGACTGTTTAGACTGTGTACACAGCTCCCTTCTGTATTTGCTCATTCATCAAAGAAAAGAAATACAATAAAATAGACTACATTGGAAGAAAGCTTAATATCAGTGAACAGTAATTCAGAGAAAGACAGATTTCACTTTAAAACTGTAATGCTAAGTGATAGGTCTGGCTAGGATGGAGAGAGACTATAAAGTAATTAGGTTGATTAAAAAAACTCAAACCAACCAACCACTAAACTGATAGATTCAGATGACTACCCTTCAATGTCGTCATCCTAGGAAACAAATACTTCATTGGAAAATATATACTGTACCTGAAAGTATATACTGTATTAGAAAATACCTATTTGGAATAATCAGTTCATGAGCTACTAAATTCACATCTGCCCTTGACCAAAAATATTACCCAGTTTTATTATCTAAATTATTTCTATTATTTGCTTCAGAATTATACCTGCCTGTGTTTCTCAAAATTAATCTACCCGAGAAGGTGAAGAGACTATTTTAAAGAATAACTCAAAGGCTAAGAAGACAATTTCAAAAGCAGACATTTTTAGCTCTGACAGCCTTGTGTACAGTGAACTTCCTGATGTCACTGCTTTGAGAATGGTTTTTGGAAGTATAAACTGGTTTGTGTTTCGGACATGCAGGGTTTTGGAATGAGATCTGGATTTGAATTCTAGTTTAGCTATTTAACCACCGAATAATCTTGAGCAAGTTGTCTCACCTTTTGGAACTTTGGTTTCCTTTTTTGTAAAATTGCGATAATATTTACCTCTTAGAGGCATTGATTGTTAAGTTGTCCTACAAAATAAGCATCCAGTGAGTTATAGTTATTTACTCTATTTTTTGAATGGTAAAAAATAATACTAAGGTTATTTGGGGGGCAGTTATATTTTAGTCACTGAGGCTAGCAGACAGAGTATGTTACAGTTATAGGGGGGAAAAGATCCCCCAAGGTTATCCAGTTGCAGGAATCTTGTCTTTTTTTTTTTTTGCCACCATCAGTTTGAGAGTAGATTCGAGAGCAATGATGACATTGGGAGCAGCTAAATGTGGATGTATTCAGTAGCAACCAGTAATGATGTCTCCAAGGAGTTTCAAACCCATTTCACCACAGGTCTCAAAATGGCTTCGCATGTCTTGGATACATATGCATTTCTAATTGAGATTTAACCATGTGCATTTTCCCCTCCAGCTAGCAATCCATGTGCAGATAACAATGGGGGCTGTCAACACATCTGTGTCCTCAGCCACAGAACATTTAATGGTGGTTTGGGCTACCGTTGCAAGTGCAGGCTCGGCTACATTCCGGATATGGATGACTACCACTGCGTTGGTAAGAAATCACTTTTGGACTGTCTTTCTGACGGTCAGCACAGGGGTATGTGCTGCTCTTGGACTGGGCCAGCTCCCTGTAGCACTTCTTCACAGGAAATAAGCTTTTGGTAGCCCACGGGCATCTTCCTTGGTAGGCACCTTTCCCTTTGTACAAAGAGCTGTGTTTGAAGATGTAAATTTCTGTCCTTTGGGACACATCTAGGGTTTCCTTGGGCTCCCCTTTCCCTTTATTTCCTTCCTGAAATCTCTGTCTCTTTTTAATTTTTTTTAACATCTTTATTGGAGTATAACTGCTTTACAATGGTATGTTGGTTTCTGCTTTATAACAAAGTAAATCAGCTATACATATACATATATCCCCATATCTCCTCCCTCTGGCGTTTCCCTCCCTCCCACCCAGCCTATCCCACCCCGCTAGGTGGTCACAGAGCACCGAGTTGATCTCCCTGTGCTATGTGGCTGCTTCCCGCTAGCTATCTATTTTACATTTGGTAGTGTATATATGTCCATGCCACTCTCTCACTTTGTCCCAGCTTACCCTTCCCCCTCACTATATCCCCAAGTCCATTCTCTAGTAGGTCTGCGTCTTTATTCCCGTCCTGCCCCTAGGTTCTTCATGACCATTTTTTTTTTTTTTTTAGATTCCATATATATATGTTAGCATACGGTATTTGTTTTTCTCTTTCTGACTTACATCACTCTGTATGACAGACTCTAGGTCCATCTACCTCACTACAAATAACTCAATTTCGTTTCTTCTTATGGCTGAGTAATATTCCATTGTATATATGTGCCACATCTTCTTTATCCATTCATCTGTTGATGGACACTTAGGTTGCTTCCATGTCCTGGCTATTGTAAATAGAGCTGCAGTGAACATTGTGGTACATGACTCTTTCTGAATTATGGTTTTCTTAGGGTATATGCCCAGTAGTGGGATTGCTGGGTCGTATGATAGTTCTATTTTCAGTTGCTTAAGGAACCTCCATACTATTCTCCATAGTGGCTGTATCACTTTAAATTCCCAACAGTGCTAGAGAGTTCCCTTTTCTCCACACGCTCTCCAGCATTTATTGTTTCTAGATTTTTTGATGATGGCCATTCTGACTGGTGTGAGATGATATCTCACTGTAGTTTTGATTTGCATTTCTCTAATGATTAATGACGTTGAGCATTCTTTCGTGTGTTTATTGGCAACTGTATATCTTCTTTGGAGAAATGTCTATTTAGGTCTTCTGCCCATTTTTGGATTGGGTTGTTTGTTTTTTTGATATTGAGCTGCATGAGCTGCTTATAAATTTGGAGATAATCCTTTGCCAGTTGCTTCATTTGCAAATATTTTCTCCCATTCTGAGGGTTGTCTTTTCCTCTTGTTTATGGTTTCCTTTGCTGTGCAAAAGCTTTGAAGTTTCATTAGGTCCCATTTGTTTATTTTTGTTTTTATTTCCATTTCTCTAGGAGGTGGGTCAAAAAGGATCTTCTGTGATGTATGTCATAGAGTGTTCTGCCTATGTTTTCCTCTAAGAGTTGGATGGTGTCTGCCCTTACATTTAGGTCTTTAATCCATTTTGAGTTTATTTTTGTGTATGGTGTTAGGGAGTGTTCTAATTTCATTCTTTTACATGTAGCTGTCCAGTTTTCCCAGCACCACTTATTGAAGAGGCTGTCTTTTCTCCACTGTATATTCTTGCCTCCTTTATCAAAGATAAGGTGACCATATGTGCATGGGTTTATCGCTGGGCTTTCTATCCGGCTGCATTGATCTATATTTCTGTTTTTGTGCCAGTACCATACCATCTTTTTTTAAATTAATTAATTTATTTTTTATTTTTGGCTGTGTTGTGTCTTCATTGCTGCACGTGGGCTTTTCTCTGGATGCAGCGAGCAGGGGCTACTCTTCATTGTGGTGCACAGGCTTCTCATTGTGGTGGCTTCTCTTGTTGCAGATCACAGGCTCTAGCCGCATGGGGTTCAGTAGTTGTGGCACACAGGCTCAGTAGTTGTGGCTCACGGGCTCTAGAGCACAGGCTCAGTAGTTGTGGTGCACAGGCTTAGTTGCTCCGCGGCATGTGGGATCTTCCCAGACCAGGGCTCGAACCCGTGTCTCCGGCATTGGCAGGCAGATTCTTAACCACTGCGCCACCAGGGAAGCCCCATACTGTCTTGATTACTGTACCTTGTAGTATAGTCTTAAGTCAGGGAGCCTGATTCCTCCAGCTCCGTTTTTTGTTCTCTAGATTGATTTGGCTATTCAGGGTCTTTTGTGTTTCATACAAATTGTGAAATTTTTTGTTCTAGTTCTGTGAAAAATGCCAGTGGTGGTTTGATAGGGATTGCATTGAATCTGTAGATTGCTTTCGGTAGCAGAGTCATTTTCACAATGTTGATTCTTCCAATCCAAGAACATGGTATATCTCTCCATCTATTTGTATCATCTTTAATTTCTTTCATCAATGTCTGATAGTTTTCTGCATACAGGTCTTTTGTCTCCTTACGTAGGTTTATTCCTAGATATTTTATTCTTTTTGTTGCAGTGGTAAATGGGAGTGTTTCCTTGATTTCACTTTCAGATTTTTCATCATTAGTGTATAGGAATGCCAGAGATTTCTGTGCATTAATTTTGTATCCTACTACTTTACCAAATTCATTGATTAGCTCTAGTAGTTTTCTGGTAGCATCTTTAGGATTCTCTATGTATAGTATCATGTCATCTGCAAACAGTGACAGCTTTACTTCTTCTTTTCTGATTTGGATTCCTTTTATTTCTTTTTCTTCTCTGATTGCTGTGGCTAAAACTTCCAAAACTATGTTGAATAATAGTGGTGAGAGTGGACAACCTTGTCTTCTTCCTGATCTTAGAGGAAATGGTTTCAGTTTTTCACCATTGAGGAGGATGTTGGCTGTGGGTTTGTCATATATGGCCTTTATTATGTTGAGGTAAGTTCCGTCTATGCCTACTTTCTGGAGGGTTTTAATCATAAATGGGTGTTGAATTTTGTCAAAAGCTTTTTCTGCATCTATTGAGATGATCATATGGTTTTTATTCTTCAGTTTGTTAATATGGTGTATCACTTTGATTGATTTGCATATATTGAAGAATCCTTGCATTCCTGGGATAAACCCCACTTGATCATGGTGTATGATCCGTTTAATGTGCTGTTGGATTCTGTTTGCTAGTATTTTGTTGAGGATCTTTGCATCTATGTTCATCAGTGATATTGGCCTGTAGTTTTCTTTCTTTGTGACATTTTTGTCTGGTGTTGGTATCAGGGTGATGGTGGCCTCGTAGAATGAGTTTGGGAGTGTTCCTGCCTCTGCTATATTTTGGAAGAGTTTGAGAAGGATAGGTGTTAGCTCTTCTCTAAATATTTGATAGAATTCGCCTGTGAAGCCATCAGGTCCTGGGCTTTGTTTGTTGGAAGATTTTAAATCACAGTCTCAATTTCAGTGCTTGTGATTGGTCTGTTCATATTTTCTATTTCTTCCTGATTCAGTCTCAGAAGGTTGTGCATATCTAAAAATTTGTCCATTTCTTCCAGGTTGTCCATTTTATTGGCATGTAGTTGCTTGTAGTAATGTCTCATGATCCTTTGTATTTCTGTAGTGTCAGTTGTTACTTCTCCTTTTTCATTTCTTATTCTATTAATTTGAGTCTTCTCCCTTTTTTTCTTGATGAGTCTGGCTAATGGTTTATCAATTTTGTTTTTCTTCTCAAAGTACCAGCTCTGTCTCTTTTTCAAACTATGCTCTTGAAATTCTGTAGGATTTAATTTTGAGTTCTTTTCTCTACCATGTGTATATCTTTTCCACTTTAGATGTTAGTCTTAACTCTAATGGGGAGCACTTCCCATCACTTTTATTGACCTCTCATAGCTCAGCAATTTTGCCTAAGTCAAGTAATCACATCTTGATCCCACCTGGCTTTACTGCTGTATTCCAAACTAAACGCCTAAGTGTTGGGTGGCTCATTTCTTCATCTAGTGTTTACTCCTCAATTCAGATTTTCTCTTTATTTCTGCCTCTATGCTCTGGGTTTCATTCTTACCCTAAATGCTTCCTGTCCTCCTCTTTGGTCACCTGCACATCTACTCATAATTAAAATAGGCTACTGCCTTGGCTTCAGCTGCTGATGAAATGCACTCCTACAATATTTGTTTCTCTTATGTTCCCTTTGATAACTATCCTTTTTAATGCCTGTGGCAAATTCTTACTCCCTAGATGGTGCTGCTTCTTTCTGGCTTAGTATGTAAATTCTCTTATTTTAACTCAAACAAATTTGTTCACTTTGTAGGTAACCCTAGATTCAGATAAAAATCACCCTTGTTTAAAAAACCATGTGCTTCTTTTTGATTTCCTGGGATACTGTCACTGTCTCCTTCTTTGATCTTACATATCACTCCTTCTTCCTGTTTCCTCCATTCCTCCACTCCCCTTCTTCTTTCCTTCCTTTATTTCTTTCTAAAGAACTTACCTGGTGGCTGTCAAACTTCTTTTTTGCTGGTCTTAATATCCCCCAAACTGCAATAGGATTTTTGATATAGATCTCTATACAAAAGTTAATGTAACTCGAGAATTTTGATGGGATTATTATGCAGTTAATACCAATTTAGAAATTAAGCATGTGGACACCATGGTTTTTTTTTAACATCTTTATTGGAGTATAATTGCTTTACATTGTTGTGTTAGTTGCTGTTGTATAACAAAGTGAATCAGCTATACGTATATATATATCCGCATATCCCTTCCCTCTTACGTCTCCCTCCCACCCTCCCTATCCCACCCCTCTAGGCGGTCACAAAGCACCGAGCTGATCTCCCTGTGCTATGCGGCTGCTTCCCACTAGCTATCTGTTTTACGTTTGGTAGTGTATATATGTCAATAACACTCTCTCACTTCATTCCAGCTTACCCTTCCCCCTCCCCGTTTCCTTAAGTCCATTCTCTATGTCTGCATCTTTATTCCTATCCTGCCCCTAGGTTCTTCAGAACCATTTTTTAGCATACGGTATTTGTTTTTCTCTTTCTGACTTACTTCACTCTGTATGAGATTCTAGGTCCATCCACCTCACTACAAATAACTCAATTTTGTTTCTTTTTATGGCTGAGTAATATTCCATTGTATATATGTGCCACATCTTCTTTATCCATTCATCTGTTGATGGACTCTTAGGTTGCTTCCATGTCCTGGCTATTGTAAATAGTGCTGCAATGAACATTGTGGTACATGACTCTTTCTGAATTATGGTTTTCTTAGGGTATATGCCCAGTTGTGGGATTGCTGGGTCATATGGTAGGTCTGTTTTTAGTTTTTTAAGGAACCTCCATACTGTTCTCCATAGTGGCTGTATCAATTTACATTCCCACCAACAGTGCTAGAGGGTTCCCTTTTCTCCACACGCTCTCCAGCATTTATTGTTTCTAGATTTTTTGATGATGGCCATTCTGACTGGTGTGAGGTGATACCTCATTGTAGTTTTGACTTGCATTTCTCTAATAATTAGTGATGTTGAGCATCCTTTCATGTGTTTGTTGGCAATCTGTATATCTTCTTTGGAGAAATGTCTATTTAGGTCTTCTGCCCATTTTTGGTTGGGTTGTTTATGTTTTTGATAGTTAGCTGCATGAGCTGCTTGTATATTTTGGATATTAATCCTTTGTCAGTTGATTCATTTGCAAATATCTTTTCCTATTCTGAGGGTTGTCTTTTCCTCTTGTTTATGGTTTCCTTTGCTGTGCAAAAGCTTTTAAGTTTCATTAGGTCCCATTTGTTTTTGTTTTTATTTCCATTTCTCTAGGAGGTGGGTCAGAAAGGATCTTGCTGGGACACCATGTTTTATATGAATAAATCTTAAGGATAAATTTCTCAGGGAAAAGTAAGATTGTAATACTTCAATTCAAGATTGTTTTGCCTTCACAGTATTTTCTTCTTCCCTTCTTTCCATTATTTCCAACTATGTTTTCTACAGATTTATTTATTTTTATGTTTCTTTCAGAATTATAACGTGTACTTTATGGGTGTGTAAGTAATTTCTCTGGAATTGGGAGAACGCAAGAACTATGCTGTGGCTGACTGTGTGTGTCCCTCTTTCTACAGCTGCTGAGCGATTTCTGTTCTTTTCATCTGACGTGGCTGTTCGTGGCATCCCGCTCACCCTCTCTCACCAGGCAGATGTCATCCTTCCAGTGACAGGAGGTGCTTCCGTCTTTGTTGGGATTGATTTTGATGCCCAAGAGAAGGCTATCTTTTTTTCAGATACAACAAAAGACATGATTTGTAAGCAAAAGATCGATGGCACAGGTGAGAAGGGGTTTAAAGGGTTTGTTTTTGCATATTTTGTCTGTCTTCAATAATAATACTAATAATTTTTTCACTAAAACTTTGCATTCACTTCTTAAGCAGGGTCTTTTACTAAACTTGCTAAATACTTTTAGATTGGGAAAAGAAATCTATTGCTTTTCTTTTGAATTAAGTTTAAGTGAACAATTCCTTTATTTTCAAAATAACTTACAAATGAGAGAGCATTTTAAAACAAATATTGTTGTAATTGGACAATTAAGAATATCAATATTGACAAATACTAACCTATGGACACTCCATAATAGGAGTGTCATATGTATGAAAGCTGTTAATGGGTTAATTAACTAGAGGCTGTTCCCTATATTCAAGCAGCCAGACTGAGCCAATGGAATGACCTCCCTATAGGAATGCTGCACACGTAAATGCTGGGCTTGGAATAATAATATTTATTTTTAAAAGACATGAATTATATGTAAATATGGATTTATTGTCAGTTTTCAGTTGATTGGAATTCTGTTAAAATCTTCATAATCCTCACAGAAAGATAAATTATAGTCAGTCATACCTTACCATGTGGGTACTTTATTGGATGTTGGCCTGATCCAGTACTTTGATTTTAGAATCCACTAATGGGTCGAAACCTGAAGTTTGAAAAACAAATCAGTAGCCAGTATAACATAGCAACTAAGAGGGGCCAGCTCAGGAGCTAAAGTGCCTAGTTTTGAATCCTGGCTCCTCACATTTCCTAGTTATGTAATCTTGGGGAAGTTACTTTCTTTGTACCTCAGTTTCCTAAATCTGTGAAATAGGAATAATAATAATAATAATAATAATAATAGAGGTACTACATAGCTCATAAAGTTGTTGAGAGAATTTTAGGCTAATACATGTAAAACACCTAGAATAATGCCTGGAAAATAGTAAAAATTCAGTAAATATTAGCTATTATTGAAGCTGTTCTCAATGAAAAACTCTATTGCTCTGCCCCACCCTGCCCCCAACTCAGACCTGCTCGCTAGAGGTAATTCCTTACCATTCTTTTACCTGTTTGTTCTATTATTTGTCTCCGTGTTTCTAAATATTTTGCTTATACTGTTACTGAGTCCAAGTTTGTACTGCTCGCTGCATGACAGGCCAGTAAATCTAGAGATGAGGTGTTGGGGCAGGGAATAGCGACTTTATTCGGAAAGCCAGCAGACTGAGAAGATGGTGCATTAGCGTCCCAAAGAACCATCTTACCCGAGTTAGAATTCAGGCCTCTTTTATACTAAGAGGGGAGAGGGTGTGGTTGGTTGTTGCAAACTTCTTGGTGCTGGAATCCTTTGTTCTTGCAGCTGTCCATGTACATCTGGTCACTGTGTTCTTATAAACCACTAACAAGACAAATGTTATTCTCTGTTCTGCAACTTTTTATCTCTATGTGAATGGAAAAGTCGTACACCTTTAAAGGTCAGAGCCTTGAGAATGGGCTCTCCTGTGTATTTCAGGCCATAGGCAACGTTCCTTTACAAAAGGTGCACAGCCAGCATGACTAAGCACAGGCAACAGAGCACAAAGGTTAGAGCTAAAGGAATAGATTCAATATGGAGTCAGGTTTGTTCTTCTCTGTTGCAGTACTACTTCTTGATTTGCATATTAGACATTTAATTTCATTGTTATAGATAGGGATTTAGCTCTTACATTCCCCTCTACCAACCTCCCTCTCCCCCTGTTCTCCCTAAAAAGCTAGATTGTAATTTTTGTTCGCTGCTAAGTCAAGTAGTATTCCATGATAACATTTCTTGAACAAATTTTGATTTTTTTTTTCCTGCAGTTAACAATTGCTCCATCTTCATTTACTTAGTTTTCTATGTAGCTATTATATTTTCCCCAGATGCTCCAACAGATCTATCAAATGCTTGTCTGTGTATCTATGTATCTATCAAATGTGAACAATCTATAATTTTTTCCCCCTCTGCTGTTCAGTTGGATCTGGTACACAACTCTTGTCTTCCGATTTCCCTCGGCCACTTTCCTGTGCTGGTTTTCCTGTGACTGGCAAGCCACTTGTTTCTCTTTCCAGACTGATTTCCTTATTTTGCTGAAACACATTATATAGTAGCTTCTTAAGAAGAATGAGTTGGTGGTACATATTTCGAGTCTGAAGGTGTTTTCATTTTGCCCTCCAACTTGATCATTTGACTAGGTGTAGGATGAAAGCAATTTTACCTCAGAAATTTGAAGACATTGCTGCACTCTCTTCTAGTAGCCAGTGTTGAGAGTCCTATGCCATCCAGAGTAGCATTTCAGTGTGTACAACCTTTTTGGGGGGAGGTTGTTTTTGTTCCTTTCTGGAAACTTTTAGAATCTTTTGGTTATCCCATTCATCTTGAGATTTCTGTCCTATTCTGGGAATTTTCTTGCCTCTGCTTTTTCTATTCGAGAATGTTAGATTAATCATCTATTTTTTTCTTATCTTTTCTTTCCTGGTTTTCATCTCTATCATTTTGTTCTACTTTCTGTGAGACTTTTTGGCATTTTAGTTTTAGCCTTTCTATCGAATATTTAATTTCTCTTATATTTTCAATGTTGAAGATCCCCTTCTTGCTCTCCGATTATTCCTTTTTTAAAAATAAAGCCTGTTCTTGCTTCATAAGTTCAATCTTTTCTTATTCTATGAAGATATTAATTACATTAAAAAATTAATTTTCCTCGGGTTCCTTTTTCCTTTTGGTTTGTTTCAACTTTCTCCTTCATGAAGGAAGCTTTCTTCAAATTTCTCTGAGCCTTGTTTGATATTAAGAGCAAAGCTATGAAACACTGATCAGAAGGCTGTTGGTATGAATGGGCCTCATCAGCTGGTGATAAGGCAGCTGTTTTGTTGGGAAGCTTCCAAATTTCAGTATCAGAAAATCCTCTCTGGAGATAGTCAGTTTCTCCTTAGTAGCTGCTTCCATTCTCCCTGTTGGAGTGAGAGGAGTAAGAGGGGGGAAGCTAGTCTCTGTTTGGGGAGCAGTACGGAGGACAGGGAGCTGAGGCCCGTTCAGTTCAGTGTTCACATATATAACCCTCCTGTGCTCAGTCTGTGCCGATCCCAGCCCTCCATTGTGCAATGTGTCCTCAGCCCACAGCCTCTCTGCTTGAGGTCCCCCAGAGAAGAAAATCTCTGGTCTGTTAGAGGAGGTAGACGGAGAGGAGTGTCATACATGCTCAGGGTCTGAGAGGAACCTCTGGGTCCAGTCGCTTCCGATGCCAACTTTTAACTAGGCCCCTTAGCGTCCTGCCCCTACCTTTTTCAGAGCCGGTGCTTCTGCGTGCAGACACGCTGAGGCTCTGTGTGTGTGGGTGTTGGCGCTCCCCACTGCCGGCACGTCTCTCCTTTCACTTAGTGAGTTACTTTGGAGAAGTCTCTTTCTCTTCCAAACTCTGTGGAAATCTTTCATCTGCTGTTCTTTCACTGTCATTATTAAAAGGAGTTTGGAAGGAAGAGGAGTTAAACACAGTGGTCAATCTGTTATTTTGAACCAGAATGCATCTTTTCTGAGGACTAGAATTAGGTCTGCTGAGCTACACACAGGCTAAGTCTCCTGTAGATGCTTCCACACGTCAGCTTCCTTCTGCTTTGGCAACTGCAATTCTCATCATGGGTTTTTTTGTTTTTTTAAATCAATTTCAAGTCCACATGCTGAGCAAATTGCCTTTACAAAGTTTCTTATAGTTAGTGGTTAAACTGCTTGTGCTCCGGTGAAGGATGTATTTTTGTACATTGCCCTGTTTTTCCGAGTGAGCAGGTTAAGTGTCAATGAGTTTATATGCAAAAACTGAATGGTCAGAAATCAAATTGAAGTCAAGATGGGCTGAATGAAGCCCTCAGGGAACTTGCTCCATCAATGATCCCTTCTCTCCTCCAACTTCTCTTGTTCTACTGACTTTTCCCCATCAGATATGCTCAAGTCTCTCCCATACTAAAAAACCTTCAACCCACCCTTCACTCCACGTTCCTCTCTAGTTGCAGCCCTCTCTCCTCAAGTTCATGAACAAGCACCTTAAAAGTTTGGTCTACACTTTCCTGGCCCTACTTTCACATTTGTCACCTCTTCACACTATGTCACTTGAGACCCCTTATCCTGGTCACCTCCAGTCCCTTTGTTATAAACTTTATCCTTATCTTTGGCGCCTTAGTCGTCTTCTTTAAAATGCTTTTTCCCCCTTGACAACACACTCATGAATTTCCTTCTATTTCTTGACCATTCTTTCTAGTGTTCCTTACACGTCTTTTCTTCTTTGCCTGTCCTGTACACAACTGTGATCTCTAGTGTTCAACATTGGTCCTCCTTTTATTTTTTAATTTATTTTTATTTTTTAATTTGTGTATTTATTTTTGGCTGCGTTGGGTCTTCGTTGCTGCGCGCGGGCTTTCTCTAGTTGCGGGGAGTGGGGGCTACTCTTCGTTGTGGTGCACGGGCTTCTCACTGTGGTGGCTTGTCTTTGTTGTGGAGCACGGACTCTAGGCGCGCGGGCTTCAGTAGTTG
This sequence comes from Grampus griseus, assembly GCF_964374135.1. NCBI lineage: Eukaryota > Metazoa > Chordata > Mammalia > Artiodactyla > Delphinidae > Grampus > Grampus griseus. Next base: position 62,592,255 of record NC_139001.1, read on the forward strand.
TGGCTCGCGGGCTCTAGGGTGCAGGCTCAGTAGTTGTGGCGCACAGGCTTAGCTGCTCCGTGGCATGTGGGATCTTCCCGGACCAGGGCTTGAACCCGTGCCCCCTGCATTGGCAGGCAGATCCTTAACCACTGCGCCACCAGCGAAGTCCGGTCTTTTCTTATTCTGCATTTTCTTCTGCATAATTTTGCGCCTTCCGTATCTTTTGTTACCATCTATGTAGTAGTTATAAATCAGTGTGAGGAGACTTATAATAGGCCATTTCCTGAATGTTTTTCCTCCTCACCTGGAGAATGAGGGGAAAGGTCAGGTAAGGCTTCTTACAGGAGGTGATGAAAATCTCCATCCAAACTCTCTCTCTGGGGTTTAGACCCATAGAGCCAACTGCCTTTTGGATGTCTCACCTGGATATCCCACAAACCACCTCCAAACCAATATGTCTAAATGTCTACCTTTATTTCACTTCTCCAGACCCCTGCCTTAGGGGAAGGGCACCACCTCTCCCCCTGCCCACCAAATCTGGTGGTCACCCAAACTTCTTCCTTTCTTTCAGCCTCTACCATTAACTTATTAACCTCCAGCCATGCTTTGGAGCGTGTGGAATCCTCTCTCCCTCCCACTTCCACGTCTTTGCTTTCCTGCAGCCCCCCGTTCACCACTTCCTTTGGGAAACCTCTCCACACCTGCACTTTGCCTCGGTTTCCATACCATCCTGTGCATACCTCCATCACAGCACCTGTTACTCTTCTGTTGTTTTCCCTCTTGGCCTAATTGCCTCCCCCCACCTCTCCCACTTCATTACCTTGAAGATACCTTGAAGACAGCATCCACATTTCTTTCAAAATGCTTCACTTTTCTATGACTCAGTTTCCTCATGTGCAAAATAGGGATAATAATAATTCCTACTGTTGAGCTGTTGTGAGGATGGATGAATTCATGTAAAGTACTTGGGCCGGTTCCAGGCTCATAGCAAGTGCTCAGTATAAGCTATTATGATTAATACTATTAGCAATATCATGTTTCTTCAATGTCTAATATGGTGTCTAGCACACAGAGGACTTTCTTTTTACAATTTGCTGAATGAATGAATGGAAAAAGCACCAGGATTGTTTTTCTTCCTTCAAAGGAAAGAGCTGTGATTGTTTACTCTGATTCACTTTTTTTTTTTAAAGAATATTTTGTTGTGATAGTTTCAGGTGTACAGCAAAGTGATTCAGTTATACATTTTCCCATTTAGGTTGTTACATTTAGGTTGAGCAGAGTTTCCTGTGATTCACATTTTCTTTAGTAAAAAAAGAAAAAGGAGGGGAAAAGTCATAAAAAATTCACAAGAAGAAAGTGGTCTTTTTTCTTCTTGTACCCAGTTCTGATTTCCTTTCTGGTTCCTGGTCTTTTCCAAACTTGGCAACTCTGTGGCTATGAAAGACTGTTGATGAGAAAGTTGGGCGGGAATATCTCATAGATACCCCCAGTTGTACCTGGCGGTGTCAGCTTATCAGCGCTGTCTGTGGGTGGTGGTTGTGAGTATGTGAACTCAGGTATCTCTTCTTCAGATGTTCTGTACTGAGAAATTTTTTCTGGAAGATTGAACAAGGGAGTAAATCCAGGCCATACCTCTCCTGGTTCTATTTATCAGAGTCATATCTATTCTTTGAGATCCAAACTTTTGGAGATGGATAGATTCTAGGTTTATCTCATGTGTTGCTTTGCAGTTGCTTTACCGTTGCTTTATTTTTTAAAAGAATTCCACATTACTGAAATATTCTCTAGTTCTCACACAAAGTTTAAATATGCAGTGGTAGGAAAATGTATGTCATGTAAAATATGCTTACTTTAAACCATGTCCATATTTTAATTTACAGGAAGAGAAATTATCACAGCTAACAGAGTGCCAAGTGTTGAAAGTTTGAGTTTTGACTGGATTTCAAAGAATCTTTATTGGACAGATGCTTCTTATAGGAGTGTCAGTGTCATAAGGCTAGCTGATAAATCGAGGCGCACAATAGTCCAGAATTTAAATAACCCACGATCAATCGTAGTTCATCCTATTGCTGGGTAAGTGTGTTCATGTTTTCCTAAGAGCTTGAAACTTATGTCTTGTACAGTCATTGCAAAGTGATGCCATAGGTATTTGGCAAATTCAATAAATACAAGATTGAACCATGTAAATTGAAATCACCTTAGATTGTGTCCTTTTAGCATATGCTGAAGTGATCACTTTATCTCCTTCCAAAAACTTTCTCCTAAACTTTGGCTTTTCAGTCTTCACTGGAGTGTGGTTTTTTTTTCACAGTCGCGGAGGACCAAACAATGAGACACAGATTCTGTGGAGAAGGAATGAATATGCAGCAGAATTATCAGGAAAGGCTCAAGTTCTTTCCCTGCTTTAATGTATTGATATAAAGCTTACCAAAACTTGCTTAATCATTCAGTAGTTTTCAGAATAAAAAGTCTTTCAGACCACAGGCAAAGTTTCATGTTTAACCATTGCATCATTGGTGGAGTCAGACAAGAAGAGACAGAGCATTTCACGCCATGCCTTTTTGTTCTTACCTTTCTTATTTAAATATGCTTGATAGCTAACATAAAGTCTGAGATAGGCAGTTGTGTTTCAATAGAGTAGTTAAAAAAAAAAAGATGACTGGTAATTCACTAAAGCCTGATTGAGGGTACATAGCAAACACTTTACGTAGTACATAATCTCATCTAATCCAAAAGCTGGTTTGTGAGTGAGGTATATACAAGACCTGTTTTGGAGATAAAGAATCTGAGGGGCTTCCCTGGTGGCGCATGGGCTTCCCTGGTGGCGCAGTGGTTGAGAATCCGCCTGCTAATGCAGGGGACACGGGTTCGAGCTCTGGTCTGGGAGGATCCCACATGCTGCGGAGAGACTGGGCCCGTGAGCCACAACTGCTGAGCCTGCGCGTCTGGAGCCGTGCTCTGCAACGAGAGGCCGCGACAGTGAGAGGCCCGCGCACCGTGATGAAGAGTGGCCCCCGCTTGCTGCAACTGGAGAAAGCCCTCACACAGCAACGAAGACCCAACACAGCCAAAAATAAATAAATAAATTTATAAAATAAAAAAAAGAATCTGAGGCTCAGAGAGATAAAGTAACTTGCTCAAGGACCCACAGCTATTAAGCAATAGTTAGTATTCAAATTCCAGGCCTGTCTGACTGCAAAGCCTGTGTGTCTAACATATTTTAAAACTGATGATGTTATTGATAAGAAATTTTATTGCCCAATAGACAGTTAAACAGTTGATTTTCTAGTGAATTTATCTTAAGCTAAATCTTTGGCATTGGGTTTTGAAAAGGCGTTAAATTCCTTTCCTGATGTATCCTTCATATATTTATCCTTCATATATTTATTTTTATAAATGTATTTATTTTTATTTTTGGCTGTGTTGGGTCTTTGTTGCTGCGCGTGGGCTTTCTCTAGTTGTGGCAAGAGGGGGCTGCTCTTCGTTGCAGTGCACGGGCTTCCCATTGCGGTTGCTTGTCTTGTTGCAGATCACGGGCTGTAGGCACGCGGGCTTCAGTAGTTGTGCCATGCGGGCTCAGTAGTTGTGGCACAGACTCAGTAGTTGTGGCACACAGGCTTAGTTCCTCCGTGGCATGTGGGATCTTCCCAGACCAAGGCTCGAACCCGTGTCCCCTGCATTGGCAGGCAGATTCTTAACCACTGTGCCACCAGGGAAGTCCCTGTCCTTAATTTAAAACAATATGAAGTCACGTTTCAGAAAGTTACCTTTTGGAAAGACTAATTTTAGTTTTTAAGGCTCATATGAAAGAGAAAAGATTTTTTCCCTACACTTATCTTTTTGCCACTCCTCGGGTTAAAAAAAGACCTCTTGGGTAAGATCATTTAAGAGTTACGTTTATTTGGATGCATTTTTCGTCAGGGATGAAATGCTTTCCTGCAAATTTAATTCCTTGTGGAAGATGACTAAAGAGTGATCTAGTGGATCCTGGATGTTTAATACAGAAAGAAAGTGAGAGATTAAAATCTGTTTTCTTGCTCATAGTTTATTTCAAGAGCATGAAGTATTTAAAATGTAACCTGAACTGTGTCTTTTTAAAGAATCTACTTGGTGACAATAGTTTTAGGTCCTGAAGTCTAGCACAGTGGTTCTCTGCTTTGGATGCCCATTTTAATACCATTTGTATTTTCGATATATTTTTCTATATAAACCCAATAGCATACAGAAAATGAAATTAATTTGCAGCAAGTCTCTGGAGAATCTATGTTTGTGCTAAATCTCTCTAAGTCATGTAGTTTGTCCCAATGTTAACATCTTTGATTTATTACCTCCTTTTCTAGGTATATATTCTTCACTGATTGGTACCGTCCCGCTAAAATTCTGAGAGCATGGAGTGATGGATCTAACCTTTTGCCTATAGTAAACACTACTCTTGGGTGGCCCAACGGGTTGGCCATTGATTGGAGGTAAGTAGGAATCATCCCAAATTGCTGAGTTCCCACTTACTATGGAAGACATATACATAGTTGGCCAGCTTCTGCTGGGATGAAAACATATGTAGTAATGAATATTCTGAGGAAATTGCTAGAGGAAGCAGAATAGGGCAAGACCTAAACCCCACTAGAAGTAGAACAGGGATTTGATGAAGTACAGGTCATGTGCAGTTTTTACAGGGGGCATCTTGAGGATAGGAAATTGTGTCAACAAATGTGTATTTGCCTATATACACCGTGGGAGGATTTTTGGAATATGAGATTTAAATTTTAAGAAATTAATCTGTCAAGGAGTATAGGAAAAGGTAACAGGGTAGATAAGCTTACAGACCTCAAATGCAAAAGCAGTTTAAAGGAGAGAAAAAAGGAAGAAACGTGTTTAACCTTTTAAACATCAGTTACTACGAATATTTTTCCTAACTTGTGGATTTAATAAGGAGAAAAGTAAAATTCCTAGCTTGAAGATAATAACATTTCAAGTTTTCTAAGACAATTGGAAATCACTTCATAAAAGTTGTTTTGTCTTTCTGGAGAGCATGAAACTATTAAACTTTGCTTAATAAATGTGTCAACTGAACGTGCTATTTTTGAATGCCCTTAGTATAAAGTGTGCTTTGCTAGTTTCTGGATAACCAATAACCAAGTATTTTATTATTTTAGCTCTTCACGATTGTACTGGGTAGATGCCTTTTTTGATAAAATTGAGCACAGTACCTTTGATGGGTTAGATAGAAAAGTCCTGGCCAGTATACAGCAGATAACACATCCGTTTGGACTTGCCGTCTTTGAAGGTACGTTTTGAAGCAAAAGAAGTGTGTCTTATTTATACCGTACAAGTTGTATAAAACTCATCCTCATTTGGCAATCTCACAATTCCAGAAAAGCTGGTCACTTTTTTAATTGAAATGGTGCTTTTATGTATAAATAAAACATTTGGTTAGTTGACTGAGTATTTAACTTTTATTTTTTGTTTGAGAAATTTTGTTTGAGAAAATAAATAAATAAATTTTAAAAAAAGGCTTCTAAGAGGTAGGGTCTCTCTCAGAGATCCATACCATCAACTCCTATTGTTTTGATTACCTGGTTATATTACACTCCTCTAGAGCTCTTCCCTTTCTCTCCAAGTCATAGAATTTTCACCTCTACTGGTGCAGGAAAAATTTGTATCAGGAGGTATTCTTGCAACTCTGTTGTTTTATACGGGGTCCTTAGCTTCAGAAGCTCAAAAGTCAATAAATAAATGTTTTATTTAAGAAAAAAAAGAAAAAAAAATATATATGGGCTTCTAAAGAATCATTTCTAGAGACGAACAAGTCATGGAAAATGATTACAGAAACATATTACAGATATTTATGGAGGAAACTTCCCACATTTGGAAGAAGCATTACAAACATATTGCATTTTCCCAAGTGATTTGTAAGTGAACTGTGGCGAGAATACTAATCACCGTGTTCCTTCTTAGACTACGTGTATTTTACTGACTGGAGACTGCGTGGTATTGTTCGAGTCAGGAAAACAGATGGTGGACAACTGGTGGTCCTCCGAAGTGGCGTTGGTGTTGTAATGCGTGTGAAGGTATATGATACCAGAATCCAGACCGGTGAGTGATGTTGCCAGCTTCTTTCATAGGGATGTGTTTAATATAGTGGCTCCTTTTCTCTTTAAGTACCTTATTATTTAATATAACTCCTGATAGTTTTATCTTCCTGTCACTCAGATAGTTTTAAAGTGTAAGATTTAGAATTTCTGTTCGACTCGGCTAACTTTAAACCTGTGTTTGAGAAAAACACGTTTCGGCACTTTCCTGTATTTATATTGAATGTGCTATTTGGCACGTTGATTTCCAAGAGGAATCGAGTTTTTAATATTGGGTCTGACAACCAAACCTGTGATCAATCAACCTAAAGGAAATGTGCTTGACTCACTTATCTAGGGGCGTTGCTTTTTCAGGGTCTAACGCCTGTAACCGACCCACCAATCCGAACGGTGACTGCAGCCACTTCTGCTTCCCAGTGCCAAATTTCCAGCGGGTGTGTGGTTGCCCCTATGGAATGAGTCTGACTTCCGATCGTTTGACATGCGTGGAAGACCCATCCCGTGAGCCACCGTTGGAGCAGTGTGGTGCCTTTTCCTTCCCCTGTAACAATGGCAGATGTGTGCCCATTCACTACCGCTGTGATGGAATTGACGACTGTCATGATAACAGTGATGAGGTTCAATGTGGCACATTTAGTAAGTAGCTATACACTAGCAATACTTCCTAGGATGAATAGAACAGAGAGAGGGGGCTTAAAAAAAAAGGCTTGGGTTATCTCTATAGGAAAGAATATTCCTTTCGGATTGTTAATATGTACTCCAAAGGCTTTTAGGAAGCTAGGCGATGAATATCATTCATAGATAATGTTGCAGGTGATTTCTAGCATTGATTTGGGCTATCTTCAACAAAATTTCTTTCTGACATTGGCTGTTTGGATCAATGCAGAGTCATTGCATCTTGGCATACTCCTCAAAAAGTCAACAAAACAAACTGGATCTAATCTTTAGTATTGGAGAGAACAATATCACAGAATAGGTGCTTGCAATAATAGCTTTTGAAAATCTCATGTGCTATAATATTCCTTTTTCCTCCTGTTGGTGTAAAATGAATTATGGGTGAAATGGTGGTTTTAACCTTTACATTCTTCTTTTGATGGTAATCCAGTTTATAATAAATGCTATTGCAGAAGACAAAAAGATAGAGGACAGTTGAAATCTCAGAAATTTCTATCAAGGAAACATTAATAGAAAGAAAAGTGACATTTAAAAATGAAAGTGCTCATTTATACATTTTTGAGATTTCTAAAGTTTTATTTTGTGTATATCTTTTTGTTTTTAAAAGTGCAGATTTTACATGAATGTTTTATCAATTTCCAATGACCCATGTGATCAGAGGAAGCATAGGAAGTATGAAGTATGAACATAGAAGTAAAGGACGGGCCTTAGAGTCACACCAACTAGAGCTTTGGTCTTGGGCAGATTCCTAAGCTCTCAAAGCCTCAATTTCCTCATCTATAAAATGCAGATAATTATATGTACCTGACAGTATTCTTGTGAGGATTAAGAGAGACAAAAAAATGTAAACGCTTAGAAAAGTGCCTGGCATATGATAGTTGCTGAATAAACTTGCACATTTTGTATAACGCTCCCATTGAAAAAGGAGAGGAAATGGGCCTTTACAAGGTAAGATCTCATTTAAAAGGCGGTAAAAACAGATGTCTTTATGACCAATTCGTTTCTGTTGTAGATACTTCCTGTGCACCTTCAGCGTTTGCGTGTGGCCACGGAGGACAGTGCATTCCTTCATACTGGCGCTGTGACAACCAAAATGACTGTGTGGATGGCAGTGATGAGCAGAACTGCCCCACCCGAGCACCCACTTCCTGTCGTGCAGACTTCTTCACCTGTGATAATAGCTTGTGTATCCCAAAGAGCTGGGTCTGTGACACAGATAATGATTGCGGGGATGGATCTGATGAAAAGTCATGCGGTAAGTTTTGAACTGATTTCTCTTGGTTGGTCAGCCTAGTGAATAGATTTGAACAGTCAGCAGGCCTTGTGCACTTTCCTTGAAGGCTTACATAATTTTCGTTGTATCTTAGCTACTTCTCTTCATCTGTCAATCCCTGTATTAATAGGCTATAGGAGTAAAGACATGGGAAGTCTTCCTAAATATTTCCTATGCAAGCAAAACAAGGACTGTCTCTGATGTCTAACACCCAGACAGAAACTGGAAAATAAAATCCCTCAACTAACTATTCAGATATTTAAAACAATTTTTCTTTCTAAATCGTATAAACACATCCAGACATTTGGCTATTGGTTTTCCTTTTCATTTATACAGGCAAAAAGGCAACAGAATAAAGAGGCACAGGACATTTAAATTTCATTAATCTCACCCACCTGCTTTTCATCTTCCAAGTTCTGATTTCCTCTAGGTTGTCGTTTGTTTTCATACCAGCAGTCATAGTTTAAGGTGGAGCAAAGTTCCCTGGACTAAATCCCTGTCTTGGTTGCATGATTAGGCAATTCGCTTTTTCTCAGGACTAGATGAGCTTTAAGATCCCCTCCAGCTTTCACATTCTGTGAGACTATATTTACTATGACTTCACGTTTCGGGTAGGGGGAGGCAGCGCATCTGACTCTAAGGCTGTGTCTCTTCAGCCAGCTAGGTTTTGAGGATCGTTCTGCTTAGATATTGGATTAAATCCAGTTATCATGATCTGTCTCTACACTGTTGCTACTGGGCATTGTGGTCATGCGGACCACGTTGCCTTGCTGGGCTCCATTGCTTAGCTTTGGTGCAGTCTTGGACTTAACAGCATTCAGGAGGTGTAGGCCAGTCCAAGGCCATGATGCTTACTTTCTAAGTGTGGTCTGTTTTTCAAGGTGTAATCACAGCTTCTGACTCTGCTCTGTAACATTTTTGTTCCTCTTTCCAAAAAGTGTCCTAGCTGGGCTCTGGATGGGCTGACTTTGGCAATCTGGCTGACTTGAAGGAATTTTGAGCACACATACAACTGAGATAACTTACGTATTTCCTTAGCGTTTTACAGTTTGGCTCTGGTACACACTGAACAAGAAGTAAACTGTTACTTGGTTTTGTTTTTGGATGACATTAGATCATACAGAGACATGCTCACCTAGTCAGTTTCATTGCCCCAATCATCGATGTATTGACCTATCTTTTGTCTGTGATGGGACCAACGACTGTGCTGATGGGTCTGATGAGAGTGCTTGTAGTAAGTACATTGTTTTATTTTAAAATTTTTAAATTAATTAATTAATCAATCCATTGAAGTCTAGTTGATTTACAATATTATATGTTTCAGGTGGATAACATACTGATTCACAATTTTTAAAGGTTAACTCCATTTATAATTATAAAATATTGGCTATATTCCTTTGTTGTATAATATATTCCTGTAGCTTATCCCTATCTTGCCCTGCCCCCTTCCTTCTGCCGATTGTTAACCACTAGTGTGTTCTCTATATCTGTGAGTCTGTTTCTTTTTGGTTACTTTCACTAATTTGTTTTATTTTTTTAGATTCCACATGTAAGTGATATTATACGGTATTTGTCTTTCTCTGACTTATTTCATTAAGCATAATACCCTCCATGTCCATCTATGTTGTTGCAAGTGGCAAAATTTCATTCTTTTTTATGACTGAGTAGTACTCCATTGTATATATATGCCACATCTTTTTTATCCATTCATCTGTTGATGGGCACTTAGTTTGCTTACATATCTTGGCTATTGTAAATAATGTTTTATTTTTATCATGATGTTTAGAAAAATCTCAATGTTTAGTTGTTTGCTCCTTGGCTTAATTTCTAATACTTTTCTCTCTCATTTTCAGTAATTAATTGCACTGCTTCTCAATTCAAATGTGTCAGTAATGGTAATTGTATTAGCAACACATATCGCTGTGATGGTGTTTATGACTGCAATGACCACTCTGATGAGACAGATTGTCGTAAGTACCATATACCTAGCATGTTTCAGGTGAAGAGGTCATTTCATGTTTACCAGTATTGATATTACCACAGATTTTCTCTTAGACAAACTAGAGAGAAGGCAGCCTGAATTACAAAGCATTGTCAAAGGAACACAGTATTGAACATATAGTAAAATCGACTTGACATTACCAAACAGCGACTTATAATTTGTGAATCGAGGGGTTGTAAATGGGCACTTTCAAATTGTTTCCTGAGTAGGTTAAATATTTCTCAGATATTTTTGTTCTCACTATTAATTTTTCCTAGGGCATACCAAATTAGTGGGTTTCAAATTTTTGAGGTTTACTATTTATAAAGATATTTTAATGGTTTCTTTTAAATCTCAATAGGGAGGTGAAATCAAGCAAATCATTTGTTTAGTATCTGCTAACATGTTACATATGGTCTTTGTCCTGAGAGTCTGGTAAGAGAAATTATCGAAAGTAAGAAACAAAGCAAGGTAGATAGTTACAAGGGCCTTATAGAAACGATACAGATAAAAATTCTATGAAGGTTCAGAGAAAAGAAATTTTTTCAGAGGATTCAAGGAGGACTTCACGGACTATAAATCTGTTGGGCCTATAATCTCCACAAGCTGTAGACCTATAATCGACAGGATTTGTTATTCCCCACGTTTTATATTAAATGAGGTGAGGTGGTCATTTGTTTGAATAATGGTATTTTGAATCACAAATAGTAGGTTTCTATCAATTCTCCTCCCTAATCAGAAAAGAAGTGTTTAAATCTATGGATCAAAAAGAAAAGTTAAATGCTTGCTTACTGTATAGGTGTGTACAACACCCAGAAATTCTTAATCACTGAATTTCCTGTCTCACATTGAAAACGTGGAATTCTTCTGTGGTGATCTGAGGTTAAAGTTCCATTGCCCCTGATTTGCTATTGCCTTAAAAAGTTCCTAGGAGGGAGTTTGGGTTTACTCCTGTGAAATAGGCAAGCAATTCTTACTTATCTCGTAAGGACTGCTTGGTGAATAGTGGAAAGTTTGCAAAGAATTGAGGATTTACAGTCATCTTTTGTTTACTTAATGTGTGCTGGTTTCATCTGATATAATTCACTTGAGGGAAAATGATAACATCCAAATATATGACATTAAACCCATGAATTCCAATTCACCGTAGCTATTTAAGCTCTATTTAAATGCTCTGGTGATTCTTTATTATTTAATCCATAATTAGAAACACAGGAAATAGAATTTTCTTTTGACCCAGGGACTTATCTTCTATCCAAGAGTTGTACATCCTTTGTTGTCAGATCCACTAATCTGACGCATAAAGATCTCTACATGCCACAACGTCAGAGAAGACTCGTGTCATTTTAGATTTTAATATTACATTTGTCATAGTCATTATTATAAACCTACCATTGATCCAAAATCATTTCCTCTGAATCTAGGAATTATATAAAAGGGATTATGGATTGCCTTCACAAGCCCATTTTCCCCATTTCGTTCTCTCAGCAACCAGGCCTCCTGGTATGTGCCACCAAGATGAATTTCAGTGCCAAGCAGATGGTATCTGCATTCCGAAGATCTGGGAGTGTGATGGCCACCCAGACTGCCTCCATGGATCTGATGAGCACAATGGCTGTGCCCCCAAGACCTGCCCTTCATCTCATTTCCTCTGTGACAATGGAAACTGCATCTACAGAGAGTGGCTCTGTGATGGGGATAATGACTGCAGGGACATGAGCGATGAGAAGGACTGCCCCACGCAGGCCTTTCAGTGTCCCAGTTGGCAATGGCAATGCCCCAGTTATAGCATCTGTGTGAATCTGAGTGCAGTATGTGATGGCAACCCTGACTGCCCCAGTGGGACAGATGAGTCCCCACTTTGCAGTAAGTTTCCTGACCACAGTTTACTGCCATAAATTCATCCTGAGCAGTGGCCGGCTGTACATCATCATTGTCACAGTCACCATGTAGCTTTTGAGGAAGGGATCTCAGTTCCTCTCTGAATTTAGATCTGTGTAGATCCGGATAGCCATCATGGAATTCAAATAAATCATCACTGGATAATATTTCTCATTAAATCCTTTGCACCTGGTTCTGTGTTTTTGCTTCATTAGATCGTCAAATTAAATTTGGTTCTGTTGGTAATGCACTCATAAGTTTTTCTAACTTTAATATTTTCTGATTTCAATCAGAACTTTCCACAAAACAAATGAAGTCTGGGGATTTGTGTTTGCTATGATTAAAATCCTGTGATTGGCATGTAATCCTAATTACTGTCCTTTCTTTATTTCTTCTTTAATCAATGCTCACTCTCAGATGATACCCAGCCAGGTATGATTGCAAAGTATTTTAGATTCTTATGATTTTAAACGCATTGCGTTTGTGCTGAAAATGTCCTAATCATTTTGACTTACTTCCCCTTCTAGTGCATGTTTCATATCATGACTCTTATAAATAAGAGTACACATGGAAATAGAGGGCATTTGCATCCTCAGGTAGATGAGCTATCTTTGGGTGCTTCAGGCATTGCCGTCTTAGCCCTGAAAGTAAGGATGATGGCATATCAGTGCGCCTGTGCCCTGTAGTCTTCCAATTGCCTTTCTCCTTTATAGACCTTCCAGCTCTGCTCTTCAGTGTCAAAGTCTTATCTTCCATTTCTGTGTAGGTAGAAGAATGACAGGAAGCAAATGGCAAGTAATTTAGGTCTCTTTGCATGCTTTACCAATGATAGTTGTGTTTCTTGATGTCCACCATATTTCCCCAAGTTTCTCTCATTGCACTAAATGGAGTTATAATAGAAGGCTGTAGTGAAGAAAGTGGTCCAAGTCCAGTGGACGTGAAAGATGGTAAATCCTCAGGTAAATCGGAGCACTGAACAGCCTGTGGACCTCATCCAGGTGGATTCTGCTCATAGCTCTTACCTGGGTATTGTGTTGAAGGTGACCTGAGACTGTATGACACATAATGCAACTGAGTGAACCAAAGAAGCAAAGATTCCTGACTTTCCCACTCTGTGATTCTTTTTCTTTATTCTAGACCAGGAGAGCTGCTCAGATTCCAATGGTGGTTGTACTCACCAGTGTATTCAAGGGCCCTATGGGGCTCAATGCCAGTGTCCATTGGGATACCTGCTTGCCAATGACTCTAAGACCTGTGAAGACATAGATGAATGTCATATTCCAGGCTTTTGTAGCCAGCACTGTTACAATATGAGAGGTTCTTTTCGGTGCTGGTGTGATCCGGAATACAGGTTAGACGCTGACCAGAGGACCTGCAAAGCTACAGGTAATGAAAGTGAACTAACTCCAGCCAGTTTACCAAGCACACTCCAGAGCTTAAGATTAAATGTCACGTTTAACAAATTTCACCATCTTTATATAATGTTTAATGAATTCAATTCAACCAGTATTAATTCAGTTTCTACTACGTGAAAGTATTTGTACTATGTGTTAGGGTATTGCTTTGGCTGCTTTAAAAGTGACCAGATAGTGACCACCTAGAGGGGTGGGATAGGGAGGGTGGGAGGGAGCCACAAGAGGGCGGGGATACGGAGATGAGATATATGTATATGTATATGTATAGCTGATTCACTTTGTTATACAGCAGAAACTAACACAACATTGTAAAGCAATTATACTCCAATAAAGATGTTAAAAAAATAAATAAATAAAAGTGACCAGATAAAGAATGCTAAAACAAAGTAGGCAGTTTCTTTCTTTTTCGGGCAGGAGTCTGGAGGGTAGACGGTTCAGGGGGTAAAAGCTGGTGTGGCTTCCATCTCGGGATCCATTGTTTTGCTCCAGTCTTTGCCTGCTCCCAGAAAGTAGGAAAGGGGCGAGTAGCTTCCTTTTAAGGATGGCACCTAGAATTTGACACGTCGTCTGTGTTCACATTTTATTGTTCAAAACTTAGTCATATGGTCACTCCAAACTGAAATGGAAATGGGGAAATGTCTCTAGCTGGTAGGCCCTGTGCTGTGCTAAAAAGTGGCATAATTTATTACTAGAAAGGAAGAAGAGGAGAGGGACATGGGGATGATTAGAAGTCTCTGCCACAGCTGAATGCAAAGTACGAAATAAGCAAGTACAAAGGTAACTATAGTAACAGGAAGAATGCAAGTAGAGTTCACTCCAGGTTGATATTTAGATAAACACTAAAGTGTAATTCAAGGAAGAAAGATATTTCGAAAAAGCTTACTTTCAACGCTCATGAAAACCAGCTAACTGTTAAGGTAACATCATTCTTATAGGAATTTTTGTTTGTTTTTCCCATTACTCTAGTGTGGAATGACGTCTTCTTTCTGTTACCAAAGGTATTACATCAAATATTGAGTGTTTTTTCTCCCAGAATCGTTGACACTTGTATTTTCTTCTTGGACAGCATCTGAAAGTCTGCTGTTACTTGTGGCGAGTCAGAACCAGCTTGTTGCTGACAACATCTCCAGGCAGGAGCACTCTATCCACGCCCTCGTCCAGGATGGTTCTCACATTGTGGCTGTTGATTTTGATTCAGTCAGTGGTCATATCTTTTGGTCGGATGGAACTCAGGGTAAAATCTGGAGTGCGTTTCAAAATGGAACAGATAGAAAACTAGTAAGTACACGTCTACTGGCCTTTGACTAGTTCCCCTGTCTTGGGTCTATTTGCTGTTGTTACTCACCAGTGAGAGAAGGCCCTACCTCATCTTAGGTGGTTCTCATGTTTTCCTCTGGGCCACATCACACCCAAGGGACCCCAATGTTCCTAACTCCTACTTGATGGGATCTGAAGGGAGATGCATGGCTCTGAATTGCAGGTCATATGATGCAGAGACCTCACAGCATCTTGGAGGTCCCTTCTGCAAATTTTTTTCCTAGTGGATGAGAGATAAGGGAAACACAGGGGAGGTTGCTTTTCTTTCTTTTGTCTTTTAAAATTTATCCTTTTCTTTGCCATTATGGTTTATTACAGGATACTGAATATAGTTCCCCATGCTATACAGTAGGACCTTGCTGTTGAGGTTGCTTTTCTTAGCTTTAATTCAGTTATGTTTCTTGATCAATCTCCCGGAGTTTCAGTTTCTTGATCCTTGATGGTTATGTTTCCTCTGCCCCTTAGAAATTTATTTTGTAATTGTTGGCACTCAATCAATAAAGGTATTACTTTTGCCATGTGAACACTGTAAAGTTTCATAGGGTTGCCAGCTTAGCAAACGGATACAGCTTTTGTTTAACTGAAAAAATTCTGAAACCAAAATGAAACTACATACTAATCCAACAATAGAGTATTCAGTTCTACACAGTCTTGTATATTTTTCCAGAAAACCCTACTGTTTCTCCATGGGAAGACAAAGTTTTCTAATCTTCATAAGCAATCATAGGACAAATTAGATGCCTTCTTCTCAATTTTCATATAATTTCCATGTTTGCATTCATTTATTCCCTTTAGAATTCACTCGTTATTCACTTTTGTCTTTAGACGCTTGACAGTGGTATCACCATGACTGAAAGTATTGCAGTAGATTGGGTAGGACGCAATCTTTACTGGACAGACTTTTCTCTGCAAACAATTGAAGTCTCTAAACTGGATGGGAGTCACAGGACTGTGCTGCTTAGTGAAAACATAACAAATCCAAGGGGACTAGTGTTAGATCCCAGAACTACGTAAGACTTCTTTTTTTTTTTTTTTAAGTGATGTTGCCTTAACATTGTATGAGGGAAAAATAACCTGACATGCTGTGGCTAATATTCATATCACAAAATTTGCACATTGATTTATTAGCTTGGCAATATATGATTAAGTCTAATGAATGCATGCAGTAATATTCCATAGACGGGCCATGGTATTTGTGCCACGTGTACCTCATGGTTATGCAACAAAACAGCCAGATTTTCCTGCTTCAGTTTCATATTGTTTACTAGAACTTCCTTTTATGTCATGTAAGGAAGTTTTTGCCTGCTGGCCCTAAAGGGAAGAAGAAGAAATTCTCCCATGTGCTTAGAAAACTTTGAAGGCTTCTTTCCTCGAATTTCCTTAGATTCTCTTAGATTCTTTTCTGCAGGAAGATGACTTAGGCAAATTATGTTCAATGCAATGCAGACTTCCTAGATATTGTAAAGTAAATTTCACGCCCGTGAAATTCATGATAAATCTCTGATGATGAATAAATTGACTTATCTTAAAAACGACAGGGTAGATAAACAGGGACAGATGAACTTTTCTAGATCAACTATTTGTGGATTGTACAGAAACATGAATCGGCCTTGAGACATTTCAGTGTCACAGTATACTGCATGTTTTCTGAACATTATAAAAACACCCAGATGGCTTGTGATTGAATTATGATTACGGTTTTACTTTGTGACTCTCAGAGGAAATAGTAATCTCTGTGCATATATTCTGACCTGGATATGAGTTATTTTAAGCAGAGCTTAAACATGATATTCTGTCACTTAAAATGACAGTTATTTTCCATTTTGAAATATGTCCCATCCAATCGGTAACTAGTTTCTTTTCACAGTGCCTCTGTGATGTTCTGGTCTGACTGGGGCCATCACCCTCGCATTGAGCGAGCTAGCATGGATGGCAGTCTGCGCACCGTCATTATCCAGGAGAAGGTTTTCTGGCCCAATGGCTTAGCTATTGACTACCCCAACAGGCTGCTGTACTTCGTGGATGGCTATCTTGATTACATAGACTATTGTGAATATGATGGAAGCAATCGGCGGCAGGTGATAGCCAGTGATTTGGTAAGTTGGTAGTGAGGAAAGGAAACTAAGACAATAATGGTTTAGTAGGAAGCAGATAGAGTAACAAGAAAGCTAAGAAATTCACTGTTGTGTCGTAGACATTACAAGGACCATCGAGGAAATATCAACAGGAGGAAGGGTCAACCTATCTTTTATTACTGACAGAAAATCAACATTCTAGTTCGTGGTCAGATTGTGCCGCGTCCAGGAAGGATTAATAGCTTGTGTGACTTAGTTGATCTGTGGATGCTAATCCGTTGCTTCTCTAAGTCCATGTAAATAATGATTTAATTATATGTAGATTCCCTCCATGAAATCATAACCTGTTATATATTTTTATTCAGGAAATTCTGGTGAATTTATTGTCACAAGTTAAATGAGAAAATATGTAGTTTACCAAAAAACTGTTATTGACTTCTGTTTAAGATTGTGATTGCTTATAGTTCTGTGGCTTGAAGAGGCCCTGGGAGATCTCTCCTGTAACTAGACAGGTGATCTACATAAGTCACCCTACTTTCTGCACTTCCGTTTTGCTTTTGTTTATAAGATGGATGCCCAGTGTAATTACCAGAGTAAAAATGAAGGCTAAGTGACACAGGTACATGGAAGTATTTTGGTTGGTAAGTGGGATATAGGTCAAGAAGTATATATTTTTTCTGTCTCTTGACCAATGATTTCACTATGTCTTTATTAAGTTAAATGCTAAAGGAAACCGTCTTCTCGGGGAGGTATCCTTTTCTACTTTGTTCATCTTCATTTTTATTTCTAGGTCTCATTGTTCTCTTCTGCTTCACAGACTCTGCGGCATCCCTACTCCCTAAGTCTCTTTGAAGATTCCGTGTACTGGAGTGACCGTGCTACTCATGAGGTTATGAAAGCCAACAAGTGGCATGGGGGGAACCAATCAGTAGTACTGTCTCTTCACCAGCCCCTTGGAATTGTTGTGGTTCATCCTGCAAAACAACCAGCTTGTAAGTGATAGAGATATCCTGCATGGTATAGCTTGGAAAACATTGATCTGGGGAATGTAAACTGTATAACGTTGCAGACCCGTTTGTTTGGACAGTACACTTCCATGACCTCTGGTTACCATGGAAAAGTCAAATCTCGTATGTCTTTACATACTCAAGTCTCCCTGGTCTTTTCTCCCACTTTCTTTTGCCACACTGGACTTCACTAGACTTCATTTTGGTACAGAAGCACATGAGGCTACTTACCATCTCTGAACGTCTGCACTGGCTCTTCCTTCTGCCCTGGGACGCCCCTCGTCCAGATGTCTGCCTGAGTTGCTGCTTCACGTTATTTAGAATTCTCTTAGGTGCTCCTTGTGGGCCTTGACCATCCTATCGAAAATGGCACCGCCTTTCATAATTCTTTTGCTCTTTACTCTCACGTTCTAAAGTCACACAACTTATGAGTTTAGTTTTATCTCCCTTTGTTAGACTATCTGCCTCATGTTTACAGTATTCCCAGTGCTTAGAGTGGTGTTTGGTACATAGTGAAGGCTTGCTGGTTTTTGAGTGAACAAATGGATTACTGCATCTAACAAGGTGCATGTAATAAGAATGTATAGGACCTAGAGAACATCCTATGAGCACAGGATGTGCACAGGATCCCTCTACTTCAAGGAGCAGAAACACACAAAGATGTCATCAATAGGAAAATAAAAGATTATTATCTAACCAAAACTTGGACAACAGTGGGTAAATGTCAAGGTCACATAGGGAACACACAACTTGGTTTCGTTTAATGTAAAAAGATCTCTTTGGGGTCAGCCAAGGAGACACATCTTATGTAGCATCAAATTTCTATTACTGAGCTCTGGATTACTCAGCGGCTGTTTGTTCTGTTTATAGACTGGATTGATCTGTGACCTTGGGAAAGTCACTCCTCCCTCTTATGCCTCTTATGAATTCTATGTTGAAAGAATGATGTTGGGGAAGGGTAAAGTAGTTTAGGGCAAATACCAAACCAGCCAAAGTAACTTAATGTATTGTGTCTCCAAATATTGGGGGCTTCTGGAAGGACAATTTATTAACTGAGATATAATTGACACATAACATTGTATTAGTGTTAGGTGTACAACATAATGATTTGATATATGTATGTATTGTGAAATGATCACTATAATAAGTTCAGTGAACATCTATTACCACACATTTTTTTTTCTGTGCTGAAAACTTTTAAGATTGACTCTTTACTATAGTCGTCATGCTGTACATTACATCCCCAAGACTTATTTACCTTGTAACTGGAAGCCTGTACCTGTTGACCACCTTCACACATTTTGCCTCCCCGCATTCTCTGCTTCTGACAAGCACCAGTCTGTTCTCTCAGTTCATTATTTTTTAAATTTAGATTTAAAATTTAGATGATTAAAAGTGATCTCATATAGTATCTGTCTTTCTCTGTCTGACTTATTTCACTTAGCATAATACCCTCCAGGTCCATCCGTGTGTCGCAAATGGAGGATTTCCTTTTCTGCGGGCCGAATAATATTCGATTATATGTGTATATATACATACCATGTCTTTATCCATTCATCCCGTGCACTTTAAAGTGGGCGGTTTTCCATTCACCAATGTTTTCTTCTCTTCTCTTTGTATTACAGCCACAAATCCATGCGTCCATGCCCAATGCAGCCATCTGTGCTTGCTTTCCTCAGAGAGGCTTTACTCCTGTGCTTGTCCTTCAGGGTGGCGTCTCTCTCGTGATTCTGTGACTTGCGTGAGAGGTACAGTATGTCCTTTAAGTATGCCCTGAAGGTGGAGCTTGCCACAGTTTGTACAAAGCTGTGTGAGCTCTAAGCCACTTGGTGATGGAGTGTGTGCTGTGTTCCCTCTGATCAGCAGGTATCTGTAGAGTGTGTGCTATATGGGGTGTTAACTGAGCACCATTTACAGAAACTGTATTCCAATTGACCATATGCAGAAACTGTATTACAACTGAGTTGTAATTGTAATGTAGTTTCTGTACATGCAGCTAATATTATGTGTGCATGTAATTCAACAATCCTTAACCTCACATTTTCTCTTACCTGGTTATGGTCAGGCAAGCTAGGATAATGGGAAGTTCCAGATTCTGCATTTAGAAGTAAAAATCCTTGATATTTGTGGATAGCTTCATTTTGTAGGTTCCTGATCTCATCTTTATTCTCATAACCAATAGTCAATAATGAGTGTTATAGTCTGGGTCTTCTGACTCCAGTTTCAGTACCCTTACTATTACTGTATGGTACTTTAAAAATGAAAGTTTTCTCTGTATGAAATATTTAAAGGGATTATTTGAATAATTTATTCTTCATCTCATTCTAGATATCTTACTGGGTTGATTGAAGAGTATGTGGAGAGCTATACTAAGTACTTTAGTGAGCAAGAAAGGAAGGACAAGATGTAGTCAGTCCACAAAGGAGATTTCTAAGAAATCATTTGCCTTTGCTTAAAAATCTAAAGAGGTAGTCTAAACTCAAGTTTCTTTCATTACTCGGTGAAGAGGAGTAATTGTGTTTTGATACTGATAAAAAATGGCTATAGACCAGTTAAAATGAAATGGTTAATGGGAAAAAATTGCTAAATTAAGAGAAAAGTAGAGTCAATCTAGAGGGAAATTTAGTTTTCAAATGGAAAGTATATTCCTGAATCTAGGAAATTTATGGTGTTTACAGGTTATGAGGATGTAAGGTTACTGAAAATCAAATTCCATCGACATGTGATATTTTGCAATGATACTTTTGTGATGAAAGATTTTAATTATTGGTAATGCCTACAAAGGGATTGGCATTTGCCATTTTTCTTCAGAGCTTTATTATAAACCTAATCCTTGTTGACATTGTTTAATTTAGTGTGTCCTCAGAGTCTTTCAGCAGAAGATTAAACTGGGCTATAGACATTCTGCATACAAAGCATTCTTTCACCACACAAAGATTGTTGGACTGTGCATTGGGGATTGGTGTAATCTGTATTACTATCTGATGGTGATTGATAAGTGTAAACTCTAAATAGTACCTTTTGTTGTTTCACAAATAATTCCACCAGTGGTTTTCCCATGGACTGACTTTACTGAGGTGGAACCTTTTCAATAGTTTCCAACCCGCTTCTGAGCACCAGCTGGGTAACTGAGTGCTAATATATGTGAACTAAAAAAATGTTGCATTATTTTTTCCAGCAGGAAGCTTAGAAGACTGTTAACATTCATAGATGAAAACGTTTTACTTGATTTAAATGTCCGATTGCCTCTAAAATTTTGTCTGCAAAGTGTCTAAAATATCTTTGGAAGTGCTTATGTGATAAGATCAAGTGAAAAAGCAGAGATGGTTTAATATTGGCTATGTAAAATCATGCATTAAAAAAATCTGGAGGACAAGATACACAAGTGCCAATAATGCTTACAGTTGGGAAGGGGGATTATGGGATATTTCTATTTTTTCCTAAAGGGAGAGCTTTCTCTGTATGAAATAGTTTTTTATTGTTTAGAAAATATGTTCCCCACAATGCCAAAGAAACCCCCAAAACTCAAACCAGAACATCTTCCCAGCACCCCCTAAAATTAACAACTGCAAATCCAGGGCTGTTCAAGGTCATACTTTGGGAGGAGCTAGGCTTGGGAGTCATAAATGTCACCTCTTAATGACAACATAAATTTCCCATTCCTGACTGTTGTTTTTCACTTCTTTGCTCTGCTAACACTAATCTTAATAGGATCATGACATGAAAGATAGAAAATGAAGAAATGTTCTGTCACTTCAAAAGACTAAGACCTCCTGAACTCCTTTCCAGCCAACCCTAGGTGCGGCTGTGCCTACTCTTTCGTTGTCATGGTCCATATACTTTGTCTGGCCCTCCCGACTCTAAGTTCCTTGGGAATAAATCCTCTACCTGATTCCTTGATGTATGCTTTTTGCCCGTGGCACACAGTGGCACTCAGTAAATGTTGAGTGAATGACAAACCCTCCAATATCCCTTTTTGCTTCTTCTCCATTCCTGTTTTTCACCTGCTCATTCCTTTATAGATGTGTATAGTCATAAAATCACTCCTGTTTTCTTTCCCATGGAGCACTTTTCATGCACCTTCCTATGCCACCTGCTGACTCAGTGGTCACTTCTGCCAGTGCAGCATTAAATGATACCCCATCTCTGGTCTGTGGCCCACAAATGTTCACCGGCTGTAAACCCTTTCAAACACACCTGCAGTGACCTGATGATGGAGGTCCTGAGACCCATCCCCAGGGAAGAGTAATGGCTGAAGGAGTAGTGCTGGGTGCTCTCAAGGGAAGAGCTTGTTAGAGGAGTCAGGAAGGTCCATGTTTGATGGATGAGAAATGCAGTTTTTTAGGCCTTTAACAGTGCTTTGGTTGAAATTCTTCCAATTAAGCAAAAGAAAAATTACCCATTAAGAAGAACAGAATCAGGTTTTGAGTAAGTAATAGTTCCCCTGTGAAACTGGGAAATATTTCTTGTTTCTCTGAACCAATGAACATTTATAACATATAATTAATACATCATTAAATATCATCTCAGCATATTCAGGGTACATCTTAAACTCATAATGTTTAATTTCTGCAGTTAAATCAAATGAATTGAGTGGTGATCTGATATTCAATAAGTAGTACCCGGCCTGCACTTCTTGCAGAGGAGTGATTAAGAACATAGGTTTTGGAGAGTTCAAGCAACCTTGCTGTGACCTGGGTTAGATATGCTAATTTCTTTGTGCCTCATTTGAAATTTGGGGGAGGGAGATAACTATCTAACAAGCAGGATTATGAGCCTTCAGGAAGAGAAATTAAATGAAGTAGTACTTATTTGCTGCATGCTGTGTAGCATGTCTTCTCAATAAGTGGCGACGATTATTATGGTTATTGCAGTTGTTCAGAAGAGAGGCATAGTGGAGCAGCTGAGAGAGTCAAGACTTGGGAGTTAATCTCATTGCCTTGTTTCCTGTGGAAGCTGCAAAGCTGTGGGAAGCTTCTTGGCCTCAGTTGTTTCTGAAAACAACTTTGCAGGGTTGCTGTGAAAGACTAAATGCTATATATTGTAATACTTTGGAAAGTATTAAGCATGAAGAGTTGCAAATTTTATTTTAGATTTGTACCAGGTTAATAAATTGAGTCATTTCTCTGTAGTGGAAATGCCAGGAACAAGGAAAAACTAATCGGACATGAAAGTAAGTAAAGAAAAAATTGTCAAAATAATCCTGCTGAAGATGTAAAGCTTCCCTGATGATCAAAATAATGCAAACACCATTTTTAGCCCATGAAGAGTATGCAATGATTAATCATTTTATATAGTGTCTTAATAGGTGCTATGTCTTATATATCTTAATAACACAAAACTCACATTCCAAAGTTTTCCTTTTCTCACAGAGGAATGATAATAAAACCCTACTCGTGAACTTCATTAATTTTTTGATAAAGGGACTATAATTTGGATGAAGGTCATCTTTTAAAATGGACCTCATTATCTATTAAAGAGCCTACTTGAACTGGTAGCTTAAATAAGGCATTATGAAGATGTTTAAGTTGCAATGTACAGATACTTTTGAGAACTTTAGAAGGCACTCTTTACATATTTACTTATGTATCCATCCATTTATTCATTTATGGGGTCATTCAGTTAGCAAATATTTATTAGACAACTATTATAAACCAAGCTCTGGGGACATAATAGTGAGTAAATCAGACAGGGTCACTGCCCTTTGGGAGTTAGAATCTAATGTGGAAGGTCGACATTAGTCAAACAACAATTGGTGGGATTATAAATTAGATTTACTTAGTAATTAAAGTCTCTCATAAACACTAGGCAACACCGTGTGGTGTTATTTTCTGAACATAATTAAAACAAATGAACTGCCATTCACCAAGAAGAGTCTATAAATTTTCTTTCACATTTTGGGGCAAAATCCAACTCTCCTTTCTCTGAGTTATTCTGTGTATAGAAATGGAAGAACTTCTTGTCTGTGACTCTTAGCAAACTTGGATAGTTTAGCAGCATGAGTAAGGAATTAATGAAGAGTATGATAAATGCTGATCTACTTTGGGTAATTCCAGAGGTCTTATGTGTGAAGTTGATGGTCTGGTGACGCAGCAACCCATTGAAACCCAATGGAAGGCCCTGGATTATCTGGTGAAATATCTATCATGCATTATAGTTATTGCAGCAGTTCTGCAGTGGCATTTTGTCCCATCATATGGTACCAATCCACTACCTTCTGTTACTCTAAATGTCTGGGATATAATTTTGAGAGATATTCTGTTATTTTCACAGGTGATGAAGCATTCCTAATAGTTGTAAGACACAGTATAATTTTTGGAATCTCCCTTAACCCTGAGGTGAAGACCTTTGATGCTATGGTGCCCATATCAGGGATACAGAATGGTTATGACGTTGCAGTTGATTACTCAGAGCAATTCATCTATTGGCTTGAAAATCCAGTAAGTTTCGAATAACATTCAAAGTATGCAACTTGTTCTTGAAGAGCCTACCTGCACTGAGGCCTTCTTATATTTTTGCTGGGTGTCAAGTGGCCCAGACATAAATAGATTTACCACTAAGCATTTTTTAATTTAGTGAGGGATGTCAATGGGAAGTTGGCCTGGAGCAAAGACCCGATAATAAGCACGTTTAAGCTATTGGGTATATTTATCCATTCAACAAGTATTAAGTGACTACTTTTCTCCCTGCACTGAACTCACTGCTTCCAACTGCAGAGTACATGCCAAGAGGAAGCAGTAACAAAACTTGCTCCTAAGGAGCTTTAGTCTATTAGACGAACATAAAAATGAGGATATTAGACTAACATAAAAATGATCATCGCTCAAGACCAAAAGCAATAGTTCCCTAAGGGAATTCCAGGAAAGCATCTGATGTGGCCGCTGTGGGCTTCACTCAGAATCTTTGCCTCTAGGATAAAAAAAACACTCCTCCAATTTCCTTCCCACTGGGACCCTTTCCTCACCCTTTAGGGACGAAACCTGTGAGGATGGGGAAGGGGCAAGAAAAATACAAATGAGGAAGAGAGGGAAGACCTTTGTAGTTGATGCTTGTCACCTCTGTGGAAAGATATACTCCTGGCCTCCTGATTCACACCTGTAACTTGGATTATTTTTATGACTCTTTGGCCTGTGGTGGTTAAGGAATAAATTTCTGTAGCCGATATCAGAGGGAGCCTGAATGGTAAGCCTTGTATATTCCTGTGATGCACTTGAAAATCAGTGTTTTCAGTGTTGCTGGCGTTAGCGTTATACACGGTAACCCCAGCCAGTGGCCCTGAAACTTTGCCTTTCTTCCACGTGTGAGGCGTGTTAAAGAAACACAGTAGCTGGCAGTAGCTGCAGTGAAGCCGTGGCCTTGAAACAGCTCACCCCTCCTCGTCTTTCTCACCAGGGTGAAATTCACAGAGTGAAGACAGATGGCACCAACAGGACAGTGTTTGTTCCTCTATCAAGTTTGGGGGCTTCTACGAGCCTGGCCTTAGATTGGCTATCAAGAAACCTTTATTATACCAATCGTGGAACTCAGTCAATTAAGGTAATGATTCCATAACACTATTGACACAAACACTGGTTTCTTAGTCACATAAAATCTGTTCTCAGGAAATGCTGTCATATGGAGGAAGCACAAGGGATATTAATATTAACTATCAAAGTCTCTGAAGCCAAGGAGAAACCTAAAAATTGGAACTTTCTACTGCCCTACTTTGTCTCCTCCTAAGTATAAAGGGTAACTTGTTCATATAAAAGGATGTTAGATAGTTTATTAAGATATATACAAAGGTAAATAAAAAATTATGTAAGGAGTTCAACATAAAGGGAAGCTTATAGTAGGCAAGGCATTTTCATTATCTTTCCTCATCAAGTATTCAATACTATTTCAGTTCTAAACCAAATTTATAGGTTACCTCTGTTCTTAGATGGAAATCTTTCTATGGCTCCAACAGTGAAACAGAAAGTAGAAACTTGATTCTGATTCCTTTGATGCTTTCCTTTTTTGAGATAAGTGTTTTTTTTACTCTAATTCCCAGAAGAAATTCTATAGGGGCACAGGTATGAAATCACATGAAGTAAATCAGAGGTAACTTGACTAGTACTGGTTTGCTCCACTCTGGGACAAGGTTAAAACATGTGATGGATTATTCATTCAGAGTAATTTTGAGAGTGAGAATTCCTAATGCAAAGGGGTGGTCTTGGGAGAGCGACAGTAGGGTGACAGTCCACTGCTCAGGATGAGGCACCAGTTAGTAAGTTGGTTCTCTTTGGGGCGTTCAGAAAGATTAATGCTAAAGATGAGGAAGACACACAGCAGCTAAGTGGCTAATTTAGAGCAGATTTGCTAGGAGGAGTGATTATTCGATAGTCAGAACAGTGCTTTACAGTTTATAAAGGTCTTCCACAAACATCATCTCATCCAATCCTTACAGCATTCCGGAGGCCAGGCAAGTGTAGGAAACGGTCACAGTGACGGGAACATTTGCAGTACGCATGCAGTATGCTCATCTCAAGCTGGGTAGAATCAGCAGCTCCTAACATGAAGGGAACCTTGGAGCCTCATCTGGTTCAAGCTCTTTGTTAGATGAAAATCTGAAGCCCACAGAAGCTAAGAAACTGGCTTAAACAGTCGGCTTCACTGCCCTGATTCTGGGGGAGGTGGGTGGTCTAACTTTGCCTTGTTGTAAACCACAAGTTCGGCAGTCTAGCCTGCTTCAACCCCCTTTGACAGTGACAGAAGGTATTTTGCACAACCTCAATGAAAAATATCACTGACCCATCAAAACACAGGCAATATTTACTGCCCAAGACCTTTAATACCAAACTCACAATCTCTCTAGAGTCCACTCAGTAGAAAACTGTCTTCATTCCAAATGGCAGTTAATCTGCTCCTGCTTTGTAAGTGGGGTCTTCTCTTCTGTTTTTTTTTTTTTTTAACATCTTTATTGGAGTATAATTGCTTTACAATGGTGTGTTAGTTTCTGCTTTATAACAAAGTGAATCAGTTATACATATACATATATTCCCATATGTCTTCCCTCTTGTGTCTCCTGGGTCTTCTCTTTTGGACTGATACTCTTCCAAGAGCAGGGCACATGTCTCCTCCATCAGGGTTAGATACAACAGAAAAGCACCAGTTGAAGAACTGAGTATGTGCGTGTGCATGTGTGTGTATTGGTGAGGCCACTCGAACCACGGAAACCTGAAGTTGGTAATTGTGCTCCAAATTCAGTGAGGTCCAGAGGAGAGAGAACTTGCTTTGGAGTCCTGGCTTCGAGTCTGGCTTGCTTGCTCCTTTATGCATTCATTCAATAAGCACTAGGAAATGCTTTCCATGGATTGGTGCCATGGTTAGTCCTGGATAGTCAAGGATGAATCAAACATTTGTTTTTCCTGCTTTAAAGTAGCTCACACATCTGAGAGCTAGACACCTAAACAAATATCTTTGCTCCAGGGTAAGTGTGATATGTGCATTGAATATAAAGAATATAAAGAGAGAGGACAGAAGTAAGTGTGTGGGGAGAGAACGGTGGGCTTCCCCCAAGAGGTTACTTGAGAGCTAAGTCTTGAAGGATGACCATCCTTTATTTCTGCATAATGAAGAAGTAGGGAGGAAAAAAAAAAACAACACTTGAATAAACACCCTGAGATATGAAAATGCATTTTGTGACTAAGCACGGTGTTTACTCACAGGCTGTTTGACCTTGGACAAATTATATAACTTCTCTGAGTCTGTGCTTCCTTATCCATAAAATGGGGTTAATAGTTCAATAAGTAAAAGTACTTGACGCTAAGGTATCCTGCGAATACAGAGCCCTGTTTCCCTCAAATCATCAATATATTTAGACTATCCATAAAGGTAAATTGCCCCTTTAGTGTTTTTATCGGTTTTTTCCTTTGGTGGTATCAATTGTGACTCTTCCAGATGAATGTTAGATTGATTAAAGAAACAGAAATTGTGTCCAAGTACTGTTTTCCTGTATGATATCCGTTCCAGAGTAGGAGAAACTCACATTTAATTCCAGCTCCTCCGCTAGGGGTAGCTGTGTGCTCACTCACTAAAAGCAATTCTGTAGCTGAAGAGTGAACCCTACAGCATGGCCGTGTGTGAGAGAGCTCCATCCCTGCCAAAACACAAGGAGACTTGAGGATATGGGGAGGGGGAAGGGTAAGCTGTGACAAAGTGAGAGAGTGGCGTGGACATATATACGCTACCAAACGTAAAATAGATAGCTAGTGGGAAGCAGCCGCATAGCACAGGGAGATCAGCTCGGTGCTTTGTGACCACCTAGAGGGGTGGGATAGGGAGGGTAGGAGGGAGGGAGATGCGAGAGGGAAGAGATATGGGGACATATGTATATGTATAACTGATTCACTTTGTTATAAAGCAGAAACTAACACACCATTGTAAAGCAATTGTACTCCAATAAAGATGTAAAATTAAAAAAAAAAAATGAGAGAAAAAAAAAACCCACAAGGAGACGGACTTCCCTTTGAACCAAAGCCATCCTTAGAGAAAGGAGAGAAATTGCAGCAGGAAGAGGCAAATTGAAAAGAGAAAAATTATTTTAGTCCAAATAGGAGAGAAACGTACCACACAGGAGAGAGAAAATATAGAGAGAAGAGTGAGGGAGAGAAGGGTGTGTGTGTGTGGGGTGTGTGTGTGTGTGTGTGTGTGAGAGAGAGAGAGAGAGAGAGAGAGAGAGAGATGTATGTAGATAGAGAGGCAGAGATAGAAACAAACACAAATCATCAGTTTGTGTTGAAATGTAATTTTATAGAAAAGCCTTCACGCAAATCAAAAGGTATTTTCTTATTTCTTACGAGTTTTTCTCATCTCAGACTGTCTGAAGTGCATACCAAAATAGCCTTGTTTCTATAAGAAACTGTGTCCGGTCCAGTAATCCATACCCCTCTGTGGTGTTTCACAGTGTTCTAACACTGTGGTTATAACAATTCTAGCAAGATGACTTAAAAACATAACATTGGGAAAACCACAAATCCTCTCTAGGCCTCTTTTTCATCACATTATATGAGCATAATAATGCCACCTATCCCACAAAATTACTGTGAGGATTAAATCCGATAATGCTTAGTATAAGGCCTGCTACATAGTGAGGTCCCAATAAATGGATCAATAAAAAAATTGAATACAGTTGTGCTGGGTGCTGTGCGAAGCACTTTACATGCATTGTCTCACGTTCCTGGCACCTCTATGCAGAAGGGAATTTGTCATCCACATTTACTGATAAAGTTCAGAGAGGTGGACTTACTTGCCTCAGGTCCTATAGTCAGATCTGGCCGGGTCAGGATTTGCACTCAGGCTGTTAACTTGGCACAGAATTCACTTTAACTCTGTGTAAATTTGGACTGTTTGATCAACTGTGTTTGCAGTGATGGGCCACTGCGTGCTATGGCCCAGTCACTGGGGTACAGGAGACCTGGGGGGTTCTCACTGGTCTTCCAGAGTTTTCTCATCTTTTTCTGTAGTTTTGCTCAGGCAATGATTCTGTATGTTCACTCATTTGAATCTTTCTTTCATCCGTATAAATATCCTCTCCTGGAACTTTAGGTGAATTGAAAATAGAAATTTGAGAGGTGATTTTTGTTTTCTTACTCCCATTTTCTATTGAGCTGATTTTCTCATAGCCCTGAAATGCAATTAGGGATTATCTGAATATCACGCAAACCCTCCCATTCACCACAATCATGCTTTGAATTCGTTGTGTGTTTAAGTTCTCCTTCACCATAGCTTTCTTTATTTTCCCCTTATATAGGTTTTGACACTCCGAGGAGATGTCAGATACGGAAAAACACTGATTACCAATGATGGGACGAATCTTGGAGTTGGTTTTCCGGTTGGCATAACTATTGATCCTGTTAATGGGTGAGAATTCATTCATAAGTAGTGTCTGTCTTCTATACAGCACCACCCTTGTTAATATTATGGTCTAATAAAATGGAAGATTTCAAACGTAGGGCCTTTTCTGATTTTATATGCTGACATTTGAAAAATATAGATCTCAGTAAGAAAGAAATAACTCTGTTATATTTAATGTGTATTGTGTTCTGTTTTTCAAATTAATAACATTGAACTTAAAATTAATTCCAAACAAATAAAAATTTCAGGCATTTTAAAATAGAATTATAAGAATGAACAATAATGCATTTTGACTTTGAATGAATGTGGAAAGTTTTAAGGGGGTGGATAAACACTTGAAATGGACCTTGAAGGATGAGAAGGCTTCCAGCAGGTGCAGGATGGGTTGCAGCTGAGAAGTGGTACTTGAGGCCAAAGAGCAGTGAAGGCCCAGAGACATGGTGGCATTTAACATGATTGTGTAGAGGGCTGGAACCAGAGACTTCGAGTAGGGGGCAATTGACTAGATGGGAGATACAGCAGGTAAAGTCATTTGGGGACAAATCAGAGAGGGTCTTTATTTATTTTTTAAATATTTATTATTTATTTGGCTGCGCCGGGTCTTAGTTGCAGCACATGGGATCTTCTTGCCTCGTGCGGGATCTTTAGTTGTGGTATGAGGGATCTTTTAGTGTGGCATGCGAACTCTTAGTTGTGGCATGTGGGATCTAGTTCCCTGACCAGGGGTCGAATCCGGGCCCCCTGCATTGGGAGTGCGGAGTCTTAGCCACTGGACCACCAGGGAAGTCTAGGGAAGGACTTTAATGTCATGCTAAGGAGTTGCACTGTATTTTTTTTTGAGAAATAAGGAGCCAGCAGGGAATTTGGAGGAAGGGAATGATAGAACCTAATCTGTATTTTAGAAAGATTGATCAGAACTGGAGTGGAAAGGGGTCAGGGGAAGGAAGAAAATGTTCAGTCAGGGATGAGAGTTCTTAGCTAAGTTTCGGTAGCTTAAATTTTTAGTGAACTCAGAATTCACAAGAGTTTTGTGACTCTGTCTAGAAAATTTCTGGCAGCCTGGCATGGGAAAGGAGAAAGAAGAGAATGACAGGAACTCAGGGTTAGTAGTTAGCAAGGTAGGCACAATGGGAGATCATGAGAATAAATCAGAATATTGTTAAAATGGTTACAATGGTATGAGGTCCAGGCATAGAGGACCTGAAGGATTGAGAGCTCAGACAAGTTTTAAGCGCAAAGAACAGGTTCAATGGAAGAAATAAAATAGGAGCAAGGAAGAGATGGAAGAGTTGGGTTGAAGCAGGGAATTTTAGATTCTGAGAACTTAGAGGTAGAGAAGTTTAGAATTGAAGAGGAGGTTCATGGGATGGGTATCTTGGATTGGTGGTGAAAGAGGTATGCATATAAAGATGATGGGAATGAAGTGTTTCGAGGACTTATAGGGAAAGAGTGTGAGAGGGTTGTCTGTTGAGGCTATAGCAGGAGGTGAGATAGAAAGGAATGAAAACTTGGATTCGAGTCTAGAAGTTATGTCCTCACTGTAAATGGAAAGCAACCCTCGTATATTTTAATGAAGTTTCATGGATCACGGATTTGGTAATTCTCTGTGCTGATTAGGGTTCATGTGTACACATTGCATTTTCCATCACGAAAATCAGAAAATAAAGTAGCTGGTCTTGTGGTAGATGATGTGGAAAAGAATTAAATAAGAGGGCTGAGAGGTGATCAGGGAGGTACTGGACCACATTTACATTAGCTTTGTCCTTCCTAGTGTGCTGGGCATACTGAGTCTTTGAAAAGGACCGACTGTTGATACAGGTTCTTCTTAGTCCGTGAACTTCCTGTGTGACCAAGCTAAAGGATTGCCCACCAATGGCAAATGGTATCCTGTATCAGATACCATTTTAAATGGCCTCTCCCCCAATAATAACTAAGAAGTATACAGACATTAGAGAACACTGATTAAGGACTCCTCCACATTGGATGTAACAAGATATTAACGTTTCAGACTTCCTGCCTTGAATGGTGTGCATCTTGAGGACAAGAAAGACATGTTTTTCATTTCAATATGTAGTGAAAGCATCTGTTTCACTAATGCCTTTGTTTTTCCTGGTTGTAGGAAACTGTACTGGTCAGACCGAGGAACCGACAGTGGCATTCCCCCCAAGATTGCCAGCGCTAACATGGACGGCACATCTCGAAAAACTCTCTTTACTGGGAGCCTTGATAATGTGGCGTTTATCACCCTCGATATTGAGGAGCAGAAACTCTACTGGGCAGTCAGCAGCACGGGAGTGGTATGAGCACACTTTCTAGTCTGCTGTTCTTTGTTGCCGAGCTTGCACAGCTGACATTGATTGTTCTGAGTTGTCTGGCAGTGGTTCTCAAGAAATCTCACTTGGCCATTTGTACCAGTGTTTTATTGCCCTTTCTCTCAATAACTTCTTTCCCTGAAGTCCAGTTCTTTATAGTGTGTGCATGGTTCCTTACAGAATGTTTATTTTTTCCCTCATTCTTTCTTTTTCTTCAAGATAAAATAATTCCATTTCTCATTTTGTGTTTGTCCTTTAAGAGCCCTTTCTTTCATGTTTCAGTGATTTCAGTGCTTTTCTTTGCAAGTTCTCAAAGGCTCTCCGATTGCAGAGACTAAGAAAAAAAAAAAATAGCAAGCTTCTGAGCTCAGTGTCCCCTCACAGCTACATATGACGCTCTAATGTCCTAACATGGTAGATGGATGTGTGAAAACTCCCTTTCCTGGTAATTTTAAACTCGAAGGTGGAGTTCATTACATTCTGCCATAAGAAGCAGGAACTATAAATTCCATTCATTGACAGAAATAACATTTGATCTTCACTACTGTGCTTATGCAGCTGAGCTGGGACTGGGCACATAGAAGGTGCTCAGTAATAATTATTGCTCAACTAAAATATTGTTTTGGATGTTGAGTGTGTGCTAGTCTCTTCCTTGCTTTAAAGAACAGGAGTGATTTCAGAGCTGTCTTTGACATGGGTGCTCTCCATAAAATTGTCCGGTAGGTTTGGTTTTCAGTTCATGACCGCTCGCCAAGTACTCATTTCACTCTGATATGTGTTTATAATGTTGAAAAAGAAGTAGGTGATGTGTGTGAAAGCACTTTGCAGAAGCTCGTGCCACATGGTGTGGCTTCTGCTTACAAATTAGTGTGTCCCAGACCAGACTCCTCAGGCCCCTCCCCTTCCTGTTTCCACATCTGCTCCGCTCTCTGGAATCTGTGAGCTGGTTGGCGGTATGACTCTGCATCCTTTCTCCTAGGCTAGAACCCACATGTTCCTCCTTCAGTCTAATAACCACATCCTTATTTAATCATCACAAAATCCTGGCAGCTTGTCCCCATGCCTCTTCTCTCAGGTCCAGCCTTTTTCTGCCACTTCCACCATTCTGGGCCACTTCTCTCTAGCCTTGACGAGAGCACGACCCTCACTAATGAACCTGTTTTAGTGATGGAGGCATGTGGTCTTCATAAAACCACAAGGAACCCTGGAACCCTGGCCCAGATAAGTAGCTCCAGATACTTCAGCCAAGTGTGGTCAGCTCATCTGGTCCTGGTCACTCCCTCAGCAGCTCCCCTCAGAGCTTATCTCCTCTGTTCTCTACCCTTCCAGAACCTCTGTCTGTTTCTAGGGCATAACCTGCTCTCATAACTGCTGGGTTCCCTTGTCCAGGAAGGCAGGAGCCACACCCCGCTTCTCTGTTACCAGCACTCAGCTCAGATCCTGGCGCAGAGGAGGCACTTGAGACAAGTTTCTGGAATGAAATCAAACCAGCTATGTCTACATTTTGTTTTTCTTCCAGAGCAGAATGCTTGTCACTTCCCGTTAGAAACTTCATTCTTGAGTTCTTTTCTAGTTCATCAGAGAGTCATCTTGACTCAGGCTCGTTACTGTGCTGATATAACAGCGCTATCTTGCTGTCTTGCTCTGAGCGTGTCGAGCACGTTTCCTCTCTCCATTGCAGAAATAGTTGGTGAAGATGTTAAACGCAGGGCCAGTTAGACATTAAATGTGTATTATCCTTGACCAGAAGATCACATGCAGGGATTAGTCCCCTATTCGTCACCATGCCATCTGAGAAAGTTGATTGGCTTATTTGGATTTCAGCTTCATCATCAGTGAAATGGGCACAATGATGTTTGTCTCACCTACGTAGATGTGACTATCAAATATAGTCAGAAATACAGTCAGAAATCCCTGGAAAGGAGAGAGTGCTATATACATGTGAAACATTATTAAGAGAATATTGGTTTTAAACATTTTCCTCATTGCACCATGAAACAGTCAATAATGAAAATTTTGATCTTTCAGATTGAAAGAGGAAACGTGGATGGTACAAATAGAATGATCTTGGTAAACCATCTTTCCTACCCCTGGGGACTTGCTGTCTACGGCCCCTTCCTTTATTATACCGATGAAGAATATGAGGTCATTGAAAGGGTTGACAAGGCTACTGGGGCCAACAAAATAGTCTTGAGAGATAATGTCCCAAATCTCAGGGGCCTTCAGATTTATCAAAGACGTGGTGAGTATTTGTCACTGAAACATACATATTCATGGGTGTATATATATTTATTCATGGGTGTCTGCACACTGACATGCCCACACAACAAACCCACATACGCACAAAACGGTGTGCATACACATGCATGCAAACTGAAATTACCCCCAAGATATTTAAAAAATTATAACCATGTCTTAAGCATGGCTAAGTGTCGAAGACTAAGCTGGCATCTGAAAGGCCAGATTGACTGCAGAGTAAACTTACTCCCATTCTTTCCACGGCACTTTAAACTCCTTACTTTGCTTTTATTTTATCGTACTCCCTGACATATTACGTATGTGTTTATCATCTGGGTTCTTCATTGGAAGGTAACCTCCATAAGGACAGGTATTTTGTCTGTCTTGTTTCTTACTCTCTCCCCAGTAACTAGAATAGTTGCTGGAGCATTGGAGGTGCTCAGTAAGTATTTGTTGGATATCTGCTGGGAAAGTGATTAACACGATAGAATTTTTTTAATCTTAAAAGGAATACTCTTACATGTTGCCTTTTTCAATAGATTTTTTTCCCAGAGATAATCTAACTTCTGATTTGCCCCTTTATATTAACATTATGTTCTGGAGATTATTTTTTTATAATTTTGAAATATTTTATAGCTAGCCAAAGATTTGTTTGCTGTCCTATAACCTAGGTTTGTTACTTGGTATTATTTGATTGCATGTTCAAAAAACCCTTAAATATTCTTATTTAATATACTTTAAGTCAAATGCTCATCACAGTGTTGATCATGTAATTAAAACGGATATAATTTAAAATGCCAGTACGTAGGTCAGGAGGGCAAAAAAAAAAAATTAGAATTTGTTGACTGACCTCCCTAATTCCTCTAATTCTTGAATGATTTGTGGAAGAAAAACAATTGGTGCTCCATTCTCTATTATTATATAATATATAAGCTATGTAACTATTATATAGGTGTGGTCCTGTTTTAAACCTCTGTACATGTTAGTTCTATAAGCAGTAGGCTCTCCAATATTGTTTTTAGGTTAACTCAGATTCCATATTTTGTTACTTACTTTTATAATGACTTATTTGGTGACTCAGTTGAAAAATTTGACATGGAGTGGCAAGTAGGTGGGGTGAAAAGTGACAGACTAATTTTGATTTCATTTAGGCTCCGAATCCTCAAATGGCTGTAGCAACAACGTGAATGCCTGTCAGCAAATTTGCCTGCCTGTACCAGGAAGACTGTTCTCGTGTGCCTGTGCCACCGGATTTAAACTCAGTCCTGATAACCGGACCTGCTCCCCGTATCACTCTTTCATTGTTGTTTCCACGCTGTGGGCAATCAGGGGCTTTAGCTTGGAATTGTCAGATCATTCAGAAGCCATGGTGCCAGTGGCAGGCCAAGGTATGCCAACTCCAGTATAAGTCACATCTGACTCCATCTGGTGCCATGTTGAAGTCCTTGGTACCATAAAGCATTTCTCCACGTCTGGATTCGGCACATAAGGAAGCTTGTTTCTCCTGCTTGATAACCATATTCACATGTCCCCATGACTCATCTCTGTTTTCTTATCTCTAAAAAGTCATGGATCTAAGTTACCATCTTGTAAATAAAGTCACTAAGTTTTTCAACCAACTTTTCATTTTGAAAAATATCAAATGCAGAAAAGTTGAAAAAAAGGTATAGAGAACATCCTCATACCCGCTAGATTCAACCATTCTTAACATTTCACCACATTTGAGCCTTCAATCTCTCTGTGTGTTTATGTGTGTATACATACATATACATATATTTTGAATGAACCTTTCGAAGATATATTGCAGATATCATGACACTTCACCCCTGTCTACTTAGCATGCAGCTTGAAGGGCATTATCATCTAATTCATATTTTTTCCTGTTGGCCTCATAATATTTTTATAGCTGTGGATTTGTTCCAGCCAAGATCTAATCAAGATTCACGCATCGTACTTGGAATGTCTGTTTTGTGTCTTTTGATCTGTAGTAGTTACCCCAGTATTTTGTTATGACAGTGATTTTTTTGAAGAGACAAACCTATTGTCTTTTTAGCATCTCACATTGAGGATGTCTGATTACTTCCTCATAGTGTCGTTTAACTTGTCATTCAATTTATACCCTGATTTCCCATGAAATGAAAGTTAGGTCTAATTGCTTGATTAGATTGGGGTTGAACACACTTGAGAAGAATCCTTCACAGATGAAGCTGTGTCCCTGATACAGAACCTCATTAAAAAGGACATAATGTCAGCTTGTCCCTCTCTTAGTAATGCTTAAGCTTGATCACTTGGTTAAGGTGGTCACCGTGAAGTCTTTGCTTATTTTCCCCCTTTGTAATTTGTATGAAATCTTTGGGGTCACACTTTGGTACCCATGAATATGTTTTTCCCTAAGCACCTTTTATTCGTTGGTTTGAGCCATTGATGATCCTTGTCTGAAATGATTATTTAATTGGGCATTGCAAAATGGTGATTTTTCTTGTTCTATCATTCCTTCTACATTCATTCTTTTAAAAAAATAATTAATTAATTTTTGTCTGCGTTGGGTCTTTGCTGCTGTGCGTGGGCTTTCTCTAGTTGCGGCGAGCAGGGGCTACTCTTTGTTGCGGTGTGTGGGCTTCTCATCGCGGTGGCTTCTCTTGTTCCGGAGCACGGGCTCTAGGCGCTCAGGCTTCAGTAATTGTGGCATGCGGGCTCAGTAGTCGTGGCATGCGGGCTCAATAGTTGTGGCTCACGGGCTCTAGAGCGCAGGCTCAGTAGTCGTGGTGCACAGGCTTAGTTGCTCTGTGGCTTGTGGAATCTTCCCGGACCAGGGATCGAACCCGTGTCTCCAGCATTGGCAGGCGGATTCTTATCCACTGCACCACCAGGGAAGTCCCTACGTTCATTCTTCTATAAAGGAGAGCTCTCCTTTTTACTGTCACATGCACTCAAGTTTTTAATTTTTTTAATTCAGTGTAGAATCGTTTAGCATAATTATTCTTTTGATGCTCCAGGCAATCCATTTTGGCCGGGGAGAGCCTCTCAAAGTGGCTGCCTGTATTTTTTCGACATGATCCCATTAGTGTTTGAGTGCTTCCTTGTTTCTTGGTCTAATAAATATGTTCCAGGCTCACCTTGTACCTTCCCTTCCCAAACCTATAATTAGCCATTTCTCCCAGGAGCCAGTGCTCTTTACTGTGGGAAGTGGTTTTTAGAAACTAAGATCTGGGGGTAAATGTGCTCATTGCAACTGGGAAATAAATAGTTTTATTTCATAATGGGGGCATGGTTGGAGCAGAGGGGGTTGGGAATGAGAGTTTGAGAGGAAGGGCAGACATTTTTAAAACTTCTAGTTCAAGCTAGAGTATTGTTTAATGATCTTTTCTTAAATATTCTAGGGCGAAATGCACTGCACGTGGATGTGGACGTATCTTCTGGCTTTATTTATTGGTGTGATTTTAGCAACTCTGTGCCATCTAATAATGCAATCCGTAGAATCAGACCAGATGGGTCTAGCTTTACAAACATCATTACAGATGGGATAGGAGAAAATGGAGTCCGGGGTATTGCAGTGGATTGGGTAGCAGGTGGGTAAGCTATATAGTGATTTTATTGAAAAGGCTTTTCATGTTTGCATTTCTTATTTATTTATCATCTTAGTGATGCTATAAAGTTTAACATAAGTGCGACAGATCTGTTTTTCTGAATGTTTATTGAGATTACTTAAAATAGATTGAATTGTGTTTTTAGAATAAACGTCACAGACTTGTGTCTGTTAATGATAAGGTGTTTCAGTTGACAGATTCATTAGAGATTATCTCATTTGCTTCTATTATTAACAGGATCAAACTGTAGGCAAAATGGATAGAAATATTTAATTATGTAGGTTTATTTCACACTTAAATGAGCGTCTAATTTCTAAATTAGAAATGTCTAAATTTTCACAGAGAAAGGGATATCAAAATATAATGTAAACCATGAAATATGACATTTACTTTAAAGGTTAGCAATTTTACTTGCCGAATTCTTAATTGCTTCCTCATGTTAATGTATGAAAACCGTTTTGATTATTAGGTACTTTATTGTAGTTAAATTGAAATGCCTGACCCAATATTACATTAACTTAGCTATACTGATTCATGTACTTAATTTTGGATTACCACTGAATTTTAATGATACACTGACAAACAAATGTATTGTACTTCTAGAATATAATCCCGTTATATCAAAATAGGTATCACTGTGTGTTATCAAGCTTGGCAAATAGATATTACTTAGAAATATTAAAATATATTATGAAAATCTAGATACTATAATAATTAATTGCCAATAGTAAACATGGTAATATGGTTAGGTAAAGCTTTAATTTGGTTCTTAAATTCCATTCTTGATTACAAATTTACTACATTATTTCTGAGGATATAGATAAAACACAGCTATGCCCATTCATTTATGTATTGTCTATGATTGCTTTCATGTTACTGTGGCAGAGTAGAGTGTACTGTATACTCTGCAAAGCCTAAAATATTTACTGTTTGGCCCCTTACAGAAAAAGCTTGCCAACCCTTAGTAGCAGTACAACAGACTTCTGACTACATGGAATCAATGCGGGCTCCCTCTCTATTCCTTAAACTATCTTCCTGCCATGCTTTTTATTCTAGCATTTACATTGTTCTTTAATGCCCAAAGGCAAATGGCCTTTTGTTTTGGTGACTTTAGAAGGTCCTTGGGATGAAAACCTCTACACTACTTAGAAAGGCAAGAAAAGATCTCGCGTTAATGCCAAACAGAAAGAGCATTTGATGACATAGGTAACAACCTGAGATATTGCTGGCTCTCACTCTTTGCTCCTTTCATCATGTTGGAGTAGAAGGTATGTCATGATAATGAGTCTTTGAAGATTCAGGTAGAAGAGGAAGGACATTCTGGAAAATACACCTTTCAGTAGAAAGTGGGTTATGATGTTTGCTATGAATTCGGATCTGCTTTAGAAGCTGAAGAGAGTTACATTCTCTTTAAATGTGAAGAAACAATCTATTTAGTTCCTAAGAGTAAATATTTATTTTTCTAAGTCTAAACTGAGATATTAATCTATCATCCTGGAAAAGACAACATATACTGACCCAAACCTCAATCTTACAAACGGTATCTTCTTCTTCCTTCTTGTTTTTCCATTCATCAGCATGCTCTTTCATTTTTCTGCAGGAAATCTTTATTTCACCAATGCTTTTAGGTCTGAAACACTGATAGAAGTTCTAAGGATCAATACCACCCATCGCCGTGTTCTCCTTAAAACCACAGTGGATATGCCCAGGGATATTGTTGTAGACCCCAAGAACAGATACCTCTTCTGGTCTGACTATGGACAAAACCCAAAGATTGAACGTTCTTTTCTTGACTGTACCAATCGAACTGTGCTTGTATCAAACATCGTTGCCACGCCACGGGGCTTGGCATTGGACCTTAGCAATGGCTACGTTTATTGGGTTGATGATGCTTTAGATTTAATTGCAAGGGTCAGCGTTGATGGAGGGGAATCTGAAGTAATTCGTTTTGGCAGTCGTTACCCTGCTCCGTATGCCATCACTATATTAGGAAATTCCATCATATGGGTAGACAGGAATTTAAAAAAAATCTTCCAAGCTAGCAAGGAGCCATATAAAACAGATCCACCAACAGTTATAAGGGACAATATCGACTGGCTAAGAGATGTGACCATCTTTGACCAGAATGCTCAGCCCCGGTCACCAGCAGAGGTCAACAACAACCCTTGCTTGGAGGATAATGGAGGATGCACCCATTTCTGCTTTGCTCTGCCTAAATTGCACACCCCAAAATGTGGCTGTGCCTTTGGGACCCTGCAAGGTGATGGCAAGAGCTGTGCCATTTCATCAGAAAATTTCCTCATCTTTGCCTTGGATGATTCCTTGAGGAGCTTACACTTTGACCCTGAGGACTATAGTCAACCTTTCACAGCAATAAGCGTGGAAAGAATTGCCGTGGCCCTAGACTATGACAGCATAGATAACAGAATCTACTTCACACAAATTTTACAATCTGGAAAAGGCCAGATTTCCTATGTCAACCTGAATTCAAGGAGCAGTTCTCCCACCGTTGTTGTTTCGGGTAAGTGCACACTAAGTGTAGCTTATCTTGGAAGGAGACACAATGGGGTCAACACACATGGATAACCCAGGGGTTCTAAAATGCATATTGAGACTCTAACTTCTTTTTGTGTTTTTGTTGGTGTATGTCCAGGCATAGGGAATCCTGAGGGCATTGCCTTTGACTGGATCAATAGAAGAATTTATTACAGTGACTACACCAACCAGACAATTAAGTCCATTGCCACGGATGGGTCTAAGCACACTGTGATAGCCCGAGTTACAAAGCCAAGAGCAATTGTGTTAGATCCTTGCCAAGGGTATGCCATGGTCTGCTTATTTCTGGAGGGAGTGGGGTCTGAAATTATTTTATGCTCATAGAGAGTCAGTGTTTTGTGGGCTTGTAGCACTGTAGCTACAGATTCAAGGGTGAAAGAGCATGAGTGACTCTACCTGGGAAGGAACTCCCGTTGATGCTAGGAAAATTGGCAGCATACTAGCAAATTAATGCTCTGACTCAGTAAATCCACATTGGGCAAGTTGTATGGATGGGAATGGAGTAGGGTTTCATTTTGCCATATTGGTGTCAATTTACAGTTAAAGAATGCTGCCATCTTTCTTAAGTAAAAAGAGTGAGGTTCTTTGTGATGAATTATGACTCCTTTTGGATCACTAGGTACATGTATTGGACCGACTGGAGTACTAATGCCCAAATTGAGAGAGCCACACTGGGAGGAAACTTCCGGGAATCCATCGTGAACAGTGACCTGGTCTGGCCCAACGGGCTCACTCTGGACTATGAAGAAGGCTTTCTCTACTGGGCAGATGCTAATCTGTATGTGTCTTTGGTTATTCCTGCGGGTGTTGATGAGAAGATTTCTTCCTCCCTCTTCAGAAAAAGAGGGATATGCATAATGTGATGAAATATTGGTGAATACACCTGTGAAAATTGATGTATATCATGAGATTGAATAATTGTGAACTGAAGGCATCTAAAGATGCATTACTAGACAAGTTAATTTCAACTATAATTACAAATGTAGTCATTCAATTTATAATTTACGGGCCCCATGTAAGTACCATAAAATATGAATGGCTTTTCAATGCACACTGATAGTAAGTTTTCTCTGGGCTTTAGCATTCAGTATCTTGTAAAAACATTTTCCTTCAGTCTTTGTCTTTTTGTTGTCTTCTCAAAAAAGTTCTTTCTTCTGTGCCAGCTTCTTCTCAATTTCATAGTGTTTTGCTTATAAACTTCTGTCAGCTCTAATTTTATATGTAACTCTCCAAGTACTCCTGAAATTACTCACATTCCAATCATCCGAATGATTGAAGAGATGAGATGATTTTGTTTATTATGGCTGGTGTC
This sequence comes from Grampus griseus, assembly GCF_964374135.1. NCBI lineage: Eukaryota > Metazoa > Chordata > Mammalia > Artiodactyla > Delphinidae > Grampus > Grampus griseus. Next base: position 62,633,829 of record NC_139001.1, read on the forward strand.
TACATGGTGGGAATCTTAACTTTTCTTGCTTATTTTCTTATGATTTTGGTCTTGTGCCACTGAGCACCTAACAACTTCATCTTTATTTTCTTGCTTGAAAACAAAGCAGTGATGTTTTGTGTCTAAATTTGGATCATTCTAGGTAAATATCTCAAAGTAAATGACAAATGGAAAAAATCATTAAGGGAGTGGGAAGGGAAAAGTAATTCACATTTTTTAAAAAAATATTTATTTATTTGGCTGCATCGGGTCTTAGTTGCAGCATGCGGGAATCTTTAGTTGCAGCATGTGGGATCTAGTTCTCTGACCAGGGATTGAACCCGGGTCCCCCGCATTAGGAGTGCGGAGCCTTAGCCACTGGACCACTAGGGAAGTCCCATGTAATTCACATTTTATTGAGTGACTACTTTGTACTAAACACCAAGTACCATGCAATTACATGTATTATTTCATAATGCTCTCCCGTTTTCAAATGTTAGTCTGGTTCCCTTTGTAGGATTACTTGTGGGTTATATTAATATGTGGAAATCAATGATTTATATAGGCCATTGTTTGATAAGCAGATGAAGTTCTCCTGTTACCAGAAGAAACATTTCTTGCTGCCATATGCTGCACTTGAAAGTTGGGGGCTTGTGTAAAGCCATGGTTGGGCTCAGGCATTGGGTACCAGTTGAGAAACTTATTCTTTCTGGATTCCAGCTTTTTTTTTTTTTTTCCCCATCTTCGTTTTAGGCAGAAGATTGAGCGCATCACTCTACAGGGCCTGGAGCGGGAGGTCATTGTCAGCAGAGCCAATAATCCTTTTGGTTTGGCTGTCTATGGCCAGTATGTTTACTGGACTGACTGGTTCAATAAAAAAATTTACCGAGCAAACAAATATGATGGGTCAAGTCAGACTGCAATGACCACGACTCTTCCCTTCCTGCCTAAGGGTATTCGTGCTGTCGTGAAGGACCAACAGCAGTGTCACAATCCTTGCGATCAGTTTAATGGGGGCTGCAGCCATATTTGTGCACCAGGTAAGGCACTGGCCATGAAGATAGACTCATGGAGAGTAATAATAATGATGACCACTAGTAAGGAAGGCTGAGGGAATATTCAGCTCTAATAGGAGAAAAAATTCTCTTTGTTTTCAGAGTAACTTTTAAAATAGATTTCAGGGTTTGTATGTTGAGAAGAAGACTTTGAAAGGTTTCTTTTGTATTCCATATGGAGCCTTCTTACAAAGACGTTTTTAATTCAAGCTTGATGGAGGTAGAAAGAAACGTGCAGGTTAGGCTGCTGCATCTCATGTCTTGAATAGAAATTTCATCAATGAGCTAACGTTCCTTATAAAAGGATTTAATTCTTTCACTTAGGAGGTACAGTTTATAGTGGATATTTTAGAGCGTGGTGTGTGCTTCAGAAGTGTGTTTTATAGAGAACAACAAATTCATAGGAAGACGTGCCTTTTGAGACTGTTGCTTTGCAGATTTTGCTGAGAAGGTAGAATCATTGCTAACGTTTCAGTGAAGACAAGAGATAGTGGTTTAAAGATTAAGGTGAAGTAGCCACATTTATTAGAAATTGGTGGTGGTTCTTACTGATGTAAAAATGACTCAGAGTAGAGTTTCCATGGCTTGTCTTATAGCGTGTTTAATATAGAAGCTGTGGCCAATGCTCTTCTGGAGGAGAAAATATGAATGTTTGCTACACAAATCTTTAGCTTTTCCTGGGCCTACCTTTCTTCAGGTCCAAATGGCCCTGAGTGCCAGTGTCCACACGAGGGCCACTGGTACCTGGCCAACAACAATAAGTACTGCATCCGGGATAATGGTACAAGGTGCCATAGTTCCAAGTTCACCTGCCTCAATGGGAACTGCATCCCAGAGCAGTGGAAATGTAACGACATCGATGACTGTGGTGACAGCAGTGATGAGCTGGAAACTCTCTGTGGTGAGTTGGACTCTTGGAACTTTTGTTAAGAACTCACAATGTGCCAAGTGTTTGGTCCTTTTAGAAGTGAAAAACATTTACTCTGAGAATCTAGACTTGCACTTTGCTTAAATCGCACATAAGCTGATATATGTGCTGTGAAGTAGTGTATGATGCTTTATTAGGAAGCACCTCTATAGTGGTTAAGAGCAAAGGTGCTGGATGCCATTTACAGTCTGTTGAGCCCTGGGAAAGTTACTTAACCTCTCTGAGCCTCGATCACATTAAAGCATTGTGTCTGAAAACTTAACGTGATTAAGTTTAATGTGATTGAGATAAACTTATACATTGAGATGGCAGAGAAATGGAGTGACTTTGCCATTTGCTTAAAATACTTCATTTGCTAAAAGAAGCATACAAAATATTTGCCTAATCTAACTAATTTAAAGTGTTATCTCACTTTGCATGCAGTGCGTTTTGCCTTGGAAGGTAAACCCAAAGTGTCTTATTTTATTTGCTTGTATCTTTTTTAGAAAATGGGATGATGCTTTAATCCAGAAGCTTCTTCAATGTTTTTTTTCCCCTCCTCTTAGCCTATCACACCTGCCCTTTGACGAGCTTCACCTGTGCCAACGGGCGATGTGTCCAATATCGTTATCGTTGTGATCACTACAATGACTGTGGTGACAACAGTGATGAGGCAGGGTGCCTGTTCAGGGCTTGTAACGAAACCACGGAATTTACTTGCAGTAATGGAAAGTGCATCCCGCTTCACTTAGTCTGCGATGGAATGGACCACTGCCATGATCACAATGCCTCAGATGAGAAAAATTGCTGTAAGTTCATCTTCAGTACTTGTGCTTTGGAGTCTTGAAGTCTTAGCGCTTGGGAGATGAAATTTTTATATAAAGACAATGCATTTTCTGAGAAAAAACCCCATCGTATTCATCTAAAACATACATTTCATTTTAATACAGTCTACTAAGCAATTTTTTAAAACTATTCTACCTAGTATTTGAATTATTCACCTAAATTTATGGATCTGTACAACCATCGACTATTTAACGTTCAGTATTTTCTCCTTGGTTTATACATCTGACGGTTTGAAAGCTTTACCAGTGGTTACTGACAAAAATGATTGATTAATGTGTTGTGTTTAATGTTTGTTGTGCAAAAAGGTATGTAGTACAGTGTTGACTGAAATGATTTGTCTCTTTAGTTTTTCTGATAAATTGCTTTTTAGTGAATTGGTTTTCCACAATTTCTGGGATTTGCACTTTAGAATCTTGAGAAAACAAAAGGGCGGAGCGTGAGCACAAATGTATTTTTAGTTTGGGTATATCTACATGTTCCATTGCTTTTGTAGGCACTTAAACACAATATTTATTCGGGTGTGCCTTTTTTTTTTTTTATCAACAAGTGGCCAATCTGTTTCATCTATCTCCCCAAACTATTTTTTTTTTTTTTTTTTGGCAGTACTTGGGCCTCTCACTGCCGTGGCCTCTCCCGTTGTGGAGCATAGGCTCCGGACACGCAGGCTCAGCGGCCATGGCTCACGCGCCCAGCCGCTCCGCGGCATGTGGGATCCTCCTGGACCGGGGGCACGAACCCGTGTCCCCTGCATCGGCAGGCGGTCTCTCAACCACTGCGCCACCAGGGAAGCCCCCAAACTTTATTTTGAGTATTTTAATGCAACTCCCAGACATACATATCACTGATAAAGACCTTCTGAAAAACAACTACTATGCCAGTATTATGCCCAACAAAATCAACAATACTTATTTAATCCTCTAGTACTCAGTCCATATTCAAATTTTATCACTTGTCCCCCAAATGTCAACAGTTGCTCTGTTCAAATTATGATTCAGGCAAGGTCTACACATTGATTTAGGCTGGAATTGAGGCCTAGTGATTTGATTACATGAGACTCAATTCTTTGGGCAAGAACACTTCATAGGTGGAGCTATTTCTTGTCGTATCACATAAGGAAGCACATGATGCTTGATTGTTCCGCTTTAAGTGAGGATGAAATTAATTAGTGAATTTAGAAGTCAGCCTGAATCTTCCCTTAGGAAGTTCCCATCAACCTTTCACCCAGTGGTTTTAGCATCCATGGATGGTTGTTCCATAAATTCATTATTACTTTAAGGGTTACAAAATAGGCATTTTAAAATTTTGTCGTTCCTTGCACATTTATTAGCTGACGTTCCATAAAGAAGAAATTTCCCTTATTAACTATTTTGTTATCCTGAAATAAAATTCTGCAGGGTAAATGTCTGATTCCTTTCCTTTGTCATTTTTGAGAGTAATGAGTTGGTGACCAATGAGCACTAAGTTTTTGCTTTGTTTTGTTTTTACTATTGTGTTAAACTCATGGATTTTTACGTTTTTGAGTTTAAATGCAGTGAAGTAAGTTACTGGTTTCGGTGCTTAATTGTTCTATCTTCGGCCAGCAGGAACCCTGGTAAAGTTGGGTTCTCTGTTATTTTGACTTGACCCCATTCAGTCTTCCATAGCTCAGACTTGTACATTTCCTGTCTCAGACCTGGAATTGGCCTCATTCCTTTTGTGGTATTTAAAAATTACCACAGTGTTGCATTACCCATTCCTATTTGGCTTTTATTGCTTCTAGGCCTTTTTATTGGACAGAGCTAGGAAATACAATTCTTAAGGGGAAAAAAAATTATATTGGTATTTTCCATTTTAATTTGGGATAACAGGTTTTTTACCTTTTGGATTTTATAATCATGTCTGTTTTACTTAAAAATCTTGGTTTGTAATAAGTGACATTAACATAGTCACTTATTTGCTTTATTCTATAATAATTTCAACATGCCTATAAGAATTTCAACGTAACCACACAAATATAATTAAAGATTTTAGGTCCTTCTTGTTCTTAGATTATTTCCCACTAGGAATATGCAGTCATTTGTTACTGTTTCCAAATTTTAGGAATTGCTTTTCTTTATCTATTTTTATTTCATTATGTTTATTTATACAAAATAATGTGCATGGTTTCATAGTCAAAATTATATGACAAGGTGCATTCACAGAAGTCCTTCTTCCTTGTCCTCTCCACCCTGCTCCCTCCATACTATTCTCAATCTGTTCATAGGGGTTACAATTTTCATTAGTTTTATCTTTTCATCGTTGTTGTTTTTAGTGTAAGCATTTCTTTCTTGTTAGACATACACACTGCCATCATTTTTCTTACACAAAAGATAGCCTAGTGTTCTGCTTTTTTTTTTTTTTTTTTTTTTTTCGGTACGCGGGCCTCTCACTGTTATGGCCTCTCCCGCTGTGGAGCACAGGCTCCGGACGTGCAGGCTCAGCGGCCATGGCTCACGGGCCCAGCCGCTCCACGGCATGTGGGATCTTCCCGGACCGGGGCATGAACCCGTGTCCCCTGCATTGGCAGGCGGACTCTCAATCACTGCGCCACCAGGGAAGCCCTCTGCTTTCTTACTGTTGATATATCCTGGAGATCATACCATCATTCCTTATCAATATACAGAGATCTTCATTCCTTTTTACAGCTACATATTACTCCATTGTGTGGATATGCCATCATTTATTTAACCAAGAGTGGGGATTCATGCTGATGCTATTAAATAATGAAAACAGACAATTAAAACTATAAAGCAGCCTCCCCTCACCTCCATGGCCTCCGGTATCAGCTGGAAATATCTCTTTTTACTGTAGAATGTATGGCATCCCATAAGTGTCATGGATCATGCCTCTGTGATAGCTTTGAACATCCTTCCCTTCTGGTGGTTTGATTCTGCAATAGATCTGTTAGCGTGGACGTGTATGATGTGTATGTGGTGGGTAAGTTCCAAATGTTTATCTGGTTGTCTTTTTCAAGCTGATCGCACGTGCCAGCCTGGATACGTAAAATGTATGAATTCAACTGTTTGTATTCCTCATCTTTTCTTGTGTGATGGAGACAACGACTGTGGAGATATGAGTGATGAAAACCCCATTTTCTGTGGTAAGATAAAACTGCGTTTCCTTCTGTGGTTCCAGGGATGCATGTCTTGAGCTAATGCAAAGATACATCGCCTGGGTGTTTGGGCTAATTTCAATTTGTCATCTCAAATTGACCTTGTAAGTAGATTCAGTAGGCAGTTACTTTAGGATGTAATTGTAGGGGCATAAGAAGCCCCTTCTCTCTGTTCCCTGGCTGGATGCCTGACTCCAAATATTTCTTCCAGAGACCAGCTCTAATGCCTATCTTTCTACAATTAAAGACCTTTTGTCTTCAGGAACTCCAGGCAGAATTTGCACATTGAGCCCTTGTATTTGCTCTCAATACATTTGTAGTAGCCATTAGTAACTGAAAGGATTTTTCTCTCTTTTTCATATGTTTGACTTTCAGAAACCTTAATTTCATATTTAGCCATTTGGTTTAATCAAATAATTTCCTGTATCTATTAAACTAAAAGGCCTTTCTTAAGCACGATGATTTTGAGACTATTGGTGTAAATAGATGCATCCTTTAAGAACTTAGTGATTGTCACCAGGCCAGGTTACAGTCCAAGAGCAGGAGTCAGTTGTAAAAACAGCAGCAAGAGGTAGCAGAAAATCTAGAAAACACATTAGACCAGAACTACCTCAGGTTATGTGAGAAAAGAATCAATGTTCACGTGTAGGCAGAGTCATTTACTCAAATGAATTATAAGGATGATTAAGAGCAGAACTTTGATAACTCTCTAGAATCATGGTCTAAGATGGCTAAAAGATTGTGTGTAGGGTGAACTCAGATTTGGTTATATTGTTGTTTTTGCTTTTCAGTAGCATTTATTTTATTTTATGTTATGGCAGAAAACGTAGAACCAAGTTTTCTTTTATCTATAATTTGTGATTTCATGTGTCAAAAAAATAGTCTTTTGGTATTTCTAGCAAATGCAATCCATTTTTGAACTTCTGGAATTTCGAAAAAAATTCTGGGAAACTGGAGTGGTATTGCTCTCCCATACTCTTCCCTCCCAATGGAAAACTTACACAAAAACTCATTTCCCAGGCCTCAGCCTTCCTTTCTTGGCAACTCGTATCCAGATCAGAGATACAGGCAGATTATTAGGAACAAGCTTGTGTGTTGCTCATAGGTTTTATCTTCTTTGCCTCCTGCAGTCTCTAAGTCGTGTAAGAGCGATGAGTTCCACTGCACATCTGGATCCTGTATTCCTAGCTTTTGGTTTTGTGATCACGAAAGAGATTGTTCTGACGGCTCTGATGAACCTGACACTTGTGGTAAGAGAGTAAACAAGCATGAAAAGCATTGTAATGCGGCTGGAGACCCTCTTCCGACTACTTCAAATATAGACTACGATTCTGGCTGCGGGATGTTTGCACTCCTTACTGAAACCACTCAGCAGACATTCATTAAAAACCTATTCATGCAGGGCACTGGGTGGGTTGCTGATCAGGATATGGAGGCTGCTGATCGATGCAGATGAAAAGAGATTATGTTGGTGATGCACCTGGTACCTGCCTGGCTTGTAGAACTCAATTAATTGTAATTGACTCTGAGTTGGAATTTCTGAACTTGGCTGAGTTCTGACCCATAAGACTGTGGGAGGATCCAAGAGTGATTGAAATCATCATATATAGGTGGAGGGGGCATATGAGGGGCACATATTTCTTTCTGTTCTGTGTGCCAGCTGAGGAGGTAGGGTCCATGGCCATCTGAGCTTCCTGAGATGTTCCAAGGACCTTCTAGTCATATTCTTAGAGGCAGTTGTGTGTTGCTTGTGTTTGAAGGCTGCTATTTACCTTTGCAAGTCCTAATCTATATCCACGCACAATTTTTTTTTACATAATTAAAAAAATATAAAGGTAAAATCGAATACATTGCTTTTTTGTCTGTCAATATTGCTGTATAGGGGTCAGCAAACTATGGCCATGGGCCAGCTGCTTGTCTTTATAAATAAAGTTTCATTAGAATGCAGCCACATCCTGGCTATGGCTGCCTTTTTGCTACAATGGCAGTGTCAAGTAGGCGCGACAGAGAACATATGGCCTGTGAGCCTAAAATATATACTGTCTGGTTAAGAGAGAGTTTGCTGACCCCTGTTACAAAGTCTTCATACTCCTGTTTAATGGCTGTGTGATATTCCATTGAGTGGTTATATGATCATTGAATTAACTGCCTCTATTTTAAGCATTTAGATTGCTTTATTTTTTTCCTGTATTATAAATATCACTGCAGTAAGTACCATCACATATAAAGCTTTTTTTTGGAGTGATATTTTCTTTTTTCTTTTTATAAATTTATTTATTTATTTTGGCTGCATTGGGTCTTCGTTGCTGCGCGCAGGCTTTCTCTAGTTGCGGTGCATGGGCTTCTCACAGTGGTGGCTTCTCTTGTTGCAGAGCACGGGCTCTAGGGCGCGCGGGCTTCAGTAGTTGTGGCACACAGTCTCAGTAGTTGTGGCGCACGGGCTTAGTTGCTCCATGGCAATGTGGGATCTTCCCGGACCAGGGCTCGAACCTGTGTCCCCTGCATTGGCAGGCGGATTCCCAACGACTGCGACACCAGGGAAGTCCCTGGAGGGGTATTTTCTTAAGACCATTAGCCTAGTTTTGCAGCTGAATTCAGACTATTTTCTATTCCTATCTTCCCTCAGGTTCAAATTCTGTGGCTAATAGAAAATGGTATTAGAAGCTCTTTGCCAATTTCTTTTTCCCCAACACTAAGAGTTTTGAGAAAACAAAGGGCACATAGAGTTTTGAGAATCTGTAAAGGAAATAATTAGTAACTGTTAGGTGGGTAGAATAGTCTTAGAGATTGGTTTAAATATATGAACTATTGGTTCAAATATATGAAGAATAAATATAGTTTCCAGACTTTTCCATGGGAACCAAAGTCATAGTAATAGCAATTAGTACCAACTGTCTGACATATTTAAATAGAAGTAAACACGCAATCTAATATGAATGCATTCTCATAATATGCAGAGATATTTTTTTCTAGTTTTATTGAGATATAATTGACATACAGCACTGTGTAAGTTTAAGGTATAGAGCATGATTTACACACATCATGAAATGATTACCACAATGAGTTTGGTGCACATCCAATACACAGATATTATTTTAAAGAGATAATAAGATGTATATAAAAGAGTAAAATCCCCATTCCTTCACCCTCCTAAGGTCCCCTCCCTCCCTAGACATAATCACTATTAAGTGTGAATTCTTCTTATCTTTATCTATATATCCTGACATGTAGTTTTTAAAACACAAATAGGATCTTACTACCTATATTTTTTCTGCAATCTCCCCCCCCACTTTTTTTTTTTAGCCTAACAGTAGCTTGTCACTTAGAAAGTGCAGCTCTATCTGATTCCTTTGTACTGCTGAATATTGCTGTAAAGTATGGGTGTTCCATGTGTTTTTATCCCTTTCCCAGCTGATGGATATTTAGGTTGTTTCCATTTTTTCACTATAAGACATAATGCTAGCATGAACATCCTGCATATGTGGGAAGATTCTTACAGGCTAGATCTCTAGGACTAGCATTCCTGTGTCAAAGGGGATATGTTTCTTTCAAAGACTGTATTGATATGTACTCTTTTCTTACCAGCTTATGAAAGGTCATGTTTCTCCTTACTGTTATTATTGTGCTGTATTTTTAGTGGTTAAAATTAAATTTTCTTTAGCCCTAGGCTAATTTTGAGGGGTCTCTGGGTTTATTGGCATATGACAACTTGATTCGTTGACATGTGGGATATGATTAAAGAACTCTAATTGGTGTTCTAGAAAGCCCATGCTGTAGTAGGCTTCTCTCAAGATTCCTGGACTGCAAACCACACTTCTCACCAAGACTGCTTTTTATATTTTTTCAGAGTTTTCTGAGCCAACATGCTTCAGTGATGAATTCAGGTGTGACAATAACAGGTGCATCCAAGTAGAGTGGGTCTGTGATGGTGATAATGACTGTGGGGACATGAGTGATGAGGATGAAAGACACCACTGTGGTAAGTGCAAACAATCAATTCCTCTGCATTGTCACATTCTAGGGAAACTCAGTAGATTTATTTTTCTGTCTTTGGAATATGTGGTTGTCAGAGAGGTTCCTCTTTGTTGAATGCACACAGATAGAATGTTACCTTTATTTTTACGCCCAAGAATGTTTGATATCATTCACTTAAATGCTTTAAAATGACGAAAAATGATTTTAATGTTTACTTTTTTTCTGTTGCATTTAGGTAATGGAAATAATGTCCTACATTTCTAGAGCATATAAAGAGAACTCAGTTGGCCACTCTTAATAGCAGTTTTAATAGTGTTGCAATTAACTGTGCCTCCAGTTTTATCCATTACCCTAGAGCTGTTAGGGGGTGGGGGGGTCATTCCTTTTAAATGAATTATGGAACAAACTATGGAACACCATCTCCCATTACCAACAGAGCATAGAACTCTTAGCTAAGGTGTCTTGGAAGAGTGTCTTTCCATGGTAGAATAATAAAAACAATGACTCCATGATGTCTGCATTTGATTGTTACCTCATATGTCCATGACTTTGGTGTTGGTCCATGGTTCTACATATATTCTATGAAATGGGTGGTTGGCAGCTGCACAAACATGGACTGTAGATATACTTTTCTCCCATATCTCCTCACCAAGACTCCCTTCCTCTTGTCTCCTCTTTACCCTCAGTGAGATTGGATAAAATACCTGTATTTTATTCTGCAGGCTTTCATGATTACATGTTAGCATCTTAGCTCTTTCCTAACAGTGTCTTGGTTTCTGACAACTCTTATTGACATACACAGCTCCTATACACCTAGGAAAGAAGCCCTAGCTTTTTGGAAAATTTTATGACTTTGAGCTATCTAGTCAACCATTGCGAGCTTCAGTTTTCTCATCTGTAGAACTGGCATAAAAATGCCTATCTCACATTGTGTTTGAGTGATTATACTTTGTAAACTAAAAAATGTTACCAAATGTAAGGGATTTTTGGTATCCAATTAATAAAATGTGAGTAGTTTTTTTTGTTTGTTTGTTTTGTGTGCGTGTGTGTTTTTTTTTTTTTTGCGGTACGTGGGCCTCTCACTGTTGTGGCCTCTCCCGTTGCGGAGCACAGGCTCCGGACGCGCAGGCTCAGCGGCCATGGCTCACGGGCCCAGCCGCTCCACGGCATGTGGGATCTTCCCGGACCGGGGCATGAACCCATGTCCCCTGCATCGGCAGGCGGACTCTCAACCACTGCACCACCAGGGAAGCCCTACCTTTACTTTTTACTTCTGAAAAAAAATCAAAGATCCAAAGCAATTAAAATGAAAATTTGGGAGCGTAGTTTGTCTACCTATTTTCCCTTCATTTCCTTTCATCCCTCAGACTATTATGTAATGTCAAGCAAGATAAATAATGCTTCAGAATGAATTTGACTTCTAGAATGAGCTCTCATGTGATTTCTGATTCTCATGTGCTTTGGTTTCAGAGAGTCACAGCTGCTCAAGTTCTGAGTTTCTCTGTGTAAGTAGCGTGTCTCCATCCAGGAGGTGCATCCCTCAATCTTGGGTTTGCGATGGCGATGCGGATTGCTCTGATGCCTATGATGAGCACCAGAACTGCACCAGGAGATCCTGCTCTGAAACGGAGTTCACCTGTAGTAATGGACTGTGTATCCCCGACTGGTTCAGGTGAATTGGGGATTAAACAATCTACCAACAAACCTAAACTTCCATGAGGCAGGACTGGGGCCTGGAGCCCATGGTACTGTTAGTGGTCTATGAAAATGTTTGGATTTCTTTTAAAATCAAAAGAAAAAAAAAAGAAAGTTTAGGTCAAAGAAAGTATTATAATACCAAATAATATTAATATATCTGGCTTTATACCAATGTGGTCCTTAATTATAAATGTTTTTTATGGTGATAAAAGTCACATAATATAAAACATACTATTTTAACCACATTTAAGTGTACAGTTCAGTGGCACTAAGTATATTCACATTGCTGTGCAACTCTTACCATCATCCGTCTCTGGAATTTTTCACCTTCCTAAACCGAAAATCTGTCCTCTTTAAACACTAACTCCCCATTCGCCCTCCCCACTCGCCTTAACCCCCGGCCCCTGGCATCTACCAATGTACTTTCTGACTCTATGAATTTGACTATTCTAGGGAAATAAATAAATATTTTTATGGAGGAAGGGGCCCATGAAGGCAAAAGTGCCTAGGGTCCATGAAGGTCATAACGTGACCTTGCACGGAGGGTCAGAGAGATGAATGAAGTGGGCTTGCTAGAAGAAAGTTCTTTCTTGAGGTAGCTGAGGCTCTTGGTTTTCCACTTGGAGTAGAGGCATGGGTACAAGAAATACTTCATTCTCTTCTCTCTGCTGTAAGAAGAATAACGGTGTGAGCATGATGATAAATGGGTCTGGGCGCTGCGGCTCAGGGTCAACCAGGCAACAGTGAGGGGCAGGTGAGGTGGACCTTGGGCAAGTGTTCCAGCTAAGAGACGCAGACACTAGTCAGTGTCATTTGTGTGGAGGGAAATTGCGAATCTGGATTTTCACCTGAAATATTCTGATTTTAAATGCTGGAAACATATTAAAAAAACCCTCTCAAGAGTGGTACTGGGTTTCATGACACAGGTGTGACCGGCGCAACGACTGTGGTGACTACAGTGATGAGAGGGACTGCGTGTACCCTGCCTGCGACAAGGTCCATTTTACCTGTCAGAATGGGCTCTGCATTTATAAGGCCTTCGTCTGTGATGGGGAAAATGACTGTGGAGATGACTCAGATGAGCTGGAACACCTGTGTCACACCCCGGAGACCACGTGTCCCCCTCATCAGTTCAGGTGTGACAATGGGAACTGCATCGAGATGGTGAAAGTCTGCAACCACCTAGATGACTGTTTAGACAACAGTGATGAGAAAGGATGTGGTGAGTATAACAGAAGATCGGGGAAAAGGAAACCAGGGGGACAATGTGGATTTTCAACCCTTCATGACTTAGCAGGACTTGTCAGTTGGTTCTCTAAGTAGAATATTGCCAGAAAATTACCATTGCTTGTCTAGCAGAAAGCAAGGATTTCTTGGTATCTAAGGTCAGTCACAAACATTTTGTGGACTAATTCATGAGTTAGGCAGTCATTACAGAGAACAGGAGATGAACAAATTCAGGCCAACGGTATCTAACAGCAGAGAGTGTTGATTCTCTTTGGCCTCTTGCGATGACTTGTTTCCTTCACTGCCTCTCTGCTAGGATTCCTTAGCCTGTTTTGTTTTTTTTTAAATAAATTTATTTATTTTTATTTTTGGCTGTATTGGGTCTTTGTTGCTGCACACAGGCTTTCTCTAATTGCGGGGAGCGGGGGCTATTCTTCGTTGCGGTGCGCGGGCTTCTCATTGCGGTGGCTTCTCTTGTTGTGCAGCACGGGCTCTGGGCGCGCGGGCTTCAGTGGTTGTGGCTTGCGGGCTCAGTAGTTGTGGCTCGTGGGCTTAGTTGCTCTGCGGCATGTGGGATCTTCCCGGACCAGGGCTCGAACCCGTGTCTCCTGCATTGGCAGGCGGATTCTTAATCACTGCGCCACCAGAGAAGTCCCCTTAGCCTGTTCTTAATTTTCATCCTCAGGTGACTAAAGGGGAGAGTTTAATTGGCAGCCCCTCCCCCCCGCCCCCCACCAAACTCCCACAAGTAAACCCGTCTAGAATTTATAAAGTACAGAATCTTAAGGAAGTGTTCTCCCGCGCTGTGTAGTTAGTTTTTGAATGAGGATGGCCATGTGTCAAAGGACCAGCCAGAGGTACCCTCCTGGGGTGCTGGGTGGCTCATCCCATTTGTGAGACTCAGTCAAGTGAGCACTTCTCTTCCCACCTCCATGTTCAGGGATGTCACACTGCGAGCCTGAAATTGGCCATGGTGTGAGTCGTGGCACCACTGAAATGGAAGAGGCTACAAATTAGAGCTCCCCCCTCCCCCCATCCCACCCCACACCCCAGACCTGTTTTACCAGCACACCACTGTGTGGGCTCTTCTGCTCTTCTTTCTTCTCTCTCCTGCTATTTCACTTCTAAATTTATCGATTAAAAGAAGATTGGCAGGTATAGGATTAGAAGTCAAACTTGTTGGTTGTATTAGTTGTTAAAACCACTGGTGAAGGATCAAGTTGGGAGGAAGTTGAGTAAGAGTGACTTTTGAATAATGTAGGGCCTTTAGAAATCCCTTCTTATCTGTCTTCTTTTAGCATGATTCATTAAGAATTGGGTCTGTCCAAACGAAGCAAAACAAAATGAAACAAAAAGGATTGGGTCTGTCCAGTGGGAAGGTTGACTTTGGACCACTATGGTGGATCCGTTGCTGTCAACTTAGGTTCTCTGATAACTGTCTTTTACCTACAGGTGTTAATGAATGCAATGACCCTTCACTCAGTGGCTGCGACCACAATTGCACAGACACTTTAACCAGTTTCTATTGTTCTTGTAACCCTGGTTACAAGCTGTTGTCTGACAAGCGGACTTGTGTTGATATTGATGAATGCAAGGAGACGCCCTTTGTCTGTAGCCAGAAGTGTGAGAACGTACTGGGCTCTTACATCTGCAAGTGTGCCCCAGGCTACATCCGTGAGCCAGATGGAAAGACCTGCCGGCAGAACAGCAACATCGAGCCCGATCTCATTTTTAGCAACCGTTACTATTTGAGAAATCTAACTATCGATGGCCATTTATACTCCCTCATCTTGCAAGGACTGGGTAATGCTGTGGCAGTGGATTTTGACCGAGTAGAAAAGAGATTGTACTGGCTTGATATAGAGAATAAAGTCATTGAGAGAATGTTTCTGAACAAGACAAACAGGGAGACAGTCATAAAGTACAATCTACCGGGTACAGAAAGTCTGGCTGTCGACTGGGTTACCAGGTAAGTAAAAGCTGAGGAGCTTTTTAAGAGTTAAAAGGCGTTTTGCTTTTAAAAAAGTATTCAAACCGTGTTTCCATCCTAACAGAGAGCTGATCTTTTCCAACTTGGGTTAATGGGTGGATACATTTTAATGCTTCTGCATGTTTTTGTTTTTTTCTGCTATGTACCTAATAATCAAATGGGATACCACAGAACCTAAAATCTAGTGATTTTAAGAATTTATGATATCAATTTCATGGGAAGGGGCATCACAAAGGAGGAAAGAGCTCTGTTATTACTGGCCATTCAGTGAACTGGAGGTGTTGTGAAGGGATGATGCATGCATTTGTTGGTGCATTCAGTCATCGAAAGCTGTTGCCTAAGTGCCTCCTGCATGCAGTGCTATGCTAGGAACTGGGGTCTAGAGGTCAACAAGACAGACACAGCCCCTGCTTTCCTGGCGTTCACAGGCTGCTTGCAATGCTATTTATTCACAGCCTGGGCTGGTTGTAAAATGGAGAATGGCCGACTTGAAACTCTGAGCATCTTTAAGGGAGATGGTGATACTTTAATTCAAGTCCACCAGCTCAACCACACTTCTTCACATCTCTATTGCATATCGAATCTATCAGATATTTGACTTTGTGGTTGACATGAAGCTGGAGGCACTTAGCTTGCAAATATTATTGCTTCAGTCACCTCAGACCTACAGAGGACTCTTCCACGTCTTCTCTGTTTGACCATCTTAAGGGTAAAGGTCCTAAGATGGGGGATGGAGAATTGGCCCCCTAGTTCTACCTGAATAGTAACTGGCCTGCCATAGGTGCTCAAGGACTGCCTACAGAAAAATGAATAAAATCTTGATCATGTGAATACAAGTATTTTATATATAGTGGCTCTTTTGTGTGTCAAAAAGCATAGTGATTAATGATTTGCAGGAACAGAACTAATTGTGGTACTGCTCCTATCTTATCCTTTGCTGCAATGCAAGAAAAGGTAATATTTTAGCCTTGATATTGTCATTCAGCCCTCTCTCCCCAAAACTGGTAGGATGAGATTTTCCCCTGGATTTCAGCTACTTTCCTGTCATTCTAGGCATGTTCTTGACCAGGGGAAAGAATTAGGTACATATGTGGTACTGAGAAAGATGGAGCAAAAACGTCTAGGGTGAGGGTAGGATAAAATATCTCATGACCGAAGCATTTTCTCAAATGTTCAAGAAGGAGTACAGCCAGGCTAAACATTCCTTAAAACACAAGGCAGGATAGAACCCAGTCACATTTAAGTTTGTAGGGGACAGTTCTAAGATACTAATTACATTGAAATTTGAAACCATTTCCCCAATATCAATAAAGATGTTCATAGCGAACTCAAGGATGTTTGGTTTCCAAGGCCCTTAAACTTGATATACAAGTTTTTCAAAGCACCATTATGCACAGTGGAAAATTGTGCCGGTTCTCAGTCCTCTTAATTTTTCTTGGAGCGTGCATGGAGTGTCTTCTCCATATTCTGTTCACTGGGTCAGCGTTTTGACTGTGGAATAAAGAGAAATTAACGAGTTGGCAGGAAGCTCCACAGAGTGGAGTGCCCTGTGGTGGAGCCAGTCTTGAATTCCTGCTCTAGCTCTTACTAATCAGCAACCTCTGGGCCTCAGCAGCCTCATCAGGAAAACAGGAATAATGGGCTTCCCTGGTGGCGCAGTGGTTGAGAGTCCGCCTGCCGATGCAGGGGACACGGGTTCGTGCCCCGGTCTGGGAAGATCCCACATGCCGCGGAGCGGCTGGGCCCGTGAGCCATGGCCGCTGAGCCTGCGCGTCCAGAGCCTGTGATGCGCAACGGGAGAGGCCACAACAGTGAGAGGCCCGCGTACTGCAAAAAAAAAAAAGAAAACAGGAATAAGATATTAAATAATATACTATTAAAAAAAGTCCTTAGCCCAGGGCTTGGCATTTAATAGATGTTTGCTATTATTATTGCTATTATTACCCTCTACAATGTTGGAATCTAAAATTGTGGCCATCTCATACATCAGGATTTACCCAACTGAATTAAATAGCAAGGCTTGTGCATTTATGCATACTCATTCCCTCATCCCCAAGCCTAAAAAGATGCTACTAACAGTCCTAACAGTTAAATATTCTGACACCTCGCATGGTTGGATCAGGCTTGCCTCTGGCAAGGAGACATTGGGGTCTTTTGGAAGAGAAATCGTTTCAGTAGGAATTGACTATCAGATCTCAAATGACACTCACTCTAGGAGTTTTGAACCCTTTGGAAGGTTATGGATACTTTAAGACTCTGGTGGTACCCACAGACCCCTTGCTGGATAAAGCCACGTAACAAATTTATGCTTATACAATTTTGCATCAGTTTTAGAAGGTACACCCCCCACCCCCAGAGCCTAGGCTACCCTGGTGTCAGATTGAGGACCCCAGATTAAGAACCCTGCCTTATAGAAAATAAATGGATTTTATTGAATAGCAATATATTCAGAACTGAAATATCCTTGAGGTAAGAGATTCTAATAAGTTTCTAAAGCTTTTTGAGTTTAAGTAAAACTTGGCACAGGGTAAGAAACTCATTTTGCCAGCCTACTGGGACGGGGCCAGGGAGGGGGTCAGGTTTTTCTTTATCCGAAGGATGCCATGATTCAGAGTTCCCTTGTGCAGTCTCAATGATAGCACTTAGACAAGTTTGTTTCCTTGACTCCACCATTTAAACTGTAGTTCATGATACTCATTGATCACTCTCACTTCCGCTTCCCTGCTCCTCTAAAGCCTGGAACATTGCTTGGGGAAGATGCTTTTTGCTGCACGAAGCAAGTAAAGCTAGAATCCTTGTGTGAAGTGTGGCCCCAGAATTTCCTGTTGTAAGGTGACATCAGGAAGAGTAGCACACATTCTTGCATCTTCCGTTGCCTCATGGCAGGAAGGTCAACTGTGTTTCCCCTTGTCCTTGTTTGCCTGGGGGAAAAGTGCTTGGATCGGAAATTGTGTGGCTAAATGTGCCTTTTTTCTCAAGTAAAATGGCTATAACTCCTGGTTCTCCATTTTCAGAAAGCTGTATTGGGTGGATTCCCACCTGAATTGCCTTTCTGTCTCTGACCTCAATGGTCGATACCGCCGCAAGCTGGCCGAGCACTGTGTGGATGCCAACAACACCTTCTGCATTGAGAATCCCAGAGGAATTGCCCTTCACCCTCGATATGGGTATTGTCTCCCTGTAATCTTGGGCTCTTCTTTCATGCCCTTCTTCCACCTCTGTTACCACAAAGGCTGTTCACGTAGTGATATCAAGGCCAGTGTCTTGTTGGAGTTTGTCTTCTGCTTTTCCTACCTGGTAAATGGCTTAGTATAATGGGTAGAAGCATGGCTTGTTCAAATGCTATTCATCGGCTATTCTATTTTCTTTGCCATGACACACCATTTCACTTTCAAAGTCACATTTGGCTGCATGCAAGTAATTTATGGTTTAAAAAAACAACAACCCACCTTTACTGGACTTTCCATGTCCAATCCATTGAAATCCCCAGTTAATCATGTTCATTCCTGAGCATTTCCTGTGCATCATGCCCTGTTAGATTATTTTCTGTTCTCTTTCCTTTGTGAAAGGCTCTGTAGGATGTAAACTCCATTTCTCTAACTGGAGAAAGCTTATGTCTTTGCCACTGAGTTCTTTTGGCTTCGGGGACTGACCCTTTGTGTTTGCTCCAACAGGCATGTCTATTGGGGAGACTGGGCTGACCGAGCATACATTGGGAGAGTAGGCATGGATGGAACCCATAAGTCTGTGATTATTTCTACCAAGATCAAGTGGCCCAATGGCCTCACCATTGATTACACCAATGATCTACTATACTGGACAGATGCCCACCTGGGTTACATTGAGTACGTACTTAGAAAAGAATAAAGCAAACTGGGTGACTGCTGATTCTAAACACCAGTGCTTGTGTTGCCAGTGCATTTTTCCCAGGCAGCTTCTAACTGGCCTGTTTGTTGGAAGTCGCTTCTAACTAAAGTGCCTATAGGTGCCAAGCTCTATGGTATGGTGCAAGAGAAAGAGCATGAACTCTGAAGTCATACAGATCAGGATATTGTCTTGGTGCTTTTACTTCTTATCCTCCTAAAAAAGCAGCTAGTAATCTCTCCCCTATGGTAGTCAACTTAGTGCTCAACTCATCTTAATTCCCTTATCCCTTTACTTTACCCTACCCTCCCAAATATATGATTAATAGACTTGGAAAAATTATACTGTTCAATGAAAAGTACTCCTTGTAAAAAAGATAATACAAATTATTAGCCAAGCAGTACATGTTTATTTCGGGGCATTGCTAATTATGGCCCAGTTGGACTAGGGTAATGTCTTCTGGGCATTTATGAACTAGTACCCAGATACACAGCCTGTTGCATGCAAAAGCAGGGAATTGTCGTTAATTCACTAGAGCTATTTTAAAGGTTTAAAGAATCCTGTCATTCTATTAAATTTATTTTGAAAAAAATTACACTTGACAAAAAATACCCATAAAAGTATCTGAGGTCTTTATATAGAGATCATGCAAGAACTGAAGGAGAAGACAAGACTGCTTTCTGGTTTATGACCTTTTTAAAGAAACAGATAATGACTAAGTTCTGGTCATTTATCTGCAGTCTTATTAACAGAGGTCAAGAAGATATTCAGGTTTTCCTTTACCTTCTTTAAGTTTCCATAAATTATGATATTTTGGAAAAAATTTCTAACATCACACGGCTAATGTTATCAACTTCTTTAGTTGCTAGCTCATTCCACCTCTTGTGAGTTTTAGGGTCTGCTCCCAGTTTTTTAAATATTAAAATATCAGTATTCTGACATAGGTTCAGAGGAATGCAGGAGACCTAGATTCACTAATAATGTCTGGGTCATGATTAATAATACATGTGCTACCAGTGTGTACAAAGCTAACCCTGCTGGCCTCTAGGTTAACTCAGCTAGTCTATACCGCTCAGGTTATACTGAGAATCAAGCTGTCTCTGAAAACTGCTTCTTCCCTTGTCTTCCTGAGGAGACAGAAGTCCAGCTTTAGATTGCTTTCCTCTGATGGCTTAGGAAACAGTGTTCATCCCAGGATATTGAAAGAATGCTTCATGGAGAACATCAACATACGAGATTATAAACCTTCAAGAGCTGAACCAGCTGCATCAGCAGGAAAGCAGCTGTGGTTAGGAATTAGTGATCTTTAAACTCCTCTAGTTATTCCTATTTTTTTTTGTTTTGATTTTTTTTAACATCTTTATTAGAGTATAATTGCTTTACAATGGTGTGTTAGTTTCTGGTTTATAACAAAGTGAATCACTTATACGTATACATATGTCCCCATATCTCTTCCCTTTTGCGTCTCCCTCCCTCCCCCCTCCCTATCCCACCCCTCTAGGTGGTCACAAAGCACCGAGCTGATCTCCCTGTGCTATGCGGCTGCTTCCCACTAGCTATCTATTTTGAGTTTGGTAGTGTATATATGTCCATGCCACTCTCTCACTTTGTCCCAGCTTACCCTTCCCCTTCCCCATATCCTCAAGTCCATTCTCTAGTAGGTCTGCGTCTTTATTCCCGTCTTACCCCTAGGTTCTTCATGACCATTTGTTTTTTTTATATTCCATGTATATGTGTTAGCATACGGTATTTGTTTTTCTCTTTCTGACTTGCTTCACTCTGTGTGACAGACTCTAGGTCCATCCACCTCATTACAAATAACTCAATTTCGTTTCTTTTTATGCCTGAGTAATATTCCCTTGTATTTATGTGCAACATCTTCTTTATCCATTCATCTATTGATGGACACTTAGGTTGCTTCCATGTCCTGGCTATTGTAAATAGAGCTGCAATGAATATTTTGGTACATGACTCTTTTTGAATTATGATTTTCTCAGGGTACAGGCCCAGTAGAGGGATTGCTGGGTCATATGGTAGTACTAGTTTTAGCTTTTTTTTTTTTTTTTTTTTTTTTTGCGGTATGCGGGCCTCTCACTGCTGTGGCCTCTCCCGTTGCGGAGCACAGGCTGTGGACGCGCAGGCTCAGCGGCCATGGCTCACGGGCTTAGCCGCTCCGCGGCATGTGCGATCTTCCTGGCCCTGGGGCACGAACCCGTGTCCCCTGCATCGGCAGGCGGACTCTCAACCACTGTGCCACCAGGGAAGCCTCTATTTTTAGCTTTTTAAGGAACCTCCATACTGTTCTCCATAGTGGCCGTATCAATTTACATTCCCACCAACAGTGCAAGAGTGTTCCCTTTTCTCCACACCCTCTCCAGCATTTATTGTTTATAGATTTTGTGATGATGGCCACTCTGACAGGTGTGAGATGATATCTCATTGTAGTTTTGATTTGCATTTCTCTAATGATTAATGATGTTGAGCATTCTTTCATGTGTTTGTGGGCAATCTGTATATCTTCTTTGGAGAAATGTCTATTTAGGTCTTCTGCCCATTTTTCGATTGGGTTGTTTGTTTTTTTGATATTGAGCTGCATGAGCTGCTTGTAAATTTTGGAGATTAATCCTTTGTCAGTTACTTCATTTGCAAATATTTTTTCCCATTCTGAGAGTTGTCTTTTCATCTTGTTTATGGTTTCCTTTGCTGTGCAAATGCTTTTAAGTTTCATTAGGTCCCATTTGTTTATTTTTGTTTTTAATTTCGATTTCTCTAGGAGGTGGGTCAAAAAGGATCTTGCTGTGATTTATGTCACAGAGTGTTCTGCCTATGTTTTCCTCTAAGAGTTTGATAGTGTCTGGTCTTACGTTTAGGTCTTTAATCCATTTTGAGTTTATTTTTGTGTATGGTGTTAAGAAATGTTCTAATTTCATTCTTTTACTTGTAGCTGTCCAGTTTTCCCAGCACCACTTATTGAAGAGGCTGTCTTTTCTCCACTGTATATTCTTGCCTCCTTTATCAAAGATAAGGTGACCATATGTGTGTGGGTTTATCTCTGGGCTTTCTATCCTGTTCCATTGATCTATCTTTCTGTTTTTGTGCCAGTACCATACTGTCTTGATTACTGTAGCTTTGTAGTATAGTCTGAAGTCAGGGAGCCTGATTCCTCCAGCTCCGTTTTTCTTTCTCAAGATTGCTTTGGCTATTCGGGCTGTTTTGTGTTTCCATATAAATTGTGAAATTTTTTGTCTAGTTCTGTGAAAAATGCCACTGGTAGTTTGATAGGGATTGCATTGAATCTGTAGATTGCTTTGGGTAGTAGAGTCATTTTCACAATGTTGATTCTTCCAATCCAAGAACATGGTATATCTCTCCATCTATTTGTATCATCTTTAATTTCTTTCATCAG
Source organism: Grampus griseus (assembly GCF_964374135.1). Taxonomy (NCBI): domain Eukaryota; kingdom Metazoa; phylum Chordata; class Mammalia; order Artiodactyla; family Delphinidae; genus Grampus; species Grampus griseus. The sequence continues at coordinate 62,655,906 of NC_139001.1, forward strand.
TGTCTTATAGTTTTCTGCCTACAGTTCTTTTTTCTTCTTAGGTAGGTTTATTCCTAGGTATTTTATTCTATTTATTGCTGTGGTAAATGGGAGTGTTTCCTTAATTTCACTTTCAGATTTTTCATCTTTAGTGTATAGGAATGCAAGAGATTTCTGTGCATTAATTTTGTATCCTGCTACTTTACCAAATTCATTGATTAGCTCTAGTAGTTTTCTGGTAGCATCTTCAGGATTCTTTATGTATAGTATCATGTCATCTGCAAACAGTGACAGCTTTACTTCTTCTTTTCCAATTTGGATTCCTTTTATTTCTTTTTCTTCTCTGATTGCTGTGGCTAAAACTTTCAAAACTATGTTGAATAAGAGTGGTGAGAGTGGGCAACCTTGTCTTGCTCCTGATCTTAGTGGAAATGGTTTCAGGTTTTCACCATTGAGGATGATGTTGGCTGTGGGTTTGTCATATATGGCCTTTATTATGTTGAGGAAAGTTCCCTCTATGCTTACTTTCTGGAGGGTTTTTATCATAAATGGGTGTTGAATTTTGTCAAAAGCTTTCTCTGCATCTATTGAGATGATTATATGGTTTTTCTCCTTTAATTTGTTAATATGGTGTATCACATTGATTGATTTGCGTATATTGAAGAATCCTTGCATTCCTAGGATAAACCCCACTTGATCATGGTGTATGATCCTTTTAATGTGCTGTTGGATTCTATTTGCTAGTATTTTGTTGAGGATCTTTTCATCTATGTTCATCAGTGTTATTGGCCTGTAGTTTTCTTTCTTTGTGACATCTTTGTCTGGTTTTGGTATCAGGGTGATGGTGGCCTCGTAGAATGAGTTTGGGAGTGTTCCTCCCTCTGCTATATTTTGGAAGAGTTTGAGAAGGATAGGTGTTAGCTCTTCTCTAAATGTTTGATAAAATTCTCCTGTGAAGCCATCTGGTCCTGGGCTTTTGTTTGTTGGAAGATTTTTAGTCACAGTTTCAATTTCAGTGCTTGTGATTGGTCTGTTCATATTTTCTATTTCTTCCTGGTTCAGTCTCAGGAGGTTGTGCATTCCTAAGAATTTTTCCATTTCTTCCAGGTTGTCCATTTTATTGGCATATAGTTGCTTGTAGTAATCTCTCATGATCCTTTGTATTTCTGCAGTGTCAGTTGTTACTTCTCCTTTTTCATTTCTAATTCTATTGATTTGAGTCTTCTCCCTTTTTTTCTTGATGAGTCTGGCTAATGGTTTATCGATTTTGTTTATCTTCTCAAAGAACCAGCTTTTAGTTTTATTGATCTTTGCTCTTTTTTCCTTCATTTCTTTTTCATTTATTTGTGATCTGATATTTATGATTTCTTTCCTTCTGCTAACTTTGAGGTTTTTTTGTTGTTCTTTCTCTAGTTCCTTTATGTGTAAGGTTAGATTGTTTATTTGAGATGTTTCCTGTTTCTTAAGGTAGGATTGTATTGCTATAAACTTCCCTCATAGAACTGCTTTTGCTGCATCCCATAGGTTTTGGGTCATTGTGTTTTCATTGTCATTTGTTTCTAGGTATTTTTTTATTTCCTCTTTGATTTCTTCAGTGATATCTTGGTTATTAAATAGTGTATTGTTTAGCCTCCATGTGTTTGTAGTTTTTACAGATTTTTTCCTGTAATTGATATCTAGTCTCATAGCGTTGTGGTTGGAAAAGATCCTTGATACGATTTCAAGTTTCTTAAAGTTACCAAGGCTTGATTTGTAACCCAAGATATGATCTATCCTTGAGAATATTCCATGAGCACTTGAGAAAGGTTATTCCTATTTTTAAGGCATTGCTTTTGCAACTTTTACATTTTTCATTCAGTCCAAATAAACTTTAAATTTAGTTTTTGTTTTAATTGAAGACTAAAAGTTTTGAGGAAGATCTGAACTTCAGTTACCTCTAGAAGGTAGAACTTTATTCTTTGATTTGTCAGCCTCTATCCTTAAAGGCATTAGAGGAGGGGCATTATGTTCACTGAGTGACTCTTCCTTCCTCCGACTCCAGGTACTCTGATTTGGAGGGCCACCATCGGCACACGGTGTACGAAACTGGGACACTGCCTCATCCCTTTGCTATAACTGTTTTTGAAGACACCATTTATTGGACAGATTGGAACACAAAGACAGTTGAAAAGGGAAACAAATACAATGGGTCAAATAGGGTGGCGCTGGTGAACACAACACACAGACCATATGACATCCGTGTGTATCATCCCTACAGGCAGCCAATTGGTGAGTAAGTGATTTGGAAGTTTTTGCACAGTTGCTTTAGGGTCTTGTGCATTCCATTCTTGTTTTTGTTTTTTAAGCATAAATATCATGATTTATACTGGGAATGGTGTTACTTGCTAATGTTTTCTACAAAGCAAATGCTGAGAGTTGAGGGGATGGAAATATCTTTAGAATTTATTCCCCTATTCCTGGAAAAGTCTGCTTACAATTCTTTTTCATAGCACCTGCTCTATTCTTAAAGATCAGTCTGGGCTTTCTTTTTGATAAGAATCAACAGTTGTTATGTTGCCTTTTGACATTTCAGCCCTAAATACTTAAGAAAGCACCTCTGGAAAATACGGACATTTCCTGTATAACCACAATAAATTGTAACACCGAAGAGATATATTATAATAACATGGATGCATTTATAACAATCATTTCTTTACAATATCAATCTACTGAAATGATTAGTTTAAAAGAAATGCTTAAAAGAAAGTTATAGTAACTATAAAACATCATTTATTAAATGTCTGTTTGCACTTGATATCTAGCCAAGTTCTGGAGTATTCTTTGGGGATAGAATGGATTTTGTGGGCCTGCTTTGTCGTGGTGTCTTGTTAAAACATACGATAAACTTGGAAGTTAGGAAAAATGAGAATTGGCAAAATATTTTTTTCTGGAAGTTAATATTCTTCATATTATTTAGCAGAAGTTCAAATTCATCTTTACCTCTGAGTTGCGGCCCAGAAAAGTAGTATAGTTGTTGTTCAGTTTATCCATCCACCTGATTCTTGTGCAACTTCTGTTGCCTATATCCTTAGGATGAGAGAATATAGCATCTGCTGAAAATGAAAACTTTAACTTAGATTGTGGGCACATGGATGTAAACTAAATTTCCCACCTGCTCTCCAAGAACTTTGGGAGACATGGTTTTTCTAGCCCAACACCAGTGAGTAAGCCTCACTTCTGGTAGCACATAAATCAATTTTCTGTACTAGCAACAGGGTTGCTAAAACAGCTCTACCATATGTACTCTTTATGCACTTTTGCACAAAGCATGAATCTAGGATAACATTTTTTTTTTTTACTAAGAGTTGATGAGTTTTATGCGGCTGGTAATCAGCGCGTCTGTGCTTGATACTCTCTTTAAGTGAATGAACATATATTTTCTTCCTTCTTTCACTAGTGACTAATCCCTGCAGTACCAACAATGGTGGCTGTTCTCATCTCTGCCTCATCAAAGAAGGAGGCAGTGGGTTCACTTGCGAGTGTCCAGATAACTTCCATACTGTCCGGCATAGTTACAGCACCCAGTGCCTGCCCATGTGCTCTAGCACCCAATTCCTGTGTGCCAACAGTGAAATGTAAGGCTCTCTTCTCCCTCTCCCCATTGCCTCTCCAGCCCTTGGACACACGTTGAACTTCAAGGCTCCAGGGGATGGGAGTTTTCCAATGAACCAAGATTTTGGCTAATTAACGTGGCTCATTTGGGATGCACCAAGACCAGGAAAGTTGGATCTCCAACCGTCCAACTTTCTCTAACTTCGATAGTTTCGTCCATGAAAGAAGGAATTTGTGAACCAAATGGTTACGCCCATGCATGCAAGTTTTTGTTTCTGTAGCAAGGAAGCAAACTGTGTGTTTTTTTAATTTCTTAGGAATTGTCCAGAGTCTCAGGGCCAAGAATGTATACAAGTGTATACTGAAAAATAGCCCTCAGGAGTGATAGAATTTCTCCGTCTTTTTCAAACATATGCTGGCCTAGCTTCTTAGATGACTATGCCAGAGGATCCAGGGTCACACATTCAAATCCATTTTTGATGATTTGTATTTGTTACGAAACAGGGTCACAGCTTATTTCCCTCACAATGGCCACAGGCCTTGATGACTAGGGGCTGAGTCAGAGAGTGAGGTCAAGAGGAGATGTTAATGCAAATCATAACATCTAAGATTCAGTGGCAGATTATTTTGACGATTGAATAAGGTATCCTAGGTTAAGAATCTAGCATACACCCATCATGACATAAACTCTCAAAAAATGTCAGTGCCTCCAGCTTTCCAGCCAGTACCCAAATGTCATATATCCCTATGGCTGACAGTCCCAACCTATCCCTGTTTCCAGAACCACAGCTCCAAACACACACTCCACTCTTTGTCGTGGCAGGAATTTAATCATCATACTCAAAGCATTTTTTCAGTGTGTGCTGGGTCTTAACAAACTTGGTCTATGTCACCTTGTTATGTTTTCTCTGAAAATATTCCACAGTAGCTAAGGTTTAATTGATCCTCTTCTTGGGCCGTGAGAGAACTCGTGTGTATCATTCCTTAGAATTCCATTTTCCCTTCTTCTCTCTGGATAGTCGTTGCCTGCTCCTCCAACCACTTGGTGTTTTGCTAGGAGAAGTGCTCTGTTTTCTCTGTGTAGGTGTATTCCCATCTGGTGGAAATGTGATGGGCAGAGAGACTGCTTGGATGGTTCCGACGAGCCCATCACTTGCCCGCAGCGCTACTGCCGGTTAGGACAGTACCAGTGCATGGATGGCAACTGTACCAGCCCACACTTCATATGCAATGCTCATCAGGATTGCCCTGATGGGTCTGATGAAGACTCGGTTCTTTGTGGTGTGTTGAACAGCTTTCTACCTTCTCTGCCCACTTCTATAGTTGATCGCCCATGGTTCTGTAGGGATTTTCTGAATGTCATAATCCAAAAACTGGTCCAAAATCCTAGGGGAAAAAAAAAAACTCAGAGTCCATCCTATATCTATTTTTATAAAGTTTAAAAAAAATCCCAGGTCTCTACAAGGAAGATGGTTGAGGTAGATACTAAGTTGTTTATATTGCTGGTTCTTTACTGTATGCTGTGCATAGAATCTCCTTTGAGAGCTAACATTGAGGGTGAAATGAGGGATTCCCACATTTTAAACAGGGACTCTCAGTTGTAATATTTATTTATGTTTCCATTTTTAAAAAGCCCCATCAAAACCCAAAAAAACAACTCTCCAAACCAAAATCAACACATAAACAATAGCAACAAACAGAAAGTTTGAAAACCTTTGTCCATTAGGGCAACAGGTACAGGAGAAGGTGAATTTAGTAAGCTGTCAGTGATTCAGTCCTTATCCCCTAATTCTGCATGCAAGAAAAAGATATTTAAGAATTTAGGAGACAGTAATAGTCAAAGGACTAACTGCTCACGTAGTGGTACTGGTTAATAATAAGTGCATTAGGGCATAAGTCCTCTAAGAAGAAATTAGAATCGAGTTCTCCAGGATCCATTAGTGTAAATTAGGAGCTTTCGTTCCTGACACCTTCCAAGCTGATAACCAAATGTCCCCGCTTGCAGAACATCACCAGTGTGAGTCCAACGAATGGCAGTGCGCCAACAAACGTTGCATCCCGGAATCCTGGCAGTGTGACATGGAGGACGACTGCGGAGATAACTCGGACGAAGACAGTTCCCACTGTGCCAGCAGGACCTGCCGGCCGGGCTATTTTAAGTGTGCCAATGGCCACTGCATCCCTCAGAGCTGGAAGTGTGATGTAGACAATGACTGCGGAGACTACTCAGATGAGCCCCTCCAGGAATGCTGTAAGTTCCTGTGAGAGGGACCTGGCCTGACCGGGAGCAGGGAACAAGATGGATGGAGAGAGGGTGTGCAGCCCCTGCTGCAGCCCCATGGGGTGCCCCCTCTCGGCTCTTCCCCGCGGCTCTTCCGGCACCGCAAGGCAAAGGAGAGCCGCAGGCACAGCCTGCGGGTTGAACCACGCCCCCTGTTCTCAAGTGGCTGATTCCTGCTCTCCATACACGAATGTCTAACTGTCCCGAATATGATAACAAGGGCTCACACTTTGTCTATCTAGCACTTTCTCTTTTGAGCCTCAGAGAAACATGGTGAGGTAGGGAAAGTGGGTGTTACCAACTCTCATTTTACAGGTGAGGAGCCTGAACTTCATGTTAAGTGGCTGGTCACTTTTCTACTTCATGCCAGAGCTGACACTTCAACCTGGCTTTTAAATTTTACTTCAAACCCAGTTCTTCCCCCCACCCTGCCCCACTACCCTCAAAGTTTGACTGCAACATAAATGAGTGGTAATGAAACGGTGAGAAAACTTAAGGACTCTGTCTTTCTGCTTTGGGTGAACAGATCACACCTAAAAGAGACACAGTTGCCAGAGTCCGTTTGGTTGGTAATACGGTCACCGTTACTCATCAGCACCGCATGTTAAATAAGACAATGGAAAGGTGTCTTTGGTTTCCTGTCAGGACCGAGACTTCAGTTCTGACCTTGCCCCTTCTTCTCTTTTCAGTGAGCCCTGCCTACCGCTGTGACAACTATACGGAATTCGACTGTAAAACAAACTACCGCTGCATCCTCCTGTGGGCTGTGTGCAATGGTTTCGATGACTGCCGGGACAACAGCGATGAGCAGGACTGTGGTAGGGAGGGGCTGCAGGGGAGGAGGGAGGGACAAACAACTTAGCAGGAGATGAGAGCAGATTTCCCACATCATCCTTCCTTTGTTCGCCTCTAATAACGTGTTACATTTTTGTAGCATTTTACAGGGATATTGGGAGTTTACTTTATATGTCTTAAAGGAAATGTGTCTCAAAGGATACTATACTTGGGGAAAACCTTGTGAAGATATTAGGAATTTGTGTAATTTCTCCCAAATGCAGAATTCCTATTTACGCTTGACGAGTTTAAACTGTTTGTCTAATCTTAGAGATTGATTGAAAGGAATGAAAGGGGGAGTAGAGAAAAGATTTGGTATCTATCTCTAAAAAGGCTATTTCAAAATCAGAATATTTCTTATTTGGAGATTTTCATATTCTGAATCTCCCTCTGACTTTCCACATCCTCTGTGTCTGGCAACATAGAAAATTTATGGACAAAAGGCCAAATGAATGAATGGAATTTGCCAAGATTAGGCATATACTCTAACTTGAAAACAATGTCTCTGTGTGTGTGTGTGTGTTAGGTTTAGTTGGAAGAGAGGTAAGGAAGATATTGGGTTATTTTAATAACACTGAATCTAATCAGATAAAGACAATGTGATGGACATGTTTTGTTTGCTGGTGGCATCACTTAATTTTCCTTTCCAGGCCTTCATTGCAAATTGCAAGCCAGGGACCAAATCATTTTTTGAACAGTTTCTACAGAAGAGAATGGATCTAGTTTCTAACAGTAGGATAGATTCAGTTTAGCCTAAAGAGGAATAGTGACAGTGAATGTGGCTGGCATTCCTCTTTCTGGGAGCTTTGAGAATATGGTAGCGTAAGCCTCAGACCATCTCACAAGAAAGCCAGGACTACTTCGACATTTCTTGACCATGGGTTTCTGAAGTATTTGCAATGACTGTGCTTTGCAGAGTCGATGGCATGCAAACCTTCTGGGGAATTTCGCTGTACAAATCACCACTGCATCCCTCTTCGCTGGAGATGTGATGGGCACAATGACTGTGGAGACCATTCAGATGAGGAAAACTGTAGTGAGTGTTCAGGGTCCTTCATCCTTATGTGCCACTGGAGTGGTGATGTCTGCTCTTTGTCTGTAATTCAACTGTCTATGCCCTTCATTCTCAAAGGGTAGGAGGACGGCTACCTGATCTCTTGTTTTCTGACTGGTACATTACTACTTTTTCATCTCCTTCTCAGCTGCTTGTAATCAAGCTCTGGGAGAAGAATATTTACCCAAGTATATCTTTTGTCTCTTATTTATTTATTTACACTCAAGTTTATTGTTTTTTTTTCAAAAAGAACTTGAGGTGACTTACAATATATCATTGCCTTATGATATATATCAATTTCAGATTAACATGAAGTACATTCTGACTTTAGTCCCCTTTTGGAAGTAAGAAGGTATAGGCAGTTGAGAGAATCAGGATGCTGGTTACACCTGCAATTATCAATTGACTAAAAACTTCTTACACAAAAGGGTGATCCAATTGGCATTTTATTGTTCATAAGAAAGTTCATGTTCAATCCTCTAGGAGGTTATCTGGAGTTTCAGGAAATGAAAAATTATCTTAAGATTAAATCACCTTTGGACAAACTTTTTGATGAAGTCCATTCTTTACAGACTTACAATTGAGATGGAAAGTCTATTTTTGGAGGCTGGACAGTCTGGGACTTGGGACACAGGAGGGCGTTAGGCACAGAGGACACTTAGGCCAGTCCACAAGCCTGTCCCCTATGTATGATTCCTGGTGCCCTCTGATGGCCACGTGGCTTTCTTTTTCAGCCCCCCGGGAATGCACAGAGAGCGAGTTTCGGTGTGATGATCAGAGCTGCATTCCTTCTCGATGGATCTGTGACCAAAACAATGACTGTGGGGACAACTCAGATGAGCGGGACTGCGGTAACTGTCACAACTCTTTAAGGGGCTTTCCAGAGAGTCTTGTACTAGGATCAGCATATTGGTCGGAAGTAGGGGCTTCACATGTGTGTTTGGAAGGTTTTTTAGACTTAAATGATTTCTGTGTAATTTATGTAATATATAAACCTTAGCATTACAGTACCTTCTGCTTTATATATATTTTCTATGTTTATGATTACCTTATAGCAGTCTAGATCAATAATAATAGGGGAAAATCTCAAGAGAGTTTTAAAAACCTCATTTTAACTTAAACCTCTGCTAGAAGCAGACTTTAATCTGCATGGACCTTATAAACAAATAAAAACATTGGTCTTCCTACTGTTCTCCAGAAAGTGGCCCTAAGATATATACGGCTGTAGCTCCCTGGTGTAGAGGTCAGATGTTAGAATAGGAATCATAAACCCCAAGTAGTTTTATAGCTCTTACTGATTAAGGGTCGAGTCTGAGAAAAATCAGCGTGCAAAACAGTAAACGTTGGGGAGTTCAGGGTTTTGAGGAAAAGTTTAAGAGCTAGAGATATTTAATAGAGGAGAGATTACTACTTCCATCTACATATTTTGAACGGGGAAGGTGTACCTTTGAGAGTTGATTTACTCACTAACCACAAGGCGTGGGTTTGTGGTGAGCCAGTCACCGGGTATGGATAGGAATGTGATGGAAGACTTACTACCCTCCACGGAACTAACAGTTGTCTGAGAATGCCAAGGCATCCTGGAAATGACAGTCTTTTCTCTTCAGAGATGATGACCTGCCATCCTGGATATTTTCAGTGTGATAGCGGGCACTGCGTTCCTGACCAAATGAAATGCGATGGGTTTGCCGATTGTCACGATGCCTCTGATGAAGCCGCTTGCCGTAAGTTTCTAGACACCCGTGGCACCGTTTGTCTGAAATGTATGGATATGGCAGTTTAGACCCAACCTTTCCCATCAGCCACCACTTCTTATATTAAAAGACCATAGATATTTTCTATTCAGCGTTCATTGATAATTATCAGTTTACCTGGGGCCTGAGTCACCATGTCCATATATTTCACAGTAGACATTCAAGTGCATTTCATTAATAATATTTCAAATAGAGAATATATTAAGTGTGCTAACGAAAGTATTTATATGTTATCAGCTACTCTACAAATCGTTAATTGGATAAAAACTTGGCAGGTAAAAGAATATTCAAGCAATGAATAAAAGGGTATTCAAACATAATGAAGTCCTAGCATTAAACATTTTCTGAATTGAATAATGGCATATAAAATTGTTTAAAAGTATAAAGCTGATATGATCATTTGCATTTTAGTCTTTTTGAATCACTGAATAAATATTAACTGTTGATGATTGTCTATGATGGATTTTGTTGATAATGCGGTTGCCGCATCTTAAAACCTGGTTTCCGAGAGACTGTATAAATGGATGATAGGAAAAGCCAGTGCTGACACCACTGAAGGGTTGCACTTGCCTATAATGAAAAAGTGCAGTGCTGTCCACAGAATGACTCATGTCATTGAATACTGGGCTTGGTCATCTATCCTTAAGAAACATTCCATCAGAATTTCAGACAGTTTAAAGCCACAGAACATCTGGTTGAATCATGAAGAGCACGCTATAATGAAACTCTTTCCATTAGGAGAGCTCTTTCTGTAAAGGAGAAATAGCCGGATAGCTTTCCAAAAAGTATCTTTTTCTAATAATTTGACTATGTCTCCTCCCCACCAACAGCCACTCGCTTTCCCAATGGGGCATACTGCCCAGCTACTATGTTCGAATGTAAAAATCATGTTTGTATCCAGTCATCTTGGAAGTGTGATGGTGATAACGACTGTGGCGATGGTTCCGATGAAGAACTTCATCTGTGCTGTGAGTGAGAGAGACTGGGGCTGGTGTTGTTAATGTTTCTTACGTGGAGCCTGTGATCCAGGAGGGCGGTTGTACAATTTTTGAGTACTGGACACATGCTCTGCATTAGTGTGCTTTCACTTGGCCTTCCTGCTTAGTTCTCTACGTGGAACATGAGAAAGTTGGGCAAGCATCCATAGTGTTAAACATTTTGTGGCCTTCAAAGGCAGTTGGCATAAATAGCGGCAGAACTGTTGTGGTTGAAGTCTGAGGTAGGGTGGGGCTGTACATCTCTCCTGCTCCATCCTACTTTCAGTGCCCCTCAGAGTACTTCTGCTAAACCCCCCGAGCTTCAGAGAACACCTTTAGGACATTTTAAAACTAGTTAGTCCTTAGTCACTTCACGTTACATCATAATTCAAGCCCATCTAATTCTTTTCTGTTGTATGATACATATTTATTTATTTATTTAAACATCTTTTTTTTTTTAAAACATCTTTATTGGAGTATAATTGCTTTACAATGGTGTGTTAGTTTCTGCTGTATAACAAAGTGAATCAGCTATACATATACATATGTTCCCATATTTCTTCCCTCTTGCGTCTCCCTCCCTCCCACCCTCCCTATCCCACCCCTCTAGGTGGTCACAAAGCACCAAGCTGATCTCCCTGTGCTATGCGGCTGCTTCCCACTAGCTATCTATTTTACATTTGGTAGTGTATATATGTCCATGCCTCTCTCTCACTTTGTCCCAGCTTACCCTTCCCCCTCCCCATATCTTCAAGTCCATGCTCTAGTAGATCTGTGTCTTTAGTCCCATCTTACCCCTAGGTACTTCATGACCTTTTTTTTTTTTTCTTGGATTCCATATATATGTGTTAGCATACGGTATTTGTTTTTCTCTTTCTGACTTGCTTCACTCTGTATGACAGACTCTAGGTGCACCACCTTGCTACAAATAACTCAATTTCATTTCTTTTTATGGCTGAGTAATATTCCATTGTATATATGTGCCGCATCTTCTTTATCCATTCATCTGTTGATGGACACTTAGGTTGCTTCCATGTCCTGGCAATTGTAAATAGAGCTGCAATGAACATTGTGGTACATGACTCTTTTTGAATCATGGTTTTCTCAGGGTATTTGCCCAGTAGTGGGATTGCTGGGTCATATGATAGTTCTATTTTTAGTTTCTTAAGGAACCTCCATACTGTTCTCCATAGTGGCTGTATCAATTTACATTCCCACCAACAGTGCAAGAGGGTTGCCTTTTCTCCACACCCTCTCCAGCATTTATTTGTTTTTGTTTTGTTTTGTTTTTAACATCTTTATTGGAGTATAATTGCTATATAATGGTGTGTTAGTTTCTGCTGTATAACAAAGTGAATCAGTTATACATATACATATGTCCCCATATCTCTTCCCTCCTGCTTCTATTTATTTTTTAAACCAGTGAGTCTCAATTTGGGTACCCATCAGAATCACCTGGGGAGAGGTGTTTCAAAAGCACACGCTCTGGTCCCACCCTAGGCTTAGACCTATTGAACCAGAATGTCCAAGGACATGTCAGTCCTGGGCAAAACGTATATTGAGAAAGCTCCTTAGCTTTTAATTTAGTCTCCTGGTTGAGAACTACTGATTTTAACAAAGTGAATGAAAATAGAGTTTGTTTTGGTCATTTTGCTCCATGCTTTGAGTCATTGGAGAGACTTGAGGGCAGTAGTTCTCAGAGTGTCATCTCTGTACTAGGAGAGTCAGTATTACCTGGGAACGTGTTACAAATACAGATTCATGGGCCCACCCCAGATCTACCCGATCCGAATCACTGGCAGGGAGACCTAGCACTCTCTGCATTAATAAGCCCTCCAGGTGATCCTGATGCAAGCTAAAGCTTAAGCATTTCATGTAAGTAAAAGCCCCCAACACAGGAGAAGACACTCCCAGAAACGTTACTTCTGGAACTCCTGGTTAACTCCTAGTCTGACTTAGCTGCAACTTGCTTCTGGGGTTCTCATCACCTCTTCCAGTCAGTTTCCTAGATTCATCTGCATCAGTGTGCTTTCACTTTCCTGCTTAGTTCTCTACTTGGGACATGAGAAAGTTGGGCAAACATCCATAGTTTTAAACACTTTGTGGCCTTCGAAAACAATTCATTTTTAGCCCAGGGATTTGACTCTAGAAAATGATATATCAGAGTATTCCTTCCCCCCAGAGAACTTTGAATTAGCATACATTATATTTTCCCAGTGGCATCCCAACACTTTCCTTGCCACATCTTAGTTTTGTATAAGGAACTAACCATGTTTTGTTTTGTTTTTCACTTGATGAATCTTGAAAAACATCTTAAGCACGTGTAACTTTCAAAGAAGAAGTCCTCAGGAAGTTGCTTCCCTCTAAAAGATAAAGTGCCCATAGTTAGTAAAATAAACTTTGCGGAGGCAGAGACATATAGCCACATGAAAAAGTGACCAACACTGTTTTATAATGTTGCATTTCACAGCAAATAATTCTTGCAAAGTTCTATTAACGATACTTCCAAGAACCAGTTCTCAGAGCTGAATTTTTCTTTTTTTTTTTTTTGCGGTACGCGGGCCTCTCACTGTTGTGGCCTCTCCCGTTGCGGAGCACAGGCTCCGGACACGCAGGCTCAGTGGCCATGGCTCACGGGCCCAGCCGCTCTGCAGCATGTGGGATCTTCCTGGACTGGGGCACGAACCCATGTCCCCTGCATCGGCAGGCGGACTCTCAACCACTGCGCCACCAGGGAAGCCCTCGGAGCTGAATTTTTTCCCCCCAACCTCATTACAAGTCTCTCCTCTTGCTCCCTGTTTGTGGTACCAAGGCAGAAGGAAAATCAAACAGCCCAAGTCCTTCATGGGAAAGAGGAACACATGTGTGTTGAGTTCACTGAATTCCTGGTACATGCATAGAGGACCGTTTCCCTGTAGCAACTAAGGGACCTGGGTTCTACCTGTAGGTTCCTCACAGGGACACAAGCATGAGCCAGAGGTCTAATTCTGGATAATAAAGTGAGTCAGGGTTTGCTTATGAAATATCAACTTTAAGTGCAATAGGTGAGGGAATTCAGGTAGGAAAGTCCATCATGGTGTAAAACTTTAATGAAAAGACTTTGTGTTCTAGAGGCTCAATGATAACTCCAGTCAGAGGGACAAACAGTGGCCTCTTGGCTCAGGTATGGCCCTGCTGGCCTCTCCAGCCTCCTGGCCACCATTGTCCTCCTCACTCCGTGCTTCAGCCCAGAGACCTTTTATTCAGGTCCAGAAGCCTGCCTTCCTGACTCAGAATTTTTCCATGTGAAGCCTCTTCTGACCCCTCCTCCCCCAGAACTATATCATATCTCCACAGTAGATGCTTTCATAGCATGTTTCCTTTGTGGCTCTTATCACAGTTGTAGTTGAATGGTTAATTTGTAAAGTCTCTTCTCCTGCTAGAATAAACATCCCATGAGGATAAGGATTGTATCTTTCTTTTTCCCAATTGAATCTGATGCCCGGCACAGCGCCACGGTGTCAACTAGACACTCAAGAGCTATTTGTCGATTGGTTAATCGAGCAAGCCAATGAAAGGATGAATCAGGCAAGCCTGGCGCTGGCACAGGAGTGTTTTTAGATCCTGACCCTTATGTTTTGCTCTTAACCTGTACTTTTGCTTTTCCGTCTTGTGTTTTAGTGAGTGTTCCCTGTGATTCACCACACCGTTTCCGGTGTGACAACAATCGCTGCATTTATCGTCACGAGCTGTGCAACCATGAGGATGACTGTGGAGATGGAAGTGATGAGAAGAAGGAGAACTGTAAGCAAAAGTCAAAAGGGAGAAGGGAGGGTTTCCCTGGTGGCGCAGTGGTTGAGAGTCCACCTGCCGATGCAGGGGACACGGGTTCGTGCCCTGGTCCGGGAGGATCCCACATGCCGCGGAGTGGCTGGGCTCGTGAGCCATGGCCGCTGAGCCTGTGCGTCCGGAGCCTGTGCTCTGCAACGGGAGAGGCCACAGCAGTGAGAGGCCCGCATACAGCAAAAAAAAAAAGGAGAAGGGAAAAAGAAGGGCCCCCAATTTCTTGCAGTTTGCAAAATGTACCTCAGGGATTTCAGTTTGTTCTGTAGAGGCTTGAGCTGCACCTGTGAGTGCAGATCTCCATGGACATTATTGTTTGCAAGACCCTATAAACACGCATTACTCAGATGCAACCCTTCCCTGCTTCTTCCTATTTCATTTGAACCAGATGTTGGCAAGTTCCTTAAGAAAGTGAGAACAAACACTAAATAGTGTTTGAGTCACACTTGACAAACTAATGGTTTCTCTCTTTTCAAAGATGAGGTTTGGTCACTCTTCAGCCTAGAGTTTCTAACTGCCAATCTAGGCATGGGAAATTCTCAATGCCCCACTGAAAAAATCATGTTAAATAAGGCAGCTCTGATGTTCACAGAGCTTATCTAATATCCTTCTTTAAAATGAAAATGTATTTCCCAGAAGAGAAAGATGATAGATTATTTTAAGAGATAAGTTTCAAACTGGCTGCATTTAATATTTTAGATATTGAAAAATCTGTGCTTGTACATTTTGAGACTGTTTTAAATCTATCCATTGAAGGAGAGAGCTGATTAATTTTCTGGGCAATTTAATTTACCTAGAAAAAGTCAGTGAGGAAAATTATTTCTCCTGAGTCGAATTACTTTTTTTCCTAAAAGGATATTATCTGGGAAAGTTTAGATAAATGCTTAACTTTTCTATTTTCTATTCCTTATATTGATGTGGGCTTAGAATGCTTACTGTCAGCTGCCATCCCAGATGGCCATCCCGGGGACTGGGTGTCAGGGGCACTTTGATACTATTGCCATGTGCAAGTTTGTACCCTCCCTCTCCCTCACCTTTTTGGGGCAGAGATGAACCTGTGGTTATAACATTGTTAATATGTTTGTTTGAAGCATAGCACAGAAGAATGAAAACCCAGAAATAAAACCTTTTTTAAAAATTGGAGCAGGTTTACCCCCTTCCCTCTTCTCTTTCCATTTTCCCTATCAGTCATGCCATTTTTCAGTGGAGCCAGACATTTGTAGCATGTGGTCAAATCCCAGAGTGGAAAAAAAGGGGTAGTAAACTAACATTCTTCTTGTGGAGCAGGAAGTTAGAGGAATCACTGCTAGCCATCACGGTAGGTGAACTGCAACATTTTAATAGCTTAAAACAGCAGAGGACTAAAGTTTGATGAAGGTCAGGCAGCTCCCTCCATCCTGTAATTATGCCATCTGGAACACATAGCCTTCAAGGTTGCTGAGGCAGGAGAAGTGAGAAATGGAGGAGACAGTTTCCTAAGTTCCTGGGCCTGGAAGTGACAGGTGTCACGCATACTTACAGTCCATTGGTTGGCAGTAGTCACGTGGTCCCAATCTAACTGCAAGGGGGACTGGGAAATGCAGGGAAGTGCATGGATATTTAGTGAACACCATTTGTTTCTACCACAGTGTACCCTAGTGTCACTAAAATTCCCTGTGCACTTTTCTTTCCATGCGTAGAACACTCTTAACCCCTCCCCCAGGGACATAACCCAGAGTCCCTCTCGGTAAGTGAAATCCAGGAGCTCCAGGTGACAGGCCCTAGTCATGCCATCCATTCCAGATGTGTTTCCTCTTGGTCTGGAGACCCATAAACTAAGACACTAGTTTTATTTGTGTCTCCTGCCCCCAGTAGACAGTGGTAGAACAGGGGGAGCATAATGGAAATAAACATCCTCATTGGGAAAGAAAGAATGAGAGACTCCTTGCCGTCCCTGTTCTGTAGCAATTCTGAAATGCCACTGGGCCATGGTGGCACATGTTGGCCCAGGACAGTCCTGATTTACGTCTGTTGCCCTAGTGGAATTGTTAATAGAGCTCCTTTCCCTCTCACAAGCGTATTGACTTGGAGAGTAAATTGTATGTTTACCCTGTGCAGACATTGTGAAGGCCCTTATATAGTGGGGATCGGAGGAGATTCATTGATGAGGTCAAGACTCTGCTCTCAGAGGAACACCTATGCCCATTTTTCCTCATTGTCTCTGCCTCCACCCTTTGGGAGTGGTTGCTTGTCTATATCCCTCTTCAAATGAAGAGGGAACAGGGGAGTATGCCCTCCTTAGGGGCAGTACAGCTTTCCCAGCCACTCCCTGCTTGTAGAAGCTTGGGGGCCCAAGAGTGTTGTCACCTCAGTCACAGTGTTTTGGTTTATTTGGTCGTATGTTTCGGAAACCGAGCAGGCTTTCGATCTGCTTGCTTTCGGTTACGTCTAAGTGTCAATAACCTTACTCAGTGTTTTTGTTTGTTTGTTTTGGTTTGGGTTTTTTTTTTTTGAGACACAGTTCTTGAATTTGTTGCATTTCTTTGCTTAGTTTCCCTCACGCACCTTTGGGTCAACTTTGTCAGTTACATTCAGGCCAGAAAAGTAGATGGGCAGTCATTTAATTCAACTAAGAGATTTGACTGGTCCTTTTTAAACTTCAGAGTCTTGTGTCATCTAAATGCAGTAGGTTCTCTGCAAACTGCAGATTTCTGGACTTTATTTTCATGGATTTCTGCTTGTAAATCAACTAGCTCTTCCCCGAGCTCATCTCTTTCTTGCCAAACTCAGGTAATGGCAACCCGTGCACATTATTAACATTCCATTTTCTAACCTCTTTGCCCAGATTGACAAGTTCAGTAAACATGTGGTCCGCCTTCCAGTTTTTCCAAGGTGACAGCTTTACAAATCCTTTGCCACTGCGTAACACAGGCCTCCATCTTTCCCTCCTTTGGGATCACTTTCCTCGTTGCCTGCCTCCTGACTGACGCCAATGCCGAATATTTTAGGTTTTGTTATGGAAGTGCCCTACTTCTATATCATTTAGGGTAATTAATACTAGTGACCGCAACCAACAAATCTCAAACTCTCAGTGGTGTGACGTAGCCAAGGCTTATTTCTCACTCACGTAAAGGCCGGTGCAGGTTGCACGCCCTTCTCCATCTTGACGCGAGGCCACCTGATACACATGGTCCCTGGGTTGCTGAGCAGGGAGGCACATAGGCTTTAATAGCTTCAGCTCAGAAGTGACACGTGTCACCTCCAACTCATAGTCCATTGGCCTGAACTAGACACATGGTCCCAACCTAACTGCAAGGGAGACGAGGAATTGTAGGGAAGCGCATGAGCTTATTTGTGGAGATACTGCCTCTGCCACAGAAGGAAGCGTCATGTTTCACAGAAGAAAAAGTTTTGACTTTATCTTATTCTTAAATTTTAGGTGTAGAACCGACTCCTAGACCTTGTACAGCAGATGAATTTAAGTGTAGCAATGGACGTTGCATTTCACAGCACCTGGTGTGTGATGATGTCAATGACTGTGGTGACCATTTTGATGAGACGGGATGCAGTAAGTAAATACTTATTTTTATACTTAATTGTAGTGACTCAGGTTAACCTACTGGAAGCATACAATAACATAAAGTAGACAATAACCGTGTTTCTCTTTAACTTACACATTGTGTTCTGAACTGCAGTCAAGCCCATAGCCACCTGTTATTGAACACTTATTCAATACCAGACATTGTGCTAAACAGTACATGGATTATTTCATTTCATCCCTGTAACAATCCTGTGAGTTAGGTATTGTCTGTCTTTCTGTTTCTCTCTTTTATACGAGTGAGGAAACCAGCTTACAGGTTAAATAAATTGGCTATGTCTTCCTGTCATTAAGAAACTGAGTCAGGATTTGAACTCTGATCTGTTTAACTGCAGGGCGTATCCTCTTCCCAGTTCGTTAGGTGCCTCTCAGCACCTTGAAGCTATTAATTTTGTTTCTTAGTTTGTACATTTTTTCATCTTAAGCCAAATGCAGTATCTTTGGCACATAGGGGAAGAGTGGTCGGTGAGAATGGAAATGTCACAGGGGACCTTGGAAGGACCACTTATTTTTAAGAGAGGATTTTGTGTAGGGAAAGGATGATGTATGCAGTCAAGGGATGATTCTAGCTTAATACTGTGATGGAAATCTTGGAAGGGCATGCTAATTATTCGCACTTTGGTAGTCCTTTATAGCATTTATTTATGTATGCTTTCACATACATTCTCTAATTTGTCACTCAAGATAGCTCCAGGGGATTACTGCTATTATGTCTAACTATATAATAAAGCTCAGAGAGCTTAAGTAACTTGCTTGAGGTCACACAGAGTGGCAGAGGCAGAATTTGAACAGTCCTGGGACTGCAGTCTGGAAGAGCCGGCTTCTAGCTCCTCTGCAACTAGCTGTGCCACTTTGAGTACATACTGACTTCGTCAGGCCTCGATTTCTTCTTAGGAAAAAGGAGGGAGTTCTTCAAACCCTACAAGTCTGGACTTAGTCACCTTAGTTAGCTGCACGTGCTTTCCATTTTGTGGGCTTTAATCGCCTTTTTCTGAGGCGCCCCAAAGATTTCCTGGCAAATTTTCTCCTGTGTGGGTTACAAAAGAAGATGAAGAATCAGCCATATTGAGTTGATTTGCCATTCGTCTCACACACTTTCTCAATGGGGCCTGGAGTTTTTGACATAATAATGTGACTTGATTAAATATTTAAAAAGCGTAAACATGATGGAATTTGTAAAACCCAGAGGTAGATTTGGGTTCTGCTGCCTAGAGACTGATATGTGAATGGTTCCAGGACTTTGCAATATTTCCAAGTTAGGCTCAGGTCAAACATTGGTTTCTCTTTTAGTTACCTGTGCCAATTAAAAGCCTTAAAATTAACCTCAGTACTTTTAATTCAAATGACATTTAATTAAAAGCAGGGTTTATTTAAAGGAAATAGGTATCACAGGCATTAATATGGTATGGAAGCAGCATTTCTTTTCAGATATTAAGCGGATCTGTGATATGGAATTCAGTCTTACTGCAGTGGGCTAATTTGACTAAGACATAGAATTCTTATTTAAAACACCAGTTCTTTGATGCTCCTAATCCACTTGCTTTCCTTTTCTTTTCCTTTCTTCTCCTCTTCCTCCTCCTTTTCTTTTAAACAGGATCACTGAAGTGTTTTGGACATGTGTTTTCTTTTTTAAAAACATTTTAAAATCATGAAAGGAAAGACATTAACATTTTGCTCATACCATTGAGGGATAAAGAAAAGAAGTTAACCTCAGGTTGCAAATATTATTTATGTGATTACAGAGATAGATTGACCTGCTATTTCTCTGTCTGGTAGTTCTTATTCCTTCTTCATAAAATGGAAAATAGAGTGTCTACTTCCAAAATAGAGTATCATATATCTGGGTTGGGGGAGATCTCTTGTATTATGAATTAAAATGGTGATTGTTTTCAAATGAAAAAAGTTACAGGAAGGTCTTTACATTTGAGGATGAATCTCATAATGTTAGAGGGTTCTGCTCTCGTTAAAGACTCTTGCTTCACAAGAGTATAACTCACTCAAGGGAACACTTGGTCCAGAAATTTTTACCTCCTGGGATCCCTAATCACATTGTAGATTTTAGAGCTGGGGAGGAAATCACAGAGCCTCATGGTGCACTTGAGACTCAGAGAGGTTATGTGACTGGCTCAAGGCTATTCATGTTGATAAAAATAGGGTCACATTTATTGGGCAATGCTGTGGAGACATTACTTACCCACCTTACAGAAATTTAAAAGGTAATAGAGAAATACTATGAGAAACTTCATGCCAACGCATTAGACAACTTAGGTGAAATGGATAAATTCTTAGACAAAAAATGCTAAAACTGCCTCAGGAAGAAATAGAAAATCTGAACAGACCTATTTAGCAATGTGTCATTGTTAAGAGCTCAGAGTAGACCTTTATTATGAGTTTCACGCATAAAGCTTTCCAGTATGAAATCCAAGGGCAGCATTCCATTGAAGGTTATTGTGCTTTATTTTGTGTTTTTGAAACTGAATGTTTTTAGTTTATTCAAACCACATATACCCATGGTCATTGTACCTTAAGGCAGCGGTCCCCAACCTTTTGGCACCAGGAAGACAATTTTTCCACGGATGGGAGCTGGAGGTGGGGTGATGGTTCAGGCGGTAATGCGAGCAATGGGGAGCGATGGGGAGCGATGGGAAATAGTGGGGAGCGATGGGGAGCAGTGGGGATCGATGGGGAGCGATGGGGAGCAGTGGGGAGCGATGGGGAGCAGTGGGGAGCGGCAGATGAAGCTTCGCTTGCTCACCCGCTGCTCACCGCCTGCTGTGCGGCCCTGTTCCTAACAGGCTGTGGACCAGTAGTGGTCTGCGGCCTGAGGGTGGGGGACCCCTGCCTTAAGGGACCCTGAGAAGTGGCTAAGTTCACTTCATTGCCTACTATAGAAGACAAATAGATACAAATCTATTTTTATTTAAAAGAATTGAGTCAGGAGATACCTGTATCAGTGTCTTTTATTTATACGTGTGTGTATATATATACATGTATACACACATTTGAGATGTATCTATTTATACGTAAACATTATTTATATATAAATATAATTATATAATATTAAGATAGTGGAGCAGGTGGTTACAGTTGTAAAGAGTCCCTGGCTGTGATTCTGTCCAGAACTGGATGCTCTGAGAATGAGCCTGGCAGTGCTGAGTATAATCGGAAAATTGCCTCAAGGATCTGACATTACATGTATTTGTACAAATGGTTTTCAAGCCATTATCAGATATCCCTATACAGAGGTCTCTGGTACTCTGCAAAGCTTATGGAAAGGGGTCCTCTCAAGGTGTTCTATAACTGGCTATCTGTAGGTGTTCTTCTGATACACCACTTGACTGTTCATTTGTGGCTGATGTGCTTTGTACTTTTCATTTGTAATGCTGGAATTTTGTTTTTCAGATACAGGAAAAGAGAGGTCATGTGCTGAAAATCTATGTGAACACAACTGTACCCAATTAAGTGAAGGAGGATTCATCTGCTCCTGTAGACCTGGGTTCGAAGCCAATAGTTTTGACAGAAACTCCTGTGAAGGTAGAGTATATTTCCTCCACTTCCTATTAGGGAGAACCTTGTACTTTTTAGATTCTCCATTCATTCCTTTTTACTAAACATGGTTTAATTCCCTTCGTGGGGCTAAGCTCATGGTCCTAGCTCATGAGCTAGGACCATGACTCAAGGATGCCAGTTGCTTTTTCCCCAGGCTATCTTACTGGTGCCTTGCAGAGCATCGGGCCATAGCTCATCTTCAGTAATGTCTGTGAAACTGATATGATTAATGAAGACCTGAGTGATGATGGCTACTTACTGTACCAGTGTCTGAGATCAAATTTTCTTTTTTTTCTTTTTAACATCTTTACTGGAGTATAATTGCTTTACAATGTTGTGTTAGTTTCTGCTGTATAACAAAGTGAATCAGCTATACAACACAAGCCTTACTTTCTTCAAACAACACGTATGTATTACATACCTCCTTACGTCAGACGGAAATGAGTTCCCAGGTGCGGAGTCCTCAGGGAGCTTATCAAGAATGGTAAATATCAAGTATGATTTTAGGTGTATTTGATCATTTGAATTTACTGTTCCTATCTCACGATGTGCCACACACAGATGATTAGAATCGTTCTTTTAAGGGCTGAAGCTTAAGACCTCAATCGAAAAAACCAATCAATGACTTCCCTTTCTGAAGCCAGTTAGCAGGAGGGAAGTGGTACCAAACGTCAACAGCACAACAGCTGCTTCCCCAAAGGGAAAATCTTATTCTGTTGTTGTACAGAGTCAGACTGCTTCCGTTTAAATCTGGTCTTTGGGGTTTTGGGTTCAATAATAGTCCCTACCTCAGAGAGTCTTGTTGGAAGATTAAATGAGGAAAAAACATGAAAAGCATGTGAAACGGTGTCTGAAACTTGGTCAGTGTTCCGCACACATTGGCATCATCGCTTATGTTCATCTGCACCCTTCTCATCCTTATTGCTCGTGAATATGGCTTTAAACAGAAGCAGGGTCTCTAAGGAATGGGTGGGAGCAGATGTTGCCCACTTGGTTTTATTTTGCCTACAGACGTCAACGAATGTGAGCAATTTGGAGTTTGTCCCCAGAACTGCCTTAACACCAAAGGAAGTTACGAGTGTTCCTGCGCCGAAGGGTTCAGGTCCGTGACTGACAGCCACGGAGGACGGTGTGCAGCTGACGGTAGGATGATTGACCTCGGGGTTAACTGATGTACTCAGCAATGCTGATGCGTACAGTATACCAGGAAATCAACTTTAGAGTCTTATTTTGTAAATTCACCAGCTACTTCTCTTCCAACACCCATCCACCCTCTTCTCCTCTCTCCTCCCCTGCCAAATTAAAACACTAACTACAACCCCCCAACAAATACATAGGAGTTAAAACAAGAGTCAGGGGTTACCTATTATTCTGGATTTAGCCTCTGGTCCACCTGGATAAAAACTTCAAAAAGTGGACAAGATGTCACTCTCCAGAGGATTCAAACAACAAGTGCTTCCCTGTAGGATGGTGGTCACCAAAAGCTCCCAGTCCACTGAGGTCAAGGTTAGAGGCCCAGTAATTCAACGCGGGTCACAAAAAACATTCCATTGAATGGGTCGCAGTCAGTTGGGGCAAATCAGGGACATTCTGTTGAGAAATGTCTTTTTATTGTTCATGGACTACTGATCACAGACAGAAAGCATCTGGCTTATTTGCAACTTCAATCATTAGCTCTACATTTTAGGTTAATGCCAATATTTGAGAATCAGGCCTGAGTGAAAGCAGTAATAAATACTAGATAGAAATGACAATAAAAGTCAGAAGTATCATAGTCCAGATTTCCGGAGGTCTGATCTAAATCAGCATATCTCAGTTAAGGGGTCTTTATGATCTTATAGATTTGAATTTAAAGTTTGTAAATGAGTTTAAGGACTTGATAAGAAAATAGCATTTTTATTTTGCAAATGAAGGGTAAAATGGCTTTTCAATTTCTTCATACAAATTGGGCTTTTAAAGCACACATTTGACTAGCATACTTAAATATTTTACCCTCCAAGCATTTTTGACACTGAAGGAAAACTAGGATAAAGGCATTTGAACAGTTGGTGTGGTAGTTAAGCAGCAAATTAGAAAATGTTTAACTCTTAACTAACGAGATGACTGAAATAAATTAGAATATTTATATAAAACATTATATCAAGATAAAGGAAATATATAAAATGAACTTTCAAAAGTTACTTAAGTTAGATTCGACTGACATTATGCAAGTCAATTAAATTTTACAAATTCCAGGCAGTGCCTCTTGGAATGAGTCACCATTTCCATAGCTGCTTGAAGTAAAGAAAACTTTTTTTAAACCAAGAACAAGCTGTTTTTTGTCATTAGCTAGAAGCTAAATTGGGTCATAGAGCTGATTGCCTGCTAAAAGAATCATTAAAATCTGTCAGTAAAGAATGGGAAATGAGGACTTCCGGGTAGACTTTTAGTATGACTCTACATATTGTATTTCTTCTGTGAGACTGAATGTCTACAATCTGGTCTGTTTTACTGTCAGTGAGAAAAAAAATCAGTGAAAAAGAAGTAGCTATCCAGGGGTCTCAGTCTTCGCTTAGCTTTAAACTGTTGCCCAAAGATAAAGAACTGATAATATCCCTAACAGAAATGTTAGCTTTCTACCTGAAATGGAGACAAGGATGTCGACAGTCACAGATTTTGCAACCCCGCTGATGGTCCGCTCTATTCATTAACAGAGATCAATTTTTAGAAAAATTCTTTTTTGTTTTGTTTTGTTTTTTAAGGGCAGGGAGGATATCTGCTGTTTTATATCCTACTGTTATAAACAAAAGTTCAGGTAGCACTCAAACAGATTAATCAGCCCTTCATGTGTTTACAGGTTACCCTCCTTTGCTGCTACTGCCCGAAAACGTGCGAATTCGAAAATACAATCTCTCATCTGAGAAGTTCTCAGAGTACCTTGAAGACCAGGAACGCATTCAGGCTATGGATTACGACTGGGATCCAGAGGGCACAGGCCTCAGTGAGTATGAACTGTGGCATCGGTCACTGATAGCAGTTGAATACATTGAATTATAAAGTGTTGAACTTTGGGGAATTTATTTCTCATGAGTGAATGTTGTTGCCTCAGTGGAAGAGGATGCTCCCCCCGCCCAGCGTGCTCCAGACAATTTAGCTGTGGCCGTGCGTCCCAGCTAGTGTTTCCCACCTTCTCATGGAACCTTCTCCCATTTCTGGGGACTATCCTTTCAGGATCACCTCATGTCCCTTTGTTTACTATCTCCTTGTCTTTGCCCTTGCCTTCCCCACCGTTGTACGCTTGGAAAATTTCTACTCAAAGACTCAGTTCAAAGTCACCTCCCCTCTGATGTCTTTGATAATCCCTCCTGGCACAGTTCTGGGAGCCTGTAGCATTTTATACACGCTTCTACTAAAGCACATGTTATGTTGAATTACAGCTAATTGTCCGCGTATTTTTCTCTCTACATCTTAACTGTGTGCTCTTTGGAGACAGAGACTTAATCGAATTCACCTCTACATGCCTGGCATCTGACCCAGGATCTAGTACAGTGTGTGTGGTGGGTGTTCAATGAAGGAAAAATGAATGATGCTTACTGTGGAGTCTCTCATGGCTCTGGCGTGTGGGAGACGGTAGTGGGGCAGGAAAACTTGTGTTCTACGCCTGTCTCCCTCATCTACTAGCTTTATGACCTTACATAATTGTAACAATTCTCTGGATCTCCATTTCTTATCTGTAAAATAAAAGCAGTAATCTTGTTCGGCCTGCCTCCCTCTGAGAGTTGTTTGTAAAACCAAGTGAGATGACAGGTATGAAAATGCTTTGCAAACTAACTATGTAAGATTTATTGCTGTTGTGTTTTCACATTTCATTATACAATACAATGAAATTTTCAAGAATGGTTCAGGGAGCTTCCCTGGCGGTCCAGTGGTTAAAACTTCGCTTTCCAGTGCAGGGGGTATGGGTTTGATCCCTGGTCAGGGAGCTAAGATCCCACATGCCTCGCGGCCAAAAAACCAAAACATAAAACAGAAGCAGTATCATAATAAATTCAGTAAAGACTTTAAAAGTGGTCCACATCAAAAAAAATCTTAAAAAATAAAAAAAAGAATGGTTCATACCTAGGAAAGTATGTGCCTTGAAAGTCAGTCTTCCTATGCTTTTTTTTTTTAACATCTTTATCGGAGTATAATTGCTTTACAATGTTGTGTTAGTTTCTGCTGTATAGCAAAGTGAATCAGCTATACGTATACATATATCCCCATATCCCCTCCCTCTTGCGTCTCCTTCTTCCTATGCTTTTTAAAATGCCTGCTGTCCAGTATCCTTTAGTCTATACATAAAATAAGACTTCTCATCTATACATCTCCTTTATTGCTAGTATGGACTCAAACTCTTAACAATTTGGCCCTGGTTTATCTATATGTTCTGTTTTGGAAACTAGAACGTGATCCTAATGGGGGTAAATAGGCTGAAATATATTTTAATGGATTACCTTCAAATAGAGAGGACTAAGTATCAATAAGTTATCAGTTGAAGCATTTGTAGCTAATAGCTCAAGTATGATAGATTTTGAGGTTTGATCATACTGGTTAAATTGAATTATTAGTATTATAGGAACACCGAAGAGGTAGATGTGTCAATGAATGAACAGTACTTCACCTGATTAGACCCAGTTCCTCCCTTACCTGGTGCTCCTAACAGGAAACTGACCTGTGTGTCTTGCCTCCGCAGGTGTTGTATATTACACTGTGCTAGGGCATGGCTCTAATTTTGGTGCTATCAAACGTGCCTACATCCCCAATTTTGAATCTGGCAGCAATAATCCTGTGAAGGAAATTAACCTGGATCTGAAATACATAGTGCAGCCAGATGGATTAGCAGTGGACTGGGTTGGAAGGTAAGTTTAGCCTCATTCTATTTTCCTGGCCAGAACTCCCCTCTGCTCACCATGGCACATGAGTTAAACTGGCCCAGATTATGGGCACACTCAGCCTCAGGGGCAGCTGGGTGATGCCTGGGCTTCCTGTAGCCTCAGCAACTACGTCGGCTTCCCCATTGTGTCATGTAAACATCTTCACTTCCTATATTCTATGTGTGCCATGAAAATTTTGGGAAAGCCCCAAGGTCAAGATTTTATATTTTATCTAGGAGAGCATTCTTGCCAACAGAGTTCTGGATTCCAAAATGAACTTTCAGTATGGCAACGCTGTTCATTTTGTGAAGAAATGGGACAGCCTTACATTCTACCAGCAAAGCAGTTGCGATGAAACATGTTTCTTTATGGTATTTTTTTGAGGAGGAACAATCCACATGTTGTGTTTTCAGGAGGCTATGTTGTCTGAACAGATTGGAAATTTGACTTCCCTGTTTAATCTTTGGGTTTGAGTTAATAGAGCTGTTAGCTTTGATCTGCTCTTCTACACCTTCTAGAACTTCAGGGACCAGAGCCAGACATTTTGGACGATACCTAAATAAGAACCTTAAGTAGGTTTGTCGTCAGATACATGCATGAGAGGCAAACTGATGTGGAAGAATTAATAAGCTCCTTCTTCAAGGAAGAGCCTTGGGTTGGAATGACGTTTGTGGGAAAGTAATTACATTACAATCAGAATTCAACCATTTGTAGAACCTCTTATGTCCTTGAAATGAACTAATAAAGGAAAATGTTTGCTGCGCTCTGGGAGAACAGAGAATCCTTTGTAGTATCAATTAATTTTCACCTTTTCGCTCACTTGTCTGGTGCTCTTGGAAGACTTGAGCATCTCTGCAGAAGTTAAGTAGGTCCCACTGTGCCTGCAGCATAACAGGAGACTCATTTCAGCAACTTCTGTCAGGAAACAAGACCTCAGAGAGTCATGAACTGGAAACTCTAGACTTTAGCGCTTCCTTCTTCAAACCAACCACTTCCTTCTTCAAACCAACCAACCAAGATCTGTCTTCTTGTTTGAAATTTTACCTCTTCTCAGCCTTAATGAATGAGTAAATGTAAGCAACTGCTGGAACTCTTTCTGCTTGTTAGAGACTGAGACCTGAAGCCTTAGGGATGGAATAAGGGCAGGATGGCTTTGCTGGGTTTGTTATTTTGAATGGCTATTTCCACTCATCCTTGGAGCTGATGCCAGATTCCTAGTGATTCCAATGGGCTCTTGGCTGAGGAGGAAGCCAACTCACAGGCAGTCAGAATGAAAGGCCAACAGTGCCTCACAACTCCTATCTAGAAGCCATTGTCTCATGATAGTGCCGGATGTGAGGTTCATCATCATTACCAATCCTGGCTGATACAGCTGCTTTGGCTGAATATCCCCTTCATCCGACACCCCATCACTTGTAACTTTCTACAGACGTCCCCTTGGCTGAAGAGATTGGGGCATTCCTGGGAGAGGGAGGCTGTGCTCTCATCATCACTGGTGTCTGAGTAGCTGTCTTGTTGGCCAGAACTTCCAAACTAAATGCTCTCATCTTCACTCCTCTTCCCCAGAAGTCCAGTCTAGACTTTTCAGTTGTTTAACTTTGTCTCTCTAAATTCAGGCATATTTACTGGTCAGATGCCAGGAGTCAGCGGATTGAGGTGGCTGAACTTGATGGAAGGTACAGAAAGTGGCTGATTTCCACTCAGCTGGATCAACCAGCTGCAATAGTTGTGAATCCCAAACTAGGGTAAGTACTTGAAGGAGTCCTTAATGTTCTAGATATTTTCCACTAGATTCTCCAAAAAATTATATCTTCAATTAGCTTTTCCTAATTGTACTGAAATTGTCCTTGGACTTTTTTGAGTGGCACCTATGACTATTTTCAAGAATTATAATATGCCCTAAAGATCACTTAGGACAAAACAGGCTTCAGAAGATGGACACTGTGTCAGGGGAAGGCCTCTGGCCACACTTTTTCCACAGCCCAGTTTGTCTAAAACCCAACATTTCTCAACAGAATTTAAGGATTGAGCAACACCTGATGATTGGTTTAGACTAGACATTGCAAAGTGGTGGCTGATGGGCTAAATATGGCCCATACACTTATTGGACTTGAACTTCACAGAGCTTTAAGATTTTTTTTTTTGTAAACTTAGTAGATAACATTTAAATTAAAAATAAATATTTGTATTTTTGGCTTGAAAAATCAGAAGAACTGGTAAAGTTAGGTAGGTATGCCTTCCTTGATGCGGTATTGCCTGGAACTCTTAGACAGGGCTTTGCTTGATGCGGTGTTTGCCCATCACTCTACATTCATAACTGCCCTGTTCCACCCATTTATCTTGCCTGCCTGATCCTTTCTAGATGTTTAAAGGGTACAGTCCCTGGTCTGCTCAGTTCTTCTACAATTAAGTATTAATTGCATGCAAAGTAATACCTTTTCAAAGAGTTAGAATGTAAGCTCCATGAGGGAAGGAATCTGTTGTGTTCCCTGATACGTTCCAAATACAGGATAGTAGCTTCTCACACAGCAGGCATTCAAGAAATATTTTTTGAAGAATGAACAGCTTTTGTGATTATATATTTTAAAAGGTCTGGATACATATCTTTGGACAGGGCTGGCCAGTTTCTATTGGGAAAGTGCAGTTCTCAGGAAGGATAGATCACAGATGCACAGGCTCCCCCCTTTCTCTCCCTGTCTTGTGTAAAGTATAAAAATAGCATCATTTAGGACCCAAGGCTCTTTGAAAACCAGTTGATTTCTCCACTAGATGAAATGCTGCCATGAGGAAACCTTCTGTTACAGGTTTATGTATTGGACTGACTGGGGCAAAGAACCTAAAATCGAGTCTGCTTGGATGGATGGGCAGCGTCGGAAAGTCCTGGTTCAGGAGGACCTCGGTTGGCCAACCGGCCTTTGTATAGATTATGTGAATGGTGACCGGATCTACTGGAGTGACCTCAAGGAGGACAATATTGAAACCATCAAATATGATGGGACCGATAGGAGAATTGTTGCAATTGCAGGTTAGAAATTTCACTTAGAATTTCATATATTAAATAATTAATGTATTTCCAGTCTCTTTGCCCATTTTCGTAAGAAGGAACCCTAATCTTAGGAGATGCTTTTTATAGTTTCTTAGATACCACTCTGCCCAGCTCCCAGCTGCTGATTTAAATGCAAATGAATCTATTAGCAATTATTAAGTCCTTTTTGTATAATTAAAAACACTTGCTGTCAGCAGCAGATGTTGAAATAACCGTTTCTTGTTGGGTTGCTCTGATAGAGATGGCCATCATGTGTTCCAATGGTAATCCGTGTCTAACCACTTCTAGGTACATTAGTTTTTAATGTGCTAGATTGATTTTTATGCACAACTGGAAACATCTAGGAGAGAAGCATTTTGTTTTCTTATCTAGACTCTACAGAACTACTACAATCCAGCACGTAACAGGTTTTTCTGATAAGTGGTGTCTTATGTTCATAGAAAAAAAAAGATCTCTGCCCTACAGATTGTTTTCTAAAAATAAAATCAAATCAGCAACTTGAAAGTGAGCGAGTCCCCTATAATTGGTGTCATTCGGTAGGCATTGATCTATTTTAATTTCTGTCATCTTGATCTCCTGGTGCAGCACACTTTCATGGTCGTGTGTACAGAGAGTCTGCCTGAATGTTGCTGGAATTTTAAGGTGTTGCCTAAGAGATTGATCCAAGCGGTTTGACTTCTGACATAAAAGTGGGGCTCAGGTATCTTCTTTTCAGTAACCTTGTTTTGTTTTGCTTTTCCCCTGTGGGTGAACAGCAATGACCCCTTATAGTCTGGACATCTTCGAGAGCCAGTTATACTGGACATCTAAGGATAAGGGAGAAGTATGGATCCAAGATAAATTTGGGCGAGACGAGAAAGAGAAATTGCTGATAGTGAACCCTTGGCTCACGCAAGTTCGAATATTCCATCAATGGAGATATAATCAGTCAGGTAGTCACCAACTTTATTTCAAATTAATGGCTATATTTCTTTTGGAAAATGGTGGTGGATAATAATAGGCTGATCTCCCTGTGCCTGAAACATGTGTGTGTGTGTGTGTGTGTGTGTGTGTGTGTGTGTGTGTGTGTGTGTGTGTATTTTAACCGTTTTGACCAAAGAAGATAAAATTGGAGGTCGAATGAAATGATGCACACCACCAGCAGATATGGAGTAAAAATACTTCAGTCCTGTTGCTGGTTGGAGTTGTGGGGTTGTACTCTTAGGCCACAGAATCCAGTAGGTGTCAGACCCCCTGCTAAATGTGAGTTGGGTTGCCAAGTCACGTAATAGGCTTCGTGGACATCAGAAGTCTTACCCACTCTAGCAATTGCAAGGCCGGGCTAGTCAAGTCATCCTGAGCTATGCGAGCCTTAGTTTAAAGCTTAAAGGATGCATTTCTACATCCTCCCTTCTTTCTCATTTTCTGAGTTCTTGGTCCTGCTTCCTCAGGTTACCTGTGTTCTCATTCATCCTTCATCATTGTGTGGAATAATGTGAAAGGGAAAGGACGTTATCTTTTTCCCGTGGGCACATTTTTATTCACTGATGTCTTTAATGATTTTTATTTCAGACATAGGTAATTATATATCAAAATATTCTATCAAATCTTTTTTTGGGAAATATCTTCCTTTTTTTAAAATTAATTTTTATTGGAGTATGGTTGCTTTACCATGTTGTGTTAGCCTCCACTGCACAACAAAATGAATCAGCCATCCTCATACAGATATCCCCTCCCTTTTGGACTTCCTTCCCATTTAGGTTACCACAGTGTATTAGGTAGAGTTCCCTGTGCTATACAGTATGTTCCCATCAGTTGTCTATTTTAGAGAGTATCAATAATGTATAGTGGGGAAAGGACATTTTTGAAGTGAGGAAAGGAAATAGACTTTTATTAAGTTCTGTATGTCAGATTCTCTCTTCAGGATTAACCCAGACATCTGCTTCTTCAATTAATCTTCTCCCAAACTTATAAAGATGTTTAATTTTCATCTCACAAGTAAGGAAACTGACAATAGGAAAGATTTAGTAACTGGTGCGCCCAAGTTACACAACCAGCGGATAAGCTTTAAACCCAGAAATGGTTTTTAAACTCAATGCCATTCACCCAAAAGCTCAGCACCTTTCTGTTCTGGTCCAGCTATCAGTGTACCCAATTCCAGATTGCATTCTGTGGCTGTGTGGCCTTTGACAAGTCACCTCCCTTCCGATCCCTGCATGTGAAACAGATGTGGAGCCTGAGGTCCCCCTGAGTTCTCTGATACTCTGAGAGCCTGAATCAGTCTTGACAAACTGAAGTGCAGAACGGAGGCTCCCAGGAGATTACACTGGCGGCAAATGCCTTTTCTAGGGATTAGCCCCCTTGTGTTGCTGGTAGTGATTACCCTTCTTCAGACCTTCTCCAAAACATTCCAGACCCCACTGATATAATAGCTCTTGTGTCCTAAATGCTCCTGCAGCTCTTATGTTTGGCAGTTTCAAGGGCAGGAGGGGAGAGCCCAGTATACCTGCGGAGCCCCCTCTGGCCCCTGTAGAGAGGACAGCCCAGGGGTCAGGCAGAGGAAAATCTGGAGACTTTCCCTGAAAAGCATCTCAGCCAGCTGATACTCTGAGCCTCCTTTGCAAAGTGTTGATTGATGAGTAGGCCAGAGGCTCAGCCCAGCTGTGCCAGATTAGCATTTACTCTGGACCAATAGCCCTCCAATTTTAGCACGTGTCAGAAACGTCTAGAGGGCTTGTTGAACACACCTTGCTGGGTCCCACCTGAGGGGTTTCTGACTTAATAGGCCTGAGGTGGCCTAAGAATTTGCATTTCTGACAAGTTCCCAGGTGATGCTGATGTTGCTGGGTCAGGAACAACATTGTGAGAATCCCTGCTCTACTCAAAGGGTGGGCCAGGGACCAGGAGCATTGGTACAATACGGGGGCCAGTTGGAATTGCAGACCCTCAGGTCTACCCCAGCCCTCTTGAATCCGATTCCCCAGGTTATTTGTACGACATTAAAATTTGAAAGCGTGCACTAGAGAGCTGAAGAAATGGTCGTGGGACAGGTTTTTTTGGTTGTTGTTGTTTTTTTCTTTGCGGCATGCGGGCCTCTCACTGCTGTGGCCCCTCCCGCCACGGAGCACAGGCTCCGGACGCGCAGGCTCAGTGGCCATGGCCCATGGGCCCAGCCGCTCCACGGCACGTGGGATCCTCCCGGACCGGGGCACGAACCCGTGTCCCCCGCATCAGCAGGCGGACCCCCCAACCACTGCGCCACCAGGGAAGCCCATGGGACAGGTTTTCAGTGAGGCTTTTTACAGCCATGCCTCGTCCATGGTCACGTTTTTGCATGACAGAGAATCAGGATTATAGAATGTTAGTCTGAGAAAGAATTTAGAGATGTCCTAATCCTTGGATAAATCGTAATATATGCTAAGCTAGTTTCAGAATTACCTGAGGCGCTTTTAATGGTAATACTTGAGTTCCATCCCAGAGCGATTTAAATCTGGATTTCTGTGACAGGGCATCAATCATTGTGAATAGCTCCCAGGTGATTCTGATAATCATAGCTCTAAATTCCCTAATCTTGCAAATAATGAAACTGAAGCCCAAAAGGAAGTTCTCCGTGGAGAACAGGGGTGGAAATCACATCCAATGTATGCTTTGGCTGGACCACACTTTATGATCTATCCAAATTTGGGTGATGACAAATCTTGATATAATAATGGGGTCTTACTGACCTTTTAGAAATATCTCAAATTGCTTAGTGCTGATTGGTTTTTGAGGTCATGCAGTGAACCAGACAGACACCTATCTTCCAAACCTGCCAGAGCAGTAGGGGAGATAAATGATGCCAGAAGAAAATGTGAGGGGTACAGCAGTGGGATGGAGAGCACGGGGAGGGACTGTGGCACTTTGGTGGGGTGGTAGGGGAAGGTAGCGTAAAGGAGCGTGAGTTGCCAGGTGGCATGCGGCTTAAAGGTATTGGTATGCTGCCTGGGCTCTGAGGTCACCTGGCCACAACTCAGTGGATGGGCATGTCCTTGGTTGGGGTATTCGTTCCCTCCTCGGAAACTAACCGCTGTTCTCTTCTGCTTTCCAGTGCCCAACCGCTGTAAAAAGGTCTGCAGCCACCTTTGCCTTCTGAGACCTGAGGGATACACCTGTGCCTGTCCCCAAGGCTCCAGATTTATAGAAGGAAGCATCACCGAGTGTGATGCAGGTAGGGACACTGCCTGGGGGCCTGGGAGAGCTCCTTTGCCTTCGTTAGTAGGTTCCCTTACCCTGCTTCACCTTTTTCAGGAGCATGAAGAATCCCTGTTTACTGGTCTCTTGCAGAATAGAGTGGGGATGGTTAGAAAGAGGGATGGGAGATGTGGAAAATATGAACAGAGCTGAGTGGGACTTCAGGGGCCAAACAGATCTTATGTTCCAATGATTTCTGAGAATTATTTGCCAAGATCTGCAGAGATTTAGATCCAGTGCCCCTAAATCGACTGTTGTGTTGTCTATAAAGACATTTTGAAGAGTGAGTTTCCTATAAGGCCTCTTCCTCCTTTCTCCACCCCATACTGGATCCCAATCGCCCCTGAATCTATTCAGTCTTAACGGGAGCTCCTCAAGGTGGAGAACCAGGCTCCTGAGGTGGGACGGGGGCGCTTATCCAGTACAGAGGGGAGGCCTAGAGGAGGTTCACTGGTTTTCCCACATGCTCATTTCAAAGTTTGGACAACTGAAAAAGGGCCACGTTTTAAAATGTACCTTATGCTCTTGGGAGATGGAAGCTGGAAGTAAGTAAGTAAACAGTGGTTTAATTCTCATCCCAAATGCTATAGATGATCTATTCTTGGCAAGACCTTTCTTCAGTGACTCTTTTAAATTAAGGAGTTAATAAGCCATAGGGAGTAACTAGTTAGTGTCCCTAACTAGTATCCAATGCTTGATAAGGGTGTTAGAAAATCATCCTGCAATTCACTAGTGGCCCATTTTATGGCTCACATCCTTGGGCCCTTCCCCCTGCTTTAGCTGATGGGGAAATGAAGAGGCGTAACCATGTTCTGCCACCAGGGGGCACAAACGGTTAAACTAAGGCACCTCCTGTTGACTTCCCAACCAGGCTGAAAAGTTGGCAGGTTTAGAGCACGAACTCAGCAAGTAAAAACTGCCCCCTCCCCTTCCCCATCCCCGCTCTTATCCCAATGCTACTGGGGCAATATTGCCAAGATTACAATCTTTAGCAAGGGCAATTTTGAAGGTGTTAAAAAATGAGGAGATCTCCAACCAGCTGTCCATTAAGCGGCTATTCATCTGTCTACGTGTCCGTTTATTGATGAATGGATTGCTGATGCTTCGGAACCTTTAGTGGAAGTTTCGGGGTGTGCCTAAGTTGAATTCTTGATTTTAACTAGGTTCAAAGAGAAGAATTCTGAAAACTTCAAAAGAAAACGTCAATGTCCTGAGAGATTTCCTTTACCACAATGTTCTTTTTAACTATTAGTATATATTCTGGAGTCTAGTATCTCACCACTGTTTTGCGGGGGGGGTGGGGGATGCTATAAACTGCCTTTTTTTTCCTACCAAATGTATGTTACTCCCCAAGACCTTATTGATAAAGAAATTCATCTGACTTAAGGGGAAGGTGACATTTAAAAGGGAGACTAATTAGCTGCCCCACCACATGGGCTCCCCACTCCAGCCCTGGGCTGAAGCAGGTTTGCATGGTAGGGGTCTCTGCTGAGCGCCGCTGACTAACACCTGCGTGGCTTTCCCTTTCTGCAGCGATCGAAAGTCCTATCATCATGCCCCCTCCATGCAGGTGTATGAATGGAGGAAACTGCTATTTTGATGAGAATGACCTCCCCAAATGCAAGTAAGTCTGAATGCTGTAGGTCTTGCATCTTCTGGGGGGAATTTGAGACCTCAAAGTAGCCAGTAAAACAAGTACAAGAACCTTGCCAGTTCGCTAATTTTCACATCATAACCAGCTTGCCCTCCAATGGGGGAGTCCACAGAGAGCTAAGGCAGTGCTTCTCAGACTATAATGTGCGTGAGAATCACCTGGGGCTCTGGAAAAAAATGCCCATCTCATTTACAGGGATTCTGCATTTCTGACAAGCTCCCGGGGAGATGCCACAGAACTGTGGGCCACGCTTTGGGGAGCAAGGAGTTAGAGAAGTGACAACCT
Organism: Grampus griseus; assembly: GCF_964374135.1. NCBI lineage: Eukaryota > Metazoa > Chordata > Mammalia > Artiodactyla > Delphinidae > Grampus > Grampus griseus. The sequence goes on from NC_139001.1 coordinate 62,691,410, forward strand.
CATTTTCCTACTCACCTCAGATTACTAATTATAATTGGATTGTGGGAGAGCAGCTGTCAGCAGAGCTGTTACAGTGCTAGGCGCTCACGAGGGGCAGAGACTGGGCTGAAGATTTGGAGGGCAGAGAATTATCAAGAGAGCTCTTAACATGGAGCAAGATGATATTTAATGAAAGCACGTCAAAGGAAAGAACACAATGAAGGTTTCCAGTTCCAGTCTCCAAGGAGGAATTCCATAGATTAGAGAAGACACCAATAGGTTTATTTGTTGAGGCTGATTCTGTAGATGCCACAGGTATTCCCTCAAAAGTGAATTTCCACAGTCAGATTACAATCAGAGCCCAAGAAATCAACAGCTTGTGAATGATTCTTCTTTTCCTTTCAGATGTCCTAGTTCCTACGTGGGAGAATATTGTGAAATAGGGCTTTCAAAAGGCATTCCTCCCGGAACAAGTAAGTTTTAAGGATACGAGGGACATGGGAATGCATCATGGTAACTAAACTGAGTGTTGTCTATATTCTGTTTAACTCCAGTCCCTATTGCTAAGACTACTGGCTCTTTTCCTTCTCCTCATGTTCATATGTTTGCTTTTTCTTCCCTCTTTGACAGCAGCGGCCGTGCTGTTGACAATCATCCTGATCATCATAATTGGAGCTTTAGCGACTTTAGGATTTTTCCACTATAGGAAAACTGGCTCCCTTTTGCCTTCTCTGCCCAAGCTGTCAAGGTCAGTTTCATTAGGTGGAACATGGATTTTAGACGTCTGTGTGATCTGCAACCACGTAAATAACTTAGTTTTTCTTTTAAGTTAAAAAAGCATCCTAGGCTGTTCACCTATTCTGCGGAAACAAAAAATACTGAACTTAAAGCAGTCACTTCAGATCACAATGTCTTAACTGATTGCTTCTCTGAAGCCTGAGTACAAATCACATTTTAGAGTCTAAAGGGTTGTACGTTGAGGTTACACTGGAGAACGGCGTCGGCTGTTGGAGGGACCAGGCTTTCTTTCTGCAAGTGCCCAGCTGGTCCTCTCCTCATTCTCAAGCATTCGGGAATGTGCTCGAACATTTCCAGGAGGTCACTAAGGGAATTTATTCCCATACGTGATGTGTAAATGGGAAGTGGGAATCGAGCCTTTCATTTAAGGAAGAGCTAGGAAAAGGTACAAAGAAAGAATCCTAGTGCAAACGATTGTTTTTTAAAAATAATAAGACACTGATTACTTCTTTTCAGCTTAAGCAGTCTTAGCAAATCCTCTGAAAATGGAAATGGGGTGACCTTCAGATCAGGGGATGACGTTAACATGGATATTGCAGTATCTGGTTTGGGGCCCGAGTCTGCTATTGACAGATCAATGGCGATGGTGAGTTTGGTTTCAAAGTGACTATTTGAAGGTTATCATTTTTACTGTTTTATCAAAGAAACACTTTTTATAAAGAATAAAATTCACCTAGAAAAACATGAAATACTGTATGCCCGCTCACTATACCAAGTTAGGAAACATTAGGTTTGTTGTAGAAATGTGTCTAGAAACATTAGTAATGAAATTGAAATTAACCCCTGATCTAAGCCACACGGTTGAACTGGAATCACGAACAGTTTTAAGTTTAATTGGAGTCTTAAACAATCTATGTTTTTTGGGAAACAGGGGAGAGGGACCATGATATTCTGTTTTTATTCGATGACTTTTTGTATGTTTAAAGGGAGAGGCAGGGAAATAATATGCTTCCTAGTCTCACATATTTTCCCACCAGTGTGTAGTGTTGGGATAAACAGTGGTTTTAGAGTCAGTGGTTGGTTCAAATCACAACTCTGCCACCTGCTAGGTATGTAATAGTAGGGATGGAGCTTGATCACTCTGTCCCCATCTGTAAAATAATCCCTCCTGTGAGGACCAAATACTTTATGAATGGACTAGTATCCACTCTGAAGTCTACCGTCAGTGTTGGGAAATCATTCCCAGTATTCCGCCTCCCCACCAAGCTTTCCTTTTTGTTCCTGCCTAAAGGTACAATATTATCCCTCCTGTCTTCTTTCCCCCTCTCCCTCTTCTCTTGACCCCACCCTTTTCTCTATGTCCAAAGCCAATCACCAAGTGAGTTATTTGCCTTAAGGAGCCATAGAGAACTCAGATAAGGGAAGAGGGTTTCTGTTCTCCTCACCTGAGGAGTTAGTGCATTTACATTACTTTACATAACAGTTTGCCTCGTGGAGGCCTTGTGTCTCCGTTGGCTTTTGTTGGAGGTGGGGGGCAAGTTCTTTTTGGGTCCGTTGGACGTAGCACCTAGCGTCCCTCCAGGTGTGAAGAGCACATCCTCCTCTGTGTATGAATCAGATCAGCACGGTATGATCTTTTTTTTTTTTTCTTTTTTCTTTCCCTCCATCAGAGTGAACATTTTGCCATGGACCTGGGGAAGCCGCCCATAATATTTGAAAACCCGACATACACCTCCAGGGACACTGCTGTCAAAGTGGCTCAGCCAACAACAACCCCGGTGAGAAATCACAGTCCGTGCTGTCAGGTTTGGCTGTTGCTGGATCTTGTTCTTTGGAATAATGTGCCTTTAGGGTCCTCCCAACCTTCCCTCCATGGAAGGAAGCACACTGGTCGCTTCCTCAGCTTCACTCCCTGTAGTAACAGGACTGACCCCAGGACAGCAGACCTGAACACAATCAGAACCCTGGGTTTGGGCAGCCATTCTTTGGCACCCAGACCAGGAGCCTTTTCATCCTGAGTGGTCAGAGCGGGAGGTCTGAGTGCATGTTCAGAGGCTCGGCAAACACTGTGCCCGGCACACACACACGGGCTCTCTGTAAATATCTGTGAACTGAATGAGTGGATGGTCGTCAGGTCATTATACAGAGGTTTGGGGTACTGGGCACACTCTCTGGGTTCTGACTGGTATCACAAGGGTGTGATTCGAGGTGACCTCCCTGCTTGCCCTTGTCATACTTTTCTGGAAAGTACAAAGGTCTTCGAAGTTGATAGGCAGATACATAAATTTCCTTTGATGAGGCCCTGTTACTCACTCATCTTTTAGAGGAACAGGGAGATGAGATAGACGTATGGATGAAGGAACAGAACTCTTCATTAGGGCTGGATCAATAGCCCCAGCGTCACTGCGGGTGCCTGTCAACTGTTAGGTCGCCTGTCTTTCCTTTGTCAAAACAGCTAGGGCCTCGGCAAAATACAGTTTCACCGTTAACATCTGAACTTCTTTTGAACTCACAAGGTATAGTACATTTTAATGTTAAGACAAAAATGTGTATTTTATGAATAACTTTCTTGAGATCAGCAATATTTGAATCTTGAAAGCATTTTGTCTGATCCTTTAATATCCAGATAGCAAAACTTTAATCACATGTTAAAATAGATTTTTGGCATTTTCCCTTGAAATAAAACAAAGCCATGTTTACCAATACATTTCCAAGTTAGAGAAGAAATAAAGTGGTGAATGTAGAAATATAGGAAAAGGGGTGAATTTCTACCCTGTAACTTATTAATTATATATCCATGGTAATTTGTGCTTTAAGAGGGAACCTCGGAATCACATGAATGTTACAGAAAATATCTAGAGGGGTATTAATGTCATTATGCCTCTTGTTTTAAAAATTCAACCTCTTTTAAGCCGTCCTCTGAAATTAATAATTTTATTCTAAATATCCAAACGTAATGTGTTTGGAAATAATTCGTACTGTTCTATTAGGATTTGGCTGCCAATATACAACCAGAGTATCCTTTATCCAGAGCTATGGTCAACAGTGGGAGTAAGGGGCCCTAGAGAACACCGTAGAAGTTGCTATTACTACATGAGAGTGTGACCATTGATGGGTGTATTTGCCTCCCAAGATTAAGGCATCAGATAGACAACTTAGTAGTTGGTGCTCCTGATTTTGGGGAGACGAGAGTGGTGTTTATTCCTGGACCACAGGGTTGGTCTCACATAATAAAAATGGTGCCTGTTCATGTTTGTGGGAGAGCAAGGTGATAAACAGAACCAAAGAGCTGATAAGAAACTTTATAGCAAAAATTCTTTCAAAACTGAATAATGGCCTTCAACATGCACACAGGTAACCGAATCCGGAAATGTGTATAATGAAAACTATGGAAGTGCCATAAACCCTGCTGAATTAGCTCCAGACACAAAGCCAACTTCCCCAAGTGCTGATGAAACTCAGGTAACAGTGACTGACTACTGAAATGATACGGGATTTGGGAAGGACTTTGGAATTGCTGGGTTTATTAATCCTAGGCAAACTAGAGAGACCCTGATAGGCTCATAGAGCCCAAGATGTGTAGGCAGTTAGTAAAGATAATTTTATCATAAACTGAAAGACTTTCCACTGAGTAAAGCTACATTCTAGCACTGCGTTGGTAATGATGTTCCTGGTGACATGGGAGGTAAAGCAGAAAAGGAGGGCAGCCGACTTCTGGACGCAGCCTCTTCAAATCAGAGGCGTTTAATTTGAGATAACAACTTAGTATGAATAAAGACCTCACTGTGTCAGTGATGCACATAGAGGACCTTTTCCTTTCCCGTGCAATACAATTTTTCTACAGTGTATATCTTTGTTCCCTTAATAATGTATGTTGTTTTTAGCTCTACGCTTGTTACCAATGTTGACCACTAGATGGCACTAATTTACACTCTCTTCATCCATCCATCTGTCCATCTTCCATCTAACCATCCAGCGAACATTACTGCCCTCAATGTGCCGGGCACAGTGTTTAATACAGAAGATTAAAAGAAAAAAGTCCACTAGATGGAGCTTCTCTATCTTGTTTGCAGGGCCTTTGAAATTTGTAAACTATCTTGTCTACAGAGAGAAATTCAGTAAATAAACTTGATACAAAACATAATAGATAATATATCATTAGTTCTAACAGACACATAGGAAGCTATCTCAGATATAGCTGTTTGATTCTGGGCAACTATTTTACCTCTGAGCACTAGAGTCTTAATGTTTCTCACTGGGGGCACTATTGGCTTATTGGGAGGGGCAGTTCTTTTTGGTACAAAACTATCCTATACATTGCAGGACATTTTAATATTCCTGGCCCCTGTCCACTAAGTGCCAGTAGTGCTTTACCCAATGCATTGTGATCCCAGAAATCACTCCCTCCCCAGCCCCTGGCCCCCCGAACATGCTCTCCCAGTTGAGAACAATAGGATCTGGAATGTCTCAGTTTTAAGGTTCTATGACTTCTGTGAAGTAATATAAAGAAACAAAAGCCCAAAGGTAGTTAGAAATCTTACCACTTTTTACAATCCCTATTCTCAAATTGCATAGTCTATAAACAAAATTGGTATCTGCAAAGTCATGTTGGATTTTCAGCACCTCACAAATTGGATCCTGTTCTGCTTGTTAGCGTCAAAATAGAAGTTGAACTAAATTGATGCTAATGAGGAGAGCTTATAACAAAGGTCACTTTGTCCACCTTTTCATATTCCATTTACTAATTCCTTCACACACACACACACACACACACACACACATGAATGTTGTCTTAGAAAGGAATTTCCAGTTTCATATTTTGCATCTTTCATATTTTCAAGGGACTGAATTTTTTTTTTCCTTAAGCTACATTGAAAAGTTTATTTCGAACACTAATTTTCCACAGACACCAGAATACTTGAATGTCACATATTTGGTTCTCCAAGTCTGACTCAACTCCACAGCAGTGCCAGATCTATTTTATATTCTCAACATTTTTTCTCAGTCCATTTCGAGTCTAGTGATCTTCCCTAGGCAGAGTTCTCTCCCAGCTGAGCAGGAAGGGGAGTGTGATGGAGATGCTGCAACCTCTGACCTGCACATCAGTCATCAAAAACACTGAGAGACGGGCTTCCCTGGTGGCGCAGTGGTTGAGAGTCCGCCTGCCAATGCAGGGGACATGGGTTCGTGCCCCAGTCCAGGAAGATCCCACATGCCGCGGAGTGGCTAGGCCCGTGAGCCATGGCCGCTGAGCCTGCGCGTCTGGAGCCTGTGCTCCGCAGCGGGAGAGGCCACAGCAGTGAGAGGCCCGCGTACTGCAAAAAAAACAACAACAATAAAACCCCCAAAACAAACAAACAAAAACACTGAGAGAGTCTTTCAAGTGAGAGCGAATGTTTACCAATTATAGTCCTTTTCTTTTTCATCTCCATCTTTGCAGTGCATTGGCTCTTCTTCCTTTTTTTTAATCAGTTGAGGCTGAGACCCTCTAAGGTCTGTCCTCCATGGTACATCCAGGGATTTTTCTATGACCTTTGCCTTTGGGAACTGAGAGAACAGCCAGGGAGGCTTAAAGCAGTAGAAGCCGTTGGTTAGGATGACCCTAGGTTGACCTTAATATGCCAGAGGGGCTCACAGGTTTCTCTTTCATCAATAAATCTGCTCAAAGGACTCAAAGAACGTGAAGTCCTGTGGCTTAGTCCTGTCATTTTCAAAAGTCGTGTCAACATGCATTGGATTTCCCAAGGAGATGACAACGACAATCACCTGCACTTCTCTTGTTAGTAGTTACTCAGCTCCATGTGGCCATTCCATACCGAAGCAATGAGTTTTGGCCTTCCCTATTGAAGTGTAGGTTTCCAGAGGCCGGGCTCTGACCTGAGTGTCTCCATCTTGCCCTCGTGCCAAGCAGGTGCTCACTTAAATGTGGGTGAATGGCTTCTTCTACTTCTCCTGTATTCACATGCTCCCCACTCCTTCACATGTTGGCCGCCTACTTTCACAGAGCAAGACAATCCATAAAACACGTGGGCTACCTTAGCTCTGTGGGAGGAGGCTGTTTCCTCATCTCCTGTTCTCTTGTCTCCTTACATCCGGCAGCAGGGCCGTGGCCAGCACTGCTGCCACGGGCAGCTTTTCAGCCAGACAGGGGCCACTTATCATAGACTGGGGTGATTTCTCTTTGGGTTCTTTAGTTTTGAGACCTCCATTTCCTGGAGGCCCTGTCTACTCCTCTATCTACAATTTAGTTAAGTAAGTTTGCTGTGACTGCCTTTCCTCCTCTGCAAAAGAGCATCTACCTCACAGAGTCCTTGGGAAGATTACATCAGAAACTCGTAAAGCTCTTGGAATAGTCCCCGACACATAGTAAGCACTCAATAAATGTTAGTTGTTTTTGTTGCCATTATTATTATTGATTATAGGAGGAAATGATGGAGCGAGACAGAACATGTTTGAGTTGACCAAGGATCAAGACATCGTTTTAGGAAATGAGAGTTACAATCTGGCTTGTTCCTTAAATTTTCAGGCAGCCCCTGAAGAAATCTCTTGCCTGGCTCTGTCAAAGCTTCTAGATACTCTGGGCACAGATTCTGTAAACTGTACACTTCAGATCAAGGATTTTTTTTGAAATTATTAGCTAAAAAGAGCCCAAAGAGTTTCAGTTACTGTTCAGGGCCCAGCCGAGGAAGAACTGAACAACTTACTGCATGGGCCAGGTCGCGTGGTCCCAGGTCCCAAATTGCTTTCTCCCTCTGTAAGAAGGAATTTTAAAACCTAAGCAGAAGGAAGAAACCCACCAAAAAATTCCATTACTGAAGATTTTCTCTTTCCTCTTTTCACTTAGGCAACAAAGTGGAATATCTTCAAACGAAAACCGAAACAAAATGCCAACTTTGAAAATCCATTCTATTCCGAGGTAATTTTTAACAATTTTTCTCAGCCCAGGCATTATTTCTTAGTATTAACTTGCTAAATCAGGCATACACTCAGATGATTCTGAGCAAATCGGCCAAGATTTGTCTTCTTCACACAAAACCATTTCCCATCACGTCGGGGGAATAAGTGGCTGATTCCTGTTTCTTTGTGGCCTTAGATGGAGAGTGAACCAAAGGTTGGTGCTGCTGTGACCCCACCTCCATCACCTTCTCCCCCTGATAAGATTTCTTGGAAGAAAGGCCCAAGTCCAACCTACAGTGCAACAGAAGACACATTTAAAGACACCGCAAATCTCGTTAGAGAAGACTCTGAGGCATAGCTGTGCCAGCTATTTAGGGAATAATTAGAAACACACTTTTGCACATATATTTTTTACAAACAGATGAAAAAAATTAACATTCAGTACTTTATTAAAAAGATATTTTTTCCCCTGTACTCCTGTAGTTGGAAATATTTGTGGAAACAATACCTTGTGTGTCTTTTTTACTCATCTCATATTTTTACAAATAATTATCACAATGTACTATATGTATATCTTTGCACTGAAGCTATCTGAAGGTAATGCTATAAATATATTGTATATTTGTAAATTTTGGAAAGATTATCACATCATTAAATTTGCTAATGAAAGTATCTGCTGAATTGGAATTGGGTTCTTCAGTTTTGAGACCTCCGTTTCCTGGAGGCCCTGGAAATTGGTTGAATTGCTGAATTGGTTGGTGATCATTACATTAAATGATCCATTGGGACTTCCCTGGTGGCACAGTGGTTGAGAATCCGCCTGCCAATGCAGGGGACATGGGTTCGAGCCCTGGTCCGGGAAGATCCTACATGCCACGGAGCAACTAAGCCCGTGCGCCACAACTACTGAACCCAGGCGCCTACAGCCCGTGCTCCGCAACGGGAGAGGCCACCACAATGAGAAACCCGTGCACTGCAATGAAGAGTAGCCCCTGCTCGCCGCAACTAGAGAAAGCCCACGCACAGCAACGAAGACCCAACGCAGCCAAAAATAAAATAAATTAATTTAAAAAAAGAAAATGATCCATTGAAGAAAGGAATTGACTTGGGGCCTTTAGCCATGTCAAAAGAGGAGGCACCATTCATAGTCCCTATAGAATTATCAAGGAAGGGAATCCAGGCCACTCCTGGGTCCGTTTTCACACATCAGCACTTAATGTTCAGTATTATATGTAACCTGATGAATAGCGTAATGATAGAGATGCAGATAACGCAGTAGGTAGAAAAGCAATTCAGTCCCACCCTTGTGCATGTTTGCGTTGTCTAACCAGAACACTGTCTCCTGTGCGTTATCTCGCTCGCCGCCAAGCCAACACTTTTATTTTAATGTCTGAGAAAGTCCCATGTCATTAAGTGTAAGTGTCCTGCAAAGAGTTTGTATCTAATCGCATGAAATTTCATTTGATGGACCATAGGGTGATTGACACCCTTGCCTGGCATCTCAGGTGGTCACCTACCCTAGAAACTGGAGCTCAGGAGCTGAATTAACTGAAAGTAAATCTGTGTCTTCATAAAGGAAGGTGCAAAACAAATACCGGTTAAGCAAAGCCTCAGCTGGGTTTGTGTTTCTGTGTGTGAAAATTTCCTTATACTGACTATTTATTTCCTCAGTTGAACATGAATAGAAAGGGAAACCGTTCTTATTGAGCCTTTTTTAGGTCCTTGGCAAAATCGTTCATTTTGAGGAGCGTAGCCCTCCTCTTGAATAGCGGCTGTAGTCTCCACAGCGGGAACCATGGCAGGAACACACAGTTTCCACACTAAGTAGGTAGGATTCCTGGCTTTCTGTGCTAATATGGCACATCTTTAAAACAATGAATGAATGAGTGTATGAATGGATGGATGGATGGGTGAAACATGTACTACTGATGATTTTATTCCCGAGTTCTCAAAATATTTTTTGTTCATATTTTGAGTGCTTATTGTAAATTACTTTGATGTGTACTTTGATTAGAAAGCAAATGGAAATGATGCTGCTGAAAAATTTCTAATAAATGTGTATTTTATCAGACTTGTTCTGTGTGTTTCATAAGCCCGGGTCATGAATCAGTTGTATTTTTTTTTTTTTTTTTTTTTTTTGGTACGCAGGCCTCTCACTGTTGTGGCCTCTCCCGTTGCGGAGCACAGGCTCCGGACGCGCAGGCTCAATGGCCATGGCTCACGGGCCCAGCCGCGGATCTTCCCGGACTGGGGCACGAACCCGTGTCCCCTGCATCGGCAGGTGGACTCTCAACCACTGCGCCACCAGGGAAGCGCGAATCAGTTGTATTTTGCTGTGCAGAGAGCTTTGGGCTTTGAGTGCTAGGCAGCTGGGGAACCAGGAATGCCCAGGGTTCGGGGTGGGGGGGGGGAAGAGGAGGAGGAATCCACAGCTCACACAGCCCTAACAGGCCTGGTGGGGTGAGCTCAGGAGAGTAAACTGTAGGTTTCTGGGACTTCCCTGGCGGTCCAGTGGTCGAGACTTCACCTTCCAATGCAGGGGGTGCAGGTTCAATCCCTGGTCGGGGAGCTAAGATTCCCACATGCCTCGTGGCTAAAAAATCAAAAAACATAAAACAGAAGCAACACTGTAACAAATTCAATAAAGACTTTAAAAATGGTCCACATCAAAAAAATCTTAAAAAAAGAAAACAAACTAGGTTTCCACCTGAACTCTGGTCGGGCGGTCCCCTTAATTGCCTTTCAGAGTCACCCATTTCCCCCTACCTTTTTCCTTCCTCACACCCTAGGCCCTCAGCCAGTTTCCCATTTCGGATCTAACTGTGATGGGAGAGCAGTGAGCACGGTCACAGCTGGAGAGGGTTTTGTTCAGCCTGGGATTATGGCTCCAGTGGGGTGCGTGAGACGTATCAGTCCACGAAGTGTGAAGTCAAGAGTAAAAGGGAGCTCAAAACTGGCTGTGATTTCCAGCATTGATATTTGTCTCAGGCCTTAAGCGCAATAAGAAATTATTCTGGGGAATTTAAGGAATGAGAATTAGTTCCCTGCTTAGCTTCATTTGTGGGTCTCCCCAGAAAGGAATCAGAAAGCCGCTGCTGCGTTTCTGTTCTCTCCCGTGTGAGCTGGCACTTGGGGGTCAGAGCGTCAGCGGGAGGGTTGCCCCTGCCTGGTCGGCTCTCCCAGCCCAGGTCCTGCCCCTGCTTTACTCTCTCCAGTCGGAGCAGCTGGTGGGAAGTTGTGCAAAGTTGGTGGGGGTAACCTGGAGACAGGGTGCTGTTTAGAGGATGAAAAAGCTGATGTTATTCAGCATCTCATCACATGAAGCAGGAACAATTTTACTAGCAGAAGTGTATTACTGCACAATGTAAGATCACAACCATGAGCAGGTGTGTCCATAGGAAGCTGTCAAATCACACTGGTCACCTGTCCAGGGCTTCCCATTGATTTTTCTTTTTTAACTATTTATTCCTTTCTTCCTTCATTCATTGATTCACTCACTCACTCACTGGCCTGTGTTCTTACCAGCATTCAGTTGCAAACATATAGACATAAGAGACCATGAGTTTAAGGAAAATATGTGAGAGGAGAACTTTTAGTGGAGAATTCCATCCATTAACTTTTTTTTTTTTCCTGAATTGGGAAAAGATCACTATTATTTGATTTTTGAGGTGGAGTATCTCAGGCTGGCTCAAAGATGAGAGCTAGTTAGGCCCTGGGGTTAAGGAGTAGTCTGAGGAAGCTGGTTAGAGATGCACATTCTGGAGAGAGCCCTGGCCTCACAGCCTGTAGCCCTGGGTCGTCCTTTGAACTCTCAGCCTCTCTTCAGTCTTCCCCTCTGCATTCATCAAGGTCACAAGCCACAGGTCATACTGAGGATAACATATGATTATGTGTTTCTTTTTTTTAATTTAATTTTTATTTTATATTGGCCTATAGTTGATTTACAGTGAAAAGAGTTTGGACGTATATGAAAGGTCTGAAAAGCCTGGGAAAGGAAGGCCAGCTCTGGAGAGCATTGCCTCGTGCTGCTGGTGGCCCTAACCACGGCCATCGCAAGGTGGGGATAAAAAAAAAAAAAAAAAATCACCTGGGTGTGTCAACTCCTGAATTTTACCAGCCTTGCTGAGGGCTTTTAGTGACACCAATTCTGTGCCTCTTCCTGGAAGTGAATTCAGAGCATTTCGTGTGAAAATCAATCAAGCTTCTGCATTCACTTTGTGTCCATGATATTCTGGAATAAGTGATAGGAGACAAAATAAACAGGTCTCTAGAAACTATTCGACGTCATTGAGTTATCTTAGCTAACAATATCACCAGTCATAGAATGCTGTCCCCACCTTACGCAGACCAGAGAGGAAGGGCTCATATTTCTGTTCCTCTGATAATTAGTGTCCCCTAATGACAGTCATTTGCCAAGAGCACAGTTTCCCAGCCAATTACTTTCATCGCGGGAGCTGGGTCACGCGCCTGCTGCTAATCTCCGAAGCTCAGCTGCACCTTCTATGAAATAGAGAGGTGGGCTGTGAACGGCCAGTGTGAAAACATATGTAAAGAGTGTATGCAGCGCTTCCGGGAAGATGGCGGAAGAGTAAGAAGCGGAGATCACCTTCCTCCCCACAGATACACCAGAAATACATTTACACGTGGAACAACTCCTACAGAACACCTACTGAACGCTGGCAGAAGACCTCAGACCTCCCAAAAGGCAAGAAACCCCCCCACGTACCTGGGTAGAGCAAAACAGAAAAGAATAAACAGAGACAAAAGGATAGGGACGGGACCTGCACCAGTGGGAGGGAGCCGTGAAGGAGGAAAGTTTTCCACACAATAGGAAGCCGCTTCGCGGGTGGAGACTGCGGGTGGTGGAGGTGGGGAGCCTCGGAGCCGCGGAGGAGAGCACAGCAAGAGGGGTGCGGAGGGCAAAGCGGAGAGATTTCCGCACAGAGGATCAGGGCCGACCGGCACTCACCAGCCCGAGCGGCTCGTCTGCTCATCCGCCGGGGCGGGCGGGGCTGCGAGCTGAGGCTCGTGCTTCGGTCGGAGCGCAGGGAGAGGGCTGGGGTTGGCCTTGTGAACACAGCCTGAGGGGGCTAGTGCACCACGGCTAGCCGGGAGAGAGTCCGGGGAAAAGTCTGGACCTGCCGAAGAGGCAGGAGACTTTTTCTTCCCTCTTTGTTTCCTGGTGCGTGAGGAGAGGGGATTAAGAGCGCTGGTTAAAGGAGCTCCAGAGACGGGCGCGAGCTGCGGCTAAAAGCACGGACCCCAGAGACGGGCGTGAGACGCTAAGGCTGCTGCTGCCGCCACCAAGAAGCCTGTGTGCGAGCACAGGTCACTCTCCACACCCCCCTTCCGGGGAGCCTGTGCAGCCCGCCACTGCCAGGGTCCCAGGATCCAGGGACAACTTCCCCAAGAGAACACACGGCGCGCCTCAGGCTGGTGCAACGTCCTGCCGGCCTCTGCCGCCGCAGGCTCGCCCCGCACTCCGTGCCCCTCCCTCCCCCCCGGCCTGAGTGAGCCAGAGCCCGTGAATCAGCGGCTCCTGTAACCCCGTCCTGTCTGAGCGAAGAACAGACGCCCTCCTGCGACCTACACACAGAGGCGGGGCCAAATCCAAAGCTGAGCCCCTGTGAGCTGTGAGAACAAAGAAGAGAAAGGGAAATCTCTCCCAGCAGCCTCAGAAACAGCGGATTAAAGCTCCACAATCAACTTGATGTACCCTGCATCTGTGGAATACCTGAATAGACAAGGAATCATCCCAAATTGAGGAGGTGGACTTTGAGAACAAGATTTATGTTGTATACCTTTGCTTCCACCATTTGTCCTAGGGTTCTATCCATCCGTTTTTTTGTTTTTTTTCTTAATAATTATTTTTTTATTTTAATAACTTAATTATATTTTATCTTACTTTATTTTACTTTACTTTATCGTCTTTCTTTTTTTCCTTCCTTCCCTCTCTCCTTCCTTCCTTCCTTCCTCCCTCCCTCCCTCCTTTCTTTCTTTCTTTCTTTCCTTCTTTCTTTCTACTTCTACTAATTCTTTCTTTCTACTTTTTCTCGCTTTTATTGTGAGCCGTGTGGATGAAAGGCTCTTGGTGCTGCAGCCAGGAGTCAGTGCTGTTCCTCTGAGGTGGGAGAGCCAACTTCAGTACACTGGTCCACAAGAGACCTCCCAGCTCCACGTAATATCAAATGACGAAAATCTCCCAGAGATCTCCATCTCAACACCAGCACCCAGCTTCACTCAACGACCAGCAAGCTACAGTGCTGGACACTTTATGCCAAACAACTAGCAAGACAGGAACACAACCCCACCCATTAGCAGAGAGGCTGCCTAAAATCATAATAAGTCCACAGACACCCCAAAACACACCACCAGACGTGGACCTGCCCACCAGAAAGACAAGATCCAGCCTCATCCACCAGAACACAGGCACTAGTCCCCTCCACCAGGAAGCCTACACAACCCACTGAACCAACCTTAGCCACTGGGGACAGACACCAAAAACAACAGGAACTACGAGCCTGCAGCCTCAAAAAGGAGACCCCAAACACAGTAAGATGAGCAAAATGAGAAGACAGAAAAACACACAGCAGATGAAGGAGCAAGATAAAAACCCACCAGACCTAACAAATGAAGAGGAAATAGGCAGTCTACCTGAAAAAGAATTCAGAATAATGAAAGTAAAGATGATCCAAAATCTTGGAAATAGAATGGACAAAATGCAAGAAACATTTAACAAGGACCTAGAAGAACTAAAGATGAAACAAACAACAATGAACAACACAATAAATGAAAGTAAAAATACTCTAGACGGGATCAGTAGCAGAATAACTGAGGCAGAAGAACGGATAAGTGACCTGGAAGATAAAATAGTGGAAATAACTACTGCAGAGCAGAATAAAGAAAAAAGAATGAAAAGAACTGAGGACAGTCTCAGAGACGTCTGGGACAACATTAAATGCACCAACATTCGAATTATAGGGGTTCCAGAAGAAGAAGAGAAAAAGAAAGGGGCTGAGAAAATATTTGAAGAGATTATAGTTGAAAACTTCCCTAATATGGGAAAGGAAATAGTTAATCAAGTCCAGGAAGCACAGAAAGTCCCATACAGGATAAATCCAAGGAGAAATATGCCAAGACACATATTAATCAAACTGTCAAAAATTAAATACAAAGAAAACATATACATATTAAAAGCAGCAAGGGGAAAACAACAAATAACACACAAGGGAATCCTCATAAGGTTAACAGCTGATCTTTCAGCAGAAACTCTGCAAGCCAGAAGGGACTGGCAGGACATATTTAAAGTGATGAAAGGGGAAAACCTGCCACCAAGATTACTCTACCCAGCAAGATCTCATTCAGATTTGATGGAGAAATTAAAACCTTTACAGACAAGCAAAAGCTGAGAGAGTGCAACACCACCAAACCAGCTTTACAACAACTGCTAAAGGAACTTCTCTAGGCAAGAAACACAAGAGAAGAAAAAGACCTACAATAACGAACCCAAAACAATCAAGAAAATGGGAATAGGAACATACATATCGATAATTACCTTAAATGTAAATGGACTAAATGCTCCCACCAAAAGACACAGATTGGCTGAATGGATACAAAAACAAGATCCATATATTTGCTGTCTACAAGAGACTCACTTCAGACCTGGAGACACATACAGACTGAAAGTAAGCAGATGGAAAAAGATATTTCATGCAAATGGAAACCAAAAGAAAGCTGGAGTAGCAATTCTCATATCAGACAAAATAGACTTTAAATAAAGACTATTACAAGAGACAAGGACACTACATAATGATCAAGGGGTCGATCCAAGAAGATATAACAATTGTAAATATTTATGCACCCAACATAGGAGCACCTCAATACATAAGACAAATACTAACAGCCATAAAAGGGGAAATCAACAGTAACACATTCATAGTAGGGGATTTTAACACCCCACTTTCACCAATGGACAGATCATCCAAAATGAAAATAAATAAGGAAACACAAGCTTTAAGTGATACATTAAACAAGATGGACTTAATTGGTATTTATAGGACATTCCATCCAAAAGCAATAGAATACACATTTTTCTCAAGTGCTCGTGGAACATTCTCCAGGATAGATCATATCTTGGGTCACAAGTCAAGCCTTGGTAAATTTAAGAACATTGAAATTGTTTCAAGTATCTTTTCCGACCACAACGCTATGAGACTAGTTATCAATTACAGGAAAAGATCTGTAAAAAATACAAACACATGGAGGCTAAACAATACACTACTTTATAACGAAGTGATCACTGAAGAAATCAAAGAGGAAATAAAAAAATACCTAGAAACAAGTGACAATGGAGACACGACGACCCAAAATGTATGGGATGCAGCAAAAGCAGTTCTAAGAGGGAAGTTTATAGCAATACAATCCTACCTTAAGAAACAGGAAACATCTCGAGTAAACAATCTAACCTTGCACCTAAAGCAATTAGAGAAGGAAGAACAAAAAAACCCCAAAGTTAGCAGAAGGAAGGAAATCATAAAAATCAGATCAGAAATAAATGAAAAAGAAATGAAGGAAATGATAACAAAGATCAATAAAACTAAAAGCTGGTTCTTTGAGAAGATAAACAAAATTGATAAACCATTAGCCAGACTCATCAAGAAAAAAAGGGAGAAGACTCAAATGAATAGAATTAGAAATGAAAAAGGAGAAGTAACAACTGACACTGCAGAAATACAAAGGATCGTGAGAGATTACTACAAGCAACTCTATGCCAATAAAATGGACAATCTAGAAGAAATGGACAAATTCTTAGAAATGCACAACCTGCCAATACTGAATCAGGAAGAAATAGAAAATATGAACAGACAAATCACAAGCACTGAAATTGAAACTATGATTAAAATTCTTCCAACAAACAAAAGCCCAGGACCAGATGGCTTCACAGGTGAATTCTATCAAACATTTAGAGAAGAGCTAACACCTATTCTTCTCAAACTCTTCCAAAATATAGCAGAGGGAGGAACACTCCCAAACTCATTCTACGAGGCCACCATCACCCTGATACCAAAACCAGACAAAGAAGCCACAAAAAAAGAAAACTACAGGCCAATATCACTGATGAACATAGATGCAAAGATCCTCAACAAAATACTAGCAAACAGAATCCAACAGCACATTAAAAGGATCATACACCATGATCAAGTGGGGTTCATTCCAGGAATGCAAGGATTCTTCAATATACACAAAACAATCAATGTGATAAACCATATTAACAAATTGAAGGAGAAAAACCATATGATCATCTCAATAGATGCAGAGAAAGCTTTCAACAAAATTCAACACCCATTTATGATAAAAACCCTGCAGAAAGTAGGCATACAGGGAACTTTCCTCAACATAATAAAAGCCATATATGACAAACCCACAGCTAACATTGTCCTCAATGGTGAAAAACTGAAACCATTCCCACTAAGATCAGGAACAAAACAAGGTTGCCCACTCTCACCACTCTTATTCAACAGTTTTGGAAGTTTTAGCCACAGCAATCAGAGAAGAAGAAACAAAAGGAATCCAAATCGGAAAAGAAGAAGTAAAGCTGTCACTGTTTGCAGATGACATGATACTATACATAGAGAATCCTAAAGATGCTACTAGAAAACTACTAGAGCTAATCAATGAATTTGGTAAAGTAGCAGGATACAAAATTAATGCACAGAAATCTCTTGATTCCTATACACTAATGATGAAAAAATCTGAAAGTGAAATCAAGAAATCACTCCCATTTACCACTGCAACAAAAAGAATAAAATATCTAGGAATAAACCTACGTAAGGAGACAAAAGACCTGTATAAAGAAAATTATAAGACACTGATGAAAGAAATTAAAGATGATACAAATAGATGGAGAGATATACCATGTTCTTGGCTTGGAAGAATCAACATTGTGAAAATGACTCTACTACCCAGAGCAATCTACAGATTCAATGCAATCCCTAACAAACTACCAGTGGCAGTTTTTACAGAACTAGAACAAAAAATTTCACAATTTATATGGAAACACAAAACACCCCGAATAGCCAAAGCAATCTTGAGAACAAAAAACGGAGCTGGAGAAATCAGGCTTCCTGACCTCAGACTATACTACAAAGCTACAGTAATCAAGACAGTATGGTACTGGCACAAAAATAGAAAGATAATGGAACAGGTTAGAAAGCCCAGAGATAAACCCACACACATATGGTCACCTTATCTTTGATAAAGGAGGCAGGAATGTACAGTGGAGAAAGGACAGCCTCTTCAATAAGTGGTGCTGGGAAAACTGGACAGGTACATGTAAAAGTATGAGATCAGATCACTCCCTAACACCATACACAAAAATAAGCTCAAAATGGATTAAAGACCTAAATGTAAGGCCAGAAACTGTCAAACTCTTAGAGGAAAACATAGGCAGAACACTCTATGACATAAATCACAGTGAGATCCTTTTTGACCCACCTCCTAGAGTAATGGAAATAAAAACAAAAATAAACAAATGGGACCTAATGAAACTTAAAAGCTTTTGCACAGCAAAGGAAACCATAAACAAGACAAAAAGACAACCCTCAGAATAGCAGAAAATATTGGCAAATGAAGCAACTGACAAAGGATTAATCTCCAAAATTTATAAGCAGCTCATGGAGCTCAGTAACAAAAAAACAAACAATCCAGTCCAAAAATGGGCAGAAGACCTAAATAGACATTTCCCCAAAGAAGATATACAGACTGCCAACAAACACATGAAAGAATGCTCAACTTCATTAATCATTAGAGAAATACAAATCAAAACTACAAAGATATCATGTCACACAAGTCAGAATGGCCATCATCAAAAAATCTAGAAACAATAAATGCTGGAGAGGGTGTGGAGAAAAGGGAACTCTCTTGCACTGTTGGTGGGAATGTAAATTGATACAGCCACTATGGAGAACAGTATGGAGGTTCCTTAAGAAACTAAAAATAGAACTATCATATGACCCAGCAATCCCACTACTGGGCATATACGCATATACCCTGAGAAAACGATAATTCAAAAAGAGTCATGTACCAAAATGTTCATTGCAGCTGTATCTACAATAGCCCGGAGATGGAAACAACCTAAGTGTCCATCGACAGATGAATGGATAAAGAATATGTGGCACATATATACAGTGGAATATTACTCAGCCATAAAAAGAAATGAAATTGAGCTATTTGTAATGAGGTGGATAGACCTAGAGTCTGTCATACTGAGTGAAGTAAGTCAGAAAGAGAAAGACAAAGACCGTATGCTAACATATATATGGAATTTAAGGGGAAAAAAAGTCATGAAGAACCTAGGGGTAAGACAGGAATAAAGACACAGACCTACTAGAGAATGGACTTGAGGATATGGGGAGGGGGAAGGGTGAGCTGTGACAGGGCGAGAGAGTGGCATGGACATATATACACTGCGAAACGTAAGGTAGATAACTAGTGGGAAGCAGCTGCATAGCACAGGGAGATCAGCTCTGTGCTTTGTGACCGCCTGGAGGGGTGGGATAGGGAGGGTGGGAGGGAGGGAGACGCGAGAAGGAAGAGATATGGGGATATATGTATATGTATAACTGATTCACTTTGTTATAAAGCAGAAGCTGACACACCATTGTAAAGCAATTATACTCCAATAAAGATGTAAAAAAAAAAAAAAAAAGTGTATGCAGCCCACTGCCCGGCACAAAGTAAGCTCTGAATCTGCAGTAGCCATGATTATGATCATTTATTAAGTGGAAGAGAAAGGAAGAGGTTTTTTTAAAAAGGGAGATGTATTTTTTAAAAGCTCCTTGGTGATTTTAACATGACGCGAGGGTTAGAACTAATCTAAATAGAAGTGGCTAATCTTCTTTAATTTTCTTTTTTTTTAAATGAAGGATGTTATGGGGGTGGTCAAGATTTTCTCCTGGCCTTTGGAAGAATGCACAGATCTTGTCTGTAATGAGGCTGGAGTGAAGATGATAAAACGTAGGGTCTCATTTTATTGTCACTTAAGGGTAATGAGAAGGCAATAAAGACCCCTGATGTGAAAGATGGGAAACCTGAGGCTGAGAAAGGGAAAATGCATATTCAGGTCACAGCATGGGGAACAGACCCACATTTCCTGTTCCAACAATCCAGGGGTAGGACCCTGCACAAAATTCCCAGTGTCCCTCACCCAGCCCTTCGCTGAATTAAAGAAAAGGTTGATGGAGGAATTTGTTCTTCTATCCCTTTACATGGTTCCAGACACCAAGGGACTTTAATTATGTTCTATTAGTTTCCCTGAACCTCATTGTGGCTGTAATTCCTCAGGAGGCCTTTTGGGGACCTGGGAAGAGGAGGAGACTGGAGCATCCTGAACCTTCCTGACACGACTTTTACCACAAGACAGGTAGGATGCAGTCTATTTCCAAGAGTGCAGTTGTATATTTATTGCTTCTAGGTTTTCGTTTGTTGAGTTTTTATCTTTTTTGCAAATTTAGAATTTAGAGGATAAGCAACCTCGAGCTGTTCTTGGCAACAGTGCTTTGCCACCATTTTCCAAATCTTCAAGGGACCGGATTCATTCAGTGGAGGGCAATGGAGACTTTATTTGCTGCACAGAAAATGGTTCCCCACATTATGGAGGTAGTGCCTAGACTTTGGGTGTGGGGAGTCCATTTTTCTGTCGTTGGCCCTTCCCCAGGGCCTCGTGCAAATGGCTGACACAGACCTCAGTCACATGGGCAAGGAGCCCTTCTCCTGGAGAGAGTGAAGCTCTAAGTGGCCGTGTGACCTTGGGTAAGTCGTTTCACCTCCCTGCTGGTTAGTAGCTTTACCTGGAAAGTGAAGTGGTTGGACAAGGTTATCGCTAAGTTTTCCTTTAGTATTCAAGTTCGATGATTTCTCTCTGCTTCAGTCTTCATTTGGAATTTGGTTCAATTCAAAATCACTGCAGCTGTTTCTGTAAGTTCTAAACCTGTTATAGCAACTTCAAAGAAGACAGATTCAATTATAACTTCTTAGTTTTTATCCTCAAATGCTGTCTCTCTCTAAGTGAGTTATCAAAGAGATGCATTTTAGAAAATCTTTTTTTTTTTTTTTGAAGTATCTGAAAGCCTGCCTGTCAGTTTCGGGCTGAAAGTTGCCATGAGGGGTTTATTTTTTTTTTATTTTTTATTTATTTATTTATTTATTTATTTTTTTGCGGTATGCTGGCCTCTCACTGGCCTCTCCCGCTGCGGAGCACAGGCTCCGGACGCGCAGGCTCAGCGGCCATGGCTCATGGGCCCAGCCGCTCCGCGGCACGTTGGATCTTCCCGGACCGGGGCACGAACCCGTGTCCCCTGCATGGGCAGGCGGACTCTCAACCACTGCGCCACCAGGGAAGTCCGAGGGGTTTATTTTTGCAGGAAACTCCTACAAACATCGTTTATAGAGCCAAGGCTGCAGGGGCCTTTCATGGGACCCCAGGTCCATAAGGAGTTTCCTAAGGCACATGAAGGGACCCTAGTCAGAGAGTAAGACTGGCTGGAGGACGAGGAAGTCATCTATGAAGAGCTAGTGGCATCCTGCAGACTTCTAATGAGATGCGAGGCCCATAAATGGGCTCTGGATTAAAGAACAGATGAACCTAGAACTAAAATAAACTAATCATGATTTTCAGTTCTTTGAATGTTAAACTTGAATTTATTTTTCAATTGTGGTAAGATACACATAATGTAAAATTTTAAATTTGGATTTTTAATCATTGGTCTGACATCTGGAGCTGTTTTTTTGGTTTGTTTGTTTTTCCAAGACGGCCTTAGAAAGCTTCCTGTAATGGCTTTGAAAATCACTGAGGCATGGTATTCCTTCTAATATTCTGACTGTCAGAGCCCGTGAAAAGACAGCAGGAAACACAGCTCAGCCCAGGCCAGCAGGAAATGCCCTAGTCACCTACATTGGCCACATGAGTTACTTCTCAGAATGTGTTGAGCTGGGGTGTTCAGAGTGCAAAGCCGCCAGTTAATAACTTAAGCAAATGGCCACCCACGTCCTGGTTTAGGAGTCAGCCATGGCATCTGGGAAGGTGAAGTAGGGTTGGAGCCAGGGCTCTTTCCCTAGCTAGCTGGCTGACCTTGCAAAAGCTGTTGAGTTTCTCTAAACTTCTGTTTCTTACCTAAAAAAAAAATGAA
Source organism: Grampus griseus (assembly GCF_964374135.1). Taxonomy (NCBI): domain Eukaryota; kingdom Metazoa; phylum Chordata; class Mammalia; order Artiodactyla; family Delphinidae; genus Grampus; species Grampus griseus. The sequence goes on from NC_139001.1 coordinate 62,713,210, forward strand.
GATGAATTCCATACGGCTCTCGTGAGGATAGTATTTATTAATTCATTCTACAAATACTGAATGAGCATCTACTAGGTACCGAGGAATAGTATCAAGTAGTAACAGCTAACATTTCCTGAGCACTTTAAGTGAAGTATCTCATTTAATTCTGGAAGATTTATACTGGAAGTACTATTTGTACCATTTTACAGATCAGTAAATGGAGGGAGGGGCTTCCCTGGTGGCGCAGTGGTTGAGAATCCGCCTGCCAGTGCAGGGAACACGGGTTCGATCCCTGGTCTGGGAAGATCCCACATGCCGCGGAGCAACTAAGCTCGTGCGCCACAACTACTGAGCCTGTGCTCTAGAGCCCGTGAGCCACACCTACTGAGCCCACGTGCTGCAACTACTGAAGCCCACACGCCTAGAGCCCGTGCTCTGCAGCAAGAGAATCCACCGCAGTGAGAAACCCACGCACTGCAATGAAGAGTAGCCCCCGCAATTAGAGAAAGCCCGCGCGCAGCAACAAAGACCCAACACAGCCAAAATAAATAAAATAAATAAATAAATAAATTTTTAAAAGAAGAAAACGGAGGGAGACCACAGATAGGGAGATGCTGTTTTTTAAAAAAAATCATGAAATTATATTTTGATAATTATAGTTATAAAATAATTCTATAATTTTGTGTAAATTACAAAACACAATACAACATGCTTTGGCACAAGATCGTGACCTAGGAAAAATTTTCCTTTACTTCCTCCATTTTATTTCTGTGAATCCTTAGTGACCTATACTGTCCAGCAACAACAGCTATAAGAGTAGGTATTCACTGTATCTTTCCTATGTGCCAGGACCCTTTCTAAGCACTTTCCAAGTATTAACTCATTTAATCCTCCCAACAGCTCTAGGAAGTAGATTATTATTATTATCCCCATTTTACAGATGAGGAGACTGAGGTAAGAGAGGTTAAATAACTTGCACAAGGTCTTATAGGTATTAAGTGTTGGATCCGGGACCCCACCTCAGTCTAGTCCCTGGGTCCACACTCCACACCATTGTGCCACACTGAGTCCTCACATAGGCAGACAAGGAAATATCCTGCCCTACCCAGCCCCGGCTTAACTCCCTCTCCATCCCCTTCCCACTCTGCCCTGACTGTCCAACAGCTTCCTAGTCTTAAAAACCTTTCCAAACTCCTATCAAAACTTCCTGTCCAAAGGAAGCCTTCAGTGACTTGTATTCTGCTGATGGCAGGTCAATGCTTTCTGGCCCCTGTGGGTTAGTGTCTTGACTTCAGTTAATGCTAATGCGATTTAATAAGAACCCTTGGAGGAGAGGGCTCTGGTCACATGAGGGACCTCCTTGGGCCGGACTGGCTCCTGGGTGCTCCTTCCCCAGTTGGGTGCTGGCTTCTTTCCCTATGAAGGGCCACGCTAGCCCAGCCCACCTGTGCCATCCAGCATTAACCTTTTCTTCATGCAATCATTAGCCTTTAAGTATATAATTAATCAACGCCTTGATTTATTCTGCAGAGAAATAAATCTGCCAGGACAGGCTGAATATTCCTGGTGTGTCTCCTGCTGTGTCTGACCGTGAGGCTCTTGTTTCTGAGAAACAAAAGAGGCAGAAAAATGTGAAAGGCAGGCGAAATGATTTTTCTGAGCTCTGTCTCAAAACGGATGGTGGAGTCAAACAGCTAGGACAGCTAACCCTACCCTAAATGTTATTTGTAATTTCCCGGGCAGGGAGGGAGGCTGTGTGTGTGTGTGTGTGTGTGTGTGTGTGTGTGTGTGTGTGTGTGGTGTGTGTCTTTCTTTAATCAAGTGAGTTTCACACCCTTTTTCTGCCCTCACAGGACCTTCTAAGCTCACCTCCATTCTAGTCCTGGTATACATTTTAATAATCCCTTTTCTTGTCTCTCTCTCCAACCCTGTGTCAATGTCCCAGGGACAGTGACCATCTTTCACTCCTCTCTCCATAGCTCCTAACATTGAACCTGGCGCTTAATAAGTGCTGAATAAATATTAGTTAAGGAAATTAGTAAAAAAAAGTTAAAGGCTAAGGCAAGAAAGAAATCCATCAAATCCTGAGCCTCCAGTGAAAGATGCATGATCTCACAAGCACGTTCGTGTCTTGTGTACCTCGCGGGATGGTTCAGAGCTCATGTGTGTCAGGTGACTTTGGTCACGATCAGGTGCCATTTAAATTTGTACTTTGACTTTTTTCTTCTAAGTTCCTGGGACTCATCAAGGCTTCTTATTGAATAGAATGGTCAAATGTGTGGACATATACCCTGAGAAAACCATAATTCAAAAAGACACATGCACCCCAATGTTCATAGCAGCACTATTTACAATAGCCAGGACATGGAAGCAACCTAAATGTCCATCGACAGGTGGATAAAGAAGAAGTGGTATATAGATACAATGGAATACTACTCAGCCATAAAAAGGAACGAAAATGGGTCATTTGTAGAGACGTGGATGGACCTAGAGTCTGTCAGACAGAGTGAAGTAAGTCAGAAAGAGAAAAACAAATATCGTATATTAAAGCATATATGTGGAATCCAGAAAAATGGTACAGATGAACCTATTGGCAGGGGAGGAATAGAGACGCATAGGTAGAGAATGGACTTGTGGACACAGTGGGGGAAAGGGGGGTTGGGGTGAATTGGGAGATTGGGATTAACATATATTCACTACCATGTGTAAAACAGATAGCTAGTGGGAACCTGCTGTATAGCACAGGGAGCGCAGCTCGGTGTTCTGTGATGACCTGGAAGGGTGGGATGGGGGGGGAGGGAGGTCCAAGAGGGAGGGGATGTATGTATACATATAGCTGGTTCACTTTGTTGTACAGCAGAAACTAACACAACATTGTAAAGCAACTATATCCCAATTTTTTAAAAAAAGACATCTGAAGAGTTAACCTCATGCTCTTCCAGAAAGATGACTGAGAGGAGATGAGCTATTACTAAAAGCTCACCTGGAGGTAGGCAGGGAAGCTCCACCCTTCCCGTGTCACTCAGCCCCTAAAACTTACCAGTGCTCCATATATACAATGGAATATTACTCAGCCATAAAAAGAAACGAAATTGAGCTATTTGTAATGAGGTGGATAGACCTAGAGTCTGTCATACAGAGTGAAGTTAAGTCAGAAAGAAAAAGACAAATACCGTATGCTAACACATATATATGGAATTTAAGAAAAAAAAATGTCATGAAGAACTTAGGGGTAAGACAGGGATAAAGACGCAGACCTACTGGAGAACGGACTTGAGGATATGGGGAGGGGGAAGGGTGAGCTGTGACAGGGCGAGAGAGAGTCATGGACATATACACACTAACAAACGTAAGGTAGATAGCTAGTGGGAAGCAGCCGCATGGCACAGGGATATTGGCTCGGTGCTTTGTGACCGCCTGGAGGGGTGGGATAGGGAGGGTGGGAGGGAGGGAGACGCAAGAGGGAAGAGATATGGGAACATATGTATGTGTATAACTGATTCATTTTGTTATAAAGCAGAAACTAACACACCATTGTAAAGCAATTATACCCCAATAAAGATGTGAAAAAAAAAACTTACCAGTGCTCATGTATAAGACAGGGCTGCGGAGAGCCACTCACAGAACCAGGCTGGCTGTCTGGCCTCTTGAGACCAGGCTGGTGAGGAGCCTAGGCCTGCGACAGCTGGTGTCCGCCGAGCAGTTGGCACATGCTGTTCTGTACAGAGGCCCTCATTCAGGGGGTGCACCAAGCTGAGGGAGGTACTGTTATTAGCATGCCCATTTTATGGAGGAGGAAACTGAGTCATGGAATTAAAACAGGATCGTTCAGCCAGGAAGTGGCAGAGCCAGGTTTTGAACCCAGGAGCTTTGACCCAGAGTACGTTTCTAACCAGGGTCAGAACTGCTTCCTGGTTCATCTCTATGACCTGAGACACGATGTAATGGAAAGAGTCCTGTTCCAGGGAGGAAGAGATCCAAGTCTCAGTCCAGGTTGGCCAAAATTTAGCGATGTGATCTCAACAAGTTGCCTGCTTTTTGTGTTTCTTAAAAGGAGATTGAAGATCACTGCTTTACAACCTAAATATCCATTGACAGATGAATGGACAAAGAAGATATGGTACATAGATACAATGAAATATTACTCAGCCATAAAAAAGAATGAAATAATGCCATTGCAGCAACATGGATGGACCTAGAGATTATCCTACTAAGTGAAGTAAATAAGACAGAGAAAGACAAATATCATATGATATCGCTTTATGTAGAATCTAAAATGTGACACAAATGAACTTATTTACAAAACAGAAAGAAACCCACAGACATAGAAAACAAACTTATGGTTACCAAAGGGGAAGGTGGGGGAGGGATAAATTGGGAATATGAGATTAACAGATACAAACTACTGTATATAACATAGATGAACAACAAGGATTTACTGTATAGCACAGGGAACAGTATTTAATACCTTGTAATAACCTATAATGGAAAGGAGTGTGAAAGAGAGTATATATGGATATATGTATAATGGAATCACTTTGCTGTATACCTGAAACATTGTAAATCAACTATACTTCAACAAAAAAAAAAATGAAAAAAAATTAATTTTTTTAAAAAAAGATCACTGCTTTAAAGTCTTTCATAAAGGAAGACCCTCTTTAATTAATTACATGGGACCCATGCTTTGAAAGTAACACTAATCAAAAGAAGTGTATTTGTTGAGTAGCAATTACCTTGTTTTCCATTTGGAATTACTGAAGTCAAATTAGAGTTTGACTCAGTTTCAGTGAGGTCCTGCTTGTGCATTTCACCTAGTTTCCGCCTTCTGTTTTCCTGTATCCCATCATGGATTATTTTTCTTAGTCTTAGCCACCATTTTCTATGTAGTAAGTCTATCTTTTTACTCAGTTTTGTCTGTCTCTCCCTCCAGAGTGTAAGTGTCTGTGTGGGCCAGCAACTCACCGCCTTATTCTCCTCTGTATCTTCAGGGTCTAGCACCTAACAGTTGCTTGATGAGTTGTTGGACTAATGAATAAACTGACTTATAGGTATTGACAAGCCTGTTAGCTGAGGCTATTGAAGAGTAAGCACACCATTAATCTGGCTTTTAACAATATTGAAAATAACTTGAAGAGCTCCATTTTTGCTCTTTAAAAGTCTGTAGACTCTGGGTTGGGAAGGGCTGGATGGCATGACCTCTAAGCTCCCATCTGCTTCTGAAATTTCACAACCCAGTGGTTTTCCTTTGTGAAGGCGGCTGGAGAGATTCACTGAAGGCGGGACACTAGGAGGTGGTTTTCCCCCACTGATGTAATTCATGGGAAGTAGGGAATGCTCTGGTGCCACCCACTAATACCCATCTGTCTCCAAGCAGGGTGACCCCAAGGCCAGATGACAGCATAACTGTATTCATTCTGGAGAGACGTCCGCGGTAGCAGAACTTCTTTAAAGGTCCCAATTGATAGCAAACTGATAACCTTTCTGCTCAGTTAGTGTATAAGTTGAAGGAATTAGAAAAAATTATCCTCTCTCCTATACATATGAATGATTCTTAGATCTATCCTTTTACGAAACTATTAATATTATGGGACCTCATGAATGCTGTGGAAAGCCATGTGTACAGCTATAAGGATGAGTGGGACGAAGGCAGGCTGGGGAGAGGGAGAAGCTCAACTCTGAGGCAGTTGCCATGGAGGCCTCAGCCAATGACATAGGATGCTCTGGAGCTGGGAATGGTCCTTCTGAGTCATCCCTAATTGAGGGTGGGGCCAAACCTTTGGTCTCTCCATCAGCTCTGCATTGGCTACCAACCATTCTGTTTCAGTCTGTTCAGGCTGCTATAACAGAATGCCATAGACTGAGTGGCTTATAAACAATAGAAATTTATTTATTTCAGTTCTGGAGGCTGGGGAAGTTCAAGATCAAGGCACTTGCAGGTTCAGTGTCTGGTGAGAGCCCACTTCTTGCTTCATAGACAGACCTCACATGGCAGAAGGGATAAAGGAGTTCTCTGAGGTGTCTTTTACAAGAGCACAATCTCATTCATGAAGGCTCCACCCTCATGACCTAATCACCTCTCAAAGGCCCCACCTCCAAATACCATCACATTAGGGGTTAGGGTTCCACCTATGAATTCTGGAGGGACACAAACATTCAGTGTCTATCACAGCCCCATAAGCTTATGTGAGGCAGCACACTGGCTGAGGGCAAGTCCATCAAAGGGCATAGTCCTGAGCCCTGAGCAGCTGGGGGATGGGTGCAGACGCCCCAAATAGGGATCCGGAAGGAGCACCAGATAGTCTTTAACTTTCATCTGATGCTGCCACCATATCCTTGCATACTTGATTTGCCAGAATGGAATAAAGTAGAACAAATTTCCCAGCCAGGACTGTGTTGCAGTCAGCAAAGGATGAATCAGCCTGAAAACAAAGATGGCCTGGCCCTCCATTTGCCAGACCTCCTGGCAGAGCAGCCAATCCAAGAATAAGCACCGGAGGAAGGTTCCTAACCCTCCTCCCTCTGTCCTCACCTTCTCGCTTTCCCTTTCCCTCTTCTTAGTTTTATTCTCCAGCTAAGCTGTCAGAGGCAGCCTTTGAGGGGCATGCCGTTGGTCCTTGGAGAAGGAGGCTGAGGGGGCAGGGTGGGAAGGGGCTTGCACCTCCAGGTTGGGTGGCAGGGATGGGGATGGGAGTCTTCCTTCTGGGTCAGAATCCTTTTGCTGACAGAACTACACATATGATAGCTGTTTTAAATGGAGGAGTTGCCCAATTGCCTTCCTAGAACTTAAAACTGAGCTAGGTGGCACCAAAAGTTCTATCTTGCAGAAGAGGGACATTTTGATCTTGTAGATGTAAAGGGCGTTTCTCTAAGGTCACATGTTAGCAGACGAGGTGTGTCCTGGGTTTGTTTGTTTGTTTTTGTCTTTGAAGGACAATGAATCACCCTAAAGAACTAAACAGATATTCAATTCTAGGAAGTTCAGGGGTGTGAGACTGTGCTGTCCTTGAGTTAGTGAGCCTACTTTCAGACCTCAGGGGAAGCTTGGTCCCTCTAGGTGTCTACTTGCTTCTTTAGCTCTTTGACTAGTGAGTGTGCGTGTTTCATACTGGATTGCAAAGGAAATTTATATTTTCTAATTTTTTTTCTTTTTGCGTAAAATATACCAATACTGGGCTTCCCTGGTGGAGCAGTGGTTGAGAGTCCGCCTGCCGACGCAGGGGACACGGGTTCGTGTCCTGGTCCGGGAAGATCCCACATGCCACAGAGCGGCTGGGCCCGTGAGCCATGGCCGCTGAGCCTGCGCGTCCGGAGCCTGTGCTCCGTCCGCAACGGAAGAGGCCACAGCAGTGAGAGGCCCGCGTACCGCCCCCAACCAAAATATATATATATATATATATATATACCAATCCTTCAGGTTCCAGGTGACAGCTTTTGAATGAACCTACTATTCTAAATGTTTTATTTCAAGCTGGAACGATCTATAACATGACTCACCCGTTTGACAATTATGGGTTCTTGTGGCTTCAAGGAGGCTTGAGAAAACCTCTAATTAGATCCATGGAGGCAGTGGTCATAAAGACAGCCCGCACCCTCCCCGTTCACATATGGGCCAGGGCTCCCGGACTTCCTGTCCCCTCTACCCTCCCCTCAGCTTGGGGGAAAGGTGAGACCTCTTAAGAGTCCGTGAGTTCAGAAGACAAGGAAAGGAAGAGGCTGATAAAAGCACAAACAGCCCGGGGCCATTGAGACTGGGTTTGGGACCCTGTCTGTGGAGGGGGCAGGAGCTGGAGAGCACTGGCTCCCAGGTGGCCCACTGCTGAAGACATGGACTCAGGCATCACAGGGAGCCTGGCTTGGAGTCCTAGTTTCATTACTTAACCAGCATATTGTTGCAGTGCGTGATTTAATCTCCAGGCACCTGAGGCTTGGTTTTTTGTTTGTTTGTTTGCTTTTTACTGAGTAAATTGGGGGTATGAGCTTCGCATGCTCCTAGGTGGTTATGAAAACTAAATGAGATAATGCACGGGAATGTAAGCTCTGTGAGGACAGGGACATTTGTTTCATTGGTGCTATAGTTCAAGTGCTCACGTCATTCTTCTTGGTGCTAAAATATTTGACAAACCACGTAGCACAGGGCCTGGATTACGGCCAATGCTTGTAGCAACACAGCTGCTGTTCTTCTGCTGGGGATGCTTCCCTACACCCTGATGCTTGCAGAGCTGAACGTCTGCCAGGAGCTCCTGTGCATACTCACGGGAGCGCCAATGCGCAGTCACACCTGATCATGAGTTGATTGGCTGGTTTCCTTCAGTGAGTCAGCAGATGGCAGACCTAGGGAGAGGGACCCTGGGATTGGGGCAGCAGGTCCAGTGGTGTTGCCTGGAGCCTGCTGAGGGTGGGCCAGCCTGGGGTGGGTATGGGGGACTGCCAAGCAGAAGGATTTCAAATGGCGGGAGTCCTGGAATGCTTGAGGAGAGGCTGTTAGGTGCTGGGGAAGGGGGGAAATGGCAGGGAGCCAAAGACGCAATGGCCTTGGTTTGTTTTAGGAAAGTTGCCAGGAAAGCAGAAAGACCTTTTCCTTTTCCCTTTTCTATATTCTTCTCTCTCTTAGAATGGAGCCTAGTACAGTTGGTTCTACAGCTGAGCCACATTTTGGGTTCACAGGCTCTTGTGAGCTGGAGAGGGACCTGCACCACTATTGTTTCTATGAGAAATTCATTCTCAATTCCAAACAGATGATGAATGGCCTTGGTCTCAGAGTGAAACCCGTTCTGTGCTCTGTCCTGGAATCCAGAAAAATCATGGCTTGGTTTTGGTGGGGGCCATTGGAGAGTTCTGTTTGCACACTAGAGACCTCACAGGCCCCCGGGGAGAGCACAGGCAAATTCTGGGGCTGACAGTCGGTCCCAGGGCAGAAAATTCTTGAATAAATTGGAGGGGTAAAAACTGGAGGCCAAACACCCTTCAACATCCTCGACATGGTAGGAAGTGTTCTAGTGGGGGAAGAATTCCACTTGAAGAGAGAGCCGTGCACCAGCTGGTCCGGAGGCTAGCTGACTTTCAAGGAACGTCTTGACAGGGGCCATCAAAGGGTTCATATTTTCTCCTAGCCAGGTTCCTAAGGGGGGAGAGATGCCCATGAAATGAGCAGAGAAGGCCAAGGGAAGATGTGAAACACTAGGGGTGTTAAGGACGCCCAGAGAAGAAAGTCCTTTCTTAGGAACCCCATCAAAGATTGATCACGCTGGTAGGAGGGGTCCTCACCTGGGAGAGCAGTGACAGGGCCATGTCAGGTCTGAATGGGGAAGGTGACCAGATCACTCTTCAGTAGCCAAGGACTGACCTGGTCACCGGGGGATGTCGGGTGCTGGGAAGAGGGCAGTTGGCAGGACTATTGGTATCCACAGCCTCCTGGCTGCCAAAAAGATGCAGAGCCCCACTCACCCTGCCTGAATAGAACCTTCCTGGCTACTGTCAGAACTGGAGCTACATGTATAAAGAAACTTGTGGAATACACGACTTTTGAAATCTGGGGACTTACTTGAATGGATCTCAGCTTGGGGTCTCCTCCCACCTTCCCTCTAATGAGGAAGAGAGAGGAGGAGCCGGTCAGATGGTACCAGTGTTAATGGACTAAGCACAGGACATAAGGTAGAGTTGTTTCCAGTTAGTTCCCTGCCTCCCCTTGTTAGCTATGGTAAACTGATTGGACGGAGCTTCACCCAAAGGGCAGCCAGATCGCTTCTTACTGCCTCCTTCTCCTCTCCCTGCCCTCAGTAAGAATGCTAGGAATTGTTGCCAAAGGATCAGAACAAAAGAAATGGGACGCCAGGGGTTGACCCAATGCAGCCAGGAGTCCAGCTGCTATCTTGATGTTGTGTTTCTCTAGAACGTTGCAGCTCTTTTCACAGATCATAAACTGTTGGGTTAGCTTCAAAAAACATGCCAGCCTGTGTCAATTATCCTCAGTAAGAAAGGCGAAGGGGAAACAAAATTGCATAAGAGAAGTTAAAAGGTAACTCCTAAACCCAACCTTAGCAAGTGGTTTCCACTTCACCCACCCCGGGTGTCACCCCATCAAGAGGAGTTGCCAGAAAAGAGCGGCTTGGTGCCCACTGCCCAGTGGAGGCTCTAGGGCCCCGAGGGGATTCAGTTGATCTGCCGGGGAAGGCGAAAGAACAAAGGCCGAGGGTAGTAAACACAGGGGCGCATCCGCTCAATTAGGAGATACCCACGGCCGCTGGGCTGGCAGGAGATCTTGACGCTCCAGGGCTGCTCAGATGCTCTGTGCCTTGGAAGGTGATTCGTGGTTCCTGAGCCTCACTTTTTCCCTTCTTAAAAAATGTGACTCCTAATACCTGCCCCCATCTCAATAAGGAGATAAAATCCAAGAAATGTTAAAAGGCGTTGACACCTCAGAGAAGGTTCCATGTAGGGGTGGTGGCCATAGGAGCAGCAGGTGCATAAGTGTGTTTCATACAAAAGGCAAGGGTTATGAAAAACAGCAGGAGCCTTAGGGGCTATAGGAGCTGGAGAACATTGTTGGGAGCGTGGGTGTTGGGTGTGGGATGGCAGTAATCTTCTACCAGCCTGCAGAGGTGGGTCCTGGAGGCTTTCTTTTCATCCATGTTAGTGCAGCAGTCACGTTCCATGCGACACTAAGGCCACTTCTTCCCGGTTCTGCACTAGCACATAAAACATAGTCTTTGCCTGGTCTCTACCCTACATCTCCTGCAGCAAAATCTTGAATTCCCCTGCTTCCCAAGAACACCGAGGCAAAGAAACATCTACAAAGTCTGATTCCTTTCACAGAGTGCCAGGAATTTTGAACATGGGTGTAATTCATCTCCTAGGAACTAAACATTTTCTTCGTTGTTTGTTTCTTTACCATTCAGCTGTTTATATTGGTTTGGTATGACAGCCGATTCGGGCTTTATTGAAATGTGTCCCTTTCCCCACGGGCAGGGTGGACTTGCCATTGGGTTCATCAGTCAGCACCTGCTGTGTGCCTGCCCCGGTCCTCAGAGAGGGAGGAGCGAGAGAGCCTTACCATCACGTTTGTGTCTCCGAAAAGCAGTGGATAATGATGGAAATTCTTTTTTATAATTATGCTTGCCCGGCAAATTCCCCAAACTCGTTGTCACATCTTGTTATAGAGCTGTGCCTGCCTCTGAAGTGCCTCTCTCCAGGCCCTCCTCCGGGGAGCAGGCAAACAAAGGAAGAAGTATGGGGGCCATAGTGGTTATTGGGACCAGAATGACAAGATGGAGGGACTGTAAGGAAATGATACGCACAGTTAGCAGCCTGGCAAGTTTACAGATGTTACTCATTAAAGATTTCCCCGAATATGTTGATGGGGCCTTTGTGGCAAACTTTAGTAGCTTCGTAACCATGTTAGTAGTAACGAAAATAGAGAACCGAAGTTGATTGACAGAACTGCATAGCGCCCATTTATCCATTCCCAAGCTTCTGTGAGAAGGGGAGGTGAAATGTCTTTGGCACTTAGTGGTCAAGACCTCAGCCATCTTTCTCTCTGGTCTGAAAAGTGCTTTGGCTCCAGCACAAGGAGGTCAGTGGGAGAAAACAAGCAAAGGTCAGACTACTTTTTCTTTCTCCTTTCTTTTCTGTTAGTCACGGTTAGTGACTGGATTTTTAAAAGGATCCAAAAGCATGAAATGGGAGACTTGAATATTCTGATTTGCATATTCATGTCAAACCTGGGTCGCCAGCACTCAGTTATTTCAAAGGCTGTTGCCAAGAGTCCAGCTTCGAAAGGCCTCAGTATGTCAGGGGCACCTGGGGCCTCTTCGTGGGGCTTCAGGAACTGAGAACACACTGCCGCTCCCCTTCTTTCTGCTGTTTTCTGGGCTTCCCCGGGTGAAAAGAAAGACAGCTTCTCCAAGGGGCTGACGTCACCCGTCCAGCACCACTTCCTCCATGAAGACATGTTAAGCACAGTGAGCTGTGGGCTCAGGAGATGGGCAGGACTTTGGAGATGGTGGTTATTTTTCTTTTATGCCTTGTAGTATTTTTGATCCCCTGTTTTAAAAAAAAAAACATTATTATATTCATCATTGACTGTGTTCTGCATTATTCTGGGTTATCCTAGAAGCAGCAATAGCGGGGCTGGGAGGATTATGGTTTTCCATCTGACAGAGGGAACTTGTTTTTTTACTGTGTTTTCATAGGACTAAACTACAGCATGTCAGATTTAGATGGTCTAAAAGGAAGACTTCTCCAGTAGGAAAAGCTATTAAAGAAAGAAACGAGTTCATCTTGAAACGGTAGATTTTAATCCGTTAGAAGTGATATTTCTTAGGGGTAGAAGGAATGATTATGTTCCTTCTCAATGAGATCGAACAGGAACTGCACGGTCCTGCCTGGGAATCCCAGGGATTTTTATGAGCATCAAGTGCCCCCTAGTGTCCAAGTGGCAGTATTGGCCTTGCATGCTTTGATCCCAACAAAAATGGAGCACAGGTACGGGGACTTAGGAGGGGAATCTCAATTTGTCTCCATTTGTTTCCTGGGGCCAGAGGTGTTGGGGGGAGGAATAGAAGTAGGGAGGGGCCTGGTGTTAGGAAGTGGCTTGTCCAGTCCCCTGGAAGCTGCAGTTCCTGCACCCACACCATTTGAAGAAAGAGCTGACTGCGCATCCTTACCCAGTATCACCATGAGGGGACCAGGTCCGTGCAGTGGAAACAGCTTAACGTTGGGAATTAAAGAGACTGGAGCTCAACTCCTAACTTCTTGGACTAAGCACTTAATCCTTTGGATGGAGCCGCCTTCAAAATTGTGGCAGGAATAAGTGTATTTCAGAGACAACACTTGTGAAGCTCCTGCTGCCTCTCAGTAAACCCCAGCCCCCTTTCCCCATGCCTGTCCCTCATCCCAGATTTGAAACAGCTTCCTGGGTCCAATTCACTTGACGCACAGCTATGTGGGCTGGCTTCATGCATATACTATTTCTTTGTAAAAATATTATAAAGGTTTGTGGGTTTTTGTCTTGGGCTGCTTTAATTGATTTTTAGAAGTCAGTCTCCTTCAAACTTGACCCTGAAATAGCTCATGCAACCATTTCCACCTGAGATGTGGCCATTGCACTTTGACAATTATGAGACACAGCTGAGCCTTCAAGTTTGTCCGGCCTGCCAGCCAATGAGGAAATCCACTAGAGCCGCCCTGGAGGCTCTGGCATAGTATCTCCAGGCAGCAAAACTCTCGTCTTGCTGATATAGTGCCTCTGGCTTCACTAGAAGTCGTGAATAGATTTTCCTAGTGACCCACTCCAATGTGATATCAGAATATCTTCACAACAAATCCCAAATCTTTTTCGCTTCTAATTTTTCTCCTCTCTTTAATTCATTTGGGGCAGCTTTTCTATCACAGAAGAGTCTGGATTTAATCAGAAAATACTCTTCTGCCTTCCATTTTCACTGTGGAGGGAGGAAAGAGGGATTATTTTTAGCTTAGGTAGGTGAGGTAAATTGGGACTCTTTACAGAGTACCTTCTCTGACTATAGCCTTAACTACTTAAAAGAAAGGGGACTAAATTAGAACACATGAATAGGTCATTTTGAAAACTTGCCATGTGTTGGGGAAGGGGCAGCAGAGATGGAGACATGCACAAGTGTCTGGTGAACCAGGATTGGCTTCCAGGACAGTCAGAGGTGTGCGTGTGTGTGTGTGTGTGTGTGTGTGTGTGTCCCCTTGGGCATGACACTCGACCTCTCCCAAATCTCCAGTTTTCTCATCTGTAAAATGAGGCATCATAATAGCACCTACCACAATGCTGTTGAGATTATATCTGATAATGCATTATAGCCCACATTCACATAAAAATTCTTCCATAAATGGTATATCTACTATTATTCATTCACTTCCTTTCTGCTTTAACTGATTTTGGGTTCATCTTGTACCTTTTGGAAGCTTCCTCGGCAATTTGCAGACGTACAGGTGGTCTTACTTTACTTCCTGCTGAAATGGAAGCGCAGTTGCTCTTTTAACCATCTAGGGATTAGATGCAGAGGGAAAGCCTATGCAATCCTGCAACAGGACATTCTGCAGCTCTCAACTTGGCTCTGAAAACAGAACGTGTTCAGGAAATGCTTGTCACCTGCTTGGAGCCAAGTACAGTGCCAACTAGGAAATACACCAGCACTTACACATGCAAGCATCCCCTCAAGTACCCTCTCTCCAGCACACGGCTTCTGGGAGTTGAGGGGTGGCCCAAGTGGGGTCCCCCTGGTTTGCTCTTGGTTTGGGTTTAGATGGAGACATTTATAACCAAGACCCTTAAGTCAGGTCCCCTAAATGATGTTTCTCTTGTCCCCTAAATAAGGACAGGACCTCCCAATTATGTCACACACCCTGCTTTGTTTTTATTCCACAGTACCCTTGTCGGACTTTTGGGATTGAGCATGATGGCTCAAGTTCAAAACCCAACCACATGGGGCTTCCCTGGTGGCGCAGTGGTTGAGAGTCCGCCTGCCAATGCAGGGGACACGGGTTCGTGCCCCGGTTCGGGAAGATCCCACATGCTGCGGAGCAGCTAGGCCCGTGAGCCATGGCCACTGAGCCTGCGTGTCTGGAGCCTGTGCTCCGCAACGGGAGAGGCCACAACAGTGAGAGGCCCACGTACCGCAAACAAACAAACAAACAAACAAAAACCCAACCACAGAGTTTCCTGTGGTTTCCACTGCATGTCATTACACTGTGCTAGAAAAGTACAAGGGGAAATGCTGCTATGTCACTCAGGAGAAAAGCAATGATTTCGGCAAGTTTCTGATAGTGCAAAAGCAATCAATACCAGACCCAAATGCCATGGAAGATTTTTGTCTCAGAGCCCATTCTTACACCAAGATGAATGTGGTGGTTATTTTTGATATCATTTTCACAGTTCCAAACTCTGTATGGAAGACCAAGTAAATCGATTTCACTGATAAGAGATATAATTTCTCAGTGCTGTGGATTGGATGTTCTAAAAATATATACTCACTGAGCAAGAAGGGCCCTTAGCAGCATCTGTTGCAGGGGGCTGCCTCTAAGAGGCTGTCCAACGTAGAAGCTGATGGCCTCACCGCTACCCACCAGCTCTAGGTGCTGCGGAAGTTGAGTATCCTATCTGAGCTTTCATCTTCTTTGTAACCACCTCGAAGGGGCTGTTGTGTGAGGATTAAGTGAGGTAATCATGCATATAAAACAATTAACGCAGTGCTTGCTGTGCATGTAGTAGCCACTCAATATTTGGTACCATCATTACCATCATCATCACATCAACTTAGTTATCTTATTTCAGCAGCTCTTCAGGGATGATGATGTTGGAGCTCTTAGATTTCTACTGAGTCACTCTTTGAGGTCTCTTATCTTTCTCACAGAAGTGGCCCATTTCTTATCTGAGCCCCATTCTGTTGTGACTCTGACAGATAATGTTGCTTTCAGGGCCTCTGTTCCCTTTTCTTTGAACAGAGATCTAAAGGGCCTTGCAACCCCACCTCTCTCCATTCGAACACTCTTCTAGTAGCTGAAGGCTTTGCCAGGTCCGTCCTGCCTCTTTTTTTTTTTTCCGTCCTGCATCTTGGACTCCCTTCCTCTGTAGTCACAGAACCTTGGGTGGGACTCTCCACGGAGTGGGTGCTGAGAAAACGGCGACCAAAGGATATTTGTGTGGCTATTTTTTTCTCACAGGTCTTGATTCTTTTCCCTTACATTATTCTGAGTGCTCTGCTCTACATCCAATCCCTTCTTATCACACTGAACTTACAAAATTGGGAAAAACAAAAGGCAGAACATTGATCTTGCCAATGCATTCAAATAACCGGCCGAGTTGGGGCTGACCTACACTAAGTTCTGCCATGAACCAAGGCCAATTTGAGAAGGTGCCAATAGAATGAACAATAGCTGACATTTATTGAGCACCATGCTAAGCTTTGCCATGCATTCACTAATTTAATTCTTGTAACTGTCTGAGGGACGGTTACACCCAGTCTACAGATGAGGAAACTAAGGTAGAGAAATTAAGTATCCTGCCAGTGGTGAAGCCAGTGCTAAGGGCAGAGCTTGGTTTTGACTCCAGCATCTTGATCCAAAAGTCCTTGTCCTTAACCACTTGTGAAGCACCTCTGGACAGATTTATCACAAGTTTTTAAAGGTACTCACCTGGGAAAGATGCTTAGAGGCAAGAAACCGGACCAGGTGAGTTTCTAAGGATTCCTTTCACTCCAAGATTCTGCCAAACCAATGCCATGTTAGTACCATCACATGGTTCTGGAATGAAGTAGGACAAACTGGGTGGCACAGATGACAGAAATTTATTGTCTCGCAGTTCTAGAGGCCAGGAGTCAGGGTTGGTTCCTCCCAAAGGCTGTGAGGGAAGGATCTGTTCCGGGCTTCTGTCCTTGGCTTATAGATGGTGGTCTGCTCCCTGCGTCTCTCCACATTACATTGTTTTGCCTCTATATGTGTGGGTCTCTGTGTCCAAGTTTCCCTTTTTAAAAAAAAAATAAATTTATTTATTTTATTTATTTATTTTTGGCTATGTTGGGTCTTCATTGCTGCGCACGGGCTTTCTCTAGTTGCAGTGAGCGGGGGCTACTCTTCATTGTGGTGCACAGGCTTCTCATTGCAGTGGCTTCTCTTGTTGTGGAGCATGGGCTCTAGGTGTGTGGGCTTCAGTAGTTGTGGCATGCAGGCTCAGTAGTTGTGCCTCGTGGGCTCTAGAGCACAGGCTCAGTAGTTGTGGCGCACAGGCTTAGTTGCTCCTCAGCATGTGGGATCTTCCTGGACCAAGGCTCGAACCCGCGTCCTCTGCATTGGCAGGCAGATTCTTAACCACTGTGCCACCAGGGAAGCCCCCAAGTTTCCCTTTTTATAAGGATACCAGCCATATTGGATGAGGGCCCACCCTAATGACCTCACTTTATGTTGATTTCCTCTGTAAAGACCCTATCTCCAAATAAGGTCACGTTTGGAGGTACCAGAGATTAGGACTCCAGCATATCTTTTTTGCAGGGAGACACAATTCAACCCATAACAGCCCCCTCTCTGTCATTTTGAAGTAAGAGTCAGCAGGGAAGTAGTTTACTTAACAGGAACTGTCCATGAGGTTTAGCTCTTGGAGTGGAATGGGCAACTTTGCTAATACCTCATTTGCTACATTTAGCCAATAATCCAGTAAGCTGGTCTCTAGGTTCTCATCTACAAAAATAAGAAATAAAGGAAGAAAAGGAAGGTTTCAGTCAGTGTCTAACTTTTAGGAGCCCTTGACTCTTGATGACATGGAATGGACTCCCAGTGAATCAGACACTATTTAGGAATTAGATATCCCCCAAAGAGAACGTATTGTTTTCTAATTGGTTTCCTAAAAGAGTTAATTACCCTCTCATAGAAGAGCAGCTTACCTTCAGACTTATTTATTAATACATTGGTGATTCCACCTGTAACTGCTAATGTTGATAAATAGCATTATGTTCTTTTTTGTTGTTTTTTGGTTTTTGATGACATTTATTAGAGAGAGAACTGTAGATGTGAACAAATCCAGTTCAAAGTACACCCAATACACTAAGGTCTCTACAGAAAAATGTATCTGCTTTATTCATTATTTTCAGAATCTAGTGATTCTATAAATCATTTTTGTTAGCTAGCTACATAATGAAATCTTATGACATTATACTACTACATTTTGGATAATGCTAACTATGTGATATTGCCCATCATGAAATGAGAAATGTAAAAATAAAGGATTCCATAAAAATCAAAACATAGATTTCACAAACTGAAAATCATAGCTATTTCAAAGTAGAAGGTGAAATGAGTTTACTGTAACTTCCCGGAATCCCACTTGGTATGAGGTTCTCAGCAACTTTACTTTGTTAACTTGAAAATTATTGTTTAAGGAGTTTTAGGTCATGACTTGATCTTTTTCTGGACAATTTTACCATTTCTTTCTTTTTTTTTTAAACATCTTTATTGGATTATAATTGCTTTATAATGGTGTGTTAGTTTCTGCTTCATAACAAAGTCAATCAGCTATATGTATACATATATCCCCATATCTCCTCCCTCTTGTGTCTCCCTCCCACCCTCCCTATCCCACCCCTCTAGGTGGTCACAAAACACCGAGCTGATCTCCCTGTGTTATGCAGCTGCTTCCCACTAGCTATCTATTTTACATTTGGTAGTGTATGTATGTCCATGTCACTCTCTCACTTTGTCCCAGCTTACCCTTCCCCCTCCCCATGTCCTCAAGTCCATTCTCTAGTAGGTCTGTGTCTTTATTCCCGTCTTACCCCTAGGTTCTTCATGAACTTTTTTTTCCCTTAGATTCCATATATATGTGTTAACATACGGTATTTGTTTTTCTCTTTCTGACTTACTTCACTCTGTATGATAGTCTGTAGGTCCATCCACCTCACTGTAAATAACTCAATTTCATTTCTTTTAATGGCTGAATAATATTCCATTGTATATATGTGCCATATCTTCTTTATCCATTCATCTGTTGATGGACACCTAGGTTGCTTCCGTGTCCTGGCTATTGTAAATAGAGCGGCAATGAACATTGTGGTACATGACTCTGAATTACGGTTTTCTTAGGGTGTATGCCAAGTAGTGGGATTGCTGGGTCATATGGTAGTTCTATTTTTAGTTTTTGAAGGACCCTCCATACTGTTCTCCATAGTGGCTGTATCAATTTACATTCCCACCAACAGTGAGAGAGGGTTCCCTTTTCTCCACACCCTCTCCAGCATTTATTGTTTGTAGATTTTTTGATGATGGCCATTCTGACTGGTGTGAGGTGATACCTCATTGTAGTTTTGATTTGCATTTCTCTAATGATTAGTGATGTTGAACATACTTTCATGTGTTTGTTGGCAATCTGTATATCTTCTTCGGAGAAATGTCTATTTAGATCTTCTGCCCATTTTTGGATTGGGTTGTTTGTTTTTTTGATATTGAGCTGCATGAGCTGCCTGTATATTTTGGAGATTAATCCTTTGTCAGTTGCTTCATTTGCAAATATGTTTTCCCATTCTGAGGGTTGTCTTTTCATCTTGTTTATGGTTTCCTTTGCTATGCAAAAGCTTTTAAGTTTCATTAGGTCCCATTTGTTTATTTTTGGTTTTGTTTCCATTTCTCTAGGAGGTGGGTCAAGAGGATCTTGCTGTGATTTATGTCATAGAGTGTTCTGCCTATGTTTTCCTCTAAGAGTTTGATAGTGTCTGGGCTTACATTTAGGTCTTTGATCCATTTTGAGTTTATTTTTGTGTATGGTGTTAGGGAGTGTTCTAATTTCATTTTTTTACATGTAGCTGTCCAGTTTTCCCAGTACCACTTATTGAAGAGGCTCTCTTTTCTACATTGTATATTCTTCCCTTCTTTATCAAATATAAAGTGACCATATGTGCGTGGGTTTTTCGCTGGGCTTTCTATCCTGTTCCATTGATCTATATTTCTGTTTTTGTGCCAGTACCATACTGCCTTGATTACTGTAGCTTTGTAGTATAGTCTGAAGTCAGAGAGCCTGAAGCCTCCAGATCCGTTTTTCTTTCTCAAGATTGCTTTGGCTATTTGGGGTCTTTTGTGTTTCCATACAAATTGTGAAATTTTTTGTTCTAGTTCTGTGAAAAATGCCATTGGTAGTTTGTTAGGGATTGCATTGAATCTGTAGATTGCTTTGTGTAGTATAGTCATTTTCACAGTATTGTTTCTTCCAATCCAAGAACGTGGTATATCTCTCCATCTATTTGTATCATCTTTAATTTCTTTCATCAGTGCTCAGAGCAATGGTAAAATTTTTCAGCCATCACCAACCTTACTCTATATGTTGTAAAATTAAAGTTTAAAAAAGATCAAAGCATCATTTACTTTTTTTTCTCCTTGTGCAGGGAGGGGAAGGGAGAGGGTGGTTACGTCATATCATTACATCACACTGTTGTCTCACTTTGAGCTGATATTGCACAAAATGCATCAGTCATTTCCACAATGTGGCTCTGAGTCCCACACTTGTTTTTTGGAACCACAGCAGAGCCCTGTGTCTTTCCCTTTATCATTTTGTCTTGTTAGTCCACAGTTAGATCTCATAGAGCATATGAGACCCTGATTCTATCTTATGTTTTTCCCCTGGTGTGTTGACAAATCTGCCTCTGTGTCTTCATCTAAGTTGATGGTAAAAAGTGCTCCTCTCTGGGGCAGAAGTAGGATCAGATTCTGTTCCCTTTGGAGGGGAAGGAGGTGCCAGTGGGGGGAGGGGACATAAAGAAGACTTGAGTGTTTGGAGAGATTCCTGACCAGACTCTTTATTTCATTCAAAATGAACAGTGGAATTTGTAAAGTGTGGAAATAACTGTTTGTATTTCTGCTCATGAAAACAGCTGTATTTCTTAGAGGGGTGTTAGCAGCAGGGGTGGAGAGTAAGTAGGAAAATGAGAAGAGCCTGCGTACCCTTGTCCATCATTTCTTTCAAGGGTTCAAGAGCATGGGGGAGCCTGGGAATCACTGGCCATGAGGTAGTCTTATGCTTTCAGTACTCAGAACTTTAGAGTTTTTCATTTATGCTGGCTCTAGGCTTCCAGAAAAAAACTTTAAGAAAACATTTTGGGATTAAATCCACTGTCTGATTTCTCTCTCTCTCTCTCTCTCTCTTTTTTTTTTTTTACCAAGAGGGAATTTAGGAACTGTTAGAGTTAAAAGCAACTTGGGGGAAGGGTAAGCTGGGACGAAGTGAGAGAGTGGCATGGACATATATACACTACCAAATGTAAAATAGATAGTTAGTGAGAAGCAGCTGCATAGCACAGGGAGATCAGCTCAGTGCTTTGTGACCACCTAGAGGGGTGGGATAGGGAGGGTGGGAGGGAGACGCAAGAGGGAGGAGATATGGGGATATATGTATATGTGTAGCTGATTCACTTTGTTATAAAGCAGAAACTAACACACCATTGTAAAGCAGTTATACTCCAATAAAGATGTTAAAAAAAGCAATTTGGATATCAGGCTCCTCATTTGTAAGATGGGACAATAAAAGTACGTGTTGTGTAAAAGTTGTAAAGACTATACATGAGAAAATGCATGAACAGTCCTCTGGGTGAACCCTGGCTCATTTGAAAGACTCGATGAACACACTATTATTGTCATGATTGCAGAAATAGCATGGTTGCAGAAATAACAGACCTTTCTCTCCTCTTTCCTCTCCACTGATATAGATTTTGGCTCAAAAATAATAAAGAACATTCTATTAACTAGAGCCAGTCAACAAGGTAATTCGAGGTGGGGAGCTTCCCATTCTCCAGTGGTATTGGAGCAGAAACTTGTTGTACTGGGAATGTCGTTAGTGGAAACATCTCTGTGAGACATTCTAAGCTACATGTCCTCTTCCAGCCAAGTCAGAATGTCCAGCTACCTTACTAGTATTATCTTTGATTGCAGGGTGTTAGCACTAGGAAGACCTTACCTTGGCCCAGCTAAGATCCCCTCATTTTTCTCATTAGTATTTCCCAGGCTAGTGCCAGCCACAGTGACTAGGACAGTCTGCCTCATCACATCCCAGTGGTACTTACATCATCACTTCTCTGCATTGAAAAAAATACAGCTGTAAGGAAACATAGTATTTGCAGTATCTTAGTCTGCTGTTCCTTTTTCCTTTTTCTGGTCTTAAAAGCTAAGAGATTCAAAGAGTTGGTCTTGGGTCAGGACAGATAATCTAAGGCTTTTATTGAGATTAGAAAAAAGTATTTACATATAAATTCCTGAAATGATTAACAACAATAATAACAATAAATAAAATCAACAACGACAACAATGAAAAAAAGAGAGAAGGAAAGAAAAGAAATCTAGAAATCCAGTTAGAAAACTTCAAGGACCTGAGGAATGTTGTATAAGTGCTTTTGTTATTTTATCACCAGTGAGAAAAATTTAAAAATAGAATATAGGAAAACAAAACAGAGTGTATATTTATATATGCTCAAAATTATGCATTACTCATGCATAATAATTATTAGCTAGACAATACTCATGTTAGATTAATTTAATTAAGGTTTTGTTTCTATAGACCCAGTATTGAAGTTTAGAAAAATACTCTGTAAGACTCAATTTCTATATACAACAGTGGTTCTGAGTGTGAGTTCTGGCATTAGCCTGCTTGGGTTTGAACCCTGGCCCATACTTGGGCAAATTGTTCACCTCTCTGTGACTTCATTTCTCTGTCTCTAAAAAGCACACCTAATATCCAAAATATATAAGGAACTACTCCAACTTAATAGCAAAAAACCAAATAAGCTGATTAAAAAATGGGGAAAGGACTTGAATAGACTCTTCTTCAAAGAAGATATGCAGATGCCCAACAGGTACATGAAAAGATGCTCAATATCACTAATCACTAATCATCAAATAATGCAAATCAAAACCACAATGAAGTATCACCTTACACCTGTTAGGATGGCTATTATCAAGAAAACAAAAGATAAGTGTTGGTGAGGATGTAGAGAAACTGGAACGCTTAAGCATAGTTGATGGGAATGTAAAATGGTGGAGTTGCTATGGAAAACATTAAGGAGGTTCCTTAAAAAATTAAAAATAGAAATACCATATGATCCAGCAAATCCCACTTCTGGGCATTTATCCAAAAGAATTGAAATCAGAATCACAAAGAGACACTTGCACTTCCATGTTTATAGTAGCACTATTCAAAATAACCAAAATATGGAAACAATCTAAATGTTGAGCAACAGATGAATGGATTAAGAAAATGTGGTATATACATACACTGGAATATTACTCAGCCTTAACAAAGAAGGAAATCCATCTATATGCCTCAACATGGATGAACCTAAAAGACATTATGCTAAGTGGAATAAACCAGTCACAGGGACTTCCCTGGTGGAGCAGTGGAAGACTCCATGCTCCCAATGCAGGGGGCCTGGGTTTGATCCCTGGTCAGGGAACTATATCCCACATGCATGCTGCAACTAAGAGTTCTCATGCCACAACTAAGGAGCCCACCTGCCACAACTAAGACCCGGTGCAAACAAACAAACAAATAAATATAAATAAATAAATATATTAAAAAAGTAAGAAACCAGTCACGGAAAGACAAATATTGCATGTTACCACTTATATCAGGCATGTAAAATAGTCAAACTCATAGAAGCAGGGGGTAGAATGGTAGTTGCCAGGGACTGGGGGGAAACGAAAAAGGGGAGCTGCTGTTCAACTGGTGTAAAATTTCATTTATGCAAGATGATTGAGTTCCTGAGATCTTTTGTACAATACTGTACCTATAGTTTACAATATCGTATTGTACACTTCCTTTGTTAAGAGGGTGGATTTAATGTTGTGTTCCTACCACATTAAAGATAAACGAAAAGCAAAAAGCCCCCATACCTAAGATACGATAAGGGTTAGGTAAAATCATTCATGCAATGTACAAATGCATTAAGAACCTGACATGTACTGAGTGTTGAATAACCATTACTATATTTTTCTTATTATACCTGTGAGAAGCCAGGTTGCTTGGATTACTTGATCCATAACAAAGGTACCATCATTAATTGGGTGGCATCATGCTCAAGTTCTAGTTGTCATATCTAGGAGGAAAAAACAGACCCACAGGGCTGAGAGTAAATATTTTACCTAGGCATGGGACTGGATGGTTTTTGTCAGGGCTTAAGCTATCTGTCTATAGCAGAATGCTTTCCATCTCCAGTTTCTCAAAAGGAACTCAAATGGAACTGTTCAGGGCAGTTGCTGGTGTAGAATGTGACAGAATGTTATGTTGCTTTGCATGACCTGTTTCAGGCTGGAGTGTTATTTATTTCCAGGAATGAATTAGGTAAGAGCTGTGATCTGGTTTTTTCGTAGGCAGGTACTGTGTGCAGAAAGAGCTTGGAAACTTTGCTAAACCAGAATCTGCATTAGAGCCCTGGCTATTTTAATGCCTCATATAGAAGAATGGATATTACTCATATTGTTTTTTTAAAAAATGAGTCACAGAGTTGAGGAAGAATGTCTGAATTGAGTATCAACAGAATTGTCTTATTTTTCAACATGCAAAAATTCATGAAACTGTTGGCCAGTATTATCCTTATAAACTGCGGCAAAGATTAAGTTGTCACAAATAATTTGTAAATATTAAAAAGCTTTTCATTTTACGAATGTTTAGCTCTTTCCTCCACACCGATGGTACTGTTATCTCTTGTGTTCTTGAGAATTATTGGGATTAATAGGGTGGAGAAGAGCCAAAATTGATCACTTTTCTTAGAAGCTCCTGAAAGTTTTCCTCATTAAATGCTGGGCTGGGTTTCCCACAGAAGTTATGGAGTTTCTGGAGAGATTTTAAATAGAAGAGATTCTCTTCAGCCTGGATGGCATGGACATGTCCTGCCTACAGTCAGAGAAATGGACAAAATGATTTTTTTTTTTTTTGCCACATCATGCGGCTTGCAGGATCTTAGTTCCCTGACCAGGGATTGAACCCGGGCCCTCTGCAGTGAAAACACGCAGTCCTAACCCCTGGACTGCCAGGGAATTTCGTGGACAAAATGATTTCTAATGTTCTCTTTTTCTGTGACCGCCGGACCCAGGAAGTCTCAACATAGACGCAGGCTCCTTCACAGTATCTTTGGATCAACAGGTCATGGGAAATCACTATGGCAACACTGACTAATCTCTGAGGGAATGCTGATAGCAGAACCAGAGGTAGGGAGCCCTTGTGGAAGTACTCAAAGGCTTAAGGAAGTTACAGGATTTTGTTGAACTGACACACTGATAGCACAAGTAATGGGGCTGGCAAACTTGATCTTAAGTGATAGACGGCGCCTTAGTCAGAACGGCTAATACAGGCTGATTTCTGAATTTATTCCACAAATATTTATTCAACACTGGTCTATGTGCCAGTAATGTGCTAGGCAAGGGAATACAAAGATAAGCAAATCATCATGGTTCCTGATTTCATGGAACTTAAAATTTGATAGGGAGAGTCATACTGTTCACTCTCAAGGTTGCTGTCCCCCTCCCCCATACGTACAGACAATAATAGGGTGTGGAATGTCATCAGTGGCAAACATTTCACAGATTTTTATTTTGTTTCTCTCTTCAACATTTTTGACACCGTGCTAATAGTTATATTCAGTACATGAAAAGATACTACTGTGTTGAAAACCTTTTAGGAAAATTTGACAGTATTTTTGTACAAAACATTTTTTTGAAAAAATACTTGTTAGGGCTTCCCTGGTGGCGCAGTGGTTGAGAGCCCGCCTGCCGATGCAGGGGACACGGGTTCGTGCCCCGGTCCGGGAGGATCCCACATGCCGCGGAGCGGCTGGGCCCGTGAGCCATGGCCGCTGAGCCTGTGCGTCCGGAGCCTGTGCTCTGCAACGGGAGAGGCCACAGCAGTGAGAGGCCCGCGTACCGCAAAACAAACAAACAAACAAACAAAAAAACAACTTGTTAATTTATTCTATTTTAATTTGCCAATGTCAATGAAAAGTTAAGAAAAAAAATTGATAGGGAAAACCAATATTAACTAACTTACCAGCCACACAAATACATAATACAGACTGTGATAAGTGCCCTGAAGTAAATTATAGGATGCTGTGAGAATGTATAAGATGGGAACCTAGTTGGGATGAAAAGATGGTGGTCAGATTTTGGAATTGTACTTGCTTCCCTGAGGAAGGGGCTGAGATCGTAGGATGAGGAAACTAGATAAGCAGGTAAAATCGGAACGTTCTAGGGAGAAGCATGGTCAAAGGCCCTGAGATGGCAAAATGAGAATAGTAGCCTAAAATGAGGCTCATGAGGCATGCCAGGACAGTGTGGTTTATGTTATGCATTTTAATCCAGTCAAAGTGCAATGGGAACATACTGAAGGGTTTAGGAAAGTGGAGGTGGGGAGAAGACCAGCATGATCAGATTTTAATTTTGAACAATCTGACTGCAGTGAGGAGAAATCATTGAAGCTACACAGGGTAAATATGCTATAGTTGAGATAAGAGATGATGGAAGCTTGAACAGATGGTTGCGCTGGACATGAAGAGAAGTAGATGGACTTGAGGTCTCCTCAGGAGATAAAATTGACAGTAGTTGGTGCTGGACTGGGAAAGGGTAGGTGGGGCGAGGGAGATAGAAACTCCAGATTTGAATATATTGTTCAGATAGAGCTATATCGGACACAGCTGGATTTTTAGATCGGACCAGAGGGAACATCTGGGAAGTTCTCCTGGTCCCTCCAAACTAAGTGGGGAAGGACCTCCCAAGCTCAATGTGGCAGAAGACGACGTCTCAATTCATTTTGACCACAGATTCCTGGAGAAGCTCCTCTAAGGCATCCTGAGTGGCAGCCTCAGCCTTTGGATTACCTTAAGCTCTGTGAAGGAAGGGACCATATACATTTTGTTCCTGACTGTAGGCCAGTGCTTAGCAGAAAGCCCAGCACATATGTCCACCAAAATATTATTGATAAAAATGTATTTCCCCAAGAGCACAGAGAATATGAGAAGTGATGGTGCGATGGAGAGACGTCTAGGAACCCATAGTTCAGACTCCTGGTGCCGTAACCTTCCCATGTCCCTCCCCCCTGAGTCCCTCCCTCCCCCCCAGGTCTTGTGCTTTTGTTGAGACTATGCCTTTATACTCTAAATGCCCCCACCTTCTCATTTAGTTGAAAAACTTTAGAAGTTGCTTGGATGAATATATTTGGTTTCATTTTAAGGTGATATCATATTTGAGAGCATTCACTTAAGTACAGCATTTTTTTGGTTTGGTGAAACAGGGAGTTACCAATTGTAGCTACTTGGAGAAATGAGTAAAGAACTCAGGTCTAGGTGAAACAAAGGAAATAATACCATTAGGTAAGCCCAACGACACGGTGGAAAGTTCAGCAAAGGAGGTTCCTGCAGATTCTAAAGCCCTGGAGGGCCAGAAGGTCAGGGAGCAACAGGCTAGATGTTTTTAAAGCAATGAAATGAAGCCAAGATCTAGGAATTCAAGGTGAGAAAGAGGAGCCCCAGCAAACAATGTGGATGAACTTCAGCTCCAAGGACAAGCCGAGTGACAGTCACCTAACCCATAGGTGGTTCGTTGCAACCAGAAGAAATCAGGAATCTATAGGTGGACGGTCTCTGGGGCTAGGACCAAGATGGAGATGAGTTCATAAGTAGGTAGTGATGATAGTTGAGATAACTTTGCCCGAGAATTTTTCTGTCTGATTCTTGCTGTGATTTTCTTTATTTTCATGCAAAAAGGATGAGAGTATCTACTCTCAAAATAATGAAATATATGTTCAGGTGGACCTGGCACCATTGGAAATTTGATTTTGCAAAGTCATCAGTATGTTGCAAATGTGAAAGGAGGAAACTACCTCATAGGCAGATGTTTCCTGAAAGGTGAGTGTAAATGAATTGAATTACTGATATCTTCTAAGTGACATGGTTTCAAGCAGCAGACATTAAATAGTTTCTTCACTGTAAGTTCAGTGTGCGCGTACACACAAATATGCACACTAGATAATTTCTCCCGCTGTTTCATCCTACATTAATCTGCAACAAATGTTAAATTTTGACAATTCGGGCTTTTCATGTAGATATTCAGCCAAACTCTGTGAGTGATACTGGGCTGGGCACTGGGGTTTGGGCAAGCATCTGTTTAGGTAGCTGTTTCTTTTGGATGGGGGGTGGGTCCAGAGTCAACCCAATTTAGAACCACGATATGAGCCAGGAGCAGACCTGCTCTCACTGTAACTGTAGGTGAAAGAGAGTCTTTGAATTTAGCTCTGTATTTTCATGTGGCTTCAGAGACCCCTTCAAATATTGGATTTCCAACCATCTCAGGTGTAATTGTATCAGATAGTCTATGTCTTGTTATATTTACAATAAACCAGAATAGACACACATGCTCTACATTTTTATTCTTTTGGAATGACTGGTTCCTCTGTTGTTACCATCTTTCCACAGAGAGCTGTATGGGCATCAATGTTCACAGTGGCCTTGAAGAAGCTGTCCGTCCTCTGTAGTTCCCGCTAGGATAGGCAGGCTTGTCTTGGAATCTCCCTACCTCTACTTTTACACTTGTTTCTTGTTTTCAGTCCTCCTGTTCCTTTTCTCCTTTTCCTTCCCTCCTACTTGTAGTCTTACCTAGTACTTTTCTGCTGCCCCTTAGCTTATACCAGTTCCATAATGCTTCATTACCCTTCCTTTTCTTGCCTCCGTCAAGGCTCACAGAACTGAGTTCTAATCCTTATTCCTAACCTTACTCTCAACAAGATAACACACCTAATCCACTTATGAAAGTATTCTACTTATCTCTCAATGTTTTGATAAGGGACAAATATTTAACATTCAGGAATTACTTTTAAGTGCTGTGGACTAGAAGCATGGGGCAGGCAAGGCGTGGAGATCATTTTGGATGGGAAAGCCTTCCCATTTTCCTTACATCATACCAAGCAGGCAAAGCCTAAATGTCGGGCAGGTGTCATACCTGTCCATCTTTTCAAATAAAGTTTCAAAAGGGACCCTGGGACATCATCAGTGATGGTGGGATCTCTTCTTTTACCAACAGAAGCATCATCTAAATGAGTCCAGGTTGGATTAGTTAAAGAATGAGATGGAGAAGGAGATGTGTCTTTGGAATCAGCCAATCTCATAGCCTGGGGCAGGCTTTTGTGGTCAGCTGAGTCCCACTGCCTTGGGATTAGCCAGCTTTACTTTCTGTTTCAACAATAAAAAGTCTTGCAAAACTGCTGGCATGTGAGACAGAGGAATCCAGAAAGTTTTGGCATCTTTTCCAGCAGCATAATGGGTTTTAGGGAAGAGACTTGTGAGAGCGTGGTCCATGCATTCCACCACCAGGGAGAGGTCCATGTTCACAAGGGATGTAGAGCCTTTCAGTTTGTCTAGACCTGTAAAAAGAGACAAAAGTACATTTGCTCTGTGGAAGAAGAGGAATAGGGGAGTGTGAGCCTAGGTTGCAAAGGAGAGGATGCAGTGAGGGAATTTATTTTGAATTTGCCATTATAACTGGGTCCCCTTGTGATGGGTTTCTATCTATTCCTCAGAAAAGGATGCAACAGTGATTTCTTTAGACCACTGGCTCTCAAACTTGAGTGAGAAGCAGAATCTCCTAGAGGGCTTGTTAAAAGCCAGGTCCCACCTCTAGTTTCTGACTCAGTGAGTGTGAAGTGGAGCCCAAGAATTTGCACTTCTATCAAGTTTCCAGCTGATGCTGATGGTGCTGGTCCACGGACCAAACTTTGAGAAGTGCTACTTTAAACCAATGTAGGAAAGATACTTCACAAAGTCTCGGAGGCTCCTGAACCCAGGAAGTTAGTAGTTTGATTCCGTATTTGTTTTACAGGAGTACTAAGTTTATAGGAAATGTGAGTGTTCACAAGTGCTTGCGCCTGTGTGTGCATACACTCATATAACATGTGCCTCTATAAGTCAGTGAATAAAGAGAGAATTATCTCCCAAAGTCCTGACTTAGGAAGCTAAAGGTATCCTGCTTCTCAGGTAAATGAAGTGTTTGAGTAACGAGCTAAGATACTTTTTTAAAAAAATAAATTTATTTATTTATTTTTGGCTACATTGGGTCTTCGTTGCTGTGCACGGGCTTTCTCTATTTGTGGCAAGCGGGGGCTACTCTTTGTTGTGGTGCACGTGCTCTCATTGCGGTGGCTTCTCTTATTGTGGAGCATAGGCTCTAGGGGCGTGAGCTAGAGCAGCACGCGGACTCAGTAGCTGTGGCACACGGGCTCAGTAGTTGTGGCTTGCGGCTCTAGAGCGCAGCCTCAGTAGTTATGGCACACGGGCTTAGTTGCTCCGCGGCATGTGGGATCTTCCCAGACCAGGGCTCAAACCCATGTCCCCTGCACTGGCAGGCAGATTCTTAACCACTGCGCCACCAGGGAAGTCCCGAGCTAAGATACCTTTAAAGAGGCAGGTATTTTATCAAGGGAGTGGTGATGGCTTGGAGAATTCCTCCTAAGCTCTTAAAACATACCTTGCGTTGTGTCTTCTCAAGGGAAAATCTATTGTGTTAAATCTTTCTTTCTACTTCAGGGCCAGTAGCCAAAAGTTGTTCAAAGAGTCTAATTGAGGCTAGCTCGTAAGTCTTAGTCAATTTTAAACTCCTACTACTCCACCTTGCGCAATGAAGCAAGGTGAGCTTAAATTTGTGGTCTACTTTGGAACTGAGTCTGGCTGATCTTGAGGTCCTGGCTCAGAAAACTCTAATGAGCACCCAGGACAAAATAGGGCTCTAAGCCTTTGGGAATTCTGAGAAAGGACACCTGACCCAGGGGCCAAGTCAAAAATAATTTTGAGATGGAAGTTGATGATATATTCACAGGCACTTAGAAAGTATCAACGTCAACATCAAACAGGGAAAGCTCTTTTCAATGAGGGATTTTGTTTCTGAACTTACTTAGAACCTTCAGAGGCGGTACGTGAGTGAGAAACAGAGTTTAATGGCAGTGGTTGTAACCCTACACATAGTGACATATCAGCACTGGGAGGTTTGTCAAACCAGATGTTCTAGTTGACACGTGTGTGTGTGTGTGTGTGTGTGTGTGTGTGTGTGTGTGTGTGTGGTGAGGTGGCTGGGGAACTCAGTCTACAAACTTCCCCAGGCGGATCTGACTAGGCTCTTGGCTCCACCTTGAAAACTCCTGACCTTGAACCTTGCCACAGTTGGCTGTCTTACCAAGCCTGCTGATGAAGAGGTAAGGTCACAGCTGGGGTTAGAGTGACACAAAATTAGGTGGGGCCCTGTTTGGCTCAAAGCAGGAGCTTAGTAAGTGTTCGAGGAATGGCAAATAAACTAACAGGGCCATGACGTTTGACGTGGAGGTGGGTCCCTCATACAGGAAGTTCCAGCAGTTCCTCAATGCCTCTTCGCTGTTGCAGTGCATGGCCCGAGAATAGATGGCGAAGTCAGGCTGTCTGGGTTTAGATCTAGCTCTTCCACTTACTAGCTGTGCCACTTTGGGCAAGTTAAATCCCTGTGTCTCTGTTTCTATAAAATTCAGAGGGTTTGTTTGGGCATTTTAAACGAAAGAGTTTGTGTAAAGCACTTAGAATGGTGACAAGTACATAGTAAATGTTCACTGTGTGTTAGTCATTGTTATCCAATCTTTATGATTATTCCTCTATCCCTGACTCAGTCTGACTTATGTTACTTTTCCTTCCATCTCCATCTCCCATGCATTCCTGCTCCAGAAGACTTCCACCCAAATAATTTCTTCCTGTTTAGGCTTATTCAAACCTGACCTTTCATATAAAGCCTTCTTAACCAGCAGTACTTTTTATACTGTGCTGAATTTCTTGGTAATTAGACAGCATACTATCTAGCACCCCTTCTGGGCTGTTAGGTTGTGTCTCAGAAGTAAAGGATCAAGTTTCTTGCATGTCGTACAGTCTCATCTGCTTACATTTTGTTGTCAACTAGCTTGTAAGCTAGTTAAGGGTCAAAGTCTGAGTCTTTATATTTTGTAACCTCCATAAATCCTTGAACAATGTTGAATGAGTGGTCGGTGATTACCAAAAAGAGGAGGTTTGGGTAGAGGTGATGACCGTGGGCTCCAGTTCAGGCACGGCCTGGGGGAGTTGTATAAGCTTGGGTAGGACATTTCCCCTTTCCAAGCCTCTGCTCACTACTATAGTTCTTTTGAGGAATAAATGATATAATTTATAAGGCACTTAGTATAGAACTTGGCACTTAGTAAATGCTCAGTAAGTGTTTATAAACACTTGGAGGAGCAAGAGATGACACTGGAATTAATAAGGATCCCTGATCCATATTTGAGATCTCTATTGGTGTATTACCATGAGAACCTTATTTTTTCAATTATGTTTGAGTCTCCTTCAAGCTGTCTAGGACAATGAATACCAGAGAACCCTGGGTCCACCCAGAAACTCACTTTTTTCGATGTAGCCTTCTCCGTATTGTTGTTTGATGTCTGGAGGCAGATGCTTCCAAATGGTGAGTTTTCTTTCGGTGGTCTTTACTGGATCTGACAGTTCCGTTTTGAACAATCCTGGTTCAATGCATGCGACGTGCACATCAAAAGCTTTCATGTCCCGCCTGTGAAAAGAGCCCATAGAAGATGTTTAATCCAGGCTTACTTGGAGAATGTTTGCTTATGAATCTTTTCATGGAATCATGGAATGGGGTGCATGGGAAAGAGCATGTTGTTCTACCCTCTCAGTTTGCAGATGAGGAAACTGAAGTTCAGGGTGGTGACGTGAGGGCTGGTTTAGTGGCAGAACAGGGAAGGGATCTGGGTAGACCCATCCCCAGTGCAGTGTTCCCCCAAAAGATAGTGTCTCATTAAGTTGACAAGCATATAGTGTCTGGTACATAAATAAATGTTCAGTGAATGTTAGCACCTATTATTTTCTAATATGCCCATCTTTGCTTTACCTTAAGCTGTCATTGAAGGCTTCTACTGCATACTTGGATGGAGCGTAACCCCCTCCGCTGAATGCAAGCCGACCCCCAATGCTGGAGACGTTGATAACCCTCCCTCGAGCTTTCTTGACCAAGGGGAGCATATTTAACGTGACACTGATGAGTCCAAACAGGTTCACTTCAATAGGTTCTCTGTAGTCCTCCACTGTCAGCCAGTCGGTGGGCGCCATCACGCCAAGAACACCAGCATTGTTGATCAGACCCCAGAGACCTAGAACAGAGAGGAAGGGAAGGAGGAGTGGTAGAAGGTGGCATTATATGGGCATCCTTGATGGAAATACAGCCCCTTGCTTTACCTGATGGTGCCATTTCCTGCTCCTAGTCATACTCCTTCCTGCTTTGAAATGCTTTACTGTCTTGGGAAGTGAGAGCACAGAGGGTGGGAGGCTAAACTGAAATGGCTGAAGTTCTGTGACTGGAAGCCAATCTCACAATTCTTCTGTTTCTGCTTCTGAATGTCAAATACTGATACTGTCTGAGTGAGACTTTTTGCTTTTTAATCTCAGATGTGAGTAAATTGGTCGATTTTTCCTACCGTGCTAGATGGCAAAGCCAGAGAATATTTATAAACAGTTCTTTATAGACAAAGAACAACATTGATCTATTTCCCAGTTATTTTTGGTAAAAATCCAGTCATTCACTTGGCTTATTTTATGGTGGGGAGCATTTAATATTGTTAAAGGTGTTTGGAATTCAAGCATTAAAAAATAACTGGAGCCTCATCAAACCATTGTTTTTGAAAGTTTCAGAGTCTCAACTATATGATGAAGATGTGATAGAGAAAAATCACATACATTTGTTTTTTCCTTTGTGGACTCAAATATCTTCATTCATGAGAATATTTCAAACTTGATCCAAGCCAATAAAAGTATTCTAGTTCAGAATGCTGCCATCTTTGCAGAATCTAAGGCAGAATGAGGTCCAGTGACTCACTACTCTATCACGACTATCTAAGACACCTTTGCTCAGATCCTCAGACCATTTTCTTCCTTTCCCAGTGAAAATGTGTGAGCTCTGGAACCATTTTGTAGTGAGAAGTGGGTCCCAATCCAGCTGACAATTTGGAGATTGCCCCCATGATCTCCTGTGGCTTTTAGCCCCAAGTTCTTTGCTGTGCAGGGGGCTAGAGTAACAGTTCACAGGAAAAGACCAGGAAAAGTTAATACCTCTATCTCAGTTCTAAATTCACCCACTGGGACTTAGGATAACGTGGCCTGTGTCTCTCATGCATGTAGAGAGCTTGCAACTTAGAACTACTCAGAGGGTTATTCTAAAATTTCTCCAATCTTCTCCAGTACACAGCTGGTATTTAGGAAACATTTTTTTGGAGGAACTATTTAAAATCAGAACACATTTTATTTAGCTTTGGTAACTTCTCAACACCCCTTTCATTCTTCCCATCCCCACATCACTCACCTTTTTCCCCTGCTTGGTTTTTCACCCACTGGGCAGTCCTCTTGACACTTTCTGGGTCAGTTACATCCAGAAGCACCGTTTGGAGCCTTTCTGAGGTTTCTTCCTTCAAAGCTGTTGATCCTGATTTAGTCAGACAGGCAGCAATTACATGAAATCCTTTTTTATCAAAAGTTCTGGCTGCCAAGTTTCCAAAGCCAGTGTCACACCCGGTGATGAAAATGTACTTATCAGTGATGTCTGTGATCTTTAGCTGTCCTTTATAATGCCATAGAAAACCACAAAGGATCAGGAGGGCTAACACCCAAAAGAGCATTTCCCCCCCGTGTATGACAGAGACACTTCTTTCTTGAACAGTAAAAGAAGATGGCGTCCTGAGTGTTCAAAATTAGAAAGAAAACTCAAGTTAGAACCATTAAGGCATTATAACCCGGGAGTGATGAACTTAAGATATCTTAATGCATTTGAGTGGATAAATAGATAGTTAAAAATACAATAACTCTTATTTGGTTGAGAAGATGGCCATTTAAGTGCTAAAACACTCCTCTAAAGTAATGCAAAAACTAGCCAAGTAGTAGAAAAAGTAATGGCAAAGTTGACACAGGTCATTGGATTGATAAGACATTTATTTCCTGCATATATATGCAAATATGTCTTTCCTTAATAAGGAATACAAACATACATACAGATAGAATGGTACACACACACACTCATGTGCACACATACACACACTTTTATTTCTGTTGCTTTATAAGGAACATATTGTTTCAGATAAAAAATAGTGTAATATATCTTCACTTATCATGGAAAATTTGGGCTCTGCTTTCATCTTTTTTTCCTGCCAAAAGATCTATAGCTAAAGAAAGAAAAAAATAGTAAAAGAATTACTACCTGATAAACATAAGTCAGAGGTAAATGGTAGGTTTGTGCAAACTAGTTGATTCTTGTGATATAGCTGTGACTATTTCTAAAGCAGTCAGGTTTTTAGACTATCGTGGCGTAAAAATTTGGTATAGTTTCTCCAAATCTTCCCTCTGTAGGAGTTATTCATTGTTGCAAATCATGTCCATGTAGCAGGATTTCCCCTTCTCAAATACATAAATACATTAAAAATATATAATTTTGAGGGGTGGGGTGGTGTAACCAACTCTTGCAAAATTTCATATTTAGACATTTTGAGGAAATTTCATGTTTATACATTCAATTAGTATAGTGTTTTGTTCAAGTCCTGGTCTTGATAAATAATTGTCAAATAATGAAATGTTGACTATATTCCCTGAATAGATTCTGTAGCCTTTATTGCAATCCGAACTCCCAAGGGAATTTTGTGAAAAATGCAAATACTCATGGGGTTTAACGTGCCCTAGAGCAGAGAGTGGAAATTTTCTGTGTCGTTGTGTTTGGCCGATGGCAGGCATAAGGTGAGCAATAGTAAAACAATGGCTTACATTTATGAAGCATTCTGCACTGTAGTTACATATAGGTCTCATTTGATCCTCTTAACAGCATTCTCAGTTAGAGAGGGCACATTACCTGCCTCATTTTATAGGAGAATTAATATGCCAGTTAATAAGTAGAAAACGAATGATGGAATTAGCAAATCATCATTTGGCAACTGACATAGTGACAATTGTTCCAGGCAATTTTAAACTAGTGGGTGAAATTCTGACGAGAAACAATAACCATAGAATCTCAAAGAATCTCTGCGTAAGATTTGTACTAATTAAAAAGAGAGCAATAGTAATTTCACAGTGGAGAAACCTGACAGATACCACTTTAACCAAGTGATAGAAATGAACACTACTAGTTATGGGACAAACCAACATCATGTCCCTCCTGGTATAGCCACTGAGAAGGACACAGCAGCACTTCTGTGCATAACTGAAAGCTAATCATGCATAAGGCACATCTTTCAATTCCACACAATGTATGGCCTGTACTCTTCAAAAAAGTCAAAGGCATGAATGAAGGAAAAGAAGGACTGAAGACTGTTCCTGATTAATGGAGACTAAATAGGAGTGACAACCCCATGCAACTTGTGATCGTGCACCAGAAAATCATTTTTGTCTTTTGTCAAAAAGAACATTTTTAGGTTGACAAGTGAAATTTGAGTAAGCTCTGATAAATAATACTGCATGAATATCAATTTCTCAATTTTGATAATTTACTATGATTATATAGAAAATGTCCTGCTTTTTAGGAAATACACACAGAAGTATTTAAAGATTAAGTAGCACCATGTCTTCAACTTACTCTCAAACAGTTTAGGAAATAATAAGAATATGTATATAAACAAATATACTAAGAACACATTTGTTCTCTAAGGAGAGAATAAGAGTGTAAATGTGGTACAGTGTCAATATCTGGGGATTCTGGGTTGTACTATTCTTTCAACTTTTCCATAAGTTTGAAATTAATTCAAAACGAAAAAGTTAAAAATTTGGCAAAGGAAAAGAAAACTTTTTTTTTTTTTCCTGAGAAAAGCGTTCGACTGCTTTGAGTTCCATGCACAGAATAGGTAAGAACTATTTCATACCCAGGACTTCAGAACCTAGTGACCTTGGACACTGAGTTTTCTGCCTTCTACTCTTTGGCAAGTTCACCTTCATAACCACTGGAGAAAAACAAAAACTCAAACCAAAGCAGTCAGACTCCCTCTTCTCTCCTCATCTTCTCTACACCCCATTCAACCTCCTCCTTCCCTAGCCAAACCAATTTTTCCTTGATAACAAGCAAACAGAGAGTAGGTTTTAGTTGTTAGGGATGGGCTCACGTTCAAATGTGTTGTCCTCACTAGTTACCCCTCTGGGCTGAGGGTCATTTCAGATGCTGGTGTCTCAGCCTGCAGCCCGAATTTGAGGACAGCAGACCTTGACCTAGAGTTTTGCAAAGCCTGTCCTTTCCCCAAAGATTATCATCCCAAAATACTGGTCTTCTTCAGTTCCTAAGGTTCACATTCCTCTAGGTCATTGGACCAAGTCAGCCACAAATCAACACATACCTTTGTCCTCTAATAGTATTTTAGCCAAGATGCCACCTCTGAGTAACAACCCTGGGTCGGTCAGAGTCATTGGGAACATGACCTGTACACAGAAGCTGATTGATGGCTGATTGGTTCATTGACCACCGAGAAGTAAATGAGTAACAGCAACTAATAGGTCTGCTTCAACCTTAGTCTGCCAGGTGTGGTCACCTCCACATAGTTCTCTGGTGACAGCAATTCAGTGACTCAGGACACTGACTTTAGTTGCTTGGGTTGTTTGCTTATCCGTTGTGTTTTCCAATTTATCTCACACAAACTGCTTGGTAGGGGTACAAATCCCTTGGCAAGAAGCGCCTAGGTCTGCGATAGTCCTTCTAGCACTCAGGGGCTGTGAGCCCCTTGACTCGTCAAGGACAAGAACCAAGTAAGGGAAAGCAGATCTGCAGCCCCTACAGTGCAGTGCAAAAGGATGGGTGCAATTCTGAATATAAGTCCTCTGAACTGGTCATGGAAATTTTTCTTAAGCCAAGATAAAATTTGGAAAAGCAAGGACCAAGGTCTCACACACACACACACACACACACACACACACACACACACACACACACACACACAACAATTAGAGCAGGGCTTAGGAGCCCAGGCCTTGGAATCAGGCCGGTAAAGTTTCAGTCTCAGTTCCTCTACCATCAGAAGGCCTTTGGGTAAATTACTTTTATTGTCTTCACCTCCATTTTTCTATCTGTAATATGGAGATAATAACTTCTACCTTGAAGAGTACTTGGTGAAATAAAGTGACTAGGCGTGCTACACAGGAAGAACCTTGTCGTATGGCAGGATCAACCACTTTCACTTTGTGAGGGGGCTGCTCTATGCATTGCCCATATTTTGGATTGTGTTCTCAACCTCAGTACTTCTGCAATTTGTGGTCAGATAATTCTTTGTTATGGGGTTTGTCCTGTGTATTACAGGGTGTTTAGCAGCACCCCTGGCCTCTATCGTCTAGATGCCAGTAGACCCCCTCCCCAGTTGTGACAACCAAAAAACCAAAAGTGTCTCCAGACATTGCCAGATGGCCCCTGGGGATAAAAGCACTCCCATTTGAGAACCACTGGTCTAGCACTGCCTTGTCTTGGGGGCCCAGAACTGTACAGCCTCAGAACTACTTTTCTGGAAACTCAGTTGTTGGTTCCTCAGTAGTGCCACATTGATAAGAGTTCATATTTTTTTATGGTCTTACCAGAAAAGTTTTGTTATTTATAAATATTATTCATACCCTGCTGCTGTAAGCATCGATTTCTATGTTTATAAAAAAATAATTGCCTTTTTGTCATCAGGAGGATAGGAGGCAGTGAACAAAGCCAAATTTGTGTGTGATACAATTTGTGAATTTAGAAATTACCAAATGAGCACTCACAGCTTTTATGAGGCCTAAATTGTGGCTGAGCCCTTTGAGTTTAGACCTCTCTGGACTCCTCTGGGTCACCTTTCAGATGGGTGGCCTGCTGACTACAGAATTCAGAGGATGCTCCTAGAAAGCCATGGTCCTTGGGATTCCCAGTTGACCAAGTCAGGTAGAAATGATAATAACTCTATGATTTATTGAGTATTACCACATTCTAGGTGCTCTGCTAGGATCTAGAAATATCTTTCTCATTCAAACCTTACAGTAAAATGATCTGTATTTTATAGATGAGGAAACAAATTCAGAAATGCATGTTAATTGGCTCAAGATAGAATTGTGCTGCTCTGGGGACTGCTAGGCAGGCCACTCGATCCCAGCATCCATGCTTTAATCCTCTGCTCCACTGCTACCTGGATTCCCATGCCACTCTGGGCTATGTGTACACTTCTCTACACCACCTGTGCATTGTGGGATAGTTGGTATTAAGTAAATAAATGTGGAAGGAAAGAAGGAGGAGAGGGAGAGAAGGAAGTTTCCACTTGAACACCAGGGTTCTAGTGATAATTGGATTCATCTTTGAGCCCTCTAGATCATCAGGGCATCATCAACATCATTATTATCGTCATCTAGTCACACTTCCAATTTA
Source organism: Grampus griseus (assembly GCF_964374135.1). Lineage (NCBI taxonomy): Eukaryota > Metazoa > Chordata > Mammalia > Artiodactyla > Delphinidae > Grampus > Grampus griseus. The sequence goes on from NC_139001.1 coordinate 62,752,099, forward strand.
GATAACTTTAAACATTTTTGAAAAGTGTTCAAATAAAATTTTATCTCATTAAATTGTCAGAATACTTCTGTGAGCTAAGTAGGGTAGATGTCATACATAAGGTCGTTTGCCAGGAGCGGCTAGATCTAAAATTTTGATCTCAATTCCTAAACTGTGTAAAAAGAAAAGTAGAAATAGAAAGAGATGAACACATTATCAGTCAATAGGAAAAATGAAAATACATGATCAGAATTCTCCACCATGCCACAAAGCCTCAAAAGGAACCAAGAAAGGAGAACTAATTTTCTCTTTCATCTGCACGTGAAGGGCTGAAGAGTAACTGCTTGGCTGCTGCTATAGGAAAATATTGCAACTCGATTGCTGACCTTGCCCACTTCTGCTTCTTTTAATTTTCTCTCTCTGGGTTTCTTTTCCTAGTAAAATATCTAAAATAAGATCCTTTGATATCACTTCTCTTAGTCATCTTCCTGTGCTCTGTAAAAATAAATGACACAGTCTAAAAGAAACAAAACGGAAAATAATGTCTTAACGTTTCAATGTCATTGCAAGGTATACTTTTTATAACAAATGTAGAATTCTTTCCATACAGCTTGGTTTTATTTCCACAGAACTTCACAAAAGGCTTTGTTTTAGAAAGCAATACTGAGACTAGTCAATCACACTGATTGTTAAGGGATTTGTAGAATCTTTATTTTTTTTCAATCTGTTGCAGTCATGGCCTGAGTTGAATCCACAACTAAGTTTTTATCAAAATACATCAAATAGAGAACATTTAGCAATTGTTTTCTAAAATATTTTCTTTCTGAGGTTCTCTTGCACAAGCTTTCTTAGTGTTGACAGCAGTCTGACCGGACGTGTATGTCCTTTGTACGTTTAAATATTGTAAACCTGGTTAATTGACACCAAATTCCTTTTTATTTTTACCTTTTCATTGAGTCAAGAAATTCTGTCACTATTGAACCTAACTGCCCTTTCTGAGATTTCTGTGGCACTTTTCTTTAAGAAAAATGACACTTGCACCTAATGACACAAACTAATTCGTATGACTAGTGAATGATGTTCCTGTGAAAAAAATGTTCAAGTTGGGCACCCAGAAATCTAAAAAAATTTTTAAAAATGAAGCTGAGGGACCTTACCTGAAATAGCCTTACATAAGGCAACAAATGGTCCGTTGAGGGTCTGATTAAAATGATAATGATTATGATGTCCCTGATAATACGGCTGAGATGGTATTTATCCTTGTAAGTTCCCTCACTCAGTGGGATGAAGAAGCTCCTCCACCAGTTATGTTCCTCTTGCATCCTGCTTCCTGCAGGAGGGAGGCAGCCCATGGTACCCAGTGTGCCCTGTGGAGTGGGACACTGAGGTATGGAGAGGAGTGTTCCTCTTTGCAGACTCATTCAGTCTCCTGGCAGAGGTGTGCCAGCCCACTCTTTTGTAGGCAAGACCTGACGAATTTATGTTTTGCATTCTTTAGTTCTAAGGAAAAAAGTATCTCTTTCTTTTGCTTTCTCTCAAAACTTTTAAATTATAATTGATAAAAACATCCATAATAATAAATAAATTAATTAATATTTCCAGTCCCTCCTAGGTTTATTATTTTGCCCATATGCTTCCTGACAGTACTGGCAGGTTAAGAATTGTTGTTAAAGCCATGGTTACCTTATTTATGTTGCTGAATAAAAGTTGCTAATTGGAAGACATTGTATATTGTATTTTATTATAGCTTAGTTACAAAGCTTCAAGGAAAGCTTAGAATACAGAGAGAACGTTATGTAGAGATGCAGAAAGCATGTTCAGATCTTCAGTATATTTCTTTTAGTCTCAGTTATCTTTGAGCAGAAGCAGAGTTTTTGAAGACAGTACCTTGAGAAAGTGACATGCCTTATAAGGGTTTTAGAACGAATTCCCATTTTCTCCATTTGATATGTATGAGATAATAATTTTTTCCTTGCATTTAAATATTGAGCTTTGTCCTAAAAATTGGACACACTTTTCGAATGTCTAAAGTACAACAAAGGTGATACAACATTTAATTTGCATTTTATGCAGTATCTAGCCAAGGATTTTTTTTAGAGCACTTACTAAGCTAAATAAAACATAATCCTTACCCTGGAGCTAATAGTGTAGCAGGACATTTCAGAACTATTTGTACAACCCTAAATTGAATTTTAATTTAAAAGTGTGTTTTCTTTAAACTTTTTCCCCAGCTGCTAAAAATCAACCCGCTGAGAGAGAGACACCACACTACCGTTTGCGTCATAAAGCCTTTAACAAGGGCTGTCCTTGAAGCCACTAAACTGACTTTCTCCCTTTCTCATTGTATGTTGGGAGTTTCAGGTAAAATCCCAACCTGAATCGTAAAATGGAGAGTAAATATATTATTATTGTCATCCCAGCGCCCAGCGATCAAATGTGGGTTGAGGAATTTCCCTGCTTCCTTCTGGACTAGACAACATCTTTCTCACTCAGCTAGCGTGTGTGTATATAATATTTGCCTAAATTGGCATCTGAAAATATTGGTAAAGCAGGTAGACAAACAGACCTGACCTGCAGTCGGTAGCAGATCTGTTGTTCCAATCAGAAACTCAGCTAAGATTCCCACTCTTTTTGGAGCCTCTTCCCACTCCAGTTTGCAGTTAATTATAAGATTCACAGATGGTGTCAAATAAGCACAGAGAGATGAACTAGATGTAAATGTAATTGTAACTCTAGGGTGCTAAAGAACATTCAGAGAGAAACCTGGGGAAGTTCAAGGCCAGGTCTCGAGGGATACTGAGATCATTTCTGTGGTGAGATGGACCTAGGGCCCGTTACAGCCTCCTAACATATCACTTTTTTTTTTTTTTATAGCAACCATTGACTGCAGCATGAAAGCCAATTTGATTCATTTTGTAAGACAAAACAGTTTGAAGACTGACATGAGAAATGAAGGAATAAATGACAGTTACCTTATTTAAGATGAATGGGGACACAGAAGCTGGTGTGGACTGGCTGGGCTGCTTGTAATCTGCCCGATCTGCCTGCTGTGCTGGGGAAAGAAGGGTTGTGCCACCCTGGCGTCGAAGATCCTCTTAGTGTGGAGGTGCCTGGCCTCCTGTCAGACTCAAAGTGCTTAAATGTGTGAGGAGTCCTCAGGTTCCCTCCTCGCTCTGTGAGTCACCCTCGCTGTGACTCGGGGTGATGACTAAATCTCTCTTCTGCGGTTGAAGGAAGCCAAGAAGTTGTGGGTCACGTGTTTCCAAAGGAATCAGCAGTATCTTTAGTAAATGAAAGGTAATTACTTTTAGAAGGGAATTACAAATGATCAATAACACCACTTTCACTGTGAGTACTGAAATAATTAACATGGAGACATTCTTTTGCCCAGTGCCTTGTTTTAATTATTTAATTTTTGAATTATGATTATTGTTCATGATCTCTACTTATTTTTTTCCTCCCTGTTAACACGCCTTTGCTGATTTAGTACTCCTTCCCTCCTAAGAGTGTAGGTAGGGGAAACCAGTCTCTGATGATTCATTTTTACCACTTTTGTTGTTGTTGTTGTTATACATTGGAGAGAGCAAGGAGATCAAAACATTTTAAGGAAATGAGAGAGTGGACTTATTTATAAGTCTTAATTTGTGTTTTAAGGTATGACAAGGAGATATTACTGAAGTGGTCTCTAGAACTGAGACCACTGGGAAGAGGAAAGGACGCCCCCTCCCTGCCCAGAGTTGGTCTGTTTTAGGGTCATCACAATGGACCTGGCATATCCTGGGATGCAACGGAAAGTACCAAGGCTGCAGGTGCTAATATATACACCAGCCCCACCCATCCCCAAGCCTGTCACCTTTACCCTAGGCACTCAAGCTGGTACAAACGCCACTGATTGTTTAGTTTCAGTCTCTTTATATACTGATTTGTTGCTATACGTCTCAGATTTCCCAGGCTTCTGTGTCCCTTCTTTGAAAAACGCAGTTTCTTATGGTTGAGCTGAGATGAGTGGATGAATGAACATATCTGTCTAGGTAGAGTCTAGACAACTGCTATCACTCTTTAAATTACACAGGGATCTTTTTTCTCCAAAAGAACAAAAAACCAAAACTGAAATTTACTCAGGTAAAGATTTAGTGTGTCCAAAATGTCGAAATATAGTTTTTCCCCTTTGACATTTCACATGTCAGAGTAAGGCTTAAATAGAAATCTTCTTTGAGAGATAATACATTGACTTACATCCTCATGAAGACAGGTATAAATGATTACTGTCTGACCTTTCCTGCAAGCAAGTTACTGTCACTGAGAGGTGGAGAGAGCCACAGACACCTGAGTGGTCATGGGGTAGAGATGGGAAAAGGGCCAAGAAAAGGCTGTAACATCAGTAGGTTTTGCTGACTCAGCAATCGTGTTTGGTGCCCTGTTTTAAAATTTTCCCAAGTAGACTTTAAAAGAAAAATCAGATGTTTTGACTGATCTGCATGTTGAGAACCAGAATTCTTGCCGTGTGTCTGGATCCCTCAATTCCAGTGGACCCAATTTAGGAGTTCAGCTTCAGTAGCCCTGGCACCAGGGTTGGAACACTTGCTTCCTTTGCCAAATGATCCCATCTAGGTGTTCAGTTAATGAAATCATTTGTCAGCAGCGCCTTATCTGGACTGTTAACATATATGCATTCAAATTCACTTCTTAAGTGCTAAGCTTTCGTTCATTTCCATTCCTTAATAAGGCAACATATGAAAGTGTTTTTTTGTTCAGAACTCTCCCTACATTAGACTTCTGGTCATCCAAGGTGATGTAAAAAATCAAGAATGAAATTGCAATTCCATTTTCTTCCTAGTTCCTTTTTAAAACAGAGATTGTATTGTGAATTTCATTCAAATGTAAATTTCGATGTTGATACCTGGGCTGTAATTATACAGGGGTAAGTCTAGATACTGCCATAGAGAAAACACTAAACATGACTCTCCTTTTTCTTGTAAGTGTGTATGTCCCCCATATTTCCCTCTGATTTCTGCCCAAAGATGCCTTCTCCACTCTTTTCCAGACACCAAAACACCAAAACAGGAGAATATCCGGATCCAACACTGTCTCGGAGGACATACATCAACTTCCTTGTCACGGCACTCTGCTGGGGTGGTCCAAGCCACAGGTATTCTTAAAATGGGAGTCAAATGGAAAAAAGCACATACTCCAGCACTGCAGGCTGTAGGGGATCCAATTCCTGGAGTATGGCTGGTGGCACTCTTGTAAGGGTTGCCAGAGAGAAAAGACTGTTTATGGAGTTTGCGTGTTGACTTCCTCCTTCCTGGCATAATAATATAGTCCTCTCTCCAAGGTCGCTCTCAGTGGAGTGCGTTTCTCTGAATAACAAATAATGAATTGGATTTATGGCTTCCTGGTAAAAACAGTACAGGCTGTCATTTCTACCTCCTTCCTTTGTCAACAGGCAGCTCTCTTATTTCCACTATAAAGGTTCCCCCGACTACACCAACAATGCCTCTGACATGCGAGGAGCTGAATTGCAAATGCTGTTCATAAATGCATAGCCAGGCTTGGTCAAAACCAGGAGCTTTGTTATGCATTTGGCATTTCCTGACTGTCCCAGCTGTAAGATGAAGCTGGGCTAATCTTTTGTTCCCCTACACTGTAAGATATTTAGGTATAATAATAAGGGACTGAGTCATGGGAACATTTGGTAGATTATTTGAAGAAAGATTCTTCTTATTTGCAGAACACACGTCATTTTAACTTACTCAAACAAGAGGTCTTGGTTTGAAAGGTGGGGTGAGGAGTATCATATTGGTTAGCATTGTCCCGTCGAGGCACATGGAGCAAGAGAAGATGGGTGAGAATGGAGGGAAAAGATCAGAAACACTGGGGATTCTCAGCAACAGGGAGACTTGCGAGAAATAAGGGTGGAGGTTTAGTAAGAAAAATGTGACTCTCACAGAGGGAGGGAGGTGGTTACTCCTTCTGGTGTGACCAACACACGTAGAGCATTAAACATTTTTTTATCCCCTGGCTTAAGAATGATCCTCTTGCTAAGTTTACTGGTTTCTTCCTTTCCAAGACAACTTCCTTTTCCCAGAATCTTAACTGAGATGATAAAGAATCAAAGGAAATTATGAGCAGATGCTTGATGATATACAAGTGCCATCCAGTAGGAAAGAACTCACTGGGATCCAGGAAATGGAGAGGAGTTAAAAACAACATTTGGTAGTTAGAGATAACTGTCTTCAGACCCTGTTTTAAGGTCTTCTGAGCTGTTTGTTCTATGCCACTCTGTGTTAGGCTCATGAGATGCAAGGATAAATAAGTAGGGCCTTTCCTATTGAGGAATCACTCACCATTGGCTCATTAATTGTTGATGAAGGAAGTCCACAGAGCTTTTTCCTCTCCTTGAATGACCCCTGCCCCTTGCTGGCTCCCAACATGTGACTCTCATCTGTGACTATTTTTTGCTCCTTGAGACTGTTTTATATTGTCAGAGAAAGGGTGATCTCATCCTTGGCTGGTGGATATGTGAACCGCTACAGCCTTTTTTTGAAAGCTAACTGGAAACATCTATTAAAATAAAAAATACATATTACTTTTTGACCCAGCAATCCCACTGCTGGGAATCCATTTTATAAAAACAAAGCCAGGGGCTTCCCTGGTGGCGCAGCGATTGGGAATCTGCCTGCCGATGCGGGGGACGCGGGTTCGTGCCCCGGTCTGGGAGGATCCCATGTGCCGCGGAGCGGCTGGGCCCGTGGGCCATGGCCGCTGAGCCTGCGTGTCCGGGGCCTGTGCTTCGCAGCGGGAGAGGCCACAACAGTGGGAGGGCCGCGTACTGCAAAAAAAAAACAAAAAAACAAAAAACAAAGCCAGTATACATGTACATATGAACCAGAGGTGGCAACAAGATCCAGGATTGCCAAAGAGCAAAGTGATTGCCACCAAAAGTGGGATGGCTGAGTAAATCATGGTAGATGTGTACATGGAATATTATTTTAAAGCCATTAAATAGAACAAATTACAGCTCTACCACTTGGCTTGGAAGGCTTTCCATGACCTCACTTTTGTAAAGTAGACAGGGAATCTCTATGTGCACGTGTGTAAAGATATTTAAGTGAACAGGGAGAAACTATGGAGGGATATGCCCTGGGTTGTTAATATGGGTCACTTGTAGATGGGTGGTGTAGGTGAAACAAAGAGAGGATGAAACAAGAGAAAAAGGAAAAGATACATATATATGTGTATATATATGTGTGTGTGTGTGTGTGTGTGTATATGTGTGTGTATATATATATATATATATATATATATATGATTTTTTTTTTTGGCTGTGCTGTGTGGCTTGCAGGAGTTCCCTGACCAGGGATTGAACCCAGGCCCTCAAAAGCACAGAGTCCTAACCAGTTGACCACCAGGGAATTCCTGGAAAAGATATTTTTAAAAGACTGCACTGGGGACTTTCCTGGTGGCAAAGTGGTTAAGAATCCCTGCTAGTGCAGGGAACACAGGTTCGAGCCCTGGTCCAGGAAGATCCCACACGCTGCGGAGCAACTAAGCCCGTGTGCCACAGCTACTGAGCCTGTGTTCTAAAGCCCGTGAGCCACAACTACTGAGCCCACGTGCCACAACTACTGAAGCCTGCATGCCTACAGCCTGTGCTCTGCAACAAGGGAATCCACTGCAATGAGAAGCCCACGCACTGCAAAGAAGAGTAGCCCCCACTCACTGCAACTAGAGAAAGCCCGCACGCAGCAGCGAAGACCCAACGCAGCCAAAACTAAATAAATAATTAAAAAAAAAAAGACTGCAATGAAAATGATATGACCCAACACAGTGCCAGCTAGGAAAAAGTCCTGCCATATCCCCAACCACCCAAAAAACCAAACACCAACCCCACCACCAAAAACCCCTTGAATCTCATAGAGCCTTTATATCCAATTACCAATTTATAGGAAATATAGAGAATAGGGGAAACAAGTCAAACTATATCTTGGGGATTATAATCAATAAACCAATGAGGGAATCTTAAGGACAAACTACTTGATTTATTCAGTAAAAATGAACACACACAAAATAGTGGAGAGGGAATCTACCGATTAAAGGAAACTTAAAAGATATAACCAATTGCAGTATGCAGACCTTATCTGGATCCTGAGGGGACATACTTTAAAATACCAATAAATCTATTTATGGCAATTTTTATGAGACTGGAATTTAAATTAACTGGGATAGGCTTCCCTGGTGGCGCAGTGGTTAAGAATACACCTGCCAATGCAGGGGACACGGGTTCGAGCCCTGGTCAGGGAAGATCACACATGCCGCGGAGCAACTAAGCCCGTGTGCCACAACTACTGAGCCTGCACTCTAGAGCCTGCGAGCCACAACTGCTGAGCCCGTGTGCCACAATTACTGAAGCCTGCGTGCCTAGAGCCCGTGCTCTGCAGCAAGAGAAGCCACCGCAATGAGAAGCCCACGCACTGCAACAAAGAGTAGCCCCCGCTCCCTGCAACTAGAGAAAGCCCACGCGCAGCAATGAAGACCCAATGCAGCCAAAAATAAATAAACAAAAAATAAACAAATTAACTGGGATAGTTGATTACATTAAGTAATTTTTGTTAATTTTTCAGATATTATGATGGTATTAGAGTTATCAGTAAAGGAGTCCTTATCATTTAGGTTAATTACTGAAATGTTAGTGGATGAAATAATATGATGTCTGGGAATTGTTTCAAAATACTATGGAAGTGGGAGGAATGAATGAGAGTGTGGCTGGGCTGGTGATGCGTACGTGGGACTTCAGGATACTAATTTGTCTACTTTTATGTATGCTTGAAATATTCCATTATAGAAAGCTTAAAACATGATATAACCACACTTTGTTATTTCTATAAAATTTTTTGCAAATTTTTTAAAGAAATTACGTAAATTAAAAAGAAAGACTGACTTTGAGATATTAAACATATCTATTTTATCAATGTTCTCCTGAATGAAAATTCAAAACTGAATTAAAGCATTACAGAAGAGGGGGCCATACTAGATTAGCTTCCAGTCTCATAACCTGTGCCTGAGATGAATATCTTGTTAAGAACAGACTGCTTACCTAATGGAAGGTATAGTTTTGCTGTAGGTGTTTTACACTCTAAATATGCTTTCAATTTGTCTCTGTTCTTTTGCCATAATGATGTCTAAAAAGTAAGATGCCTCATTGTTATTTATAAAGTGCATCAAATGCTTTCCCTATGGTTATGGAATTGAGCCTGTATTTGCAAGACAACAGCACCCAACGTCAATTCATGTGTTTTGGATATTAGTCAAGAAAACCAATCTGGCCCATGTATTTCTTTTTATTTTTAAAAATTTTTTAAATTTTTATTTATTTATTTATGTATTGGCTCTGTTGGGTCTTCGTTGCTGAGCTCGGGCTTTCTCTAGTCGTAGGGAGTGCTGGCTACTCTTCGATGCGGTGCGCAGGCTTCTCATTGTGGTGGCTTCGCTTGTTGTGGAGCACGGGCTCTAGAGCACAGGCTCAGTAGTTGTGGCTCACAGGCTTAATTGCTCCGTGGCATGTGGGATCTTCCCGGACCAGGGCTTGAACCCATGTCCCCTGCATTGGCAGGCGGTTTCTTTTTTTTTTTTTTTTTGGTACACGGGCCTCTCACTGTTGTGGCCTCTCCCGCTGCGGAGCACAGGCTCCGGACGCACAGGCCCATTGGCCATGGCTCACGGACCCAGCCGCTCCGCGGCACGTGGGATCCTCTCAGACCGGGGCATGAACCCGTGTCTCCTGCATCGCCAGGCAGACTCTCAACCACTGCGTCACCAGGGAAGCCCCTTCACTCCTTTTTGTAGCCAAATAATGTTCCATTGTATGGTTATAACACATTTTGTCTAACTATTCATCTGTTGATGAATATTTGGGTTGCTTTTGGCTATTATAAATAGAGCTACTATGAACATCCTTGTACAGTTTTTTTTGTATGTCTATTGTTTTTTAAAATATATATATACCTAGGAGTAGAATTTCTGGGTCATATGGTAATTCTATGTTTAACTTTTGAGGAAGCACTGAACTGTTTTCTACAATGGCTTCACCATTTTACATTTCCACTAGCAATGTATGAGGGTTCTAATTTCTCCACACCCCTGTGAGAACTTTTTATTACCTGTCATTTTAATTTTAGCCAGCCTGGTGGGTGTAAAGTGGTATCTCATTGTGATTTTGATTTGCATTTCCCTAATGACTAAAGATGTTGAGTATCTTTTCATGTACTACCTGGCCATTTGTGTTTCTTCTTTGGAGAAATGTCTATTCAAGTCCCTTGCCTGCTTTTTAATTGGGTTGTTTATCTTTTTGTTGTTGAGTTACAAGTGTTCTTTACATATTCTAGATACTAGATCCATATCAGATATATGATTTGAAAACATTTTCTCCCATTTTGTGGATTGTCATCTCACTCTCTTGATAGTGTCATTTGATGCAAAAAAGTTTTTAATTTTGATAAAGTCTAATTTTTCTATTTTTTCTTTTGTTGCTTATGCTTTGGGTATCATATTTAAGAAACCGCAGCAAAACTGAGGTCGTGAAGATTTGCTTATATATGTTCTTCCAAGTTTTATAATTTTTGCTCTTATATTTAGGTCTTTGTTCTATTTTGAGTTAATTTTAGTGTTTGGTGTGAGGTAGGAGTCCAATTTTATTCTTTTGCGTGTGGATATCCAGTTGTTCCTGCGCCCTTTGTTGAAAGAAAACTATTCTTTCTAAACAGAAAACTCTGAAAATCAAACACTCTTCTTTCTAGAATCTGTTGTTGGTCCTTGCTGTGGGTTGTAGTTGTTTGTTTAGTGACTTTTCTAAGCTATTTTTGTAAAGAATGTATTCTTTGTTGGATCTCTGAAGTCTCCATTTCTTTAGCTTAGTAGTCAGCTAGTTGTTTGATAGTGACTTCTTTAAGTGACTGGAACCAAGAAAAAAAGAAAAGAAATGAAAAGAAAATTGTCTCCAGGTCTTTGCAGATTGGCTCTGTGTTGGGCCAATCCTCAGTGCTTAGCCAGGCCATTTACAACTCTGAATTAGCCTTCACTTCCTGCTTACGCTGAGCCTAAAGTTCAGCTAAAAGTGGGGAAATCCCTGGCGGTCCAGTGGTTAGGATTCTGTGCTTCCACTCTAGGGGGCATGGGTTTGATCCCTGGTTGGGGGACTAAGATCCTGCATGCTGCGATAAGCCCCTGCCCCCAGCAAAAAAGTGAAAGCTTACAGTCTTTTCTAAGTCTTTTCTGAGCATTCATAATGCCCTGGGCATGTGCATGGCTTTCTAGATTCCCTGGTATACTCAGAAGTTTTGCAAAGCCTTTATTCCCCAGAATCTTACGCCCCAGCTTTTTCTTCCTTTTGTCACGTCTATTGTTTGCTTCAACTGTTGATTTTTGTCCTAGGTGGCAGCAGCTTGTTCATTTGGCTGCCAATATTTTCGAGGAACGTCCTCCACCCTGAGGGCATTCCAAGATAGGTGAAGCAAGGCAGGCTTCTTGTGTTGTTCTTCAAGGAACCCATAGACACGTCAAAACAAACGTGATTCCTTGGGAACAAGGTTTTCTCTACTCCCTCCAGTACCAGGTACTCGTACTTGGAACTCAAACTGTTATCTTGAAGACCACCATGTGGGGAGAAGGGCGGGGCAAGGCTAAGTTAAAATGCCACAGAGTTCTCTATGTTTTAGTGGCCTTCTTCTGGTTAAATGTTTACTTGGTTGCTGTAAAGCTTTGTCTGTTTTCCAGAGTTCCAATAAGGTTGATCCTTACAGTTTTTGCCAGATAATTTGATGTTTCTGGAGAGGGACAAGCCCCTTGTGGTCGCTATTCTGCCATCTTCATTGGTGTTACCAGTCCACTTGGATGACGCTTGAATCCCTTTTGTATATCTCCAGTTGGATAGCAGACTCGGTGCTCTGTGTCGACCTAGATGGGTGGGATGGGGCAGGGGGTGGGAGGTGGGGTGGGAGGGAGGTCCAAGAGGGAGGGGATATAGGTATACATATAGCTGATTCCCTTCATTGTACAGCAGAAACTAACACAACATTGCAAAGCATTTATACTCCAATAAAAAAAATTAAATTAAAAAAATAAAATAAAATGCTGCAGAGACAGAGAAAACAAACTCATGGTTACTGAAGTGGAAAGGTAGGGAGGAGGGATAAATTAGGAGTATGGGATTAATAGATACACACTACTATAAATAACATAGATAAACAACAAGGATTTACTGTATAGCGTATGGAAATATATTCAATATCTTTTTAATAACCTGTAATGAAAAAGAATCTGAGAAAGAATATATATATATGCATAACTGAATCACCTTGCTGTATACTTGAAACCAACACCATATTGCAAATCAACTACACTTTAATTAAAAAAAAAACAGCAGAATGAGATATTATTTCTATTACATCTTAAATTTAATTAAAATATAATTAAAATTAAAGTTTTAATGATAATATTCAGTGTTGCTGCAACTGTGAACAGTGTTTTTTCCTAAGAAAAAAATGCATTTCTAGAACCTTGAAAATGCTTGAGTCCTGAGCCTCAGTAATTCCCCTTTTAGTAATTATCCTAAGGGTATAATCAAATTTGCAGTCAAACATTTATCAAAAATTTATCTACTTGTCATCATTCATACGTCTTAAAAGTACATTCAAACTTTTTTAAAATGTGCGATAATCGGGGCTTCCCTGGTGGCGCAGTGGTTGAGAGTCCGCCTGCCGATGCAGGGAACACGGGTTCATGCCCCGGTCCGGGAGGATCCCACATGCCACGGAGTGGCTGGGCCCGTGAGCCACGGCCGCTGAGCCTGCACGTCCGGAGCCTGTGCTCCGCAACGGGAGAGGCCACAGCAGTGACGTACCGCAATAAAAAAAAAAAAAAAAAAGTGCGATAATCTATGTTGAGCATGGTGGTTAAACGGATTGTGTTAAATCTATATCAGAGACTATAATGCAGGTTTTATAAACCTTGTTTTTGATGAATATGTAATAACGTAGGAAACTGTTACAGTGCTGTGGAAAAGGATGATATAAAATTAAATACGGTGTATATTTATAAAGTTTATTTTTAAATGCATATCAATTTTAAGTGCACAGAAAAGGACTGGAATAATAAGCAGCCAAATGTTAACAGTGAAAAAAACAACTTTTGCAGTCTAACATACTTTCTTCTTTGATGATTATAGAGGATAATGGCAGGATTTTTTTTTCTGGCTCAATTTCTGATTCTCTGATAAATGCTGAAAAGATGCTTGATTATCTGAAAAACTTAGTTAACAGAATCCACTACTATAGACCCTTCTGGTTTTTAATCAACATTTCTAGAAGTCAGTTTTTAGTCTCCTTTGGCCCAACCTTAAATGATGGAGTCCTTCAGGAATCAATTGTAAAAATTTTTTTTCATTCTATACTCTCCAAGGGGATTTTTTTTTTTTTTTTTTTTTGCGGTATGCGGGCCTCTCACTGTTGTGGCCTCTCCCACTGCGGAGCACAGGCTCCGGACGCACAGGCTCAGCGGCCATGGCTCATGGGCCTAGCCGCTCCGCGGCATGTGGGATCTTCCCGGACCAGGGCACGAACCCATGTCCCCTGCATCGGCAGGCGGACTCTCAACCACTGCGCCACCAGGGAAGCCCAAGGGGATTTTATATTCTTCCAAACTCATAAATACTGCAGGTACTCCAAAGACTCCAAAATTAACATCTCCAGTCCATGGTTACTTGCTGAATTCCAGACCCAACTGCTATTCACAGTTGTCCTTAATATCTCACAATATCTCAAAATAAACTTACAAAAAACTGAACACTTAGTTCTTACACTTACAATTATTTTTCTCCTCAGTTCTTCCCCATCTTAGTAAATGACAGTTCTATCCATCTATTCATTTATTCTAGAAATTTTGGAGTCATCCTTGACTCTCCACTCCTCTTGACCCACAAATTCTATTAATTTTGATAATTAATAAGTAATAATTAACCCTATATATATTTCTTAAAAGTGGCCAGTTCTTGACAACTCCACTATTAGCATCATAAGATAAGCTGCCATATCATATTTTGCCTGTATTACTCCATAGCCTTCTACCTGTTTCTCTGCTTCCATGCTTGCCCCCTTCAACTCACCCTGCCATGAGTGAATGTTTAATAATGAAAATCAGATCCCATTACTCTTCTGCTGAATCGTAACTCGTGAGTGTGGCTTTCAAGGTCCTGTGTGATTAGCCTTCCACCCACCTGTCCAGCCACAGGCCGTGCCACTCTCTCCCTTTCTCATCACTCTCCAGCCACAGTGGGGTCCTTTTAGTCATTCAAATCTACAGGCTCTCTCCTGACGTAGGGCTTTTGTATGAACTATTTTCCCCTAACTGTTGTCCTCTTCTTTCTACTCTTTTCCTGGCCAATCCCTTCACCCTCTCTTTCTCAGGCCAGCCTCCTCCAAATCCTCAATCTAAGTTAAATCCCTGTTCTCAACTCTCCCATAGCCTCTTGAACATTTCCTTAATAGACTTTATGACCTTTATCATCATTTCTATGCTTGTGTGATTATTTATTATTGGTTCTCCTTTGGATTATAAACTTCATGAGATCACGCCTGTTTTGCTCATCATCTCTATCCATAATGCCTATCGAGATGCTAAGCTAATAGTCATTGATAAATGAATATTTGTGAATGAATAAATAAAAGATTGAGTGGATTAGGGATCAGAAGCAGTCCTATTGTGATTTTTCCCAAGGGGTAACAGTATTAAGTATTTCTTGGGCACCTGTCCACATTACAGCAATGGGAGTAAACCCCTACTTTCCCTTTCCCCTCATATGTGTCAGGAGTATGATGTACTTTGTTCAAAGACTGCTCTGGGACGAAGGAACTGAATGCCAAGATGAGCCAAGGGCAAGAGAGGAATCTTCTTTACGCTCAAGTTGACCTAGGAATTACCATGAAGGAGAGAAGCTAAACCCATTAGATTAAAAAAAAGGGTTTTTTTATTGAGATATTTACAATTGAAGTTGATTTACAATGTTGTGTTAATTTCAGGTATGCAGCAAAGTGATGTATATATATAAAAATATTCTTTTACAGATTCTTTTCCCTTATAGGTTATTACAAAATTTTGACTATAGTTCCCTGTGCTATACAGTAGGCCCTTGTTGGTTATTTATTTTATATATAGTGTGTATATGTTAATCCCAAACTCCTAATTTATCCTTTGCCCCACCTTTCCCCTTTTAAACCCATTAGATTGTTTAAAAAGTTCAAAAGGCCATAGGTTTATAAAGAGGGATTTATCAGAAATGTTATGATGATGTGAGTAAAATAAAAATGAGAGCAAAGGTCATTGGAGTTACGACAAAATCTAACAGCTGTGTCAAAAAACACAGCTGCAGGCCCTTGCAAGGGGAAGTTGAAAAATGTGAATCCAGCAGGAGGGTAAAGACAAGAGGAAATGGTTTCTCAGTGTTGGGAGTTATAAGTAGTTCAGGGGCTTATAGATTTGAAGGTGATAATTGAGAAGCAACGTTGGAAATTATGAGGAAAGATGTATAAACTTAAGTATTGCTGTGAATTTTAGCCTTATTATAAAAGCTAAATATGAATGTTCTGAAACTTAGGATATCATAGGAAATATTAGAATTGATAAATGGGGTTTCATGCATGAAAAAGGTGTAAGTATTTTTTATCATACGTTATGTTATTTTATTCAGATACCAGTCTGATCACACATGGTCCAAGAACACTCAAATAATAAACCAAATATAATCAGGTGTTAAAGACTGGTCCTTAAACATTATAGTCAATAATACCAGGCTTGCCTATGATCTCACTGATATAAAGCCACAACCATGCCTCACTGGCCACCAAACTCTTCAGCACAGCTTCCTTAACTGTGAACTACTTACAGCAACCAGTTTGAGCACAACTGATTATTTTTTCAGGCTCTAAGTAGTTGTAGAAATCTTAGCAGAGGTTGGAGAAACCAGCTCAATCACAAGGTCATGCCAAGATGTGGCTAATCTAGGCAGCATTTATTTGCACCGGGGCCTTCTCAGTGAGGTTATGGACAAATTGTCACCTTGGATGGTTGACTGTATCAGGTATAGGTATTTTACAAGGCTGATGAGAAGAAAGGGTTCTGGGAAGTAGAAGTACGGAGAAGAGCAGAGCTTAATGTTTTACCAGTGGATCTGAGCTGGCAGTGACACATCAGGAATCAGGCTGAAGGAAGAGAGGGAAGTCAGTAATCACTTAGGTGGGGGAATCACTCAGAGAGGCCACGAGAAGTTGTTGGAATGAAGATTTGAGATGAATCATTGCAGAGTCACTTAGTTGAGTTGTCACTTCCTTTTTTTTTCTTACTTATTTTCTTGTGCCATTTTCTGAATTCTCTATGATGAAATCTTCAGAATGTATAAAATTGTGTACCTGTGTCCCTCCTTGAAAAGTAATAATGCAATTTAATTTCTGGAGCTTTCTAGGAATGTAAAGAGTTTCTGTTAGCATATACCTAGCTGCCTATGAAAGAATATCCTAGTAATGGTGGCTTAAATAATAAGAGCAGTGATTTCACAGTACATGAAATATGGAGGTATTTGGTTTCAGGTTGGTTCAGTGGTTCAAGTATATCATCAGGACCCAGACTCTATCTCTCCACCCTGCTGCCCTCAGTATGTGGCTCTTCATTTTTTAGTATGTCATCACCTCATGATCACCAGACATAATTTCTTTTTTTTTTGTTGTCTAAATGAGGTTTTATTTATTTATTTAGGCTGCATTGGGTCTTCGTTGCTGCGCACAGGCTTTCTCTAGTTGTGGTGAGCGGGGGCTACTCTTCGTTGCGGTGCGCGGGCTTCTCATCGCGGTAGCTTCTCTTGTTGTGGAGCACGGGCTCTAGGTGCAGGCTTCAGTAGTTGTGGCACGCAGGCTCAGTAATTGTGGCTCACAGGCTCTAGAGTGCAGGCTCACTAGTTGTGGCGCACGGGCTTAGTTGCTCCGAGGCATGTGGGATCTTCCCAGACCAGGGCTCGAACCTGTGTCTCCTGCACTGGCAGACGGATTCTTAACCACTGTGCCACTAGGGAAGTCCCCCAGACAAAATTTCTTAAATTCTGACTTAGAGGGAAATACCATAACTTAGAATATGATACATTGTGAGTTTTGTTTCTGCTTGGCATGCATGTGCACACACACACATACACATACTACACACACATTCATTTATATTAAAAATAAAGGCATATACAACAGTCCAGAGGAAGAACAAGAACTAGTGACTGTCCTTAGAATATGCCCATAAGGGGACTTCCCTGGTGGCACAATGGTTAAGAATCCTTCTGCCAGTGCAGGGGACACGGGTTTGAGCCCTGGTCTGGGAAGATCCTACATGCCACAGAGCAACTAAGCCCGTGTGCCACAACTACTGAGCCTGAGCTCTAGAGTCCACGCGCCACAACTACTGAAGCCCGCGCCTAGAGCCTGTGCTCGGCAACAAAAAGAAGCCACCGCAATGAGAAGCCTGCGCACCGCCATGAAGAGTAGCCCCCCTCGCTGCAACTAGAGAAAGTCCACATGCAGCAACAAAGACCCAACGCAGCCAAAATAAATACATAAATTAAAAAAAAAAAGAAAGAATATGCCCATAAGGACCATGTGAGATCTTGAAATGAATTCCTGAGAATGCAAGCAACCACCCTTCCATACCCTATAAAGAAGTGAGGATGTGGCAAACCAGCTAGTGTGGGATGGGCTGTAGTCTAAAGGAAGGATGCCTGACTGCATCCCAGGAGAGAGGAGCGTGGACTCTGACACGAGGTCTGCTGAAACCCCTGGGCTGAATGGGAAGAGAGTCTCTAGTATTAGGACAGCTGCCTCTACTTCTCCGTCAGAGTTGCATGCAAGTTGAACTTGGCTGCAAGTCCTATATTTTGCTGTATGTCAGTTTGAGGTTTGATGCTCATGACCAGGGGCCCCTATTTAATCACTCTTCATCATTGCTATTTAAAATCGTGACATTCTCAAACATGCACCTGGACAAGTGTCAGCGAGAAGCCATGAATGAGTGAATGAGGTCTAGATAGCTCACACCTTTACAGCACTGTTTCACAAGTTAAGTTTCCTGGTGTCATAAGCCATTGCCTAGAGTTAGTAAGAGTGGAAATGAGGAGCCCTCAACAGCCATTTGCAACATAGCAATAAAAATAATGTGTCTGTCTTCGCTCTTTCTCCCCAAAGCTAAAAATACTAGTTTACCAACATCCACCTGGATTGACAAGCTTATGTAGAGAACTGGATCTTGGTCATATGTGGCTATTGGATTGCTGGCCAAAGGCATGACGGACTGATTTGGTAAGACTGGTTCCTTGTTGCCAATGTATGTTGAGTTAAGAATAAATTGCCTTGCTTTAAGCTAGGGAGTAGTAGATAACCTGTCACACCCTATTTATAACCACATGGCATGGATTACTGTGAACTTGTGACTGATGATGAACAACCACCCATGTCTTACCGCCTCCTCTTCCACCCCAGCAAAAGAATGTTTCCAGGACTGATAGATCACTTTAAGAATGGAGGTGTCCCACGTGAAGCTGAGACAAGCAAAGCCAATTCATCCAAGGCCTCAGGCAGGCCTGCCCCTCTCCAGTGAGAAATACATTCATTTGACAGTTCAAATGATGACTCAGCTACAAAGACACAACCACTTGTTAATGAATTTTATTCTGTATCAGGAGTCTCTTTGATTTTCTTCTTCTTTATTAATTTCACCTATTCCTCTCCCTTCTCCAATTATTGATGTTCCCTCATAATTTTTATAACTGTGTGTGCAACTGTGTGTATATTTTTGGGCTGGTTTTCCTCATTAGAGAGGAAAACAAAAATAGAAATTCTGACCAAGTACTGAGTGCTGAAGAAGATAAATAACTGTGGAGTTCAAAATATTTCATTCAGATAATTGTAAGCTACAACTTGCTAAGAGTGTGATTAAACAGTCTTATTTGGTATTGTTAATTCTAAAGGGGGAGCATAAAGCATCTAAAAATATGTTGAGGTTACTCAACTCACTACTTTTTTTTTTTTTTTTTTGTGGTACGCGGACCTCTCACTGCTGGGGCCCCTCCCGTTGCGGAGCACAGGCTCCGGATGCGCGGGCCCAGTGGCCATGGCTCACGGGTACAGCCGCTCCGCGGCATGTGGGATCTTCCTGGACCGGGGCACAAACCCGTGTCCCCTGCACCAACAGGCGGACTCTCAACCACTGCGCCACCTGGGAAGCCCTCAACTCACTACTTTTAACTTTGGTTCCCACGATCATCTTAAAGGAAGCATGATTTGAAGCCCATCATGAAGGGTTGTATGTGTCACGTCTTTTACTCTAAATGGTCAAACAGGTAGGGCCTGGAGGAGTTCCAGGAGCCAAGGCCATTCATGGCACAGGGTTGGGACAGACTGTCCACGGGGCCAAAGGGGATCACAAGGGCTGTTCAGATTAGAACCAGCTTGTGGGAGAAGTGGGGTCAGGGGCAGAGGGAGTTGGGGCTACCTCCAGGTTCGGGACCATTGGGCCATACCACTGAGTAGGAGCTTCAGACACCACCACACTGGCTGGTCTACATTAGGATAAACCAACATTGCAATGAAGACAAAGACCTAGAATCCACAGAAACCTTGCCTGTGATGTCCAGATGAAGGCCCTATCTTTTCTGCAGAGGGTAAAGTCTTTAGGGAAGCAAAGCAAAGACTGAACTGCAGCTAGTATTTGGAGAGTGCCCAGAGTCTCTAGATATATTAAAAAAATCCTTATTAGTATAAATTTTATGAAGCATCCTTTTAGGCATTACCATTTGTCATGAACTTTATTCTTTTTATGTAATAACCTGCATATTACAGAAAGAGATAGTTTTCTCTTATTGTATCCAATTTAGCAGACACAGAAAAGCACAAGGCAGAAAATAAAACTCACCCACCTTCACATTTTTATAACCTACAGATAATCACTTTTATATTTTCATGTATTTTCTTCTAGTCTTTTTTACACATCTATAAAACAAAATTAGGAAAATACTAATTTAGGTAGATAGAAGTTTCACCTCCCTTCCTGCCTGGGAGTGAGTCACCAGATAAAAGAAAGTAGAAGAGGAAAAATCCATGGATTACTGGTTCACAGTGTTATCCTACCACACTGATCTCCAATAATCCCCACACAGCCATAGATCTCATTGACTTCTTGGGAAGGGCTTCCACTCCACGACTATTGATACCTCATCATGGGCACCCTTGACTAGACAAAATGGGATCGAGAAACTTCATTAAAAAATTTTTTTAAACATATATTTTTCATGGCAGAGCCAGCTGTAGGATGTGAGTAAGGAGGATGTCTAATCGGTGGCTTGGGGGATGTTGGTGTGTACATCCACGTGCCATCCAGATAGACTAAAATCTTAGACTCTAAACAAAAATTTCCTAATCTTAGGGAATTGTCTCTAGGAGTCAGATCAACTTGGTGATACCCATGCTGGAGGAGAAACTACTCTGCCTCCAGATCCAAAACACTTTCTTTCCCACGTGCAGCATATTTGCTCAGGATCTATGGCACAGGGAAGTTCAGACAGGCTTCATCACCCTATACATCACTCCCATTTTACAGATGAAGGAACTAAGGCCAATGGAGATGAAATAACCTGCCCAAAGTCACTTGGCTAGTGTGTGGACTCAAATCATTGTGATTCCAAAGCCCATCTCTTGAGATTGGCTAGCTTTTAACCAAATCTCCTGTGCTCACAGCTAGACGTCATCTCCCAGTCTCTCTGGCAGGTAGATGTGACCATGTGACAGAGTCCTGGCCAGTGGAATGCAGTGGAAGTGATGGATGTTATTTTCAGGTTTGGCTGTGGAAACTGTCCACACATAATGTTCCATATTTTCTCTTCCCTTGTGTGATGGCTAGATGCCAATGTACAAGGAGACCTTGAAAGCCACATGTTGAGGATGTCGGCACCTCTGTCAGCCTGGGCCCCTGAGTGACTTGTGGAGCAGAGCACCTTCCCCTGCCACCAATTTTCCTTCACTCAAGACCCATTGGACTTCATAGGAGTCCAAGTATCATTAACAAGTCTCATTACCTTAACTAAATCACATCGCAAGTAAGTGGCAGAACCAGAATACCAGCCCAGTTCTTGTGGCTCCATAAACCTGTGCTTTTTTCACAGTACCATTCTGCCTCCCTCTGTAATGAACTAAACTACAGAAATTTTACCCTTCCGGGGAATTACCTGGCGGTCCAGTGGTCAGGACTCCACACTTCCACTGCATGGGGCACAGGTTTGATGCCTGGTCGGGGAACCGAGGTCCTGCAAGCTGCATGGCACAGCCAAAAAAATAAAAGAAAAAACAGAAATTGTACACTTCCACACAGTTGGCTTTAAAAACACAAAGCTGGGCTTCCCTGGTGGCACAGTGGTTGAGAGTCCGCCTGCCGATGCAGGGGACACGGGTTCGTGCCCCGGTCCGGGAAGATCCCACATGCCGCGGAGCGACTGGGCCCGTGAGCCATGGCCGCTGAGCCTGCGCGTCCAGAGCCTGTGCTCCACAACGGGGGAGGCCACAACAGTGAGAGGCCCGCGTACAGCAAAAAAAAAAAAAAAAAACACAGAGCTACCCAAGGGTGCCCTAATCTAGCCATTTTTCTCTCTATTAATCTCCATACCACAAAAACGTAGCCAGTTATGTGTTAACTGATTCAAGTTGGCTTTTTGCAATTTATATTGATTTTCAAAG
Organism: Grampus griseus; assembly: GCF_964374135.1. Taxonomy (NCBI): domain Eukaryota; kingdom Metazoa; phylum Chordata; class Mammalia; order Artiodactyla; family Delphinidae; genus Grampus; species Grampus griseus. The sequence goes on from NC_139001.1 coordinate 62,773,881, forward strand.
TGGTAATAACCAAACAAAAGAGCCCATCATTGTTGTACATGTGCAAGTTTCCCTGGACTGAAGTTCCAGTCTTAGACTGGCTGCAATGCATCCTGCTGGAATCAAAATCCTTCTTTGCCGGTCTTTCCCTATTTAAGCAAACTAGATGCCACTGTTGCCAACAAACAAAACACCGTTTTCTAGTCTCTCCTCTCAGTAGACATCTGGTCCTTCTCAATGCTGCCTGCATGTGTTCTATGACCTTGCTCACACTTTATTTCTGACCTGGACCTTCTCCTACTTTGAGACATAACTCAAATTTCCCCTCTTCTGACACTCTTTCTCTGATGATTCCTGTCCCCACTGATGTGTCACATTTTAAATACTTGAGACGCTTTGAACATTTTGACATTTGATGTTGTTTCCTCTTTTTTTGTTTTCCTTAATTGCTTTTTATGTGGAGCCTTATCTTCCCTTTAAGATTTGAACATTCTCAGGGACACTAACTTAATGTTTACAAGTTGGAAATCAGCATAACACCTGACATGGTGTCTTGCAAATAGATGTTCAATAATTTGTTCTTAAATGGTTCAAGGAATGAAAGTAATGGTAACTTCTTTTCTTTCTTCCATAGTGAGTGCCCACAATGATCCTCAATATAATTTTTTAAACTGTTGGTTGAATTCTGTCTTCATGGTTTGGGGCCTTCCCTGAGGCATTTTGGTGTATGATTTTGAAACATGGTCCAAATTGTCTACAGTGACCTCCAAGGCTCTACGATAGAGTTTCTCAAGCTTCAGCATGCTGGGGGCCGTCCGCAGAGTTTCTGATTCAGTACGTCTGAGTAGGACCCAGATTTTCCAGTTCCAAAAGGTGATGCTGCTGCCGCTAGTCTAGTGGCCACAGCCTGAGAACCACTGCCCTCCTTCCACCATAATGATACCGCCTGCTACTGCTCTGCCCACTTATTCTACTCTAGCTACATGGACTTCTTGTGGTTCCTTAAACTTACCAGGTGTGCCCCTGCTTCAGGGATTTTGCATTTGCTGTTTTCCCAGATACTCACGTACTTTCTTCCTTATCCCAGGTCATTCCTTACATGTCATCTTCTCCAACCACCTGATTTAAAATGGCAACACTCTCCGTCCCCTCCCCTGCCTGCCACACGCACACGTACACACATTCACACATACGCATGCTCCCTATCACATCCCTTTCCTGCAATGTTTTCCTCCATAGCATTTATCACCATCTGACATATATGTTTTATTTTTTTACTGTCTAGCTCCTCCCCCCACCAGAATATAAGGTTCCCGAGGACAGGGATTCTCATCTGTTTTGCTCATTCCTGTAACTCAGAGGATAGAACAGTGTTTGGCACATAGTAAGCACTCAAACAGTAGCTGATGTTTTAACTGGAGGACAGCAGGGAACACGACCTTACCTGTTTTCAGACCATAAACCATAAAGAAAACACACCTACTGCTGGAACAAAATAGGAATGATTAACACGGTATTCACTCTGCCTGGGCCAACCCTGTCAAGGGGCCAGAGTTGAAAGAGCAAAGGAAGATGCCATTAACCCTCCCAGGGCCTCTGGAGGGGTCACTGCTCTGTCCTCACTTCTCATCTATAAGCTGAAGGGTGGATGAAATATCTGCAACGTTGTTTCCTGCTCTAAAACTCCAGGCTCTATCTTCCTCCTGGTCTATATGCCCCACAAAGGGAGGTCTTAGGACAGTAGGACCAGTGAGAAGCTCTGCTCAGTTTTCTCCTGAGCATTTTCACCCTTTGGCTATTGTCAACAATTTCACCACAACAAAGTTAGCAAAATTCTATTGAGAATCTTCCCCCAATCAAAGGTACAATCCCACAGCTGTGCTGCCTTTTTGGTTTTGTGTCAAGTTGTTTCTCCTGGGTCCTAATTGGTGCCAAACCCAATATTATTATATTTGCATTGTCTCAGAAGTCAACCTACCCCCGGGATTCTCAAACCAGTTTAGATAGGGGAACATCAAGAAATCTTTCTTGCCTTTGCTGACCTTGATATATTGAGATTTTAACATCTAAATATAATAACACAAAATTTGGGGCTAAATCACAAACTATCGAAATCTTGTATATAGATTCCAGTAGAGACAAACAGTAGTGGAAGCTGAATTTCAAAGAGACACTTATGGCCAAAAAATTTTAAATTGAGAAAATTTGATCTTATTGTTTAATTTGATCTTGCTTTCTGCAAACTGGGAAGCATTGGTCCCTCCACGGCATTTCAGAGCATGGGGTGGAAGAGGGTTAGCTTACAGTGGTCAGGAGCATAGGTTCTTGACCTACTAGTTGTAAGACCTTGGGTGGATTATTTCACCTCTCTGAGCTTCAGTTTCTTCTACTATAAAATGGGAATAACAATGATAGCACCTAACTCCTGCGGTTACTGAGAAGTCCAAATAAGGTGGTACAAGTTAAACTCTTCAACTGAGTCAGGTACCCAATAAAGTGATGACCAATGTTGGGTATTTACTATTCATTGCTGAAGGCCATAGCGAGGAGTGTTTAGGAAAGGGTTCACTCAGGTAGGGAGAGAAAGAAGAAATAAGAGCATCTGAGAAGATGGAAGGACCAACAAGAAGAGAGAGGAACGGATGTGGGGGGCAGCACAAAGCTGTTGGAGAAGCTATAGGTGTTGATTTGACTTGGTTTTCTGTTCATTTGGACCTTTTAAAAAATCATTAATCTTTACTTACACAGGGCTTCATCTGATGGGTAGAGCCTGAGGTTATTGACTGTTCAGACCAGGGTACAAGGGTCATCTGAGCACTCAGAGTTTTGAGCAAAAGGCTGTTTCAGGTGTTCTTTGAGGTTATCTGTCTCCATGAAACTCTGGGGCTGGGGCAGGAATATCAGCGCCTGCAACCTAAAGATTTTCCAAGAGTGATCTTTTAAATTGAGGAGGAAAAGCTTTAAGGTATTTTTTTTCTGCCTTGTTATGGTTTCAAGCAACTCTTCAAAAATAATGTCCTATAAACAGAAGAGTTGGACATGGCCAGAATCACAGTGTTCTTGCTGGGCACCCCCGGCTGGCGTCTCACCTCTCCTTCGAAGCTGAATCAACACTTGCAAAGCCTGTTGACACCCTCAGAGGGATTCCCAAGTGCACTCTGTGTTTATTATTTTGAGGGTGTTCAACCTTTCCTCAGATGTCACTGAACTCTGCTTAGGCTGGCCTTCAGGGCATTGACCCTTAAGCAAATAGATAGTGTTCTCGAAAAAGCTTGAATTCTGTTCAGTGCTTTACAATGATGAAAACTGAAGTTGGAACGGGTTAGAAAACTTTTTGACTCTCCACAGTGGAGTCCATTGTTTCTTCTGGCTTCTTCAATTTCACGTTCACAGGTAAGTGACGTATACCGTCTAGAGCATGTGAAGACTATGTTCTGCAAATTCATTTCCTCTAAGTCTTACTTTGTGGCGTGTTGTGTTTCTGATTCATTAAAGGCTGGCCTCTTGTTATGCAATAAAAAATGCTACAGGGCTTGGCTAGGAACTTGCAGAATACATTAATGATTTCATAATATTGTATATAATACAGATAAATCTTTGTTGCTATCTCATTTATAGTAATACTTTTTTTATGCATCAATTGTCTTGAGAATGTGTGTGCGTGTGTGTGGTATGTGGGTGTGTGTGGTGCAAATGGGCAAATAGATTGAATAATCAGCGCAAAATAAAAATGTTACTGAACTTTTTAAACTTGGCTTTATGAAAGCACAATTCTGTATGCACTGACCACCACAAATCTTACCCCAGAAAGCTGGTGCTGGTTTAATACAGAACTATACCGACTCCATTCTCCTAGTTTTCAATAATTCAGATGCTAGAAAATATAAGCTCTGGATTCATGGCTAGAAGGGGAAAAATTGGATTCTAGAATCTTATTTCCATTTTTTGGTTTCCTTAGACAGTAGAAATCACATGCTGCTGATGATTTGAACATATTGATCAAATATCATTCACATTTAAGACTGGGAATAAAGTGCGTTTTTTCTAATGTTTTGAAGGAGGGAATAGCTTTCTAGACATTTTGGAAGCAAATTATAATGATTGTACTTAGAACTCAATATTGGGATCTAATAGTGGTTATTACTAAATTTTTAAGGTATTAACTTATTTACAGGCTATTTCTTTTTTTTAATACATTTATTTATTTATTTATTTTTGGCTGCGTTGGGTCTTCGTTGCTGCGTGCAGGCTTTCTCTAGTTGCAGCAAGCGGGCATTACTCTTGGTTGCGGTGCGCGGGCTTCTCATTGCAGTGGCTTCTCTTGTTGCAGAGCACGGGCTCTAGGCACGTGAGCTCAGGAATTGTGGCTCACGGGCTCTAGAGTGCAGGCTCAGTAGCTGTGGTGCATGGGCTTAGTTGCTCTGCAGGATGTGGGATCTTCCCAGACCAGGGCTCGAACCCGTGTCCCCTGTATTGTCAGGTGGATTCTTCTTTTTTTTTTAACATCTTTATTGGAGTATAATTGCTTTACAATGGTGTGTTAGTTTCTACTTTATAACAAAGGGAATCAGTTATACGTATACATATATCCCCATATCTCTTCCCTCTTGCGTCTCCCTCCCTCCCACCCTCCCTATCCCAGCCCTCTAGGTGGTCACAAAGCACCGAGCTGATCTCCCTGTGCTATGCAGCTGGCAGGTGGATTCTTAACCACTGTGCCACCAGGGAAGCCCCTACTGGCTATTTCTTAATAGAGGTTCTTTCTGTGTGCAGCCAACCCTCACCTTATGCCCCCCTCCCCCAGACTTAGTTACCCTCCTACTCTGCCTGTACCACTCTTGTCATTATCTGTTTGAAGCCTCCATCTCCCTGCCTAGCAGTTTACATGCCCTTCCCCCCACTAGATTGTTGAGCCCTTGAATAATTTGTGTGTCCTGCTACTAAGAGTAACGGTGACAAATATTTGCCGATGAATGCTGGAAGTGGATTTGGAAGTAATTTAGGAAAAAAACACTGCTCACTCTGTGGTTTTAAAAGACACTGAAATTGCTAGAAAATGCCGAATTCCTTAGCAGGAATCAAGTATTAGGTTTACTTTGCTTTATGAAGGTGAAAGAAGTACACCTATAGAGACCAAGAAGAGCAGGGAGGAACTTTGGTGTTAAATCCTGTTTTCTTCAAGAGCAGTTCCTTAGTTCTCCGTCTCATTTGCGATCCTGTGAAGCAGGCCTACCTGTCTGCCCCTTGAGGATCACTGTGTATTTCTTTCCCTTCTCAGTCAACTGTAGCCCCCATGGCTGAAGGGCCTCTGTTGCATCTTATCCCGGGACAGTGTATCCACACTGTTGACACACACCTGCTTATCTGCAAGGCAGTATTTTTCTATTTTTCTCGCTTCTTGGTATAAATCAATATTTCTTTTCTCCTTTAATGATCCTTTGGAGAAAGAAATCATTTGCTGGGTTTGATCATAATCAGGGTGCCCTTCCTACATACCTAAATGTCAGCAGTGAAGGACTTGTTAAGGGCTTTTTTTAAAAAAATCGGAATTTGTGGCTTCAAAAGGGGCTTCCAAATTCACCAGGAGCAGGTGCAGTTCTCTCTGAGCAGCTCAGGGAAGGGGAGAGTGTGGTGCTGGCAGCCTTGAATGGTTTTACAGAGGGGAAGACTTCACGAGTGAAAAGCTAAAGCCAATATTCACAGTGTGATGTGAGGTCCGGAGGCTGTTCCAGCCTCGAGACTGGCCTCCCGCCCCTCAGTGGCTGCTACCGCATTTAGATCCTCCTTACCATCGAGGCCTAAACATGGAAAAATCTCAGCCTCTTCCTCTTGAATTCAGTCTAGGCAAGATCAACGTGTTTCAAAAATATCATTCGGAAGAAAATGAACCGGAATGCAGAACAGATCTCCACAGAGAAAATTCAAAGCCGAGAACACTGGTAGAGTTGAGAAGCTGTGTCCTAAAGTGACAAGAGCCTGGGCACCGTTGGCCTGGCTGTCTTGCATCACACAGCCTGTTTCCTTTGGTCACCTCAGGCCTGTCTGCCCAGGAGTGAAATGAACTGCATATGCCCCTGACCTTGGTAAACGAGGTGGCACTGCTGCTGGGCCTGGGAGATTTCTGTCCTTCCCAGCCCGATCTCCCTGTTTCTCTGGGTGTGGGCTTATCAGAGTGTTGAGTTTTTTGAAAGTATAAATACAATCATATCTTTTTCTTGCCTAAAAGCCCTTACTAGTTCCCAGTTGCCCTGGGGATAAGGACCTAAGTCCTCAGCATTAAGGATTATGAGGCCCTGAGGAATGAAGTGGCACATCCTCCAGAGCTGCCCCATCCATGTTCCCTCAGACTCACTGGACACCCTTGGGTCCTTGCACCTATGTATTGTCTTTTGAGTCTGGGCCTTTGCATGAGCCTGGAACGGCCTTCTCTCTCCTGTTCCCTTGGCTAACTTTCCCTATGTTCAAGGTCCCATGCTAACTGTGCTGGTTCCAGAGCCTTCCCTTACTCTCTAGACAAGGGCAGGGCCCTGCTTGAGGGTCTAGGGGATGCCTGTACTTGTCTTTTACTCACAGTCACAGTACTTACTTCTTACGTGTCATCTGCCTGCCCTGTCACAAGGTAAGCTCCATGAGGACGGGAAGGTTGGAGGGCTGGTGTGCCGTAAGATTTTTAGGTTGGGTAAATCAGCTCTCCAAAGATTTCTCCCCGGGCTTCAGGCTGTCCTGAACTGACTTTATAATGCAGGGGTCTGCAAACATATCTGTGAAGAACTAGACAGTGAAGGTTGAGGCATTGGCGGGAAGGTGGGAATGGTCTCTGTCACAGCAACTCAACTCTGCCATTGTAGCCCCAAAGCAGGCAAGGGCAAAATGAAAACAAATGGGCATGACTGTGTCCCAAGAAAACGTGATGTACAAAAACAGGCAGTGGGTTGAATGTCCTGATTATTATCATATCCTTCAGCCTGGAAGGATTCCAGCTACTGGGAGAACTGTTTTTACCCCAACCTGTTCCTTCCTTCCCTCCTTGCTTCCTTCCTTCCTTCCTTCCTTCTTCCCTCCCTCCCTTCCTTTCTTTCCCAATTGTTCTGCAGTATCATCAGCCAGTTGCTAGCGTTGACCCAGCTTTTGGTGAAGGTCAGCCCACTCATCTGTTGCTCCAGGCTGGTGTCTTGAGGTCACACTAGAAGCCTTGGTGTGATGGCCCGTGATGGGCTCTGACATGTTGTGTTGTCCTCAGGATCTTTTTTTTTTGCGGTACGCGGGCCTTTCACTGTTGTGGCCTCTCCCGTTGCGGAGCACAGTCTCCGGATGCGCAGGCTCAGCGGCCATGGCTCACGGGCCCAGCCGCTCCGTGGCACGTGGGATCTTCCCGGACTGGGGCACGAACCCGTGTTCCCTGCATCGGCAGGCGGACTCTCAACCACTGCGCCACCAGGGAAGCCCTCCTCAGGATCTTTGATTTGCTCCTGGCACGGCCTATAGAACGTGTATCTCCTCCAGCTTTGACAGCCTCAACCCCCTGTGCCGCTGCTCCCTTAGCCCCTTCTCTGAGGTCTCTCACTGTCCCAGGTTCTCTCGGGCGACCATCCAGGTGCTGCTCTCTGTCTACTCTCTCTCCTCCCCGGCAGTTGTCTTCCAGAATGCTGTTGCTAATGTTCTAAGGTAGAAAAATCCTTGCTATTACTACCAATAAAGGTCAGGAGACTGTTCTCTAATGTAGATTTCTGTGTTGATAAGATTACACATTTTATCAAAGAAAAAGAAACTTTGACCCTGGAGAGTTAAACAGAAGCGCAGGTAGTACTCAGGGTATAGACCACGTACCATTTGGCAGAGGGGGAAACTGGTGTTGGCGTGGGCGATTCAAAATTCTTGGGGGATTCCATGATTAGGTGGCCAAAATCTGTTGGTCAGTGCTTAGAAAACTTGATTTCCTACTTTTAACTCCTAGATTCTCTTAAGTTTATTGAAAGACAATTTTTCTGGGAGACCTTGAAAATTCTCAATCTGTTCCCAAAGAGAGTTTTTAGAGATTAAAATAATTTACTATATAAAAAGGCAGAGTGAAAAGGAAATAGCTTGGTAAGTTATTTTCAAATCTGAGTTCTTCTGTGTGGGTTAAAGTACAATTTTGTTACTGTAAATTGTTAAGAAACCCTAATTAAAGCTTCTTGCAATGCATGATACCCAAGTACCTTTCACACGCTTCAGGAAGCTCAAGAACAAATTGTTAGCTTAAATGCTATAGATAATAGCTGAGAGAGTAGAATTAGATGACATGACATCTGCTTACACTCTTAAATCATAAATGTACCAAGTGAGGAAGAGACATGCTCTCACCACCCTGTACAACAAATGTGCTTGTCACTGAAATCTAGATTCCCACTGTTTCCAGGTTTCAGAGACTAACAGAGATGTTCTCCAGCATCTGCTCTAAGAATTTCCCAGGATCTCATCTAATAAAAAGGGAATTAACCAGTGGGGAAAACATGGTCTAATGATACATCAGGGTACACTTATAATGGTATGAGGCCATTCATCTAACATCTAATTTTGGAAACATCGTTTTTTTCGGGAAAATACCACAAGCAAAGTCTTCGTTTATTCTTTCTAGTAATTTTAATATCTCACTGCACTTCTCCAAATGTAGTGTTATAAAATTGCTACTATCTTTGTGGGTGCACACAAGTAATTACCATTTTCAACACAATGGCCTTTAAAAGTCATCACGGAATTGATCAGAGGTAAGGCAACAACTAGCTTCCGTTTCTTTTTTTCCTCTTTTTATTATTTATTTATTTATTTATTTTTGGCTGCGTTGGGTCTTCGTTGGTGCACGCTGGCTTTCTCTAGTTGCAGCGAGAGGGGGCTACTCTTCATTGCAGTGCCTGGGCTTCTCACTGCGGTGGTTTCTCTTGTTGTGGAGCATGGGCCCTAGGTGCGCGGGCTTCAGTAGTTGTGGCATGCGGGCTTCGGTAGTTGTGGCTCGTGGGCTCTAAAGTGCAGGCTCAGTAGTTGTGGCGCACAGACTTAGTTGCTCCGTGGCATGTGGGATCTTCCCGGACCAGGGCTAGAACCCGTGTCCCCTGCATTGGCAGGCTGATTCTTTACCACTACAGCACCAGGGAAGTCCCCTAGCTTCCGTTTCTGACTGAGCAACCGATGCATGTCCTGTAGCACTGGAGAGAGTGTGTCTTTTAAAACATAGCTTCTTGGAGTGGACTACTGAAGTCCAGAGTGATGCATTGAATGTTGAGAAAGAAAACAAACAAAAGAACAGTCCCAGATATTTGGTTGCTGGCCTGGCACTCACAGCTAAGCTGTGTTATTCTCCTATAAGAAATAAACAATCTCATAGAATACTAACTGAATTAGTCAGCGTTCTGCAAAGGAACAGAAAGAATAGGATTATATATAGATACATAGAAAGAGGTTTATTATGAGTCGTGTGATTATACAGGCTGAGAAGTCCTACGATCTGCCATCTGCAAGCTGGAGACCCAGGGAGGCCAGTGGTGTAGTTCCAGTTGGAATCTGAAGGCCCAAGAACCAGAAGTGCAGATGTCTGAGAGCAGGAAAAGATGATGTCCCAGCTAAAGCAAAAGGGCAAATTCACCCTTCAAAAAAATTAATTAGTTAATTTTTAATTGATACATAGTTGACATATAACATTGTGTCAGTTTAAGGTATACAACATGTTGATTTGATACATTTATTTATTGCAATATGATCACCACTGTAGCTTTAGCTAGTACCTTTATCACATCACATAATTATTATTTCTTTTTTGTGGTGAGGACATTTAAGATCTAGTCTTTTAGCAGTTTTGAAGTACACAATACAGTATTGTTGACTGTCATCACTGTGCTGTGTATTAGATCTCCAGAAATTACTAATCTTCTAGTTGCAAGTTCGTACCCTTTAACAACATCTCCCCAACTCCCCTCAACTCCCCGGGCCCTGGTAACCACCATCCTACTCTCTGTTTCTACAAGTTCAGCTTTTTTAGATTCCACATAAAAGTGAGATCATCAATATTTGTCTTTCTTTGTCTGGCTTATCTCACTAAGCATAATGTCCTCAAGTTCCATCCATGTTGTTGCAAATGGTAGGATTTCCTTCTTTCTCATGGCTGAGTAGTATTCCATTGACTTAAAACATGGAGAAATCGGGGCCTGGAGAAAGGTTAAAAAACGTATCCAACAACATAGAGTGAAGCCGTAGGCAGTACTGAGATCTGTGGAACTCCAAAGTTCACAAGCAAGACACTATGCCAATGGCCTCTAAACACTGCCAAATATTTGCACACCAGTGGAAAGAAACCTTTTTAAATGAAGAGCTAAGCCAGGAAAAAAAATAATTGGAGACTGGAGTTTTAAAAAATGTCTCATTTTGGGCTTCCCTGGTGGCACAGTGGTTGAGAGTCCGTCTGCCGATGCAGGGGACACGGGTTCGTGCCCTGGTCCGGGAAGATCCCACATGCCGTGGAGCGGCTAGGCCCGTGAGCTATGGCCCCTGAGCCTGCACATCTGGAGCCTGTGCTCCACAACAGGAGAGGCCGCAACAGTGAGAGGCCCGCGTACCACACACACACACACACAAGTCTCATTTTAAAATTAGGAAATGCAATATTACAACTATGGTTCATGTTGTTTTATTATTTTCTCATTTTCAAAGAGTTTCTTTCTTTGCTTTTTGAAAAAAAATTTTGGTCAAAATTTCAAAAATGTTATAACCAGCAAACATTGCAGCCTGAATGTAATATTGCTATGTTAAAGAAATTTTGTTGTTGGATAAAAGAATTCTGAATTTGTTTTTTTTTAACTGACCTCATAAACTACATAGTTAATGTTTCACACTCTGCATTTTTTTTTTTTTTGGCTGTGCTGGGTCTTCACTGCTGCGCATGGGCTCTCTCTAGTTGCGGCGAGCAGGGGCTACTCTTTGTTGTGGTGTGCAGACTTCTCATTGTGGTGGCTTCTCTTGTTGTGGAGCACTGGCTCTAGGCCCATGGACTTCAGTAGTTGCAGTGCATGAGCTCAGTAATTGTGGCACATGGGCTTAGGTGCCCCATGGCATGTGGCATCTTCCCGGACCAGGGATTGAACCTGTGTCCCCTGCATTGGCAGGTGGATTCTTAACCACTGGACCACCAGGGAGGTCCCTCTCACTCTGCTTCTTAATAATGAGTTTATTTTTTAAAATTTATTTTGTATAAATCATGTTGATAGATACCATCATCTTGACAGTACATTTGATATGACGTAATGAGAAGGGTACTTTATCTCTGTGGTCTTCCTCCCCAAAACACACAACTCCTGTCTAATCATGAGAAAAACAGCAGATAAATCCCAATTTCAGGAACATTCTGTAAAATAACTGTTCAGTACTTCTCAAAACTGTCAAGATCATCAGAAAGAAGAAATTTATAAGAAATTGTCATGGCTAAGAGAAGCTTAAGGAGATTTGACAACTTAGTGTAATGTCTTTATATCTTCACAACACTTTGCACTATTGGATATTTAATCTTTGCCAGTATTTCAATGAATGGTTTTAGTATTTGTCACTGATCAGTACCCAAATTCATTCATTGGGTTGCAACGGAATGATTTTTCTAATTTTATGGGCTTTTAAACATCTGGAATGGATATTAATTTTTACTGAATACTTTTTCTCCATCTATCAGGATGTTCCAATTTTTTTACATTACACAATCATTGCATTTCTGGGATCAATGTTGCTCACTATGTTTTTTTCATAAACTGCTAGATTATATTGAACATATTTAGCATTCTAAACTCTACTTTCAAAAATAATTATAATTCTATTTTTTTTCTTATAACATTTTTATTTGTTTTGAAGTCAAGGTTATCCTTGTGTTATAAAATGAATTAGGTAGCAGTTCTCCTGGTCCATGCTGGACTTTCCATATTCTGGGTCTAGGGGCTGCATTTACAAAGGAGCACTGAAACCTACCCACCAGTATTTGGGTGTTGTTGGTCAACTCTACTGACCCAAGAATGTCACCAGTTGGCTGTGCCCTTCTAGTTGTTTTTATTTTTACTCATTTAAAAAAATCAATCAATCAAACAAGCAAGCACAGATAAGCAGAAAGAACAAATAAATAAAAAACAACTATCCATCCAGCAACCAGAGAAAGTCATAATCAATGGTTCGGGTTCATCTTTCCTAATAATTAGACTCTTTCATGGGGTTATTAACCAATTAAAAAAATCTACTTTTGTCTGAGATTGTTAATGAAGAGAATTTCTTGAACCAAATTATTCTTTCACTTGGCTACTTTGGTTAAGGAGGAGAAAATAAATAATAATCGCAATGATTCTTTTATTTTATTTTCTAGAGTTGTTGGCTGTGGACTGCAATTACCATGTCTGACTCAGTAATTCTTCGCAGCGTGAAGAAATCTGGAGAGGATAATCATGGTTTTGAGTCAGATAGATCATGTAAGTGGCTTTTTTCTCTTACTGTCTCTTGTACAAAGAGAGGTGAGAACAAAAGTGGAACAAGCTAGTGAAGGTTTAAGGAGAAGAGAAAAATCAATGGCAATAAGTAGAACTGTTACTGGATGGTCTTCTAACATACTCTAGGTGTTTCTCCCTAGAATCCATCTAGTGGAATGGCTGAGAGTGCTAGGTAAGAATGCATAAATCCTGGGTGAGTGAAAGCATCTCACCTATAAATATCTCTTCCCTGGGTAGAGTAGGGTTGTTCTAGCACTGGCTATTATTATTACCTTTATTCGTATATTGTTATAATTGATTATAGTAGTAAATGTTTAGTGAGCGTTGCTCCCTGAGAGGAACAGTACAAAGACTCTGCTGGCCAGAGTGAGGTAATGTGTGTAGCACTAGTACATGGTGTGTAGTGAGGGCAGATGATTCTAAGCTATTATTATTATTTTTTTAAACCCTATTATTTTACATTTTATAGAAGAGGAAACAGAGAGTTGGATACATTTTTGAAAACTTGGCAAAGATTGTGTGACTAATAATTAATGGAGCCGCAATCCTAATCTGGTTCTGATTCCCAAACCTAAGAGGTTAATCTCTATCTACACTGTAATGCGTCTTTACTTTTTTTTTTTTTTTTTTTTTTTTTTTTTTTGCGGTACGCGGGCCTCTCACTGTTGTGGCCTCTCCCGTTGCGGAGCACAGGCTCCGGACGCGCAGGCTCAGCGGCCATGGCTCACGGGCCCAGCCGCTCCGCGGCTTGTGGGATCCTCCCGGACCGGGGCACGAACCTGTGTCCCCTGCATCGGCAGGCGGACTCTCAACCACTGCGCCACCAGGGAAGCCCCACGTCTTTACTCTTAATGAAATGAAATGACATGAAATTTAAATGCCAGGGGAACCAGGATGTGCTGTCCTATGACAATGGTTGGCATTAGCACCTCGGGTTCCTTTCCTTGTGGTTTCCCTACACTCAGGACCCTGAGCGCCCACTTTCACCTCCTCCCCTCCGTCTGCTCGGACCTATGCTGGGGAAAATAGTATGTGGCTAAATCCTATGGCTTCTGCTGGCATGGGGGTGTCAATGATATCTTATTGTTTAGTTGATTTGTGGTCCGCATTTTAAGTAGACAAATTCTGATGTTTATAAAGAACCAAACAAGAAATAAATATTCATTTTATTTGGTAGTTCAAAAAATCAGACTTTCTTTAGCTAATTTAGAAATGTTGGTCTTTAGTTGACATCCAGAAGGTAAAAAGATTTCATTTTCTGGAGAAAAGTCAAGAAACGTAGTCAAGGCAGCAGTCCTGAATGTGAAAAAAATGTCTTCTATAATATGGAGAGAGAGAGATGAAAAAGCAAATAATTATTTTGCATTATTCCATGAATAAAAGTAATTATAGAAATGGTTTTCCAGAGCAAAATTGTTAATGACTATGTTTCATTTTGTCATTATTATTAACTGCTTTATGTATTGTTTTTATCCTGACAGATGACAATGATAAGAAATCAAAGTAAGTGACTACTCAACAATGCATCACATCTTCAAAATAATTTCCTAATATTCCCATAAAAGGCACAAAGCAGAAGCAATATTTTTCACACATTGCACTGCCTACAAAATGGTATATATAATCCATTCTTTATCTCTTTAAAACATTACTGTAATTTGATTTCAAAAACCTTTGGGAATATTCCTTCTGGATTAGGCCCAAATCTCCCTTGTATGTCCAGGAACACCACAGAATTTCTGACCTAAATGAGCAGAGGAAAAATTGGACAAGTATGATTTCATGGGCACAGAGAAGAAAGCCCAATTCTTCCCAAAAGCAAATAGTAGAAACCTAAAATGTAATTATTAGATGTTTCTCTTTAAGAGTTTAAATTCTCTTATAAAACAAATGCCACTTCATCATACTCGGCATGAGGGCAGAATTAAAGGAGTCTAATTTAGAAAACAAGGAGGTACCAGCTAAGTTTCTGAAATAGAGGTGGTGGAAAGGGAGAGGTTGAAGGTATTTAAGACATTTTAAGTAATTCATGGCAGAGGGAGGTGGTAGTTGTGGTAACATTAGCTTTGGACTTGGAAGGAAGGGTCAGCTGGGTGCAGAATAACCATTCTTTCTCACGGGGTGGGAAAGAGATGGAAGAGGGGATGGATGCTGATGAATGAGCTGCAATGAGGATGAGCAGGAAAGCTGACTGAGTGCTTTGGTTTTTAGAGGATACGAACCTTTCTCCTGATAAGTGTGGTAACGTAGGATGAGAAGATGACAGTGAAAATTTGATAAAGCTGCTGAGGGGAATGGGAACAATCTGTAGAGGGATGAAGTACAGTGCTGTGGGTTGAGCTGAGGTTGGAGACCATACTCATTCATTCATTCATTCATTTCACAAATATTAATTGAGGACCTACTGAGCTTAGGTGCTGAGGATATAGAAAAGAACAAAGTAGGCAAAAATCTCTGTCCTTGAGGAACTCACATGCCCTTGAAGAGCTCCCTCCCTTAATGAAGGATACATAATAAACACTATAAATAAATAAAATATATAGCATGGGAGCTAGTGATAATTTATCACTCCCTTTCTAAGAAGAAACAAGTAAACAAGGAAATGGAGATTTGAAATGATGTAGGGGAGAGTTGAAACTTTAAAGACTTTGACCATGGAAGGTTCCATTGAGAAGGTGACTTTGGAGAGAAGGTATGAAGGAGGTGAGGGAGTTGGCCATGCAGATATCTGAAGAAAGAGCATTTTGGTGAGAGGAAGTAGCAAGTGCAAACACCCAGAGGTGGGAACAAATTTGGCATGGACAAAAGTCAGCAAAGAGGCCAGGTGGCTCGGGTGGTGAAAATTGGAGTGAAGTAGGAGAAAACAAGGTCAGAGAGTCAACTGGCCAGACCACAGAGGGCTGTGGATGTGTCAGCAAGGATCTGTGATTCTACTCTGAGCTGGAAGGGAAGCTTAGGGCAGCCAAGTGCTAAGCACAGCATGTGCAGCACCTTTCAGATGGTGGAGAGGTTGTCTCTAGCAGGCCCAGCAGCCTGGCTTCAGGAAGAGATGGGGGAACAGCTAGCTGAATGCAGAGGTGGGGTTTCCAAGGATGGATTTGGGGAAAAGGATTGAGGATGATGGTGAAAGTGTGGTCCAAATGGCCAGCAGTGGGACTTAGGATGCCTGAGTAAGGAAGCAACATCTTGATGGGGTTTAGTGATTGTAAGTAAATGGAGAGTTTAAAGGACTGCGGGTCTCAACTGAGATGACAAATAGGTATAGAAGGAGGAAGGAAGTGAGAAAACAAGATGCATGCTCAGTCCCAAAGAGCCGATAGAGTAGACTAGTTCCTGGTGAAAACAAGACCTGGGGTATATTCGTGAATGGATGACTCAGGTGAAGTGGAGATCCCTGGAGTTGAAAAGTTCAAGGATGGGTTGAGTACAATTTTATGAGCAATAAAATGAATAAGAAATAATAAGTAAATATGAGTTTATGGGAAGTATGCGAGTTTTTTTAAAATTTTTTGTCATATTTAATGTAGTTGTAAAATTTTTAAGTGCGAGAAGGAAGCTATAAATCAGATAACCAACCACCTCAACTTATAGGGAAATGTAGGTAGAAAGAGGCCGAGATTCAAAGCTGAGGTCCAATAGTTATTTGCTACTGTAACAGGGAGTACAGAGTACTTTTAATTTTTTCTTAGCACCTCTCAGAAAGACCTCAGTGAATCTCTACTGAACAAGAGATACAGCTATACTGAAATCTCTAGAAGAGGTAAATCTGAAAGTAATAGCCAGTTTAAAAATTTTTTTTATTTTATATTGGAGTATAGTTGATTAACAATGCTGTGCTAGTTTCACAACAAAGTGGTTCAGCTATACTTATAAATGTATCTATTCCTTTTCAAATTCTTTTCCCATTTAGGCCATTACAGAATATTGAGCAGAATTCCCTGTGCTATACAGTAGGTCATTGTTGGTAGTTTTTGTTTTAGTTTTTTAAAAATAAATTTATTTATTTATTTTTGGCTGCATTGGGTCTTCGTTGCAGTGCACGGGCTTCTCATTATGGTGGCTTCTCTTGTTGCGGAGCACAGGGTCTCAGCTCGCGGGCTTCAGTAGCTGTGGCTCGAAGGCTCTAGAGTGCAGGCTCAGTAGTTGTGGCACATGGGCTCAGTAGTTGTGGCTCACAGGCTCTAGAGCGCAGGCTCAGTAGTTGTGGTGCATGGGCTTAGTTGCTCCACGGCATGTGGGATCTTCCCGGACCAGGGCTCGAACCCATGTCTCCCACATTGGCAGGCGGATTCTTAACCACTGGGCCACCAGGGAAGCCCCCTGGTTAGTTTTTAAGATACCAGTTTTGGAAAGAATTTCACAGCTAGTGGGGGCTTTCTTTCTTACTAAAGAATGACTCATAAAATCACCATATAGGAAGAATTTCTCATTGTTTTGGAAAGGATGGTCTTTAAACCCCTGTGTTTTCCTCCTCAGGTTAGAAGATAAGAAGAAGAAAGGTGGCAGCAGTCAAATTGGCTTCTTTCAATTGGTAATAAAGCTGTGCTGATTTATGGCACAGGTTTTGCCACTGTGAGTTGTTCAAGTGGCGGAGGAAATGTTATAGTCACATTGGCAGGTTTTTTAACTACAATGATCACTTTTTCAGTCATAAACTGTCTACGTGATAACATGTTGAATAGCAATTAGAAATTTATTGCTGATTAAACACACAAATTCTATCTGGTAGGTCATAAAAGTGTTGTAGAAGATAATCTCTAAACCCCTAATTATCATTTTAGTAAGGAAAATTATCATAGTAATCACGTCATGTATACTTATTCTTATGACGTCTTTAGAAATTCCATAGTGTAGGTATTTTTCTCAAATTTGCAGAGTGGAGGCATTTCTGGGCACAAACAGGCACTCTTCATTGTCAGTATCCGTTCTGGGAGCCAATTTATACAATTGCTGAATAACCCACACAGAATATCTACATGGCAATAGCATCTGTGCCAGTGATTGTTTCCCCCTTAAGCTGGGAATGAATATCTAAGAACTAAAGTCAGCTCCTGAGATAAAGAGAATGAATTAAGAGACTAGGAAAGAGATAACATGAACTAACAATGTAAGAGTCTAATGATTTAGATAATCGACATACCGTTTATTTCAATATTAGTGAGAACTCTACCTTTCGATTAAGATGATTCCCTTAAGACTTGGTGTTGAATACTATTTATCAGAATCTAGTAACTAAAATTAAATAGTCCTCCTACCTCTCCTGCTTTTCACCCATAGATGATCTCTGAATCCTTTGTTTTTCAAGTTTCGATTTTCTTCAAAGACTGACATTTGGCTGATGTCTGTGGGAAGTTTATGTGCATTTCTCCATGGAGTAGCCTATCCAGGCGTGCTACTGATTTTTGGCACAATGACAGATGTTTCTATTGAGTATGACATGGAATTACAAGAACTCAAGATCCCTGGAAAAGCATGTGTGAATAACACGATAGTATGGACCAACAGCTCCCTCTACCAGAACGTGACAAATGGAACGCGCTGTGGGTAGGCTGCTATTTTTTACTTTTCACTTTTTTGGCTTGTATCTTAGATTGTAATTCAAAATGTGTGAAGAGAACCTGATGGACTGAGCTGGAGTGGTGTCTAACACAGAGCAAAAAGAAACATAAATTTACCCTTATTTCTATAAATTACTCTGCCCTGAAGTTCTTCCTGTCCTACCGGATTTTTAAAGCTTAATAACAACAACAGCAAAACCCAGAACTGGAAATTGCTCATTAAATACATCACCCAGATTTCACCACTTTGTAGACCACAGGCTTGAGGATGACACTACCAATACTTGATGCAGTTGGAGGATGACCCATGAATTTTACTTGAGTCCTTGTCATGTCTCATATCCAAGACTTCCTTTTTCCTCTTTCCTGTTTCCTCCTCCCTCCCTCCCTCCCTCCCTCCCTCTTTTCTTCCTTCCTTCCTTCCATCCTTCCTTTCTTCCTTTCTTTCTTTCTTTCTTTCTTTCTTTCTTTCTTTCTTTCTTTCTTTCTTTCTTTCTTTCTTTCTTTCTTTCTTTCTTTTTCTTTCTTTCTTTCTTTCTTTCTTTCTTTCTTTCTTTCTTTCTTTCTTTCTTTCTTTCTTTCTTTCTTTCTTTCTTTCTTTCTTCCTTCCTTCCTTCCTTCCTTCCTTCCTTCCTTCCTCTCCTCCCTTCTGTTCCTCAGCTGCTGTGGCCACGCCAGATGACTCACTTGATCCCCAGCCTTCTCTCTGCAATGGGAATTTCATCATTCCTGTGCTCTAGGACTTGGAATAGGGGCGGTTGGTCTCAGTTAGCAGTTGAGTTTCTGTGGAAGAGTGATGTGGTGCTATGAATAGAAGACAGCCATGCAGAATTAACCAGAGCTCACCATGCTCCTGTTCTGTCTGTGATAAGCCTGACAGGCTGCCTTGTAATCAGTGAGTCTGTAGTGTACACAGAGTTGATTCACTGTCATAGCATGGAATTTACAGCCTGCCTCATGCTGCCTCAGGGCCAGAACAAGCTCATTTGCACGTATGAAGCCACTCAGGTTCAAGAACCAAGGGCAGGGCACATCCTAGCTAGAAAGACACTTGGAATGGCACCCCCAAGTGAATTTATATTTTTCTCCTTCATTTAAAAATTTTTCTACAGACTTGATTCCGGATTATGACAAATCCTTCTAAATCACTGATGTTCTTCCATAATATTATTTGTTGTTAGCGTCTTTCATTCATTTACTAATTTAACCAAAATTTTTGGAACACCAATTATGTACCAGGAAAATGTGTAAGCATCATGGATTCAGTGGTACCTTATGAATCATGGTCCTTGTATTTGTGGAGCTTGGGTCTAGTTGGTGAGACCATAATGAAATCAACGACCATGCAAATAAGTATGTAGTTATAAACTGGTTAGCACTTGACAGGAAAGTACAGGATAACATACAATGTGCAGAATTAGACTTAACAAATAATAAGCCTACTCATAAGAAATAAATTTCCAATGTCTAAATATGTATATTTCTCTTCTAAATTTGGAAGTAACACTCAGAACAATTTGCATAAAAGAGAGACTGTCTTCAGTGACAGTATTATTATTATTATTATTATTTTGGCTGTACCACGTGGCTTGCAGGATCTTAGTTCCCCAACCAGGGATCGAACCCGAGCCCTCAGCAGTGAAAGCGCAGAGTTCTAACCACTGGACAGCCAGGGAATTCCCAATGACAGTCTTTTAAGTCTTTCATTTATGTTGGGGAACAGAATTGAACGATTTTTACAGAGTGGTATGACTACAAAATGTAAGCTAATCCGTTTTCCCCCTTTGAAAAAAATCCATTCAGACTTATGTATGATGTAAATTGACCCCAATCATTAATAACGCATGAAGATAAATTCTTCAAGGGAAAATTCCTGAAAGTATATCCTGTTATGTCTTAAAAATTGGAAATAAATGTTAGAGGGACCAAAATTTGAGACATATTTTGTCTCAAATGCTCATAAATATTTATTAGATGAACTAAAGAATGAATCTGCCTTTAACATCTGCATCACTGGCATCCATTAGAAAGGAATTCACCGTGGCTACCCATTACTTTGTTCATTTTTACTGGGTCCTATACTTGAGAGTGAGCAAATAATTCAGAGCAAATAGGGGTTTTCAGAAATTCCTTGGCTTTGGCTGAATTCACATGATACCAAACATGTAAATAGATATTTGATTGTGTAGACCACACCTTTCTTAGGCCTTTCCTTTACCAGGAACTCCATTGACGAGTTAAATATTTTAATCGTGAGCTATTGTGGTCATTGACGTGAATACTGTTTGTGCACTTCTGAATAAACGTTTAGATTTCGTGTGGTAAGATCACTGTGAAAATGGACTTGGGTGGGACAGAAGAGAGGGAGGGGACATTTTCTTACCTGTAAGTAGTAAACATGCCTCCAAAATTACCCAACTCTTTCACAACTTTCTTTCTTGGAAAAAGTATATCATTAAAAGTACAATGTCTCCACCTATTATAATTGGTGTGTTGGTCTTGAACTATACAAGGCAACTCAATGATTTTATCAACATAAGCATGCATGTATAATGTAGGAGCTGGATTTTCTCTTTCATTGTATTGGTTTCCACATATCAATTGTAATCCATTGGATGGAATTTTAGGCTGGAGCCTCCTTCCAAATGGCTCTTGGTGAATAAGGCTAAAAAGGATTACAGAACGTTAGGCCTCCTGATTAGCTTCTCAGAATTTATTTGCTCAGAATAGTCAAATAACAAGGTAACAGAATGAAAGAAGAAGAAAGAAGGAAATTCTTTCTTTCTTTCTTTCTGGCTGTGTTGGGTCTTTGTTGCTGTGCGTGGGCTTTCTCTGGTTGCAGCGAGCCAGGGGCCACTCTTCGTTGCGGTGTGTGGGTTTCTCATTGCAGTGGCTTCTCTTGTTGTGGAGCATGGGCCCTAGGCACATCGGCTTCAGTAGTTGTGGCACGTGGGCTCAGTAGTTGTGGCACACGAGCTCTAGAGCACAGGCTCAGTAGTTGTGGTTGCACGGGCTTAGTTGCTCCATGGCATGTGAGATCTTCCCACGCCAGGGCTCGAACCTGTGTCCCCTGCATTGACAGGCGGATTCTTAACCACTGCACCACCAGGGAAGCCCCATACTTTTCTTTTTTTTATCCAGTTAAAGTGTAGACGCTCAAATGGAGGCTACAATGTCTTGTAACTTAATTGTGGAAGTGACATACTATCATTTCTGCCATTTTCTGTTGGTCACACAGACCAGCCCTGGTATAATTTTGGTGAGGATTACACAAGAGTGTGAATACCAGGAGACAAAAACAATCAAGGGCTCCTTGGAGGCTCACTACCACAGCCATTGGGAAGTTTGTGTCCTTACCTGCCCCACATATGGATGCATCGATGCAAAAATCCAAGTCTGTACTTTCTCTTGGATTTCAGTCTATTTTCTTAGCAATGTACATTTAGCTTATGCACTCAAGTACTATTTTGAAGTTAGACACTGTAAGACATTGTACTTTGAAAAACAGCTTTATTGAGATACAATACACATACCATAAAATTCACCCACTTAAAGTATAAAACTCAATAGTTTTTAGTATATCCATAGAGCTGTGCATTCATCACCACAATCAATTTTAGAACATTTTTATTAGCACACAACCCCCCTACCCCATATCCCTTAAATTTCACTCCCCAATTGCCCATCCCCCCTCAGCCCTAGACAACCACTAATCTACTTTCTGTCTCTGTAGATTTGCCTATTTTGGACATTTCATGAAAATGGAATCATATAATATGTGGTCCTTTGTGACTAGCTTCTTTGACTTTACCTAATGTTTCCAAGGTTCATCCACGTTGTAGCATGAATCATACTTCATTTCTTTTTATTGATGAATAATATTTCATTGTATGGATATAATACATTTATAGTGTGGATATAATGAGTGGATTTATCCATTCATCAGTTGATGGACATTTGAGTTGCTTCCTCTTTTTGGTTATTACAAATGATGCTGCTATGGACATTTATGTACAAGGTTTCCTGTGGACATATGTTTTCAATTCTTTTGAGTATATACCTAGGAGTGGAATTTCTGGGTCATGTGATAAATAAATGTTTAACCATTTGCAGAACTTCCAGACTGTTTTCAAAGTGGCTGTACCATTTTACATTCCCACTAACATGTGTGAGGCTTCCAATTTCTTCACATTCTTACCAACACTTAATAGTATCTATATTTTAAAAAATTAATTAATTTATTTATTTTTGATTGCATTGGGTCTTCGTTACTGCGTGCGGGCTTTCTCTAGTTGTGTTGAGCGGGGGGCTACTCTTCGTTGCGGTGCCCAGGTTTCTCATTGCGGTGGCTTCTCTTGTTGCGGACCATGGGCTCTAGGCGCAGTGGGCTTCAGTAGCTGTGGCACGCAGGCTCTAGAGTGCAGGCTCAGTAGTTGTGGCGCATGGGCTTAGTTGCTCTGCGGCATGTGAGATCTTCCCGGACCAGGGCTCAAACCCGTGTACCCTGCATTGGCAGGCGGATTCTTAACCACTGTTCCACCAGGGAAGCCCCAGTATCTATATTTTGACTGTAGCTCCAGTAGGCTGAATAATGGCCCCCCAAAATATGTAGGATATCCCTGGAATCTGCAAATGTTACCTTTTATGGAAAAAAGAGTCTATGCAGGTGTGATTAACTTAAAGATCTTGGGTTGGGGGAGATTACACTGGATTACCCAGGTGGGCCCTAAATGCAATCACTAGTATTTTTTAAAGGGACAGTTACTAAAAAGAGGCGGAGGGAGATTTGACTATAGAGAGAAAAAAAGAGGCAAGGTGACTATCAAGGAGGAGTTTGAAGTGATGTCCCAAGCTCAGGAATGCCAGTAGCTACCAGAAGCTGGAAGAGGGAAGAAACAAATTCTTCCCTAGAGCCTTTGGAGAAAGTACAACCCCGTCAGCACCTGAATTTCAACCCAGTGAAGCTGATTTCAGACCTCTGGCCTCCAGAAATGTGAGAAAGATGGAAGTATGTGTATATATCAAAGGGCAACAAGAGGAATCTTTGAATGATGAGAATATTCTGCTCTTCATTGTATCGGTGTCAACATCCTGGTTGTGATATTGTCCTATAGTTTTGCAAGATGTTACCATTGGGGGAAAATTAGATAAAGGGCATATATAATGTCTCTGTAATATTTCTCACAATTGCATTAGCCATTCTGGCAATATGCTACCCTAGTGTGTGGGTATTCTATAAAGCAACTTTACCCAGTGATAAACCATTTGTCCATAGGTCAATGTCCCATGCATTAATGAACATGGACCTTTCAACATTTTGGAAGTAGGATATGGACACATTTCTGCCAGTTTGGGTTGACACTGATATGCACTCTAAGGTTTCAATGCTACTGGGTCTACAGGGCATCAGAACCATTGAAAGGAGCGCTCCTGGTGAGGCAATGCACCTTGTCATAAAGACCTCATATCGTTGTTAAATATCTTTTACCTTTTCCTTCTAATTGTCATTTCTCTCCCCTCTTCTCTCTTCAACAAATGCGTCAGGGGAATCTTAATTTATCCAAGTAGGCATGTATCAATTTTGTTTTGTTTTTCTTTTTGTTGAAAAGAAAGACAGTCTGTGGTCCAAATAACCTGTAAACTTTACAGAATCCTTATTAGGATTTTATAACCACAAGAGCTTTCCACCATGCAGATGATGAAGTCTGATGTGCAGTCAAAGGAACCAAGTTGACGTCCCCTTTTCCTTCCTATCAGTTTTTCTGATAAGTTTGCTCTGTTGTCCCAGAAATATTCCCAAGTAGTCTTTAAAACTCTAATGACTCTAATGACTTCTTCCCAGAATCAAATAGAAGTGAGTTAACCATTCATCTCTGGGGTACCTCAGGAGTGAAAACAATCACAAACTACACATGTCCTATCCACACCCCCCGACAGTGATGTAATGTTCCTGAACTTTGCTCCAGTAAATCCCACAGCTGGGTCAGTGCTCAGAGCTCTTAGTCGAGTACATTCATTCATGACTGGCAGCTGCGTTTTTCACGACAGGCACTCTCACCTCTGCTTACGGTGTCTGTAAAATAAATGCACCACAAGGAATCTAAGGAAAACTTTTTGACAAATGCTCATAGTTTTCTGTTTTTGGACACCCAAATTTTATTTCACAAACAGAAACCAAGAGTATGCACTCAGTTATTTTTTAAAAAATTTTTAATTGGAGTATAGTTGCTTTACAATGTTGTGTTAGTTTCTACTGTACAGCAAAGTGAATCAGCTATACGTATACGTATATCCCCTCTTTTTAGGATTTCCTTCCCATTTAGGTCACCGCAAAGCACTGAGTGGAGTTCCCCATGCTATACAGTAGGTTCTCATCAGTTATCTATTTTATACATAGTATCAATAGCATATATATTATGCACTCATTTATACATTAGAAGTCTTTACTCATAAATACTGCATTATACAGTCTATACAAAGATACTTAGCTTTTGTAAGGGCCTCTGATCATGGATACTTGTATACAAGTTTATGACTTTCTAGATCTTTTTCATTCTGGGGGTTCCCTTAAATCATCATGAAAGACTGGGAATGTGGTGAACACAGACATATTAGCTGGTTTGGAGATTGTCAGAGGGGTTGACCAAGGCAGTTGTTTCCCTTCCTCATTAGTATTTTGCAAGTGAAAGAAAAGTCAAGAAACATTCACTGAGTACCTACTTAATGTGTAAGGTATTGTACCAGGCTTCGGGAGTGAGAGCAAGCAGCTTACCTAGTCTTTGCTGTCAAGTAGCTTGCAATTTACTAGCAAGAGAAACATGAATATACTCGATATAAATATATTCAATAAAAATATTGAATAATAGTGCAAGATGGCAATAAAATCTGCCATGGAATAATAGTTCGTTCTGAATTAAATAAATTATACTTAAATACTTGGTCTGAGTTCAGTAGAGGGAGAGAACAATTCAAGCTTGGGTCACAAAAGGAAGATCTGATAGAAAGCTGGTAGACTGAGAGCATCTAGGCTAAAGATGCTACTTTCTGATTCTCTAAAGAAATGGACATCATCTAGCTTATCCCTGAGGATCGGGTATATCAACAACCAATATGTTAATTTTTTAATGATAAAATTTCTTATTTCCTGAAAGTGATTTCAGAATCATTTTTTCTCCCCTCTCTGCCCCTGCCAGTTCCAAACCCTGTGTCACAGTGTGATACTTGTAATGGGAAAATACTGTGTAGTTTTCTTGCTTTCCCACAAGTTCTTTGACAATTTAGAAATTGTCCTGGGGAGCGAGGATTCCTGGGCTCTGGTCAGCATGAAGACTGGGTTAATAAAGTGTTTTTCTCTCTCTATGGGAAGATGACACACACATTTCTCCTAGTGTTACTCTGAGAGAGGAAGGAGTTGAAAAGCTGGCTTAAGATTGCTGGACAGGTAACAGTAAGCCTCCTGATTTACAGCACACATCTCTCTACCTGTGCCTCTCCAGACACTTGTCTGGCTTTTTAGAACATTTCTCTAGCTGTGATTGCACTACCACTAATGATGAGCATGAGTGAAAGGGGCCTCAGTGGACAGAGCTCTGGGCTGCCATCTAGGGTCCCCTGTCTTCCAACAAATACCCATGAATTATTTCACAACCCTCGCATCTCTGCCTGTAAAAATGAAGGAGGTAGGCATCTTTGCTATGGTGGATACCATGAGGTCTGTTTGGGGATTTGGATTGATTGCAATTCTACACAGGTAAAACGCCTTACCCATATTTAATAGAAACATACAATATGTATATTTTAAATTCCTCTGTACTCACAAATGCAATCTTTGTTAGCTAGATCCTACCTGTGAGTCTTACCATTTTTTCCCTCTTTTGAAGGTTTCTGGACATTGAAAGTGAAATGGTCAAGTTTGCCAGTTACTATGCTGGCATCGCTGTCGCGGTACTTGTCACAGGATATATTCAAGTTAGTGACGCCTCCATTTTATTTATAGATCAGCAGCTGGGTTCAAAGACGTGACAATGAAATGCAAAGTGTGTTCTTTAAAGCTATTCAGAAGCCCCAAGGACTACAGCTTTATTTCAGGCAGACAATAGACGGTGGGGAAGGAGTCTTCCTCTCAGTTGGGGAGGAACGCTTGTCCAGAGAAATGGAGAATAGACTTTTAGCTCCAGTGTCTTGTTCTCCCCTGCCCTTCCTGCTTCATCCTCTCGTCTAAACTCAGAAATAGACAGCTGTGGGTGTGTTCGTACAGGGAGAGCAAGTACGAACCTTCTTCGTACCTGGAAAAAGCTGGGAGTAGGGAGTTGGAGGAAAGCAAGCTTGACTTTCTTTTTCTCTGTTTTTGCTAAAGTCACACCAAACTGCAGTCCAACCCAAGTTCTGTAAACTGAATCCATATCCTAGATTTCAGTTATGGGAGGGCTTGGAGTTAACTCTTATTAAGGAAGAAAAGTATTTCATCTTTTTCCTACTAACGTAGGAAAAATAATAAATCCCCCCTACTCTCCATTCACTTAAGAATTCCAGGAAGTTAGTGTTAGTTGTAAAGAGAAATGAGTCAGTTTTCACCATTCTGGCACTGGAGTTTTAATGACAGTCTTATTTTGCTTGCATGGGGGAAACTGTCAGCAAGATTCCCTGCTTATGTCATAATGTTTGTCTTACTTTCTCTGAAAATCATTGTCCAACAGCTGGAAAACAATGTATGAATGCTTATTGGAAGGCTTCTCAGGGGAAAAATTCATCAGAAGTGGCATGCAAAAGTAGTGATTTAAGAGCAATAATTTATTTTTGGTGTGATAAGCCTTCTTTTACACATGAGGGAAGTGAA
This sequence comes from Grampus griseus, assembly GCF_964374135.1. NCBI lineage: Eukaryota > Metazoa > Chordata > Mammalia > Artiodactyla > Delphinidae > Grampus > Grampus griseus. The sequence goes on from NC_139001.1 coordinate 62,800,739, forward strand.
GCTTAATATGGTTAACCCTGCAAGTGGCCGAGCTGGATTCAAACCCAAGCCTCTGGTTTCCCTGTTTACAGTGGATCGGCTCAGCCCCACTTTCAGCAGATGTCAGAGCTCACACCTTAATTCCCAACAAGAGGCATATTGTGAATTAGTTTTGTCCTTTTCTCAACTGTCATAGTGAAAATATTTTCTTCTGAAAAGAGAAGGAATTAATGACTATTTTTATGACAATGCTAAACATTTCTTGCTCCATTTACAGATATGCTTTTGGGTAATTGCTGCAGCTCGCCAGATACAGAAAATGAGAAAACTGTACTTTAGGAGAATAATGAGAATGGAAATAGGATGGTTCGACTGCAATTCAGTGGGAGAGCTGAATACAAGATTTTCTGAGTAAGTGGCTGGTAGGACATTTTAATGAATGTGTGATTTTTCGCTAATGAAACACTTGTTTCCAAATTAAATAACAATTGGAAACACATTTTCAGTTCTTTTGATGCATTTTGTCTCTTAAGTTGCGCTTTTATAGGGAGCATGGCTTTTTTCATAGGTTTCATGGCTTCAACGAAATGACTTTTTTTTTTAACATCTTTATTGGAGTATAATCGCTTTACAATGGTGTGTTAGTTTCTGCTTTATAACAAAGTGAATCAGCTATACATATACATATATCCCCATATCTCCTCCCTTTTGCGTCTCCCTCCCACCCTCCCTATCCCACCCCTCTAGGTGGTCACAAAGCACTGAGCTGATCTCCCTGTGCTATGCGGCTGCTTCCCACTAGCTATCTATTTTACGTTTGGTAGTGTATATATGTCCATGCAACTCTCTCACTTTGTCCCAGCTTATACTTCCCCCTCACTGTATTCTCAAGTCCATTCTCTAGTGGGTCTGAGTCTTTATTTCATTCCTCACCCTAGGTTCTTCATGACGATTATTTTTTTGTTGTTTTTTAGATTCCATATATATGTGTTAGCATACAGTATTTGTTTTTCTCTTTCTGACATACTTCACTCTGTATGACAGACTCTAGGTCCATCCACCTCAGTATGAAAAACTCAATTTCGTTTCTTTTTATGGCTAAGTAGTATTCCATTGTACGTATGTGCCACATCTTCTTTATCCATTCATCTGTCGATGGACACTTAGGTTGCTTCCATGTCCTGGCTATTGTAAATAGAGCTGCAATGAACATTTTGGTACATGATACTTTTTGAATTATGGTTTTCTCAGGGTATATGCCCAGTAGTGGGATGGCTGGGTCGTATGGTAGTTGTATTTTTAGTTGTACAGGACCCTCCATACTGTTCTCCATAGTGGCTCTATCAATTTACATTCCCACCAACAGTGCAAGAGGGTTCCCTTTTCTCCACACCCTCTCTAGCATTTATTGTTTGTAGATATTTTCATGATATGGCCTTTCTGACTGGTGTGAGATGATATCTCATTGTAGTTTTGATTTGAATTTCTCTAATGATTAATGATGTTGAGCATTCTTTCATGTGTTTGTTGGCCATCTGTATATCTTCTTTGGAGAAATGTCTATTTAGATCTTCTGACCATTTTTGGATTGTGTTGTTTGTTTTTTGATATTGAGCTGCATGAGCTGCTTGTAAATTTTGGAGATGAATCTTTTGTCAGTTGCTTCATTTGCAAATATTTTCTGCCATTCTGAGGGTGGTCTTTTCGTCTGGTTTATGGTTTTCTTTGCTCTGCAAAAGCTTTTAAGTTTCATTAGATCCCATTTGCTTATTTTTGTTTTTATTTCCATTACTCTAGGAGGTGGGTCAAAAAGGATCTTGCTGTGATTTATGTCATAGAGTGTTCTGCCTATGTTTTCCTCTAAGAATTTGATAGTGTCTGGCCTTACACTTAGGTCTTTAATCCATTTTGAGTTTATTTTTGTGTATGGTGTTAGGGAGTGCTAAATTTCATTCTTTTACATGTAGCTGTCCAGTTTTCCCAGCACCACTTATTGAAGAGGCTGTCTTTTCTCCACTGTATATTCTTGCCTCCTTTATCAAAGATAAGCTGACCATATGTGCGTGGGTTTATCTCTGGGCTTTCTATCCTGTTGCATTGATCTATATTTCTGTTTTTGTGCCAGTACCATACTGTCTTGATTACTGTAGCTTTGTAGTATAGTCTGAAGTCAGGGAGCCTGATTCCTCCAACTCTGTTTTTCTTTCTCAAGATTGCTTTGGCTATTCGGGGTCTTTTGTGTTTCCATACAAATTGTGAAATTTTTTATTCTAGTTCTGTGAAAAATACCAGTGGTAGCTTGATAGGTATTGCATTGAATCTGTAGATTGCTTTGGGTAGTATAGTCATTTTCACAATATTGATTCTTCCAATCCAAGAACATGGTATATCTCTCCATCTATTTGTATCATCTTTAATTTCTTTCATCAGTGTCTTATCATTTTCTGCATACAGGTCTTTTGTCTCCTTAGGTAGGTTTATTCCTAGATATTTTATTCTCTTTGTTGCAATGGTAAAAGGGAGTGTTTTCTTAATTTCACTTTCAGATTTTTCATCATTAGTGTATAGGAATGCAAGAGATTTCTGTGCATTAATTTTGTATCCTGCTACTTTACCAAATTCATTGATTAGCTCTAGTAGTTTTCTGGTAGCATCTTTAGGATTCTCTATGTATAGTATCACGTCATCTGCAAACAGTGACAGCTTTACTTCTTCTTTTCCGATTTGGATTCCTTTTATTTTTTTTTTTTCTCTGATTGCTGTGGCTAAAACTTCCAAAACTATGTTGAATAGTAGTGGTGAGAATGGGCAACCTTGTCTTGTTCCTGATCTTAGTGGAAATGGTTTCAGGTTTTCACCACTGAGGATGATGTTGGCTGTGGGTTTGTCATGTATGGCCTTTATTATATTGAGGTAAGAAGTTCCCTCTATACTTACTTTCTGGAGAGTTTTTATCATAAATGGCTGTTGAATTTTGTCGAAAGCTTTCTCTGCATCTGTTGAGATGATCCTATGGTTTTTCTCCTTCAGCTTGTTAGTATGGTGTATCACATTGATTGATTTGCATACATTGAAGAATCCTTGCATTCCTGGGATAAACCCCACTTGATCATGGTGTATGATCCTTTTAATGTGCTGTTGGATTCTGTTTGCTAGTATTTTGTTGAGGATTTTTGCATCTATGTTCATCAGTGATATTGGCCTGTTTTTTTCTTTTTTTGTGGCATCTTTGTCTGGTTTTGGTATCAGGGTGATGGTGGCCTCGTAGAATGAGTTTGGGAGTGTTCCTCCCTCTGCTATATTTTGGAAGAGTTTGGGAAGGATAGGTGTTAGCTCTTCTCTAAATGTTTGATAGAATTCCCCTGTGAAGCCACCTGGTCCTGGGCTTTTGTTTGTTGGAAGATTTTTAATAACAGTTTCAATTACAGTGCTTGTCATTGGTCTGTTCATATTTTCTATTTCTTCCTGGTTCAGTCTCAGAAGGTTGTACATTTCTAAGAATTTGTCCATTTCTTCCAGGTTGTCCATTTTATTGGCATAGAGTTGCTTGTAGTAATCTGTCATGATCCTTTGTATTTCTGCAGTGTCAGTTGTTACTTCTCCTTTTTCATTTCTAATTCTATTCATTTGAGTCTTCTCCCTTTTTTTCTTGATGAGTCTGGCTAATGGTTTATCAATTTTGTTTATCTTCTCAAAGAACCAGCTTTTAGTTTTATTGATCTTTGCTATTGTTTCCTTCATTTCTTTTTCATTTATTTCTGATCTGATCTTCATGATCTCTTTCCTTCTGCTAACTTTAGGGTTTTTTTGTTGTTCTTTCTCTAATTGCTTTAGGTGTAAGTTTAGGTTGTTTATTTGAGATGTTTCTTGTTTCCTAAGATAGGACTGTATTGCTATAAACTTCCCTTATAGAACTGCTTTTGCTGCATCCCATAGGTTGTGGGTCGTCGTGTTTTCATTGTCATTTGTTTCTAGGTATTTTTTGATTTCCTCTTTGATTTCTTCAGTGATCTGTTGGTTATTAAGTAGTGTATTGTTTAGCCTCCATTTGTATTTTTTACAGATCTTTTCCTGTAATTGATATCTAGTCTCATAGCGTTATGGTCAGAAAATTAACTTGATACGATTTCAATTTTCTTAAATTTACCAAGGCTTGATTTGTGACCCAAGATACGATCTATCCTAGAGAATGTTCCATGAGCACTTGAGCAGAATGTGTATTCTGTTGGTTTTGGATGTAATATCCTATAAATATCAATTAAGTCGATGTTGTTTAATGTATCATTTAAAGCTTGTGTTTCCTTATTTATTTCCATTTTGGATGATCTGTCCATTGATGAAAGTGGGGTGTTAAAGTCCCCTACTATGATTGTGTTACTGTGGATTTCCCCTTTTATGGCTGTTAGTATTTGTCTTATATATTGAGGTGCTCCTATGTTGGGTGCATAAATATTTACAGTTGTTATAACTTCTTGGATTCATCCCTTGATCATTATGTAGTGTCCTTCTTTGTCTCTTGTAATAGTCTTTATTTAAAGTCTATTTTGTTTTGCTATGAGAATTGCTACTCCAGCTTTCTTTTGATTTCCATTTGCATGGAATATCTTTCTCCATCCCCTCACTTTCATTCTGTATGTGTCCCTAGGTCTGAACTGGGTCTCTTGTAGACAGCATATATATGGGTCTTGTTTTTGTATCCATTCAGCCAATCTATGTCTTTTGGTTGGAGCATTTAATCCATTGACATTTAAGGTAATTATCGATATGTATGTTCCTATTCCCATTTTCTTAATTGTTTTGGGTTTGTTATTGTAGGTCTTTTCCTTGTCTTGTGTTTCCTGTCTAGAGAAATTCCTTTAGCATTTGTTGTAAAGCTGGTTTGGTGGTGCTGAGTTCTCTTAGCTTTTGCTTGTCTGTAAAGGTTTTAATTTCTCCATCAAATCTGAATGAGATCCTTGTTGGGTAGAGTTATCTTGGTTGTAGGTTTTTTTCCTTCATCACTTTAAATATGTCCTGCCACACCCTTCTGGCTTGCAGGGTTTCTGCTGAAACATCAGCTGTTAACCTTATGGGGATTCCCTTGTGTGTTATTTGTTGTTTTTCCCTTGCTGCTTTTAATACTTTTTCTTTGTATGTAATTTTTGATAGTTTGATTAATATGTGTCTTGGCGTGTTTCTCCTTTGATTTATCCTGTATGGGACTCTCTGTGCTTCCTGGACTTGATTAACTATTTCCTTTCCCATATTGGGGAAGTTTTCAACTATAATCTCTTCAAATATTTTCTCAGTCCCTTTCTTTTTCTCTTTTCTTCTGGGACCCCTATAATTCCAATGTTGGTGCGTTTAATGTTGTCCCAGAGGTCTCTGAGACTGTCCTCAATTCTTTTCATTCTTGTTTCTTTATTCTGCTCTGAGGTAGTTATTTCCACTATTTTATCTTCCAGGTCACTTATCCGTTCTTCTGCCTCAGTTATTCTGCTATTGATCCCATTTAGAGTATTTTTAATTTCATTTATCGTGTTGTTCATCATTGTTTCTTTGCTCTTTATTTCTTCTAGTTCCTTGTTAAACGTTTCTTGTATTTTCTCCATTCTGTCTCCAAGATTTTGGATCGTCTTTCCTATCATTGTTCTGAATTCTTTTTCAGGTAGACTGCCTATTTCCTCTTCATTTGTTAGGTCTGGTGTGTTTTTGCCTTACTCCTTCATCTGCTGTATGTTTCATTGTCTTCTCATTTTGCTTAACTTACTGTGTTTGGAGTCTTCTTTTCACAGGCTGCAGGTTCGTAGTTCCCTTGTTTTTGGTGTCTGTCCCCAGTGGCTAAGGTTGGTTCAGTGGGTTGTGTAGGCTTCCTGGTGGAGGGGACTAGTGCCTGTGTTCTGGTGGATGAGGCTGGATCTTCTCTTTCTGGTTGGCAGGTCCACGTCTGGTGGTGTGTTTTGGGGTGTCTGTGGACTTATTATGATTTTAGGCAGCCTCTGTGCTAATGGATGGTGTTGTGTTCCTGTCTTGCTAGTTGTTTGGCATAGAGCATCCAGCACTGTAGCTTGCTGGTCATTGAGTGAAGCTGGGTCTTGGCATTGAGATGGAGATCTCTGGGAGATTTTGGCCGTTTGATATTATGTGGAGTTGGAAGGTCTCTTGTGGACCAGTGTCCTGAACTTGGCTCTCCCACCTCAGAGGCACAGCCCTGACGCCTGGCTAGAGCACCAAGAGCCTGTCATCCACACGGAAAAAGAGAAAAAGGGGAAAAAAATAATTTTATATATATATATATATATGTATATTGTTGCTGCCAAAGTCCACCTCCTCAATTTGGGATGATTCGTTGTTTATTCAGGTATTCCAGAGATGCAGGGTACATCAAGTTGATGTGGAGATTTAATCCGCTGCTCCTGGGGCTGCTGGAAGAGATTTCCCTTTCTCTTCTTTGTTCGCACAGCTCCTGGGTTTCAGCTTTGGATTTGGCCCCACCTATGCGTGTAGGTCCCCTGAGGGCATTTGTTCTTCGCTCAGACAGGACGGGGTTAAAGGAGCAGCTGATTCGGGCCTCTAGGTCACTCAGGCCGGGGGCGGGGGGGGGGGGGGGAGGGAGGGAGGGGCACCGATGCCGGGTGAGCCTGCGGCGGCAGAGGCCAGCGTGACGTAGCGCCGGCGTGATGTTGCGCGGCGTGACGTTGCACCAGCCTTAGACGCGCCCTGCGTTCTCCCGGGGAAGTTGTCCCTGGATCCCGGGACCCTGGCAGTGTCGGGTTGCACAGGCTCCCCGGAAGGGGGTGTGAATAGTGACCTGTGCTCGCACACAGGCTTCTTGGTGGTGGCAGCAGCAGCTTTAGCGTCTCACGCCCGTCTCTGGGGTCCACGCTGTTAGCCGCGGCTCACGCCCGTCTCTGGAGCTCCTTTAAGCAGCACTCTTAATCCTCTCTCCTCGCGCACCAGGAAACAAAGAGGCAAGAAAAAGTCTCTTGCCTCTTCGGCAGGTCCAGACTTTTTCCCGGACTCCCTCCCGGCTAGCCGTGGCGCACCGGCCCCTTCGGGCTGTGTTCACGCCGCCAGTCCTCTCCCTGCGCTCCGACCGAAGCCCGAGCCTCAGCTCCCAGCCCCGCCCACCCCGGCGGTGAGCAGACAAGCCTCTCGGGCTGGTGAGTGCCGGTCGGCTCCGATTCTCTGTGCGGGAATCTCACCGCTTTGCCCTCTGCACCCCTGTTGCTGTGCTCTCCTCCGCAGCTCCGAAGCTTCCCCCCTCCGCCACCCGCAGTCTCCACCCACGAAGCGGCTTCCTAGTGTGTGGAAACTTTTCCTCTTTCACGGCTCCCTCCCACTGGTGCAGGCCCCGTCCCTATCCTTTTGTCTCTGTTTTTTCATTTTTCTTTTGCCCTACCCAGGTACGTGGGGAGTTTCTTGCCTTTCGGGAGGTCTGAGGTCTTCTGCCAGCGTTCAGTGGGTGTTCTGTAGGAGTTGTTCCACATGTAGATGTATTTCTGATGTATTTGTGGGCAGGAAGGTGATCTCCGCGTCTTACTCTTCCGCCAGCTTGAAGCTCCTCCAAAATGACTTAAAAATTGAAAGTCAGGATACTATAATTTGGTTTGTAGGTCCTGGACTAAAGTACTAGAAATGAAGTATTATAGAAGAGAGTTTAAAGGATGTAGAGTTATTTGATCTCGAAAGAAGAAATTGAGGGATGTCACAGTCAATGTACCCGTAAGGAAAACAATATGATTAGAAAGAATTATCTTGCTTTGCCTGTTGACATAATTTCCGCATATAATGACAAAAAAAGTTCAAAATAGTTTGAGAAAGATTCAAACTGAAAAACTAGATTTAAATCCAGTTTACACCTAAATACTAGTTTGGTAGTGCCCCCCCCCATAATTTTTGAATGAGCTCTGAGTAATGAGAACCATTGAACCGTGTTGAATTTAAGTTTGGGGTCCCATGAAAGACAGTTAGTGTGTAGTGTAGTGAAGATAAAAGCAGACTGAATGTTGGGGCCCCTACCGTCCAGCACTCATTCTGCCCTTTACTTACTTTGACCTTGAACAGATACTTAACCTTGCTAGAATACAGTTGTGTAATCTCTCTGTAATGTCTAAGGTCCTTTTTTGCTATCAAGTCCTGAGCCTTGTTTGCTCCATCTGGACCAGAGATTATGGGAATGTTTCCAGGAATATGAATTTAATGTAATGATAGTCAACCAATACTCTGGAGCACTTACCCTATGCAAGGCATAAAGATATACCACAGAGCTCCTGATCTCAAGGAACTTACAGCCTAGTAGGAGGGATAAAGGGTTCAAGCAAATAATCAGAGCTAACATACATTGATTGTTTACTGTATGCTAGGCGCTGGTCTACATATTGGGTTGGCCAAAATGTTCGTTCGGATTTTCCATATGTTACAGAAAAACCCGAACGAACTTTTGGGCCAACCCAATACTTTACGTGTATTAACTAATCCTCACTGCTACCGACTGAGGTAGGTTCTGTTTTTTTCCGCATTTTATAGATGAGGAAACTGAGACACAGAAAGGCCAAGTAACTTGCCCAAGAACAGCTTGTGTTTAAATTCAGAGTCTGGCTCCAGAGTCTGTGCTGTTAACCACAATTCTATACTGCGTATAAGCAGAAAGCAATAATTACATACACATACATATACACATGTATACAGATTAATTACATTGCTATGGTAACACAGGAAAGAAGTTATTACTTCTCCCTGGGGGATTATATAAATTTTTATGAAATAGGTGGTATGTGAGTAGAACCTTGAGGCTGAAAAGATTTAGCAGGTATAAAGGAAAGAAGGGCTGTTTAGGACAAACCAAGGATATTAGCTTTAAGAAAGAAAGGGACAAATAAGAGGATTTCCAAAAGTCTTTGCCTATGTTGAATGAACCCCAGTCAGGAAAACTGGATTAAGGACACACTCCCTTGGCTGTGAGGAGAGAGGCTTGCTGCCCTCCCAAGGTGCAGCAAAATTTCCAAGATGTGAGAAGCTATTAAGTTTCCCAAGGGCAATGGGGTACAGAAATAGGAGTGTTTAGAAAGGAAAGATTGTACTTTCTCAGCAAGATATTGAATTGACCAAATTCAGTTTTAGTGACCAAAGCCTCTCTTGTTTCTAGTGATATTAACAAAATCAATGATGCCATTGCCGACCAGATGGCCATTTTCATTCAGCGCATGACCACGAGCGTCTGTGGGTTCCTGCTGGGATTTTACCGGGGTTGGAAACTGACCTTGGTTATTATCTCTGTCAGCCCTCTCATTGGGATTGGAGCAGCCGTCATTGGTCTGGTAAGAATGTCTTCTCACTTCTCTCCATGGGAAGACTTTTGCACTGAGAAACAGCCAAAAATGGGAAGCTTGATTCCCTTCTCCTGAGTATGTTTAGTCAACATCATTATCACCATTTTGATTTATTTTGTTTGATTATTACTCAGTATCAAATAACATTCCATTATTAGATTAGGGATTAATAATATTTTAATAACACAAATATTATTGTATTAATAACAATAACAACTACATTAATTGAATATTTACTATTTTGCCAGGCAGTATTAGGAGGCTCAAGGACATGATCTCTAATTTTACAACAATCTTGTAAAGTATTAATGCCATTTTAAATATAAGAAATGGAGGTTCAGAGAGGTAAAGGGACTTGTCTGGAACTGCACAGCCAGTGAATGACAGAATAGGATTCAAATTCAAGGAAGCCTGATTCTAAATCCCCACTGACTCTGCAGTGTGCCTGTGGCTTCCCGTGGTCTCCCAAGTTCAGATGCTTCCCTCAGAAAGGCCCAACAAATAAAAGAGATTTCTGCAATTACACTGTGTTCTCCATCGATCTGATCAGTTTCAGAGAGAGGGTTATCTGACCCATTCAGAGAAGTACCCCAGTCACAGTTTCCATTCCCCAGGTATGCAGGCCAAGAAAAAGTATAGGAGTAGGAATTTGGGGTCATCCCAGTTAAAAAACACTCCCAAGGATTGAGAAATTATTCTATTTTACTTTTAGAGTAGCCACATTAGATAACAGGTCATGGGGTCAGGCACACTAATAATTTGCTGTAAATGAGAATAGAATTTAAGTGAAAAGCTGCACATACATTCACATCATTGAGCAACAGGTACCGATCTCCATGACTGTATTTTCTAGCAAAATACTCTCTACACTCCACTGGCTGTATTACTCAAATGTTTCCCAGGTAATACAGAGTGACAATAGCAAAGAGCTCATTCCACTTAACTAGGCCACCACCTGGCTCTACCACCTGGCTCAAGAAAGATATGTTCAACTCGTCAAAATGTCAGTTTCCTCATCTTTAAAATAAGGTTAGTACCTCCCAAAGTCATTGTGATGACTCAAGGCATTATCCTTGTTATGCTCTTAGCATGGCATCTGGCACAGAATTAATTACTAAAGAGATATTAGCTTTCGTTTTTTTCCCAATCCACCAAATCATGCAAGTTTTACAACAGTCTTTCCTACCAAATGCTTTTCAGCTGCACTCCAGGAAAGCCTCAACTTCCACAGAGGGTCACTGGGGAGTCTGCAAACATTTGATTCAGCGTTTTTTTCCCTCCAAAAAAATTTAATCTCTTTCTTCAAACCCACAAAAGATTAATATTCACACTCAAATGGACCATATGTCACGTTTTAACATGTTGGAGACCAACAACATAAACTGGTTAACTTGATTTCAAATAGGCTCAAAGCACAGTTTCTCTTGTCTCAGTGTCCATATTTCAACTTCTTGTAAATGTGTCACCGATTTGGAATGTTGTAACTCTGCACTTGTTTCTTCTTGAATTCAGGTGTGTGCATGTTTGTGTAAAATGATACGAGCAATTTCACTAAGCTCAATTCAAAAGCAGGACAAAAAAAGGTGGAGGGGGCAATATATGACATATTAGAATATGACATATTAGAACTGATCATAGGTTTTGTATGCCTTTGTATGACTTTTATATACCTACAGTGGGAAACATGAACAACTGTTAGATATTTCCCAATATACATGTTTTAAGTTCTTATATCAGTTTAATTGAAGTATCAAGAGATTCTTTAATGTGCCGTTACAATAAAAACTGATAACATTTGCAACTACTTAATTTTCTCATTACTATGCTCATTACATATTTCAGAAATAAATTAGAAGAGGATTGTGGTAAAAACTGCCATACCATCCAAAGTCAAATTTTAATGTTGATTAGAATAGCCTTACTTTCAATTCACAAGATTTATAAAATGTGGACTTGTGAAATAAATATATTGTAATAAAATACCACTTTTATTTATATGTTAAAATTCTGTCTAAGATTTTGTTTGATAAGGGTTTTGCTGCTAAAAGTTCGGAAAAACTTGGAAGATAAACTTCCTTAGTCTGGGTACTATATATATTTTTAGGTTTCTGAGCCAGTTAATCTTTCACAACATTTGCTTTTTCCCCTTCTTGTTTCTTAATCTGTGCCAGGGAAGTCTTTGGTGGTTGATTCTAACTAGGACTCAATCCAGGTCCAATTTTAGAAAAACTTAACTTGTTTAATATTAAGTGCAATGTCTTTTTCTTTCCTTTTGTAAAAAGCAAAACTAGTTAGTTGAGTCCCTACAGTTGAGTCAAGTGGTGTAATATTTATCTGAAGCTTTCTCCTATGGTATTACCTCTGCTGCATATGCCTTTGCATGCTCAGAACCTCTCCCTTATTCTATATTCTAATGAATATGACACCTGCATGGGCCTCTGGTCTTTGCATGTGGTATTTGTCTGTAAACTGTGACATGGCCTTTGGACAATAGCAATGAACTCTCACATGGTTTGACTTGAAAACGTCATTAATATGTTGACTGAAACACTGTGGTCACATAGAATGCCCTATTTAGTACATACTCTGTGAGAAGTTTCGTTGAGGCTGACTTTTAATGGAGTCATTTTGATATGTCAACAACCAAACACCCATGGATGAGGCTTAACATGGCTCAAACTTGGACCAAATTCTTTCCTCGGTAAACGCTGTTCCAGTGGGAATCTAGTCTTGTATTAAACTGCTACATGTTTGCTCTGCTAGATGAATCAATGAATGGCAGAATGACTTACCTAATTATCTGGTCTTCACATTTTATTTTTTTCGTTTGGACTTCAGAGTGTGTCCAAGTTTACAGACCATGAATTGAGGGCCTATGCCAAAGCAGGGGCAGTGGCTGATGAAGTCATCTCATCTATTCCAACAGTGGCTGCTTACGGTGGTGAGAAAAAAGAGGTTGAAAGGTTAGTTAATTGAAATGTCTGCCACTTTCCTGAACTTTGTTGATCTGCATACTACCCTGAATCTTCCCCACAGTGGCAGATTCACCTTGCTATGGTACCCTGAGGGAGCTTTTGTTCAAGAGGTGGCTAAGCTAAGCAGTTAGATTGGTCAAACCACCTACAAAAGACTCCCAAGCCTTTAGCTCTGTGTTCTTGAAGATGATGCAGTTGGTGGCTTTTAGAAAGCCATCTTAGTTGGATATTTGTTTCAAACTCTGATGGTATGTGTGTACACACACCATACTTCATGCCAGTCTAAAACGCTGTCTTCTGACATTAAGGAAAAGCCTACCTGATCTAAAATGCAATTTTGCACTTTTTTATTGAGCACTTTTTTTTTTTTTTTTTTGCGGTACACGGGCCTCTCACTGTTGTGGCCTCTCCCGTTGCGGAGCACAGGCTCCGGACGCGCAGGCTCAGTGGCCATGGCTCACGGGCCTAGCCGCTCCGCGACATGTGGGATCTTCCCGGACCAGGGCACGAACCCGCGTCCCCTACATCGGCAGGCGGACTCTCAACCACTGCGCCACCAGGGAAGCCCAATTGAGCACTTTTTTATTCAATGTGTTTTATTCAGCTACTGTACTATATGCTCTTTCTAAGTCTAAGATTTCCATTTAATCAAATAACATTTAGCATTGATATATTATAGACCATCATTCTAGGAGATTAACTGTTAATGGAAATCAAAACCTAAATGACCAAAACAACACAGTTGTCAAAACTTTGATTTTATTTATTCTTCCATTTATCTAGTATTTGTTGAGTGCTTATCAGGTGCCAGGTACTGATTTTATAAAACAGCCACCAACTTAACTAAACTTTTATTGCATATGTTGTAGATCTAGTATGATCACATTCTCAGTTGCTACCAAATGAAAAAGAGAATAGGATTTACAACCTCTGATTATCCTCTTTTCATGTTTTTTTCTTTTGCTTCTTTTGTTTGTGAAGTGATTACCTTACTTCTCATAAAACATTGCATTAGCGTATTTCCTCCACTATGGAAGATATTATCTTTCATGTCATGTGACTTAATGAGAGAATTCAAACACAAATAATACTAGACCCCTCATGGTCAAACATTAGTGTTGAAAATTCTCTTCTCTTGGGGCAAAGCTTACCCCACTGTACTCATCCACGAAGTAATCAACTATGAGGCTTTGTTAGGCATCATCCTTTCAGCACATTGTCATTGCCAGGTTGAAGCAACTTTTAAGGAACTACACAGGCATTATTGTTGTTTTCTTTCCCTAAAGCTGCTCTGTGTTTGGAATGATTTTATAAGCATTGATTAAAACCACTGCATTGTGGCCTGTTCTAAACATTTTAACTTGAACTGCTGCTGCTGCTGTTGCTGTTGCTGAAATAGACTCAAATGTTTTCTGTTCACAGGTATGAGAAAAATCTTGTGTTTGCCCAGCGTTGGGGAATTAGAAAAGGGATAGTGATGGGATTCTTTACTGGATTCATGTGGTGTCTCATCTTCTTGTGTTACGCTCTGGCCTTCTGGTACGGCTCCAGACTCGTCCTGGATGATGGAGAATATACAGCAGGAACCCTTGTCCAGGTACTTCCGTCTTGATGACCTAGATAGAACATTTCCTGCCGGTATCTCAGAAAAGTCCACAGTGAAGGCATTCTGTTTATCCCGTTAGTGTCTGAAGGAGGAAAGCCTCAACGATTTGATGGAGTCCATCTGTTGAAACAGCAATGCTTGTGCCTTTTATAGTAAAGGGATGCTGAGCATTTGAGTTCGTGAGCCTCGTGATTTCATGCTTTCCAATCAACAGAAGATATTATAGCTGTAAAACAATGATTTTTTTGATTGAGTCCAAAAGATGAAAATGGAAAGTCAGGGATCTCCTAGCTAAAAATTAACAGCTTATGTGGTTGAGCTTAATAATGGCATAAGATATGTGCTAATGGACATAGTTGTTAAATACACTCACTCATAGTTACTAAAATACAAAGCCAATAATATCCTCAACTGGACAGGTAATACAAGTATATTTTATTTCTCACTTGCACTGTAGCCATGCTATAGCTAATGCCTTGGCTACTTTAATTTCCAGTATCTTTTCAGTTGTCCTTTCAAGAATTAATTATTGAGCATCTACTATATGCCAGACTCATACAAAGTGTAGAGAATTCGGTAGTGAGCAAAAGAAATGTGATATTTGCCTTGATGGAATTTACAGTTTAGTGGGGAAGCTAAACAATAAATAATCACATAATGCGTAATGACGATGGTATTATATGCTGCAGAGGACAGGGACCTCGACAGTGAATAGCAGGTGTGGATGGAGTCAGGGAAAGCTCTTTCTCCCGCTCACCTTTCCTCCTTAGCTTACAGCACCTCTCCTTACAGTTAGACTGTTGTCATTGTTCAGATTCCCAAGTGGATGGCACTTCCCCAGTCAGGTCTTCCATGCTCATGCAGTCTTTTATTCTCCTGCATGGTTTGCTGAACTTTTCCTTCAGAGTCCTTGAATGAATCTGAACACTTGCATTTATTCACATTTGTTCCTGTCCCTTCCCACCCTCACACAGTAAGCTCCATGAGGTCAGGGAGGTAAAACGTGAAATATATGTTCCATTTGGTCTGTTAATTATTCAATAAATTATATTAATTTAAAAAGCATGGAAGTGGTTTCATATAAGATTCTTAAAAAAATATTTTGGCTCCAGATTCTAGGTAGGACAGGCATCAATTAAATAATGCAAAATACCAAAATTTTGTGCACCAGAAATTTGCTAGCCAGAAGCCTGCAATTTAAGACCTACTGCTTTTATATAAATACATATCTAGGGAAAGTTGAATAGAAATTCCACTTGCAAATAGAAATGATTATTAGAGGTCAGACCATAATCACTCTAAGGCACTGACTTTATTTCATTAAGAGCATGGTAATACACGAAGAATGACTTTTTAAAATTCAGTTTTTCTTTGAAAGATAAACAGCTGGCATCACTTGAAGTTTGTTTAAAAAAAATTAAATATGATAAATCATGTTAAAATGTTTTGTAAACCTTAAAGGGATAGCATAGATGGAAAGTGTTACTATTATCGTAATTTAACCACTTTCTTAATAACTTTAATATAGCTTTGCACATTTGAAAAGCCAGTGAAAGTACTGCAGGTCTAAAATCTGACTGTAAAGTCCTTTGTCTTTATTGACCTAATGATTCTTAAGAACTTTCAGCTTTACCAAACTAGAAATACCAGTAGTTGACTTTAGTCTCAGCAGCTTGTATTTGCTCGCTCTGCAGAAAGATATGCACTGAGAAAAGACATCCTTCTTTTGATTCCTTGCCTGCAAGGAGGGGACAGAAATGTGTACAAATAACGGTTCAGAGGGCAAAATGAAAAAATGGTATTGAAAATACACAATTCCAGTTGGAATCACTGAATTACCACTGAGTTACCCTTGGTAACTCTCTTCAGCGAAGATCCAATTTTATGGTTCTGTTAAAAGATAAACTGAGGCATATTAAAATTTTTAGAAGTTTGTTTGAGAAAAAATAACTCCTATTGGGCACACCAAACCAGAAGTGGTTAGAGGGGGTCTATTAATAAAAGCTAAGGGAAAGACTTTATAGAGAAGAGGAGGAAGCAAAGCAAGGGAATTATTTGATCGACTGTAGCTTAAGTAGTTGCTTTATTGGGGAAAGCCTAATTGGCTGTTCGTGATTGGTTGTCCTTAGGTTTTGATTTCTTAGCCTTTAGGCATGCAGGCTTAGGTTCTGGTCGCTTATGTAGGCTGCCACATTAGGTGGCATTAAAGCCACCTCGGTCTAACGGCGTCCTTGTTTAACTCATTGAACAAGTTCTCACCTTCAAGTTTCCTGCCCGTTGGATTATAGGCTACTCTATACCTTCTGTAAAGAATTCCTTCTCTCAACTGATATTTCTTGAGTACTTACTCTGTGCAGACATGGCACACTATGTGTCTCTAACATTTTAATCATCAATAACTAACCTCACCTCCTTTTCCTAAACTTTTCCTTGCAAGCCTCCACTTACATCGTAAGAAACTTTTCTTTGGGAAGATGAGAGACATTCTTTAACAGTATAATCATTAGTAAGCATTCCCTTTGTGGTTCTCTCTCTCCCTCTCTCTCTCTCTTTCTCTTGAGCGTGCATGCACTTTTTTGGCCATGCTCTGAGGAACAAACTATAAAGGCTGAGTTTGCATAAGCTGAGTTGAGTGTTTTTAATGCATTAAACTAATTAACAATTAGGTTAATCTAACACATTTTGTGATGCACAAAATCATTATTGGCTGCACGGTAATTGGGCATAAATGGTAAGTATTTCACATAAATGACTGTAATTAGTATCACTTGTACATGGACAAAAAACATACTCTATGATCTATTACGAAAAAAAGATGGAAGGGCACTGAATGGTGCTGATGGCTGCTCTTTCATGCCCCTCTTAAGTTTCAGGACTCGATAATGAAAAAGTAACAGCAGTAATAGAGAGGAACATTATTCAGTGTATACAAGGTGTCAAGCACTGAGTGAAGTATTTAATATAATTACCATGTGTAATACTCACAACTTCACTCTGTGATTGATGCCATTATGCTACCAGTTAAAAATGAAATGGAGCCATGAGGTTGAGAAATATATGCCAGATAGCACAGGGTAGGATTTGAGCTCAGATCCCTGTGACTCTGAGGCTTGACCCATTAACTACTGTTTTCCTGTTTCTGAACCTCTTCCAAGGGGCCACAGATCCCTTTTAATTTAATTTATTTATTTACTTATTTAATTGAACTCTACTTGATTTACAATGTTGTGATAGTTTCAGGTGTAGAGCAAAGTGATTCCATTTTTTATATATGTATATGTATATATATTTTTTTTCAGGTTCTTTTCCATTATAGGTTATTACAAGATATTGAATATAAGTCCCTGTGCTATACAGTAGGACCTTGTTGTTTATCTATTTTATATATAGTAATGTGTATCCATTAATCCCAAACTCCTAATTTATCCCTCCCCCACTCTCCCATTTGGTGACCATGAGTTTATTTTCTATGAACAGATCCCCTTTTCTCCAGCACAGCACACCCACAGAAAAATTATTCCCCAGAGGTCTCTTTTGCCCTCCCTCTTCCCACACCACAGTCCACAGGGCTGAAGAGTGAGATATTTGGGGTGAGAAATGATGTGTGTTAGCTACTGCGATGGTATTAGGATGTGTACCTCTGTCTGTCTCACTCCCTCTTTCCCTGAGGACCCCGAGAGAGATGTTTGCTTGAGGTAGTGCTTGCAAAGCCAGGCTGAGCAAGGGTTTGACTCTAAACTTCAGTTCAGGCCACTAGTGAGTTGGTCTAGAATCAGCAAACCATGGCCCACAAGTTAAATCCAGCCTGTGGCCCGTTTTTGTAAATAAAGTTTTATTGGAACATAGCCACAGTCATTCATTTCCTACCATCTATGACTGCTTTTGTACTACATAGTCGAGGAACTGAGTTGAATAATAGCTTCAGCCCATATGGCCTAAAAAGTCTAAACTCTTTACTAACTGGCCCTTTATAGAAAGTGTTTACTGACCCCTGAACTAGGACATGTGGAAGGCTTCTTTTGCTCAGTTAGAAAGACCTCTGATGAGGGTGGTGTTAACACAAATTAGACCACAAGTACTGCTCTGTCTGTTCATCTTCTCACTTCCTAAGTGTGGAATCTCACTTCTTTCATCATCATCATCACTATTATTTATGTGGCTGACATTGGATTAATCACCTTTACACACATTATCATTTACTTCTCATAACAATCCCTTGAGGTATATGCAATCATTATCCCTGTGTTACAGATAATGAACTACTGGGGCTTGAGAGAGTAAGTAATCTGCCAATGGAGGAAGTACCTGCCATAATTAAGGAAAAGGACAGATGGACAGATGAAGCACAGTTGAAGAGAGAATGTTTGTCCCCATGCATAGAATAGAGAATTCAGGGAGAAGGCAAGAAGGAGCTGGCCCACAGCATCTGGATATATGGAATAGAGAGGTTACTGAGAGGGAGGAGATGCCTGACTGGCTTTGAGAAGCCCCATGGTCCAGCCATAAGGGAGAAAGAGAATGGGGAGGGCCTCAAGTATTTTGCCCTGATGTGCTATAACCCATGGGAAGAATCCAGCTCATGAAACCACTACAGACCAGGTTCATTTGATTACCCGAAAAAGACTACATTCATGCAGGTGCCAACCTTTATTTTAGCTCAGAAAATAACTCCAGTCCTCAATACATGGTGGCCAACGAAACAGCCTCCATGTGAGTCACGTGACTAAAGCTCATTCTTTGGTTGAAAGGGTGAAGTCTTATGCTTCTCCTAGAGGCCAACATGACGAATTGCCTCTTTGCTTCTTTATAAACAGCTCTGATTAAAAACAGAGTGCTGACCTACTAGACAATGGACTTGAGGATATGGGGAGGGGGAAGGGTAAGCTGGGACAAAATGAGAGAGTGGCGTGGACATATATACACTACCAAATGTAAAATAGATAGCTAGTGGGAAGCAGTCGCATAGCACAGGGAGATCAGCTCGGTGCTTTGTGACCACCTAGAGGGATGGGATAGGGAGGGTGGGAAGGAGATGCAAGAGGGAGGAGATATGGGGATATATGTGTATATATATAACTGATTCACTGTGTTATAAAGCAGAAACTAACACATCCTTGTAAAGCAATTATACTCCAATAAAGATGTTAAAAACAAAACAAAACAAAGCAAAACAGAGTGCTGTTGGGTAGGAACATCTGATCATGATCAGGTAGCCTTCCCCTAACTTAATGAGATGGCCAGGTTGGTGAGTCAAAGAAGAGCTTCACCAGCTCTGCACAGGAGCCTGGCCACTCCACTTGTGTGCAGCAGCAGTAGATGAGCCTGGGAGCTGGACAAAATGTCAGTCAAGAGCCTGGATTCAAATAATGCTCTACCCCTTAATACACGTTGAGACACTGGGTAAGTTAGGCAGCCTCCATACACCTCTGTTTCCTCTTCTGTTGTAAGGATTAAATGAAGTAATACGAGTAGAGCACTTAAACACATACCTTACTATTATTGTTATTATTGCTAGTAGTAGTATAGCAGTAGTTATCCTAAAAACTAGTTCACTGGTAGCAGGAATATAGCAGTAGCAGTAGTAGTAGGCATATTTTGCATGTACCAGTCTCTAGGACAATCAAGCTAATCACAGTGTCTTTATCATTTCAACAACCCTTTAACCAGAAGTCTTTAACATTATAAGACTGTTTATATAATGAATCAATTATCGTATCACTACTCTAACCCACTCAGTGTCTATGTGCTGCCTTGTTTAGACCTCTTACTGATCTAAAAACATGTTCTTCTTTGTAGAATAGTGATGTTCAATCAAAAATAATGTAGTCTTTTAAATCAAAACAGTAGAAAAATTGGAGATACTTTGCAGAACAAAAACTGTTCCTAGTGTTTCCAAAGAGCTATTTAGCTTTCAAACTCCCACAGAAGAATATTTCTGAGAAATCTTTGAGTTCACGTGGGCAGCCCAAATGACAGTGAAGACTATTTACAAATTGATGAAAACTATGTTTGTCTGTTTTTATTACAGATTTTCCTCAGTGTCATAGTAGGAGCTTTAAATCTTGGCAATGCCTCTTCCTGTTTGGAAGCCTTTGCAGCTGGCCGTGCAGCAGCCACCAGCATTTTTGAGACAATGGACCGGGTATGTAAAAGCCAAAAGTAAAGGCCATTAGCAGGTTGGGGCTGGGGGCAGGAATGAACTCACGAGGAATTTATCCTCAATGTTAAAAAATATGAGAAACTATCACAATGCCCTTAATTCAGCAGTTCTTAAATAAGTGCTGTCATGAGCCAGACCCCATTCTGAGCTGGCAGTGCAAGAGTGAAGTAGAACAAATAAGGCCCCTGCTCTCATATCATATGGGAAATAGGCAATACCAAAGTAGGCACATTCAAAGATAAGATAATATTAGATGGTGATAAGTAAAAGCAAGGAAATAAAATAGGTCAGTGTGATAGTGGTTGGGATAGGGGATGGATTGAGTGACAATCCATCACTCAATAAATTGAGTGACAGTGACAGTGACACCGTTTCTGAGCTGAGAACCGAAGGAGGTGAGTCAGCCATGCAAAAGGGGACTCGTGGGAGGGGAGATGCCTGAGAGGTGAGAGCAGGGAGGTATCCATGGAAGAGATCTCCAGGTTGGAAAAGGGCTTGGTGAGTGCAAGGAACTAAAAGTCAGTGTGACTGAACAGAGTGAGCAAGAGACAGAGGCTGGAGGAATGGGAAGGGGCCAGATCACGCAGGACTTTAAGACCAAGTTCATAAGATTAGATTAACTTCTAAATGTGACAGAAAGTCTACAGGCTTGTAAAGGACCCTGGCAGCCTGGCTAGGATTTCCCTGGTTAAGTTATTGAAGGACATCAGTGGTCAAGCTAGAGAGGTCAAAATTCAAGAACAGAATGGGGGAGGTGGCAATATGTTGTTTTATATTTTGGGGGTTTCATTTATTGGGGTATAAAAAGATTGTTGAAAACCACATAGAGCTATCCAAAGTCTACCTCATTCTTAGGGTTGTTGCATGCTCAAGTAAGATGACGAGTCTGAGAGGCCCCTGAAACGATTACAAAAAATTAAGGCATTTAAAAATTATTTTATTATTTTTACTAGAGACCAAAGAAGAAGAAATAGATGACACTGTAGCCCCAAATAGAGATATGATGATGAATTTCTCTCACTAGTGAGGTAGAGGGAAGAAGTTGACCCTGGAGTGTTCTGGTAGATGGAGATGACCCTCACTCTTGTCTGATGACCTAACAACATGGTTAAGTTCTGAATTAGGCTCACCACTAACAACAACAGAGGTGGAATTCAGCATATCAGTTGAAAGTTGGTATATTTGAAGACACCACTTGAGAACGTTAGTTTTAATCATCATCTACAATAGATACTTAAATGTTGGGTACTACTGGACCTTGGCCTCTTGAGATGCCTCTACTTCCTCAAGTGAACAAATGGGCATATCACCTGTCTAGTTAGGTTACAGTGATGATTACATAAATGAAAAAAGCATATTAAAACACCTTGTACATTGTCTTCTGTGGTATCTCAATTTACAATACTCCATAATAATATCAATATATTATATACTAATATATTAATTATAGATCAATACTATATATTTCCATAACATCTTATGGAAAAACCCAAACGAACTTTTTGGCCAACCTATTATTTTATTGTCATTATGTAATAATATATCATAGTAGTATACAGTAAATACTAATTAATTAAATTAATGTGATAATATTTATACCAATTATATGATCATTGACATTTTATATTAATTATAATTAATTATATATTAATTATTTATGTAAGTTTGGTTATATATAAATATATGTAATATATTAATACTACTATATAGTAATAGTAATTACAATAGTAATAATCTCACATTAATTTCTCAGTGAATGGTAGTGAATATTATTACTATCATTAATGCATATTTAATGTGGAAGCAACTTATCTTTGGCATATCACTGCAGTATTTAACCTGGTTGTTGTTCTGTTTTATGAATCAGTTCAAACCAAGATGGACAGTAAATGCATATAATACATGCTGTTGCTATATTCCTTTTATATTCTACTCCAGAAACCCCTCATTGACTGCATGTCAGAAGATGGTTACAAGTTGGATCGAATTAAGGGTGAAATTGCATTCCATAATGTGACCTTCCACTATCCTTCCAGACCAGAGGTGAAGGTAAGTGCCAATTTCTTCTTTGATGATTCATTTCCAGAGCCACAGAATAATTGTTTTCATGAAGCGTGACTTATTTTCCAGGAACAAGGCAGGGAGACACGTTTCTCTGGAAGTGACCTCAGGTGTCTTGTCATTCCTCAGGCCACAAACCGTATTCCTTGTGATAATAATATATGCAAATCTCTCTGGTGGGAACACAGTCTGGTAGCACATTCAGGTTAAGTCAACTGAGTGATGCTCTGTTAAGATGAGTAGCAGATCCTGTCACTGTGAGTACAAGCTAAACAAACTGCAAAACAATCAGAACAATCCAGAAGGATGGCTTATCAACCACCTCCTTAAAGCCTGCAGGAGGCGGGACACTGAGTGGGTAGGGTATGAAGTGGCAAAGGAAAGCTGCTGTCTTTGACGTTTTTTATTTCCTATCCATAAGTTCACAAGGATCTCTAGATCCGTCCCTGAAGGAAAGGCAATCTTGTGATATTATGGTCACATGTCTTGTACTAGGTGATTGTCCAGGGCACATGGTGAAGAAAATTTACAGTTTTCCCGCACCTACTGAGCAAATATCTTTAAAGCCAATTTACCCCACAGGAAAACTAGGATCTACTCCCCAAATGAACTGGCTTTGGGAGGAGACTTATCCCTCATTTTTAAAGAGTATCTTTAGCCACCCTTTCTTTTTATTTTTTTATTTGAAATATAGTTGATGTACAATATTGTGCTGGTTTCACGTATACTACATAGCAATTTGACATTTGCATACATTATGAAATGATCATCATGATAAGTCTAGTAACCATCTGTCCCCATACAAAGTTATTACAATATTATTGACCATATTCCTTATGCTGTATATTATATCCACGTGCCTTTGTTTTATAACTGCAGGCTTGTACTTCTTTATCCCCTTCACTTATTTTCCCCTCTGGGAACCACTCCTTTGTTCTCTGTATCTCTGAGTCTATTTTCATTTTGTTTTGCTTGTTTGCTTATTTTGTTTTTTAGATTCCACATGTAAGATCATACAGTATTTGTCTTTCTCTGTCTGACTTATTTCACTTAGCATAGTACCTTCTAGATTTATCCATGTTGTCACAAATGGCAAGATTTAATTTTTTAGAGCTGAGTAATATTCCATTGTGTGTGTGTGTGTGTGTGTGTGTGTGTGTGTTTATATGTGTATACCACATTTTCTTCATTCATCTATTGATGGATACTTAGGTTGCTTCCATATCTTGGCTATTGTAAATAATACTGCAATGAACACTAGTATGCATGTATCTTTTCAAATTATTGTTTCTGTTTTCTTCCAGTAAATACACAGAAGTGAAATTGCTGGATCATATGGCAGTTCCATTTTTAATATTTTGAGGAAACTTTGTACTGTTTTCCATAGTTAGCTACCCTTTCTTAATACTATTTCTATTACCCCCACAGAACTTAATCCCATGCAACTTAATTCTAATACTACATACTTATAATGTAGGTAAATATATATATATATATATATACACACACACACACACACACACACACACCTCATACATATCTATATATAAAACATAGTTACATATATTCTGATAACATTTCTGAAGTATATTTTTGATTACTGTAATGTAGCACTATATATATATATATAAACATTAAATGTCAACATATGTAAAAGTGCTTTGTGAAATATAGATCACAAGGTAGTACTTACTCAGTAAAGACTTTTGAACAGATAACTGAAAGCTTCGTTTATAATATCTGTTCGGAGCTAGTTCATAATAGCTGTTCAACAAATACCGGTTGAATTGAAATACATTTATGTCATTTCTGTTTTATCTTCTATCCCCAATGCCAGTAGTTTGTTTTAATAAAGTCTTCTACTGCTAAGTGGCTTTCTCCCCTAAGCTAATTGGGACAGTCTCCTTGAGGTATCCTGACGTGTCAGAAACATTTTAAATTAGATTCTAGAACATACTTTTCAAATTCGGCCTGGCTTATTTACTTCAACAGTGTTTTATTTGTTGGTTACAGCTATCAGTTTATTACTAAGTAATGTGCGAAATGCTAAAACCACATCCTAGGCATTGTTTACTAATTTTTCTGGTTATTGAGGGAAATCAGTGGATATTGCTGTGAGGGCATAAGTAAACACATACACAGTGTCCTCACAAAGCATTCTAACTTGCAGCCTAATTGACAGCAATCTGAACATTGCTCTTTTCCTTTCTCTGCAGATTTTAAATAACTTAAGCATGGTCATTAAATCAGGGGAAATGACAGCTATGGTAGGATCCAGTGGAGCTGGGAAAAGCACGGCACTGCAGCTCATTCAGCGATTCTATGACCCCAGTGAAGGCATGGTGGGTATTTTCTAGAAACTTCTTAATCCACGGGGATAGGAAATTGCAAATGGTTATACATTGGTCAGACACAAAGGCCTAGCATACACTGAGACCATCCTGACATCTGCATAGTTGACAATGATTTTTGACGGTACCAACTGGACTAATTCCCTCCATGGTGGTTGTGTTCGATAAATAACCAGTCCATATGCTCAGTGATGTAACTGAATGTGCAGATACATTTAAAATGATATTGCTGCCTCTTCAGTGAGGGAACATTTCCATTTCTTTCTTCTTATTGTAACAAAATTATTATTGTTCCCTAAGGTTCTCCAAACGCTAAGTATAAGAAAGCTTACATGACCAGAATTAACAGAGAACAGCTCTCGATTATTGCTTTGAGAAGTTAGGTTAAAAAACTACTGTTTCTTTCTCCTTGTGTTTGTCTATCAACATAGATTGAAACTAAAAAAAAATATTAATAGTTGCTATTTATCAATATTATATGTCAAGTGCTTTATGAAAATCATCACTTATTTTCACAGTGACCTCCAAAGATAAATATGCCCGTTTTGCAAATGAGGAAGGAGAGAGATTGAGATCTGAACCCAGATCTGTTGGATGCCAAAGGCTATGCTCTTTTCACTCTGCCTCAAAATCATTCTTGTTAACATCTCCTTGGTGCCTTTAGATAGGATCATTTGACTGTATATTAAATGACTTCCATGCAATGAGCTCTATATAATGCATGTACTGTCAGAGTGACATGGCAAATGTGATAGAGTTCTCTTTCTTCACAGACACTTTGTTCTCTGATTGGGTATTCTTCGCTACATACCACCATAACTATGTTCTGAATATATAGAAATCATGTTTTCTTGATGTAAAATTTTTACTTTTTTCTAATAGTAATATTTATTTACTTATCACACTTATAATGTAGGTAAATATATATATATATATATACACACACACACCTCATACATATCTATATATAAAACATAGTTACATATATTTACATATAGTTTCAATTACATATATTTTATTAAATATATTACATATATTTACATATAGTTTCAATTACATATAGTTTCAATTGCTTTTGAACAGCCAAATGTCATTTGATGAGTCTGGCCAGAAAGTAAGATTTTGTTCTAAACATATATATACAAGATAGAGATCATTGCTTATTTTCATTGTGTCTTTTGAAGTTCATTTTGGCCTCAAGTCAAAAGATAAAAATATTCAAAGTATGGTGAATAACTGACTCTACTCTTTATTAAGGAATTAAAAACTTTTCTACTCCTGGGCCAATCATGTTAAACTATATCAAGTGAGCTTTATACCAATTGTGTTTCTACAGCGAGTTGTCCTACAGCTATACTTGATTTCAATTTATGTTGTCATCCTTATATTAACAACCACATTGTAAGAGGAATTGTTTCTTTCACAATCTCGTTGGTCTCTTTTTATTCTCCCCATAGGTCAAGTACAACCTAATAGTATGACTCAGAACTCTGAAGGATTCCAAGAGAAGTGACTTTGTATTCTTGTTCTCTAGGTGACCTTGGATGGCCATGACATTCGCTCTCTTAACATTCAGTGGCTTAGAGCTCAGATCGGGATAGTGGAGCAAGAGCCTGTTTTGTTTTCCACCACCATTGCAGAGAATATTCGCTATGGCAGAGAAGATGCAACGATGGAAGATATAGTCCGAGCTGCCAAGGAAGCCAATGCCTACAGCTTCATCATGGACCTGCCACAGGTATCCCTAGCCTCTCATTCCAGAGGGAAACCCAGAAGTCGTAGAAGGCAAAAAAATTACACAGTAATGTGCATTTCTTTTCATTTGATTCCTAAATTATTAAAATCTTAATGTCATGTTTTAATTTTATGCCCAGAAATGTATCTTGAGTTTCTCCCCTTTGTCTGAAAATATGTTGTTGTTAATATATCAAAAACCTACCAAACGGGGGTAGCTTTCTTTTAAAAGCTCCTTTGACCCAGATACAATTTCCTTATTCTGTCTATTAAGCATTTGTCTAAGCGGATGATAAGTTTGTCATGTGGCAGTAACTTTCACAATGCCCTTTTGATGGCTATCATTGTCACTCCTCTCTAATTTTCTTGTGCTTGGGCAGCTAATACTGTGTCTTCAGTACTGTATCTCACATATTCAAAATTTCCTCATTCATCTTCATTTTATACAACACGACAACAAAAACCAACTCCCTAGTAATATACTTGTACGGATTTCGCGGCCAGTAGTCTGCTAAATGGAAGAGTTATTATTGTTAGTTTGCACATAGTTAGCGCTTACTACATATCAGGCACTGTTCTAAGCACTTTACATCTGTTAATTCATTTAACTCTCACAATCATCCTGTCAGGCAGCTACTATTATTATCTGCATCTACCGATGGAGAATTGAGGTTCCAAGAGATCAAATCACTTGCTCAAGGCAGGAGAGACAAGGATCTCATCCAGGTGGTCTGGCTCCAGAGTCCGTGCTCTAGAATACTTCCTACTCAGCCTTCTAAAATGTTTGTATGAATAGGATTTCAGCTGTGAGTATTATATAGTCTAGTGGTTAAAAAGTATAAAGCTTTAGAATCAGTCTGCCTCCATACAAATCCCAGCTTCTCTACTTACAAGCCTTATGAACTTGGGCAAGTTACTTTGCCCCCTTAGGCCCCAGTATTTCCTTATGCATCAGTTGAGCAGAATAATAGTACCTACCTCATGTGGCATCTGTGAGGACTAAATATGATGATATGTGTAGAGGGCTCAGATTCATGCCTTCTACATGGTAGGCGCTCAACTCATGTTGGCTAATAATAAGCAAGATAAAAGTCTGACCACAGTGCCCCATTGTGAGATTCCAGTATAACGCTAGACATGCAAGATACTCAGTAACTGTTTGCTATTCATGATAATGATTTTAAAGCTACTTTGATCTTTCATTCATAATATATAGACAGTTTTAGCGTTGTGTTTTTCTGTGTTGTCTAGCTAGAGAAAAGAGACAATGCTTTGATACATGCTCTAATCCTCTAAGATGGATTTTCAGGACCCTGATCCACTTTTATTGTGGTGGAAACATTTTATTTGAAGTTGAGCTAAAGAGAAACATTTTTCCATCCCAGAATGAAAGGATAAATCAGTATCTTTATTTTATACACAAATATTGATTAGATAATACCCTGTTTCAGGAAAGAGTCTTTTTAAGTGAAAGGCGGACCTGTGAAAATTCATGCTTGAGGAGGAAGCTAGAAAGGACCTTTGTAAAGAATCGGTCAGGATCCTTCAAATTCTTCCTCTTCATTACTGATGTCACCTTCTTCCTAGCAATTTGACACTCTTGTTGGAGAAGGAGGAGGCCAGATGAGTGGCGGCCAGAAACAAAGACTAGCCATTGCTAGAGCCCTTGTCCGAAACCCGAAGATCCTACTTTTGGACATGGCCACCTCGGCACTGGACAATGAGAGTGAAGCCATGGTGCAAGAGGCACTGAGTAAGGTTTGTTGAAAGTCTGAGTTCCTTTCATAAGTCTGTGTGGAAATTCTTGTGTTGCTGTAGGAAAGGCAGCTGTAGAGAGAGGAGAGACAGAAGGAGGGACAGAGAAGGACTGCATGGGTCAGTGTATCCATCTGGAACATATTGGCTCCCCACTATGTTCCTCACAGTTGAATGGAAGACATTATGATGTGCTTCTAAAAGCTGCACGTGTAAAATTTAAATCTTGTTAAGTCTAACATAAAATATGTGATTTAAGAAATTTCCATTTTGGTTTTCAGCTGTTGATTAAGAGCAGCAACCGGACCAGTTGCTGATTGGTGTGATGTGATGTGATGGCGTTTATTAGCCACAAGAAAGCATGCTGGCATTTTCTAATGTCTGTACAGCCTGTTTAAGGATCTTCCCAGGAACTGAGGCTCTGCCTTACTTGTGGATTCAGAGACTGCCCAAATGTCAATGTCAGCTCTGTCTTACAGTCTGGCTTAACTGTGCACTGTACACTCTTACAGGTTCAGCATGGGCTCACAATCATTTCTGTCGCTCATCGCCTATCCACGGTTAGAGCTGCAGACGTCATTATTGGTTTTGAACGTGGTACAGCAGTGGAAAGAGGCACCCATGAAGAACTGTTGGAAAGGAAAGGAGTTTACTTCACTCTAATGACTTTGCAAAGTCAAGGAGATCAAGCCTTTAATGAAAAAGACATAAAGGGCAAGTGCCTTTTCCATTATGCTTGTACATTATATTAAATAGTTAGCTATATATAATGTTTTTTGGATTTCTATGCATTTTAATACACAGTATCTTATTTGTTCTCCTCCCTGGGAGACATTATATAGATGATAAAGGAAAGAACAATGCTCAGGAGGTTTATTTATTGATCAAGTCATAGAGCTAAAACACAGGTCTTTTGTGGAAGAACTTTCAATTCCATCCCTTTTTTCCCTCACAGTTTGCAAATAGGAGAGTCTTCCTAGAGTGTCCTGCACTCAGTAGGAGCTCTCCTCTAGTTGGCTGAGTGAATTAACCAATGGCTAAAAAGGTTTATGCTTATTTTCACTAATGTAGGTAGATACTTCAGGCCCTAGTGTACCTTCTCTTTTTCAATCTGAATTTTCAGGTTTGGTGGTTTACCTCAACCTACGTTAACCAAACATTCCAAACTTTCTCTACCATATCACGTCTGGATTTGTGAACGCTATTGGGTAAAATGACTGTATACGTTTAACACATGTGATTTATTCTGAAAAGTTTTGGTTTTGTTTTTTAACTTGGTGCGTCTATCATTTTTTTTTTTTGCCACCTCTAGTAGGCTTCTCATAAGTTGTTTTGTGGTTCATATCGGCTATATCTATAGGTTTTCTATTTCTGTGGTGATAACACATAGGCTATCATATAGTTCAAAAGATTCAATCTTGCTCAGTATTTTGATTTTTTTGTTGTTGTTTTTGTTAGAATGTGCTGGACAAGTGCTAACTTTCATTTATTGCAATAAAGTTAATAGACTGTTTTAGCATCAGACATAGTAATGATATGCTAGGGAAATATAGTAAATAATAATTTTATTTTGATATGGTTCTGTTTATTGTATGCACTAAGGGATCACTTGTGTTGTGTTGAATAGGAAAAGAAGAAACTGAAGATACCTTACTTGAGAGAAAACAGACCTTTAGCAGAGGGAGCTACCAAGCTAGCTTAAGGTAAGCTCAAGTCACGGGGCAGATTTTAAAGTTTTCAGATGTTCTTAGGAGCCCACTGCAGCTAAGATCCTCTGGCAATACCTCAGGTACCACCTGGAGAGCCCTTACTTAAGCACAGCCCCAGGTCTTGTGTAATAATGAACATGCAAATGAATCCTTGCTTGCTATATTGACATTTCTGTCTCCAATTCATAGAGATTTTTTGTTTAAATTTGGCTTCTCATTTTATTGAGGGTAGGGGTCATGATAAAGATGCTCTGTAGTTAAAACATTGTTTATTAAGCTTAGAAAGGGGATTTAAAAAAAATCTCTTCAGACTTGTCTCCCAAAGCTAACTGTGGTATGAAGCACTGTCTTAAATGGAGGTCAAATTGATGCCTTTAGCTTCATTCTTCAACCTGCTGAGCTGTAATTGAATTACAAGTATTTCTGCTCCCAGAGTTACCCATCCAAAGTCAAATCATTCTCTAACTAGATGAAATAAGAGCGTCATTGTCTGACGTTTAAAGAGAATTTTCCTAAACATGAATTTTTTTTTTCCTAGATCAATACGTGGGCATTGACTTCCAAAGCATATTTTTGGAGCATGCTATATAGCAAGACTATAAATTTAGCTTTTCATTCTGGTTTAAAAGTTTTAAAAAAAATAGTTCCTTTAATGTTAAAAGTCTATGTATTAAGAATAATTCTGCCCAGGAGTATTTGTCTATATTTGTGAAAATGTTATTCAAGATCTTTTTTTCTTAAGGTAGGAAACTATTTGTAGGCAACAGACTGACAGCATATTTCTCCACCGTGGAGTTTACCATTTCTAGGACATTTAATTCAAGGCTGTGCTCTGAACAAAGACTCAGTTTAGGACTAGCTCATTCAAGGCAGCTAATTGTTTATTGAAAAATGGTTAAAGAAGCTTAAAATATAATATTCAGGTAACAACTCCAAGTAGTTCAAACACAGATTTACTTATTTTTAATATTCACTGATTTTTATTTTTCCTTTTAAGAACAAGTCTATTCAGAAAAATTCTAAGAAATGCTAGTTTTATTGAATTTTTTGAATTTGGAAAGTAATAAAACAATAGCTTCATGTTTCTCTGTAAAATAAAAGATATAAAAGTTGCCAAAAATGTTAGGCAATTTTTATAAACATCTGGTATTATGTTTAACCAGCTTTTTTTCTGATTGGAAGAAAAAAAATTATAAAGGTCATTAGAATCACAATCTGAAGATACCAACTAACTTCTTAAACACAGAAAATGACTAGGCAACTCTTTTGATCACTAAATTAAAGGTTGCAAAGAGGAGATTTATCTCATGGTCATGTCAACAAGAAAATTAATATTTTCTTAATTTTTCAGATGAACAAAATTTTTCCCATTCTACATAGTTTACTTACAGTTTACTATTAGGAACAGATAACCATTTTTAATATAAATATTTCCTATTTAGCTATTAGTTCTCACAAATTCTCCATCTGGGTGACTGGGAAGAGAAACACAGAAATACCACCTATACACAGAAAGTAGCTATTAACCTCCTGCAGAGAAAGATTTATAAGTTTGAGTAAGAAGGTCTGTTAAAAATATCTTATTGTGTATGCTGACAGATCGTTTTTTTAAGATGACTCATTGAAATGTTCATTTGTATCATATTTCCTTGGCTTCAGTCCTTCTGATGCCTAAGTCTCTCTTTAGTAATGTATTTTAGGTTCAAGAGCAATTTCATGGATGACAGTAATTTCCTAAATAATAATGTTGACAGAGAGAACATATATTCCCAAATTAGCTGTTTTTATTTGTGGTGGGAAGTGGCACTCAGCTTCTGAGGAAGGGAGGGGCAGATGTTGTAGTTTCTGAAAAGGGGTGTGATAGAATTCTAATGCTGGTGTTTATGGCAGACCGGAGGGGGCAGGTCAGGCCCCTGTCTCACACCCTTACTGCCCATGGTCTCACTGGGACAGCTTATGCTAGACAAGTGGAATGGTGGGCAACAGGGAATGAGAGAAAGAGAGATTTAAGAAATATAAGATGAAGTAGTAGAAATTTGAGGGGACGAGGATCAAGGTCTTCCATGCTCAGAACTGGGCTGTAGGCAGCTATATTTTGATGCCCTCTTCTGTACATACTCCTACCTTGGCTTCTACTGCTCTGAGTTTCTATTTAGGCCCATAACCTTAAGTCTCAGCCCTGTCATGCACTCTGCTCTCTCTAGCTGACACATACCTATTTCTCATACTTTTGGGAGATGACCTCTCAACCTTAGTTAACCTAACTTGAAGAGATGACTCTATTGCTGCAGAGTTTCAGGCCAAGTGGGAGGGGATTGGGGTGTCCCGGAGGCCAGTGTGGTAGCAGGGAATCGGGGTGAGGTGTGGTTTCATGCCTGATCACAGTGAGACTTGGCAATAGTTTGAGCAAGAGCAAGGAAGATGGAGGACTTGACATAAATGTGCCTGTTGAACCTGGTGACTAAGGGGATGGCGATGCCATCAACAGAACATGGGAACAAATTAGAGTCATGCAGTTGATGCGTTGCTGCCTTCTCAAGAAGGCTAGATGAGCATCAATAATAGGCAGGCACCACCTTGGTATTTGTTTTAGTCTAACTTCACCTGCATACGGATGACAGAGAGAGACTTATGAATAGCTCCATCTAGATCACACTACCACAGCCGATGCAGGTCTCCTCATCTCTAAATCATTCTCTTTACGCCGTACTTCTTCAGATTAAGTGCTTTGATAGTGTAACTTCCGTCCTCTCAAGTCTTCAGGATTGCCTCTATCACTTAGACTCTATTTGTAAATGGCTGAAAACCTAAGCCAACCTGGTTTAACCTTTAAAGGGAAAGAATAAGTTAACATAACTCAATAAATAGTCCAAGGAGGCTTTGGCATCAAGCAAGGCTGGGGCTTCGATGATTTGTCCAAGATACATACGGTTTCTTTCTCTTTCCTTCTCTGCTCTACTTATTTTTCAGTATTCATTTTTCAGGAAGCTTCTTTCCTTGACATAATTGCCAACAGCTTCCAGTGTCACATACTTTCAAGTTTAATCTAGAGGAGAGTAGGAGTCTCCTTCCCAGAAATCTCAGGGAAAAAACAAAACAATTTGAATCAATTACTTCCTGTATCTGCTCTATACTAAGTATATATAACTAGTAACTCTGTCTCCATGCTTCTCTTTATACTGTTCTGTCAATCAACAATGCTCTTCCCTCCAGCTTACAGATACCCAGAACCTACTTTAACCACCTACTCTGTGAAACTTTTTCTGGTAACACCTGACATACATTCCTTTTTCCTTTAAATTTCCATACTGTTTATTTAAATCTGCCTTATAGCACTTACCACATTCTCCCTTACATCAGGGTTGGATGCATGCACTGCTCTTCTATAAAACCCCTTAGGGAGAAGTCTCTAATTGACCAGTCTTTGTATCCCCCAAAGCACCTAGCACTGGTTTGCATGTTGTAGGTGCACGGTAAGCTTCTGTCGAGTGAATGAATGAACACACCAAGTTAAATTATATTTCAATAAGAGATTTGTTAACTGACTCCACCCCTATGGGCAGTATATAGCCTGGAGAAAACCTCACTAGTGGCCCTCTTTCCTCCTACTGGTCCATTTGTATCCAGGTGGCATTATGCTAAAGCAAACATCAGGGTGAAAGAGAAAGAGAGAGAGGGAGAGAAGGAGAGATAACAAAACTACAGCCTACAAACAGAAGGGAGGTAACAGTGATGGACCATTGCCATTATAGCAATTAGTAGAACCATGTGGGTTTGGAATGGATTTGAGTCTTGGACATTTTTTTGGTGGACTAGTGGAACAACTTTGCCCCCCTTCTCTTTCTCCCTCCTCGGTTATACTCTGAATCAGGGTCTAGCCTGCTGTCCACAGCAACCAAACTGATTAGCTTTGCCTTAAGAATAGCTCTATCAACTTTATCAGGAAGCTCCCTTATCTGGTTACCATGTAACCTAGCAAACATTTCTGTTCATTTGACACAAGTGATGTAAACTCGGAACCAGCTGAGTCCTGTTCCAACCTGCCCATAATTTATAGGCTAACTCATCTTTCTGTTTACTTACAGAGCTTCCATCCGGCAACGGTCCAAGTCTCAGCTTTCTTACCTGGGACCTGAACCTCCATTAGCACTTGTAGATCATAAGTCTACTTATGAAGAGGACAGAAAGGTCAGGTACCGATCGCTCAGGGGGGGATGGAAGAAGTCTCCCCTGGAGACTACTGTATGCCCTTTAAGCGAAGATGAGTTTTCAAGACCTTTATCTAGTATTATTTCACTAAGTCAAACCAAATGGGAGACTCCATTAAGACCTGATGGAAACTCTAAATTTTACATAATGTTTTACATGATATTTTAAAAGAAACACAAATTAATTAAATACTTTTAAGAATACATGATAACTAAAACTGAGCTATTAAGGCTTAATTGATAGTTCTTAGATGAACCATTCTAATAAACACAAGCAAATTACAGGTACTTAGCAGATTATTTGATTATGTACGTATCCTTTAAAAATTTTTAAGGATATCTGAAAACTATTTTTGTAAAATTTTAAATCTCCTTCTTAAATTATAGTAACCTTGCCAAAAGTGTTTGACAACAGAAATGTTTGATATACAAGTTATCACAAATTTTAAATTAATGGGGACTGATTAGGTTTTATGGGCATTTGTTCAGTTCATACAATTTTATAATAATTGTTTAAGAGTGCATTTAAAATTAACACTATTAATTTTAACATCATTCAAAACAACATAAAAATGAAAGAGATAGGAGAAGAATCAACACATATAACAATATTAAATTTTCTTCATCAGGATGTCTATTGCTGTGTTGGGTACAGTCTAACTTTCACATAAGGTGACCATCCCTCCTCCTCAAATCCTTGCTTAATCACTGAACTTCATTCTTCAGCCCTGATACTCCCATTTTCGATCCCCCATTACTCTTCATTTGAATCTTTTCATGGCAGTTTTCTTATTGAGGCTTATTTCAGGTCATGTTGTCTTATCCTGTTACTAAATTATAAGCTTCTTAAAGTTGGTGACTATATATTATTTATGATTGTATCAACTTGGGCACTTTGCCTTGCCCTGAGAATAGCTCTGTGAAACCTAACCAGAAGGTCCTTTATTTGGTAACCATGTGACCTAGCAAACATTTCTGTTTATTTGACACATGTAAACCTAGAATCTGTTGAGTCCCGTTCCAACCTGCCCATGATCTACAGACTCTTTGATCTTTCTGTTTAGTTACAGAGCTGCACGTAGTAGGACATCAAAGGATTTTAAAACTAGGATGAAAAATTAAATTTTTATAGTAAAATAAGGTCCAAACCACAAGATATATAAAGAAAATAAGTCAGAGAATATTTTAATTACAAGCACATCCATTGTACATGATGTAATTTTAAATTGTCTTTAAAGAATTTCAGTATGAGAATCCATTTTGGGAGTAATTATAAACACTGATTCACAATGCCAAATTTGGAATAAAGTACTACTTAACAATCTTATAACTATGATGGAAGGATTATTAAGGCTCTCTTTTGGCTTTAATATATTGATAATAAATAGATAGAGGTCTCAGTATCTAATAGAGTTGGTTTAAATAAATTTCATAGAAGAACACCTTGTCTCAGGAGCAGAAGGATGAATCCAGTGAGAGAAAATGTTTAGCAAGCATGGTTGCTTACTGCATCTTGCAATTAAGGACTCAGCACCTCTTCTAGTTCTAGAAACAGGTTCTTCATTTATGTCCATGATGCTGCCACTCATAACTACAAGATGCATTATGTAAGGAGTTTAATAAGCTTCAAGGGAGAAGGAACTAAACACTGCCCTGATGTTTCAAACACAGCATAACATTGAATCGTATTCAATTTTTAAAAATAAATTTATTTATTTTATTTATTTATTTTTGGCTGCATTTGGTCTTTTTTTTTAAAACATCTTTATTGGAGTATCATTGCTTTAAAATGGTGCATTAGTTTCTGCTTTATAACAAAGTGAATCAGTTATACATATACATATGTCCCCATATTTCTTCCCTCTTGCATCTCCCTCCCTCCCACCCTCCCTATCCCAACCCTCTAGGTGGTCACAA
Organism: Grampus griseus; assembly: GCF_964374135.1. Lineage (NCBI taxonomy): Eukaryota > Metazoa > Chordata > Mammalia > Artiodactyla > Delphinidae > Grampus > Grampus griseus. Next base: position 62,836,505 of record NC_139001.1, read on the forward strand.
AGCACCGAGCTGATCTCCCTCTGCCATGTGGCTGCTTCCCACTAGCTATCTATTTTACATTCGGTAGTGTATATATGTCCATGCCACTCTCTCATTTTGTCCCAGCTTACCCTTCCCCCTCCCTGTATCCTCAAGTCCATTCTCTAGTAGGTCTGCATCTTAATTCCTGTCTTGCCCCTAGGTTCTTTTGATCTTTTTTTTTTTTTTTTTCGGTACGCGGGCCTGTCACTGCTGTGGCCTCTCCATTGTGGAGCACAGACTCCGGACGCGCAGGCTCAGCGGCCATGGCTCACGGGCCCAGCCGCTCCGCGGCATGTGGATCTTCCCGGACCAGGGCACGAGCCCGTGTCCCCTGCATTGGCAGGCGGGCTCTCAACCACTGCGCCACCAGGGAAGCCCCTGACCATTTCTTTTCTTTTTTTTATATTCCATATATATGTGTTAGCATACGGTATTTATTTTTCTCTTTCTGACTTACTTCACTCTGTATTACAATCTCTAGGTCCATCCACCTTACTACAAGTAACTCAGTTTCATTCCTTTTGATGGCTGAGTAATATTCCATTGTATATATGTGCCACATCTTCTTTATCCATTCATCTGTCGATGGACACTTAGGTTGCTTCCATGTCCTGGCTATTGTAAATAGACCTGCAATGAACATTTTGCTACATGACTCTTTTTGAATTCTGCTTTTCTCAGGGTATATGCCCAGTAGTGGGATAGCTGGGTCATATTTTTAGTTTTTTAAGGAACCTCCATACTGTTCTCCATAGTGGCTGTATCAATTTACATTCCCACCAACAGTGCAAGAGGGTTCCCTTTTCTCCACACCCTCTCGAGCATTTACTGTTTGTAGATATTTTGATGATGGCCATTCTGACCGGTGTGAGATGATATCTCATTGTAGTTTTGATTTGCATTTCTCTCATGATTAATGATGTTGAGCATTCTTTCATGTGTTTGTTGGCAATCTGTATATCTTCTTTGGAGAAATATCTATTTAGATCTTCTGCCCATTTTTGGATTGGGTTGTTTGTTTTTTTGATACTGAGCTGCATGAGCTGCCTGTATATTTTGGAGATGAATCCTTTGTCAGTTGCTTCATTTGCAAATATTTTCTTTCATTCTGAGGGTTGTCTTTCATCTTGTTTATGGTTTCCTTTGCTGTGCAAAAGCTTTGAAGTTTCATTAGGTCCCATTTGTTTTTTTGTTTTTATTTCCATTTCTCTAGGAGGTGGGTCAAAAAGGATCTTGCTGTGATTTATGTCATAGAGTGTTCTGCCTATGTTTTCCTCTAAGAGTTTGATAGTGTCTGGGCTTACATTTAGGTCTTTAATCCATTTAGAGTTTATTTTTGTGTATGGTGTTAGGGAATGTTCTAATTTCATTCTTTTATATGTAGCTGTCTCGTTTTCCCAGCACCACTTATTGAAGAGGCTGTCTTTTCTCCACTTTATTCTTGCCTCCTGTATCAAAGATAAGGTGACCATATGTGCGTAGGTTTATCTCTGGGCTTTCTATCCTGTTCCATTGATCTATATTTCTGTTTATGTGCCAGTACCATACTATCTTGATTACTGCAGTATACTCTGAAATCAGGGAGCATGATTCCTCCAGCTCTGTTTTTCTTTCTCAAGATTGCTTTGGCTATTTGGGGTGTTTTGTGTTTCTGTACAAATTGTGAAATTTTTTGTTCTAGTTCTGTGAAAAATGCCAGTGATAGTTTGATAGGTATTGCATTGAATCTGTAGATTGCTTTGGGTAGTAGAGTCATTTTCACATTGTTGAATCTTCCAATCCAAGAACATGGTATATCTTTCCATCTATTTTTATCATCTTTAATTTCTTTAATCAGTGTCTTATCATTTTCTGCATACAGGTCTTTTGTCTCCTTAGGTAGGTTTATTCCTAGATATTTTATTCTCTTTCTTGCAGTGGTAAATGGGAGTGTTTCCTTAATTTCTCTTTCAGAATTTTCATCATTAGTGTATAGGAATGCAAGAAATTTCTGTGCATTAATTTTGTATCCTGCTACTTTACCAAATTCATTGATTCGCTCTAGTAGTTTTCTGGTAGCATCTTTAGGATTCTCTATGTATAGTATCACGTCATCTGCAAACAGTGACAGCTTTACTTCTTCTTTTCTGATTTGGATTCCTTTTATTTCTTTTTCTTCTCTAATTGCTTTGGCTAAAACTTCCAAAACTATGTTGAATAATAGTGGTGAGAGTAGGCAACCTTGTCTTGTTCCTGATCTTAGTGGAAATGCTTTCAGTTTTTCACCATTGAGGACGATGTTGGCTATGGGTTTGTCATATACGGCCTTTATTACATTGAGGAAAGTTCCCTCTATGCCTACTTTCTGCAGGGTTTTTATCATAAATGGGTGTTGAATTTTGTCAAAAGTTTTCTCTGCATCTATTGAGCAACATGTATCACGTTGATTGATTTGCGTATATTGAAGAATCCTTGCATTCCTGGAATGAACCCCACTTGATCATGGTGTATGATCCTTTTAATGTGCTGTTGGATTCTGTTTGGTAGTATTTTGTTGAGGATTTTTGCATCTATGTTCATCAGTGATATTGGCCTGTAGTTTTCTTTCTTTGTGACCTCTTTGTCTGGTTTTGGTATCAGAGTGATGGTGGCCTCATAGAATGAGTTTGGGAGTGTTCCTCCCTCTGCTATATTTTGGAAGAGTTTGAGAAGGATAGGTGTTAGCTCTTCTCTAAATGTTTGATAGAATTCACTTCTGAAGCCACCTGGTCCTGGGCTTTTGTTTGTTGGAAGATTTTTAATCACAGTTTCAATTTCAGTGCTTGTGATTGGTCTGTTCATATTTTCTATTTCTTCCTGATTCAGTCTCAGAAGGTTGTGCATTTCTAAGAATTTGTCCATTTCTTCCAGGTTGTCCATTTTATTGGCATAGAGTTGCTTGTAGTAATCTCTCATGATCCTTTGTATTTCTGCAGCGTCGGTTGTTACTTCTCCTTTTTCATGTCTAATTCTATTGATTTGAATATTCTCCCTTTTTTCTTGATGAGTCTGGCTAATGGTTTATCAATTTTCTTTATCTTCTCAAAAACCAGCTTTTAGTTTTATTGATCTTTGCTATTGTTTCCTTAATTTCTTTTTCATTTTTTTCTGATCTGATCTTTATGATTTCTTTCCTTCTTCTAACTTTGGAGTTTTTTTGTTCTTCTTTCTCTAATTGCTTTAGGTGTAAGGTTAGGTTGTTTATTTGAGATGTTTCTTGTTTCTTAAGGTAGGATTGTATTGCTATAAACTTCCCTCTTAGAACTGCTTTTGCTGCATCCCACAGGTTTTGGGTCATCGTGTTTTCATTATCATTTGTTTCTAGGTATTTTTTGATTTCTTCTTTGATTTCTTCAGTGATGTCTTGGTTATTAAGGTGTGTGTTATTTAGCCTCCATGTGTTTATATTTCTTACAGATTTTTTCTTGTAATTGATATCTAGCCTCATAGCGTTGTGGTCGGAAAAGATACTTGATACGACTTCAATTTTCTTAAATTTACCAAGGCTTGACTTGTGACCCAAGATACAATCTGTCTTGGAGAATGTTCCATGAGCACTTGAGAAGAATGTGTATTCTGTTGTTTTGGGTTGGAATGTCCTATATATATCAATTAAGTTCATCATTTTTAATATATCATTTAAAGCTTGCGTTTCCTTATTTATTTTCATTTTGGATGATCTGTCCATTGGTGAAAGTGGGGTGTTAAAGTCCCCTACTATGATTGTGTTACTGTTGATTTCCCCTTTTATGGCTGTTAGTATTTGTCTTATGTATTGAGATGCTCCTATGTTGCGTGCATAAATATTTACAATTGTTATAACTTCTTCTTGGATTGATCCCTTGATGATTATGTAGTGTCCTTCTTTGTCTCTTGTAATAGTCTTTATTTTAAAGTCTATTTTTTCTGCTGTGAGAATTGCTACTCTAGCTTTCTTTTGATTTCCATTTGCATGGAATATCTTTCTCCATACCCTCACTTTCAGTCTGTATGTGTGCCTAGGTCTGAAGTGGGTCACTTGCAGACAGCATATATACAGGTCTTGTTTTTGTATCCATTCAGCCAATCTATGTCTTTTCGTTGGAGCATTTAATCCATTTACAGTTAAGGTAATTATCGATATGTATGTTCCTATTCCCATTTTCTTAATTGTTTTGGGTTTGTTATTGTAGGTCTTTTCCTTGTCTTGTGTTTCCTGCCTAGAGAAGTTCCTTTAGCATTTGTTGTAAAGCTGGTTTGGTGGTGCTGAGTTCTCTTAGCTTTTGCTTGTCTGTAAAGGTTTTAATTTCTCCGTCGAATCTGAAAGAAATCCTTGCTGGGTAGAGTTATCTTGGTTTAGGTTTTTCTCCTTCATCACTTTAAATATGTCCTGCCAGTCCCTTCTGGCTTGCAGAGTTTCTGCTGAAAGATCAGCTGTTCACCTTATGGGGATTCCCTTGTGTGTTATTTGTTGTTTTTCCCTTGTTGCTTTTAATATTTGTTACTCGTATTTAATTTTTGATAGTTTGATTAATATATGTCTTTGCATGTTTCTCCTTGCATTTATCCTGTATGGGACTCTCTGTGCTTCCTGGACTTGATTAACTATTTCCTTTCCCATATTGGGGAAGTTTTCAACTCTAATCTCTTCAAATATTTTCTCAGCCCCTTTCTTTTTCTCTTCTTCTTCTGGGACCCCTATAATTCGAATGTTGGTGCGTTAAATGTTGTCCCAGAGGTCTCTGAGACTGTCCTCAGTTCTTTTCATTCTTTTCTCTTTATTCTGCTCTGCAGTAGTTATTTCCACTATTTTATATTCCAGGTCACTTATCCGTTCTTCTGCCTCAGTTATTTTGCTATTGATCCCATCTAGAGTATTTTTACTTTCATTTATTGTGTTGTTCATCGTTGTTTGTTTCATCTTTAGTTCTTCTAGGTCCTTGTTAAATGTTTCTTGCATTTTGCCCATTCTATTTCCAAGATTTTAGATCATCTTTACTATCATTATTCTGAATTCTTTTTCAGGTAGACTGCCTATTTCCTCTTCATTTCTTAGGTCTGGTGGCATTTTGCCTTGCTCCTTCATCCGCTGTGTGTTTCTCTGTCTTCTCATTTTGCTTAACTTACTGTGTTTGGGTTCACCTTTTCGCAGGCTGCATGTTTGTAGTTCCCGTTGTTTTTGGTGTCTGCCCCCAGTGGCTAAGGTTGGTTCAGTGGGTTGTGTAGACTTCTTGGTGGAGCAGACTAGTGCCTATGTTCTGGTGGATGAGGCTGGATCTTGTCTTTCTGGTGGGCAGGTCCACGTCTGGTGGTGTGTTTTGGGGTGTCTGTAGCCTTATTATGGTTTTAGGCAGCCTCTGTGCTAATGGGTGGGGTTGTGTTCCTGTCTTGCTAGTTGTTTGGCATAGGGTGTCCAGCACTGTAGCTTGCTGGTCATTGAGTGGAGCTGGGTCTTGGCGTTGAGATGGAGATCTCTGGGAGATTTTCGCCATTTGATATTACATGGAACTGGGAGGTCTCTTGTGGACCAGTGTCCTGAACATGGCTCTCCCCCCTCTGAGGCACAGCCCTGACGCCTGGCTGGAGCACCAAGACCCTTTCCTCCACATGGCTCAGAATAAAGGGAGAAGAAAAAGAAAGAAAGAAAGAAAGAAAGAAGAAGATAAAATAAAGTAAAGTAAGATAAAGTTATTAAAATAAAAAATAATTATTAAGAAAAAAAATTTTTAAGTGATTAAAAAAAAAATCGGACAGACAGAACCCTAGGACAAATGGTAAAAGGAAAGCTATAAAGACAAAATCACACACAGAAGCATACACATACACACTCACAAAAAGAGAAAAAGGTAAAAAATATATATATATATGGTTGCTCCCAAAGTCCACCTCCTCAATATGGGATGATTCGTTGTCTATTCAGGTATTCCACAGAGGCAGGGTACATCAAGTTGATTGTGGAGATTTAATCTGCTGCCCCTGAGGCTGCTGGGAGAGATTTCCCTTTCTCTTCTTTGTTCGCACAGCTCCCAGGATTCACCTTTGGATTTGGCCCCGCCTCTGTGTGTAGGTCGCCAGAGGGCGTCTGTTCTTCGCTCAGACAGGACGAGGTTAAAGGAGCAGCTGATTTGGGGGCTCTAGGTCACTCAGGCCGGGGGGAGGGAGGGGCACGGATGCGGAGCGAGCCTGCAGCAGCAGAGGCCGGCATGACGTTGCACCAGCCTGAGGTGCGCTGTGCGTTCTCCCGGGGAAGTTGTCCCTGGATCGTGGGACCCTGGCAGTGGCGGGCTGCACAGGCTCCCCGGAAGGGGAGGTGTGGAGAGTGACCTGTGCTCGCACACAGGCTTCTTGGTGGCAGCAGCAGCAGCTTTAGCGTCTCACGCCCGTCTCTGGGGTCCACACTGATAGCCGTGGCTCGCGCCAGTCTCTGGAGCTCATTTAAGCAGCACTCTTAATCCCCTCTCCTTGCGCACCAGGAAACAAAGAGGCAAGAAAAAGTCTCTTGCCTCTTAGGCAGGTCCAGACTTTTCCCCAGACTCCCTCCCGTCTAGCAGTGGCGCACTAGCCCCTTCAGGCTGTGTTTACGCAGCCAACCCCAGTCCTCTCCCGGCGCTGCGACCGAAGCCCGAGCCTCAGCTCCCAGCCCCGCCTGCCCCGGCGGGTGAGCAGACAAGCCTCTCGGGCTGGTGAGTGCCAGTCGGCACCGATCCTCTGTGCGGGAATCTCACCGCTTTGCCCTCCACACCCCTGTTGCTGTGCTTTCCTCCGCGGCTCTGAAGCTTCTTCCCCGCTCCGCCACCCGCAGTCTCTGCCCGCGAAGGGGCTTCCTAGTGTGTGGAAACCTTTCCTCCTTCACAGCTCCCTCCCACTGGTGCAGATCCCGCCCCTATTCTTTTGTCCTACCCAGGTGCCTGGGGAGTTTCTTGCCTTTTGGTAGATCTGAGGTCTTCTACCAGCGTTCAGTAGGTGTTCTGTAGGAATTGTTCCACATGTAGATGTATTTCTGATGTATTTGTGGGGAGGAAGGTGATTTCTGCATCTTACTCTTCTGCCATCTTGAAGCTTCTTCATTTGGTCTTTGTTGCTGTGCACGGGCTTTCTCTAGCTGCGGGAAGCAGGGGCTACTCTTCGTTGTGGTGCTCGGGCTTCTCATTGCAGTGGCTTCTCTTGTTGCGGAGCATGGGCTCTAGGCACGCGGGCTTCAGTAGTTGTGGCACGTGGGCTCAGTAGTTGTGGCACGTGGGCTATAGAGCGCAGGCTCACTAGTTGTGGCACACAGGCTTAGTTGCTCCGCAGCATGTGGGATCTTCCCGGACCAGAACTCGAACCCGTGTCCCCTGCATTAGCAGGCAGATTCTTAACCACTGTGCCACCAGGGAAGTCCCAATAATATTCAATTTTTGCATTTTAATTTTTTCCCCCTATTTCTGGGTAAATACTCGACAATAAAAGCAAGAGCGTTAGGAAGGAAGGAAAAGAAAATTCAATTTTGTTGTTTTTGTTGAAGCTGGTAGATGGCTCAGCATTGTTACAGAGAACAATCAGATTTCCTGGAGGTCTGAAGATCATGTTCCCAGAGTTCTCATGAGGCAGGGAAAACTCCGAAGGGAGATATTTAAATAAATGGAAACCTAAATCAAATATAGAGATTAGTTTTAGAGAAACAAAAATGTTCCATAACCCAGTGTAATTTTATTAAGTTGACACTCTGATTTCTCTCTCTAGTTAAGGAAGCAAAAGGAAGAAAGGAAGAAAGTGACAGGGACACCAATGCGATTTTGCTAAAGCTTGAAGCGAATAAAGGTCTTATGCTTATATTAATACTGCTCATTTGTAGGATAATTATATTAGAATCTTTTTGTTTTAAAAATTAAGTATCTTTTAAAAGTAAACAACAGAATCAGGGTTAATAAAATTTAATCCTGTTTGGTTAAAGTATGGACTTTCTCATCCAAGTACATTTTAAAGTTTTTTAATAGTTAACTAAATTCTGTAAGATTAAGCACTGGCAAAATTTTTTTTTTTTTTTCTTATTTTGATGAAGAAGCTCTAAACTGACCTTCTGTTAATGGGGAGATGTTATACCTTCTGTGGCAGTGCAAAAGTTTTACTTATATAAAGGAGGTATCTCCACCTTGTGGTCTCTTAGAGTTTTGACTCCAAAAACTTCAGGAAATGGTTTTAAAAGTCTGTCCTTCCAAACTCTGAGTGGGGTGTCTGACCCAACATCTCATAGTTAGCTGGTGACAGAGCCATGACTACAGCCTGTTTTCTCTTCCTCTCCAAGCTATACTCATGGCTCTCATAAATGGAGTCAGATCTTAGTTACAATGCTGACAACATTAAGAGTAGGATTAGGGGAAACCTGCAGGCTAGAGGTTCCAGTCTCTGATATCTAGGCATCTCTTTTAGGGAAACTAAAAAGGTAGAATATATAGGAGATTGAGTCAAGGTCAAATATTAGAAATCCATAGCTTCATCACAGCTAATTTGGAGACAGGGTTTAGGCAATGGTTGAGAAATAGGGCAGAGGATCTATAAAAATGACTATCAGTTTTTGGTTATTTGGAGAGTCCCTGCTTCTTGGTCATAGTTACCATTTCCTATCATCATATCTTAAAGTCGTTATCGAGGCAGGAGACCCCTATGGATTGGCATGACAAAGTCAATGTAACAAAGTATAGAAATCGGGACATAAGATTTAAGTAGGAAGTTATATTTTCACCTGACCTACACAAGGAGATGGAAGGAAGGAAGCTGGAAAAAGCTCATTGTCTAGCATTGTACCATCTACACTGTAAGTGAGTGATCAGTGTTTTTTAAATAAATGTTTTGTTGCATGTATGCGCCACGGGCATAAAAGCTTCATTCATTCTTTCATCCAATAAACACTGATTGCACACCTATCACGTGCCAGGTATTGTGTTAGGGATGCAAAGATGAACAAGAGCCACTGTCCTTCTCCCTGCACTGGAGCTGCTAGCAGGATCCTGCATGACATATGATAAATAAATGAGCACTGTGCAACTTGACATTGACACAATAGAGGCAGGAACCCTGCAGTGAGGAGGCATATATAAACTTTTATAATTGTATCTCTCTGTGAGTTACTGGTTTGCTCTACATATATATATATATATATATATATAAAATCTTCAGCTTTTTTTAGATGAGTAAATTCATCTTTAGCTTTGCAAAATCCCAGAGGTAGAAACCCTTCTGTACATAGTGACTTTAATTTTCTTTTATTCTTCTACTGTCTTTTAGCAATATTAAATAAAAGTCAATCAAAAATCAATTACTCAGGGACAGATTTCCTATTTTTGCATCATTCAGTCTTAATAGCCTCATCTTTTTGGGAGTTGGGGCATAGTTTCCTTTAAAGTCAAATTTTTAATGAAAGGGGAACAAAGAAAATTATTCAAATTAATTAAATTTTGCTTCCTGTTAGCCTATCTTGGAATGTTAACTACTGGACAAAAGGTACTTCATACTGCTTTTAGATGTCTTTGGTTTTGTTGTTAAGGTTTAGGGATACCTTCAGATATCAGAAGAACAGGGAGATTTGTATCATGTCAGACTGTGGGTGGACCACCCTGTGGGACAGTGGTTCCAGGAAATATTGGAGTTTAATGCCCCTAGATGGTATAGCACAGCTGACACTTTCAAAACGTTCAAACATGGCACCCCAAACATTTAGTTCTGGAAGGAGTTTTGGAGATTGTGTACTGCTGAGGACCTCAAAAAATGGGCTTTGTCATCAGAATTACCTGAGGAGTATTTTTTAAAACACAAATTCACACTTAGGCTTCCTAAAATAGAATTTCTGTTGATGGGACCCAGGTGTCTGTAATTTTAATCTTCGACCCACATGAGTCTGGTAAGCATCCAGAACTGGACACCAACCACTGTTTAGAACTGTAAAGGGCCTGATATTTTGCTCTATTGCAAGCTATAGCCTGACCCAATTTCATGGATGCTGGCAGAATACACAAGAGCTCTGCGTCGGAGACAAACGACCTTTTACTCAGAGCACAAGCAGGAGCCAGAGTAGAGCATTTGCTCTAGTTCCCCAGCCCAACCCCACTTCCCGTTAAGTTGATGCAAAGAGAGCCAGATGATACCAGCAAATGAACGGGGAGAGGAATCCTGGACTTGAGGAACCTGATGTTTTTATAATGGGCAATAAGCACATCTGTCCTTTTCTTGGGATGGAGACACTACCTCTGTCCTCCAAGGCTATTTGCTGTACAAATTTCCTTGAAGAGATAGCCTGAACAAAGGAAGTCAATGCCTCTTTTCACAAGATGTGCAGAATCATGAGAGACCCATAGAGAATTGTCTTCCCCATGCAACTTTCCTTTCGAGGAGGAGGTAACTGAGCCTCAGAGAGTTAAAGAACTCAGTGATATATTCCATGAGTGGCCATATGAGGCTCATCCAAGAACCCCATTCTTTCTACACCTGTTTCCCTCATGCTTTCCCAGCCACCTGTCTTCCTCTCTGCATTGATTTCCTAGAGTTTAGTAAGACGTCAGAGATGAAATCATTGAAGGATTTGCTGCATGAGTGAGTAGTAATGACAAGTGCAACTGTTGAGGGCAGGCCAAGAGAGAACTTGAGACGGAGGCATTGACAAATCTATCACCAGCTGAGCTGCCTTCGTCCATCCTATTTGGCTTGCAACTAGAATGAGAGGGACACCAGCCTTTTACTTCAATTGACTTGGTAATGTAGACTTTGACTTTGGAAACAAAAGGATAGTATTTGAAGTTCCTTGCTGTCTTCTGTTCCTGGCATTCAGCTCCCTAAGGGGTAAATGCGTATTAATGAAAGAGAGCACTAATAGTTTTGTAGTCAATTTGCTGTAGACATTTTTAGTATATTTTAATAGAAAAAGTAAAAAATAAACCAATACAGATCTATATACGTCACCTAAAAGCCTTTCTCAAACAAAGTGGGCAATAAATTTAACAGATTATTGAATAATGGGCCTAAAGACCAAGCACTGAACAATATCTATAACAAGGAAAAATGATGGTAAAAACGATGATGTTCTGAATATATTTGCCTTTAAGAGGATAAAAATTTGCTAGCTCTGACACTTTAATGGCAACTAAAGAAATTAGAGGGGCTTCCCTGGTGGTGCAGTGGTTGAGAGTCCGCCTGCCGATGCAGGAGACACGGGTTCGTGTCCTGGTCCGGGAAGATCCCACATGCCGCGGAGCGGCTGGGCCCATGAGCCATGGCCGCTGAGCCTGCGCGTCCGGAGCCTGTGCTCCACAACGGGAGAGGCCACAACAGTGAGAGGCCCGCGTACCGAAAAAAAAAAAAAAGAAATTGGAATAGGGAAATTTTGAAATAGTTTTTACTCCTTGTGAAGAAAACGCAGAATTTAGAAATCCAAATTGATGACCATTTACTTCTGGGCATTAATTAAGGAAAACCTTAGAGAAAACATGCAATTGATAACCGTCGACACCACTTAATACATTTTTAAAATTATTTTGCCTTGTTTAGATACACTGGCCTGCCTTAGAGCTTTAGCCAGTTACAAGATTTTAGAGCTTTGACATTTATGAAGGACATATCTTGAAAATTTCACAAGTCCTCAAATATGTAAATACCACTATAGCACAAAAACTTTTTAAAATTGGGGGGTTATTTTTCTTACAGATCCAACATATTTATTACTCCCCAAGAGTTAATACCTATGCAATTGTGAAATGAGAACTACGAGCTCACCTTCAGATGAGCAGACACTCTAAGATCTATCCCATCCAAGTCACAGCATGGTGGCAAGCAATTCAGAAAGATTTTTCACAAAATAACGAATCACTTCGTCTCATAGATCTTTAACACCACTCATAACCAATCAAACCATGACTCAAATCTGTGAATGCCAAAGGGTCTGCTGTATAACAAAAGAGGATATGCAGAAATTTAGATGATTAATGTAACTCCCTCTTCCCTCAAGGACAAGAACATTCCTGTGGAAGAAGAAATTGAACCTGCCCCAGTTAGGAGGATTCTGAAAGTTAATGCTCCAGAATGGCCCTACATGCTGGTAGGGGCTGTGGGCGCAGCTGTCAATGGGACAGTCACACCCTTCTATGCCTTCTTCTTCAGCCAGATTCTTGGGGTAAGCAAACAGCTGGACCAGCTTTATTCTCCTCCTGCCTTTGGTTTGTCTATCAGTGGATATTGTCGTTTTTGATAGGTTGGCTCTTTGTTGTAATGGACTTAGCTCTTTTTTATTTTTAAGCTTTTTTTTAGCTCTTTTTTCTCATCTCTAAAGGATTAAAAATGTCTCGAGTCTCCATCACACAGGAGGCAAGAAGGTGAAGCGGCATTTCATTTGGGCTGGCAGCACCCTCCAACAGGCATCGTGTCTGTAAAAACAACAGCACTATGGCTGCAAATTTAGTGTCAAAAGAGGGCAGTTTACCTATATGCAAACCAAATCAGAATGCAAAGCAGGTTGGTTGAATAATACAAAAAGATTGGGGGGCCATTTTGATCTTGCTGAACAGCTGAGGTACAAAGTTTGACTTATAATGGCAGGTGTTCATGCATGTTGTATTATGCTCTTCTCTTCCGCTGGTTGCACCATTGAAATGGGGAGGTGGGGAGAAAACAGGAAAAGGAAGAGAGAAGTAAAATAAGGCATGGATAAAGGATAAGCTTATTTCAGTTTCTCACCTCCTAGGAGTTTTGATATTCTCCATCTGACTTCATTGTTATAATACAATAATAATAATGACTACAAACAATAATTAGGCGCTATCTAAGAACTTGGTATACGATAGTTCACTAAACTTTTCTAATAACCACCTGTGGTAGGTATCCTTATTGTTCCCATTTGACAAAGGAGCAAACCAAGGCGTAAAGAACTTAGGGGAGTGAGTGGTGGATCTGGGATTTAAATCCAGGCAGTGTGACTGCAGAGCCAAGTTCCAATAAAACCTTATCATTGCAAAATTAGTTCTCAATAATGCTATCACATCTTCTTAGTTGAAATTTACACACACACAAATCCTGTGAGATCAACAAGGCGGCAAACCTAGAATCTAGACAACTGTAACAACTTGTTCAAGGTGACACAGGGTCACATTGGGCGATGGGACCAGGACTAGCACCAGCTTTTTTGAAGGATTTGTGAGAGTCCTAAGTTTTAGTTTCCTCCTCTGCTGTTCTTTCTCTCTTGCGGTCTCTCTGGCAGAGTTCCTGACCAGAAGTTAAGTCCCCTCAGGCATGAGGTGTATAGAAAGACTTGTATAGTCCACAAGCAAGATCAAATCAATCCTATAGGGATTCCCTGGTGGCACAGTGGTTGAGAGTCCACCTGCCGATGCGGGGGACGTGGGTTCGTGCCCCAGTCCGGGAAGATCCCACATGCCGCGGAGTGGCTGGGCCCGTGAGCAATGGCCTCTGAGCCTGCGCGTCCAGAGCCTGTGCTCTGTAACGGGAGAGGCCACAACAGTGAGAGGCCCGCATACCGCAAAAAAAAAAAAATCAATCCTATAGGGATGGCCTCAGCCACCGCTTCAATGTTCACACTGCCCCCTTGTGTTAAGTGAGGAAATCATCAGAAAGGTAGGAAATTGGAAACACAGGGGCCAACTCTGGTGAACTGAATTTCTGGTTATGCTGAAAATATTTTAATAATTAATTTATATTCATTAATATCTAGTAAATGCCATACCCTAAACATAATAGAAATGTTCTTTTATTCACTCAATAGGTATTTGTTGGTTATCTCCCCTAGATTAGGGACTTGGGAACACAGTGTCAGTCAGGGTGCCTTCCCTAATGCAGTTTCCAGTCTATGAGGAAGACAGACATTAAACCAAAAAATCCACTCATCAGGGCTTCCCTGGTGGCGCAGTGGTTGAGAGTCCGCCTGCCAATGCGGGGATACGGGTTCGTGCCCCGGTCCGAGAAGATCCCACATGTCGCGGAGCGGCTGGGCCCGTAAGCCGTGGCCGCTGAGCCTGCGTGTCCGGAGCCTGTGCTCTGCAACGGGCGAGGCCACAACAGTGAGAGGCCCGCATACCGCAAAAAAAAAAAAAAAAAAAAAAATCCACTCATCATTCATCAAATATTTACGCATCACTTACTGTTTTCCAGACACTGTTGCTGGTATTAGGAGGAGCAAGAAAACCAGAGCCCTCCTGCTCTCATAAAGCTGACATTCTACCAGGGACAGGCTCTGGAAATGCATTCCACTGAGCAGTGATGCAGATGTAGAGCGTGTAGGGGGTGGCACTGAATCTGTTAAGACCCAAGACTATGCCCTAGATGTTCACTTTTAAAATAATTCCAGGATGCCAACTTCTTTGCTGATCATCTCTTTCTCTCTTATAAATGCAAAGTATGGAATGCATTCACTCAACTTCACCCAAACCCTGTGTATGAACTGCTTTGGGAAGAGTCCTGGGTTCCCTGCCAGGAGACTTTTTTTCTGCCCTGGGGTCACATCATGCCACTTCTCTGGGTCTCAGTTTCCTTAACTATAAAAGGAAGGATTGGCAAAGATGATCTGTAAGATAACTTCCAGCTCTAGTGGTCTATGAAATGGCCAAGTCAAAAAAAATTTGATGATCCAGTTATAACCCCTGCCCTTGGTTATTGGTGGTGAGAATATTCTCTGTGATTCTTCTGGTCACAACCAGGAAATCCTAGCCTGAGCAATTCAGCTTTTCACTTAAGGACGGATCAGAGTAGCAGGATCTAGTTGGTGAAATCCAAAATCTGCTCATCGTTAAGGCTCTCACAGGGTTATATTTGCTAAGAGGATAAAGCTTTACTATTTTTCTTCTTTGATAAAGAAGGTTGTTTTTGTGTGCCTCTTAGCATAATTATCACATATTCATCAGTGGGTTCGTGATGCTTTCTTTCATCTCGTAGGGTATAATCATGAGTCAGATAATAGTCTGGTTTTAATTGCACTGTTTTCATTCTGACATATCTAAAGGGCACAATATTCACAGTTGGTACTGAGACCACAGTTTGGAACGAGGACCCAGCAAATGATTGGGCGTTAGGGGCCTGGTTGCTAATCTAGCGAAGCCTCAATGTACACGTGAAGCATAATTTCTCTGGTGCACTTTCCCTGGGTTTATTTGACTTGGAAAAGGTGCCAAGTGTTCCAAGCACTGCAGTTTGGACATAGCGTGCTGGGGAAAAGCATGAACGCTGGAGTCAGCCAGCCCTGGGCTTGCCACAGGTCTCTGCTCTGTGCTGTCTGCATGCATCTGGGCAAGTGGTTTCCCCTTGATGAGTCTTAGCTTCCTTATCTATAATATAGGGCGAGAAAATCTACCTCACTGGGTTGTTTTAAGAATCCTAATTTAAGGAAATCCTCATTTAAGTTAAAGTAGGTTAAGTAACACATTTGCATCTGGTAAATAGCAAGAGTCTAGAGAATGTTCATTTTCTCCTTAAACAAACTTACCTTTACAAAATGATGTAGATGTGTGCTTGAACTACAGCTAGTCTAAAAACAGAAGAACCAGGGGATGGGCAGCCCTTTGGGTTGCATTTCAGTAAGAATGTACAAAGAACTCATGCAGTAGAATTTGTCAGTGGGGGTGGGGGTGGGGGTGGGGGGGGGAGGTTACAGACAGCTGATGCCCAATCTTGAATTTAATATTAGCCAAACATTCTTTTTTAACCCTGAGAAGACGGGTAATATCAAGAGCCAAGAGAGCGTGCCCAGAAGAAAACCACTGCACTGGAATCTGGAAACTAGGCATTTCCTTATCTAATAATAACCACCAGCTAAATGAACTTGGACAAAGGACTCGGTCTTGTGGGCTTTAGTTTCCCATCTATAAAATAAGAGTTAAACTGGCTAACATGCAGTACGATAGTCCATGATTATAATAGGTGACCTTAGAGAGGAATGAGAATTGTGGCATCACCATGTGGGGTTTATGGGGATTTGTATAGTGATTTTTAAAACCAAACTGAAATATATCTTTAAGTCCTTGTGTTTGTAAACTGTGAAGTAAACTTACATGAGTTATTCCATGGTGGGGTGAATGACTGTGGCATCTTTTGAACCCACTTCATTCATTAAGAATGCATGTATTCTTTATTGCTAAGAACCATAACGGGCCCAAAAGCTCTGTCCTAGAAAGAGTACATCTCATTAACTTAGAACCCCACCCCTACTTTGGAATTTGTGATCATTTCAACGGGTTACTTCTGCTTTACAAAAAAGGATTTGTTAATGGAGTAGTTTGCATTGTTTGCAGGAGATTTATTTGGCATATAGCAGGCATTCGGTAAATATTTGTTGAATAAATGGTTTCCTTTGAGCAGCTGCTTTCTGGCATTGTTCTAGTTACTCAAATTAATGCAGAGCAGTAAGTAAGGATTTATTGTGCAGCTCTCTAATAAATAGCTTTTCTGAACTCTCACAGTTACCTCACTTAGTCTGAATTAGGAGGGTTTTGATGCACCTAAAATCTATTTCACTGTAGGGGGCGATGTCATTAGAATATGCAGCTATTCTTTCCATTTTCTTATTGCAACAGCGTGGGTCCCAGTCAGTTACTTGAGCATGTGCCTGTAAGTTCAGAATATACTTATGAGTATAGTTTACCACTTATTATAGACTGAAAAAAAACCCCACTCATAATTTCCATAGTTTTTTGAGGGGAATGTTTTCAGCTTCTGGTGATTTAGAAGCAACAATTTCAGCCTCTGATGGATGGAAGCTTTTCTGTCCTAAGACAATTCCAGTCAATGCCTTGATAGCTAGTTGCTTTTTTGTGTGTGTGCCAGCTGCTTTTATAATGATGCTATTATTTGTATATATATATAAGTAATCTATAAAACTAATAATAGGCGAGGTACCTGAGTATGAAAGCCATCTTTATTATTGGGGAAAGACATAGGTCATATTACTTTGAGTTTTGTCCCAGAATAATATTCTCAGATTCTCAAGTAACTTCCCCA
The DNA here is from genome assembly GCF_964374135.1 of Grampus griseus. NCBI lineage: Eukaryota > Metazoa > Chordata > Mammalia > Artiodactyla > Delphinidae > Grampus > Grampus griseus. Next base: position 62,853,488 of record NC_139001.1, read on the forward strand.
CTTCTTTCCTTCCTCCTTTCCTTCTTCTTTTCTTCCTTCCTTTCTTTTTTCCTTGCCTTATTATGTAAAGAATTTGAGGCATTTCATCATATTTTTCATCTGTATCAAAGAAAAGCCAATAAAATTGCCTACATCAGGCAAAGAAACGAGACAAAAATTCTGTCAGTCATAACCACTGGGTTTCGTTCACCAGCATTCCTTCCCCACAGAGAATTAAGTGCACATGTTCATAGTTAACTTTGGTTTAACACTAGTATGTTTAAAGTGAACTGGTTTTTAACCCAAAGCCTAAGAGAAATTTCTCTTAAACATATTTGAATTGATTTCTTTTGCTATTGTTTGTTAATACTAAAGTTACTTCCTTGCTTACTGTCTTGCAAAGATTTTTTCAATTCCTGATAAAGAAGAACAAAGGTCACAGATCCATGGTGTGTGCCTGTTTTTTGTAGCAATAGGCTGTGTATCTTTTTGCACTCAATTTCTGCAGGTAAGGAATTTTATTTTTCAGTAAGCGATTTAGTTATTTTCCCCCTTTTCCTGTTAAAATATCACTAAAGACTCCTTTATGTTTCAGGGATATGCTTTTGCTAAATCCGGGGAACTCCTCACAAAAAGGCTACGTAAATTGGGTTTCAGAGCAATGTTAGGGCAAGACATTGGCTGGTTTGATGACCTCAGAAATAGCCCTGGAGCACTGACAACAAGGCTTGCTACAGATGCTTCTCAAGTTCAAGGGGTAAGCCGTGGTGGAAACCAGGCACGCAGTAACCGGAGTAGACTTTCTTTCCTTTATGTATTCCAATAATCACGTAATTCCAATAACCACGTACATATTTCCTATAAAACAGGAACTCGAGGGAGGATACCCCAGAGCTACACTTTTGCCCATTTCCAAAGTTGACAAACAGCAGCTAAAGCATACTGTCTCCTAGGTAATGCCCAGAATCAGTGTTATGGCATGAATCAAAATCTGTCAGAGTTTTGCATTTCCTGAGTCTAGCAATTGAGAAGAACTTTCCCTCCTTTCTCAGATCGGTTTTTTTTTTAGGCCCAGAGGCTCAGATTCCACAAGACTTAATGGCACCCCCAGAGGGTGTGTGTGTGGAAAAAAGCCTCCTTCCACAGGGGCCTGGCTTGTAAGTTAGTCTTAGGAAAAGAAGCTGTTCTAAGCAGCCCAGCCGGGAACCTGAGGGAAAGACGGGAGATGATTGCTATCTAGAATCCTGACACATTCCAAGGGCTGTCTTTTCTGACTCAGGGAGACTAAGCTGTGGTTTCTAAACCCCAGAACCTGTAGCCTTGTTCAGGAGATTTAAACATGTGAACAAGATGAGGCAACACCTTCATAAAACCAGGCATTTGGGTTAAAGGGATGAGAGTGCAGTTTGCCTCTCAACACCACTGCTCACTTGCCATGAAAATCAGAAAAAGAAAAGTCATGGTTTGCCTGTGAGGCTCTTGGAAGAAAAAACTCACTGGATTGGTAGTGCTGTACTGTATATCTCGACTTCTACCAGTTCAACCAACAGTATGAACCATGATATGGAGAATTTCAAAGGAACGTGGAATCCTCTTTAGAGGAAAATCCCTGTAAATTTTTCATTTTGATCATTCTACGCTTTTTCTATTGTATAAATAGAAAATGTGTTTCCCACAGTCATTGGGTCACACCGTACATATTATTTTGTAATCTTTCTTTTTTCTCCTGAAACAATGTGATGTGAGCATATTTTGGTCCTTATATATCCTTCTACAATGAATTTTTAATGAATGCTTAATTCATCATTTTAATATATCATCATTTCTTAAAGAATTCCCCGTTTAGGTCCTCCCTCCCCACATAAGCAATTTATATCATTGTGCATCAAGCTTGTGGCATACCCTTGATTATATTTTTAGTTCTCAAAATATAATCACTGGATCAAAATGTATAATCATTTTGAAAGGTTTTAATATACATTGTCTTACTGCTTAAAGTTTTTACTAATTTTACTCTCAACATTTGAGTATTCTAGTGTCTAGTTCACCTTATTCTTGACCTTAGATTAAATAAATAAGCCATAATCTCATCTCTTCTATTTTTGTAATCTTCAATCTGCAAGGAGCTTTTATAGGTTATTCATTATCACTAGAATTAATCTCACGCTGACTGGTCTAGCTCTGATACCCATGAAATGAGATTAGTCAATACATGAGCTCCCAAGAAGGTGTGAATAAGATGTACTTTTATTAATCCAGCCTTCAAGTCCATTGTGGGGGGGCTCTTTAATTAAAAGACCCTCCCTTTTTAAAGCATAGAACTACCATATGATCAGTAATTCCACTCCTAGGTACATATCCAAAAGAGTTGAAAGCAGTGACCAAACAGATACTTATATACCCATATTCATAGCACCATTATTCATTATGGCCAAAAGGTGAAAACAACCCAAGTTTTCATCAACAGATCAATGGATAAACAAAATATGGTATATACACACAGTGGAATGTTATTCGGCTTTAAAATACATGAAATCCTGATACCTGCGGTAACATGGATGGATCTTGAAAATATTATGCTTGATAAAATAAGCTAGACACAGAGGGATAAATATTGTATGATTCCACTTATATGTGGTACCTAGAATCGGCAAAGTCGTAGAGATAGAAAATAGAATAGAGGTTAACAGGCGCTGGCTGGGGAGAGGGAGGAAGGGATGTTAAATTGAATGGGTATAGTTTTTGTTAGGAATGATGAAAAAGTTTTGGGAATAAATGTGATAGTTCCAATTTTGAAGGTATTTGATGCCACTGTCTTGTACATTTAGGAATGGCTAAAATGGTAAACATTGTTATGTCTATTTCATCAAAATAATTTTTTAAAACCTATCTGTTTGCTACAAAATAGCTTTTTCATGATATTTAGTTAGAGACTGTGTGTCTGAAATTGGTTGATCACGTTTGGTTTGCAGGCTGCCGGCTCTCAGATTGGGATGATGGTCAATTCCTTCACTAACATCACCGTGGCCATGATCATCGCCTTCTTCTTTAGCTGGAAGCTAAGCCTGGTCATAGTGTGCTTCTTCCCCTTCCTGGCTTTATCGGGAGCCATACAGACCAAAATGTTGATGGGATTTGCCACTCATGACAAGCAGGCTCTGGAGGTCGCAGGACAGGTAATCTCCCAGACCCACTTTTCAGACTGCTTATGGCTGAGTGGCTGTCAGACTGCTAAGAATGAGGGGTGCAAACAGACTTAAGGAAACTGTCAGCCTACAAACATTCATGGTTAGAAACTTCCCATTAGCCTTTTTCATATATGCCTCTGATGATATGAGATTGAGCAGGTGTGGAGAAATAGTGGGGAAAACACAGAGGGTTACATGTTCAGTTTCCTGTCAAACAGTTATTTTTTATACGTCCCAGTTAGGTGTAGTATTCTCCTTTGCAAGGGAGGATAGTTCACTTTCCTCTTTATTTGGTCTTTTCAGCTTAATGGTTTCTCCAGGTCATGCCAGCCACACAGAGAGGAGTTACTATCTTTTTAATGGCACATGCTTTTAACTTTCAGACTTCAGTGTCTGTCTGACTTGTGGCAAATGTCTTTCCCAAAGAGAACCATGAGATATACACAGTTTAGGTCTCGAATACACTTAGGCTTTAGCTATGCACTTTTTTTTTTTTTTTTTTTTTTGCGGTACGCGGGCCTCTCACTGCTGTGGCCTCTCCCGTTGCGGAGCACAGGCTCCGGACACGCAGGCTCAGCGGCCATGGCTCACGGGCCCAGCCGCTCCGCAGCATGTGGGATCTTCCCGGACCGGGGCACGAACCCGCGTCCCCTGCATCGGCAGGGGGACTCTCAACCACTGCGCCGCCAGGGAAGCCCAGCTATGCACTTTTAAGAGTATGTTCTAATTAAATCTGGTTATCAGAGGTAAATGAAGATATGGTGGCATGGACAGATATCAGGGATAAAGAATCATGCACACACACATATACACACCCTCACCTTTTAACAAATTTACTCTAAACTAGGTTTTTTCTCTTTAAAGAGGGAATGTGAACATCGCCCAAGTAGGCAGAAGCCAAAAGAATTTCGTATGCCGATAATAGGAAGTAGCCCACTTTTGTACCTTTTTTAGGATAGGACCGTAATTCAGAAACAGTGGTTATTTACCTTAGAGTAGGGATTGAAACAAATACAAATTTGTAGTATAGACTAAAAGATAAACTTCATACTCAGTTTTAATCTATCTTATATAGTATTTGGTCATAATTTTTTAAGAAATAGAATCTAATATTTTAGGTTTCTATTATTAAACAATCTTTTTCTCTCAGACACATTTAAAGATACCATTTTGAACATTTCAAATGAATTCACAAAGATAGCCTTGTGTGCCGTTTTTCCCCCTCTTCTCTCTTCCTCAACAAGTAGAGGCAACAAAGCCATGTTAGGATCAAGTAGAACTTGTGTTGAACTGATAGAATGTCTCAGGGTCCAGTCAAATTGATCTCCAGCAACTTCTCTATGTTCCCAGATGATGCCCCCATCTGTGCTGTATACTGCCTTCTGTCATTTGCACCAGATCTAATCCATGTAACGGTTGAAAATGTCATGAAAGCAGTTATCTCTGCTCTTTTATTTCTAAAACTCTTTTTCATTCTTCAGATTACAAACGAAGCCCTCAGTAATATTCGCACTGTGGCTGGGATTGGAAAGGAGAGGCAGTTTATAGAAGTGTTTGAGACTGAACTGGAGAAGCCATACAAGACAGCCATCCGAAAAGCAAATGTTTACGGATTCTGCTTTGGTTTTTCCCAGTGCATTGTGTTTGTTGCTAATTCTGCTTCCTACAGATATGGAGGTTACTTAATTCCCAATGAGGGGCTCCATTTCAGCTATGTGTTCAGGTGAGGACTACCTGGCCAGAGTCATAAAAGATCAGCACTCCAGGGAGGAATGGTCTGGTTCTATCCGTTAGCTTCTGCTGCTTAAACCATCCCAAACATGGTGTCTTAAACAGCTCAGATTAATATTTCTTAAAGATTCTGTGTGCTGTCAGGGTGGTTCTTCTGGACTGGGCTGACTCAGTCAGGCTTCTGAGTGCCCTTCTTTCTCCACATGGCCTCTTAGCAGCTGAGCTTGTTTTCTTCACATTGTGCTCTCGGAGTTCCAAGTGCAGCAGAAGATTGCAAGACCCAACATGCAAGCACTTGCCAACTCTGCATGCATCACTTTTTCTGATATCTTCTTTGGCCAAAGAAAGTCATACGACCAAGTCCAGATTCAGAGAAAAGAGGAACGGACCCCATCTTTTGATGAGAGGATCCGATAAGTGTTTCTCCTTTACTCTCTCACATGGCTATCACATGGCACTGACACCTGATGGCTGTCCTACAGTTCAGTTTATCCTGACACTATTTACCTGGAGATAGTGTTGGGTCCTCCCACAGGTTAAGGGCTCAGTCCTACAAGACTGCCCCTCCCCCAACCCTCCACACCAAAGCAAGTCCAGGTCATCACCTGTGCTTCTGACCAACAAGCTGTAGACCCAAGGTTCCCATGACCTCATCCTCAGCTTTGATTAATATGCTAGAGCGGCTCACAGAACTCAGAGGAACATGTACTTACTAGATTACCAGTTTATTACAAAAGGATACAACTCAGGAACAGCCAGATGGAAGAGATGCATAGAGTGTGGTATGTGGGAAGGGCTTGGAGTTTTCATACCCTCCCCAGGAATGCCACTCTCCTCAAATCTCCACGTGCTCACCAGCCCAGAAGCTCTTTGCACCCTGTCTTTTGGGTTTTTATGGAGACTCCATCACGTAGACCTGACTACTTAAGTCATTGACCATTGTCGATTGGACTCCATCTCCAGCCTCTCCCCTCCCCTGAGGTTGGGGAAGGGACTGAAGTTCCACCCCTCTGATCGCATGGTTGGCTCTCCAGGCAACCAGGCCCCATCCTGAGGTTATCTAGAGTTTTTACCAAAGTCACTTCATTAACAAAAGACACCTCAGTCCTCTCAAAACTTGGGAAATTCCAAGGGTTTAGGAGTCTGTGCCAGGAACTGACAAAAGACCAATATAGTTTTCTTATCATAAGTCACAATATCACAGAGGAATAAAAAAATCATATTGCAAAAGGGTGTGTACAGAGTAATAGGACAAATTAAGCATTTTCACAATCTACCATACTGGTTAATGCTGAGAAAATCTAAAGTGCTTGAATAAGATGGTTCCTAGAACTACCTTATTTGAGCTCTACTTCTTGTAAAGAAGGCACATGTCTAGCTGACGCTTCCTAGGTAGAGACAGCAAAGACTAGTCAGGGGGATTTTGTTCTTTTGTTTATAGCTGGAGTCTGCTCTTCTAATAAGTTTAGCTTTGAGTCCAGTTTCTCACATTTCCAGACACCTAAGTGTGTCAGGGTACCAAGGGACTGGGTGCACATGCATATGGGTGTGGCGTGATGGGGCAGGGGACCTTGAAAAATGCGGGGGAGACGGTCTGAGAAAGCCTTGGAGGGCATTAGGAAAATCAGCCCTAAAAGAAATCTCTTCTCCAGCCACGAGTTCTGTCTGCTCGCCCTCTATCTTCTTCTAGAAATATAGAAGAAATTTTTTTCTCCTGCCCCACTATGCCCACCTCAACCAGGAAAGTCTCCTTTCTAAATTTTTGTATATGTAGAGCTACTAACCCCAAATCAGAAATCACAAACTCTTGACTTGTTTAGTTTATGTAAGACTTTTGAAGAATTATTTGCCAACGTGTAAAAATTGGGACACTGCAGAAAGCTCCCAATTTCTGGCTTCTCTTTAAAAAATGAAAGATGACCTTCCATCATTTCCTATTTTATTCCGGGTGCTTGTCATAGCTTTAAGTTTTGGACTGGGCTCCTAGAGATGTCTGGCTTTGCCAGTCTGGCCTAAAACAATTTCTGCTTATGAACTGAGCAGTAAAACACACAGAGACACCCCACACCACCCCACCCACACTGAGGCAGGCCCCATGGTGCATTGCAGTGCAGGTGGACAACTTCGGGGGGCGCCCCTCGCAGCATGGTCTATAGAGCAAAAGGGCTATCTCTTATCACGTTTATCATTCATTTATTTATTCACTTATTTGCTCGTTAATTATGCACACATTGAGGCTGGGACAAGTAGAAGGATACAGGCAATTGTATCATGTTGTCTGAAGCATGAATTACATGCTTGCTTGGTACAGAATTGGTGCTTATATCGCCAATAATTGTCTTTTACACATTAATCATAGATTCATAGAATGTTAACATTGTAAAAATGCAACCCAATCCAGTGATCTTTCAACCTCCCTCTTTTTTTTTTTTTTTTTTTTTTCTAAGAAGTCTTTTTTCCTCAAACAAATTTTTTTAAAAATGCTGTTGTAGTTGAAGCAGGGTTTGGAGATCTGAGCCCCCTTTGTTCAATCCTCCCCTCACCCTTTCTTCTTAGAACACAATTTGAAAAAGGCTAATCTCTCCAATCTCCCATTCCCAGACAAGTCTAAAGAGACCTGCTCAAGGCTGCTCGGTCCTTTCCAGGGCTAGACCCCCAAACTCCTGCCTCTTAGACCGTGACACCAACCACACCGCGCCCTTTCTACCTGGGTGTCTGTCCAACTACAGGGTGATCTCTTCAGTTGTACTGAGTGCGACAGCTCTTGGGAGAGCCTTCTCTTATACCCCAAGTTATGCCAAAGCTAAAATCTCAGCCGCACGCTTTTTCCAACTGCTGGACCGACAACCCACAATCAAGGTGTATAGTAGTGCGGGTGAAAGATGGGTAAGTATAGGGGGTAAGAGGGTAGTGGGGGAGGCTTGTGCTTCTGTGTGTGTGCAGAGCAGCCATTGGGGCTGGTTATTCAAGACCACTGATCTTCTAAATTCTGCAGTGTATGGGTGAACTCATATGCCCTCGGAATGGACAGACAGTAGATTTACAAACGTAAAGGAATGAAGTACCTTAGCATTAAAAGTTCTTCATAAAGCTGGAACTTGAATAAGGCAATGATATCCAGTGAATACTTGTTTTATAGTACACAGGTACTATAAAACACAGTTCCAGAATGAATGAAGCTACGTGTCTTTTGAGACCTACCCAACCACCAGGATTTCTACTGATATCCTGGTACGGAATGTAGAAAAACCAGTTTCTCCTGTCCGATAATACTGATTTAATTCATGTTTATCTGTGCTCCACATGAGTTCATGTGGACTCCCAGAAAATTATTTTGATCTCAATGAAATATCACTTTTTCTAATTGATAGTCCCTACAGGTGTTTTTCAATCTTCCCTGCCTAATTTTTAATATCCCAGTATGTGCAAGAGAGCCAAAAACCCCTAAACCCCAGTAAAGTCAACTAAATTCAGAAATCTTTTAAAATTGGTCAAATGCCCTATTTCTCCTTCAGCTCAATAAAAGGTAAGTCTCTGTGTGGTTTATTAAATGTCTATCCATTTCTAGAGTTTACACGTCAGAGAGTACAACTCAAGGTATTTCACCTTTGCAATTCAGGACTCAAGTAACTTTCTGTGTAAGTCATTTCAAGTGTAATGCTATTATTTTAAATCTCTGGGGGAACAGAGCTGTAGGAATTTGCACAGTTACTGGCTTCTGTGATGTAATCATATCCTCTATTTTCTTCCATGCAGAATGTCAAAGAATGGGTGACAAGGAAATCCCCTTAAGGTTAGAATGGGAATAAGAGATCAAATATCTTTAAATTCAGTGCTCAAGCCTCCTTTTATTCTACATCTGCTGGAATAGGGACTAGAATGCCATTGCATTAAGTTGCTGTCTTTGTACTTTGCACTTCAGCAGCTTGGTGTTGAAGGTATCTTAAGCAAGGATTTAAAACTCAGGCTTATGTGCATTTTCAATAGTCTAGATTCTAGTAGAGCATATATAATTCTAATCTTCCCGTCCACAGGACAACTTCCAGGGGCAGATTGACTTTGTTGACTGTAAATTTACATATCCTTCCCGACCTGATATACAAGTTCTGAATGGTCTCTCAGTGTCTGTTGGTCCAGGGCAAACCCTGGCATTTGTTGGAAGCAGTGGATGTGGTAAAAGCACCAGTATTCAGCTGTTGGAACGTTTCTATGATCCTGACCAAGGGAAGGTGGTAAGCAATGCAAAATTCTCAATGCATTTGAGAATTTGGCTTTCTGCAGAGTATCTCCAACCCCTAAAAGTCATCTTCAAGGTTGTGTCTTGCCAGACTCATTCCAAAGCGCTTGCCTTGGACAGTATTTTCCAGTTCCAGTCATTTGCTGGTTGACCTGATTCTACCTCACAATTTCTAACATTATAGTCTTCCCAGTTCCAGATGGTCTGCTGCCCAGTTAGGCAAAGAAAACTGCAAAGCTGGAGATGAGTGTACTTAACAGAAGCATTCACTTACCTGTAAATGGGGCAGAAAGTGCAGACTAATCAGGAAACTAATGACTGGGAATGGAAAAAGTGGGGGTGATAAGAAACACAATGATAAATGAGTAAGAAAGGGAATTTAGTATGAAAAATCCGAGACAATCCTGGTTCAAGAAGCTAAAGTCTAAATAATATAAGGACCTCACATTGGTAGTCATATGCCATAAATCTTTGGTTAGGATGTTTGAAAAATTGGTGGTTTGCTTTGTTGCTTATTTTCTACAGAATTTCTTCCTCTTTTCTCTTCTTTTCTTTTTCCTTTCTATTTTTTCCAAATAATACATGCAAAGGAGCACAAAGTAGAATAAGGAAGATTTGTTAAAAAAACCAAAACAAAACCAACCCCTTATTCCACCCTTTCCACCCCCCATTCTCCATTTTCCTGCTCAAAGGCAACTATCTTTAACCACTTTATGTTTTTAGATCTCCCAATGATTACCTCAGAGTCCCTAAATAATATGCTTATGCTGCTGTTTCACGATTTAACGAATTTAGACCCTCTGTTGATTTATTCTCAAGAGATGGAAATTTAGCTTACCCTCACTTCTCCCCCTCCCTTTACCCACCTCCTCCCAATATGGTTACATTACTTTTAAAAGTTCTTTTATTTGTAAATTTAATCAATACAATTCTGTTTCTTTTCCATCACCTATAGATAACATCTCTTGAATTCTCATTTTCTAAGATGAGAATATTAGCAATTCTACCTCTATTTTCACCTCTTCCTCCTCTTTTTACCTCTCAAGTCCTAATAACTATACTTTTATATTATCTTTTTTTTCTTTAATTGGAGTGTAATTGCTTTACAATGTTGTGTTAGTTTCTGCTGTACAGTGAAGTGAATCAGCTGTATGTATACATATATCCCCTCCCTCTCGGACCTCCCTCCCTCCCCCTCCCCCACCCCAACCCCCCATCTGGGTCGTCACAGAGCACCAAGCTGAGCTCCCTGTGCTATACTGCAGGTTCCCACTAGCTATCCGTTTTACACATGGTAGTGTATTTATGTCAAACCTAATCTCCCAATTTGTCCCACCCTCCCCTTCCCCCACTATGTCCACATGTGTCTGTTCTCTACATCTATGTCTCTATTCCTGCCCTACAAATAGGTTCACTATTTTTCTAGATTCTACATATATGCGTTGATATACGATATTTGTTTCTCTCTTTCTGCCTTACTTTACTCTGTATGACAGACTCTAGGTCCATCCACATCTCTACAAATGACCCAGTTTCATTCCTTCTTATGGCTGAGTAATATTCCATTGTATATATGTACCACATTTAAAATATATATATAAAATGCTTACCTTTTGTTTATAACATTTATTATCTTTCACGCTTTTACTCTAGGTTGATTCTAAAAGTTGAAAATCTGTTAACAAGTTTTATTATGGCTAAGTAAATATTGTTCATCTCATAGTTAAGTAGTGAGGTACATTAGCATTACATTTTTCTTTCTTGATTGTTTTTCTGAAAGACTTTCTTTTTTCTTGCATTCTCTGCCTTTATAAAATCTTTAGTTTCTTCCAATGTCTCTCTCCTGATACCTATTCAGAGGAACCTGCTTCTTTCCCTTATTTCTGCCACTGCCTGGACTAAATACATCCTACACCTGCTGAACAACTGTCAGCCTATGAGTTTCCTGCAGTATCTTTTGCATTAGATCCATTATTTCCTAGTTCCCGTATCTTCCTCTTTCTTCGGTTTTCTGTCTCATTTTGTTGGAGTGCATCTGCAAGTAGTTTTCTAAGAAATGATGCAGAGGTGTGGGTCTGATTGATTATTTAATCCTTCTTTTTTGAAAAAGGACTTTCTGATATCCCTGAATAGTATAATCTTCATTGCAATGAGGATAGATAACATGATGAGAAATGCTGAAAGAAACTTGAAGGAGGCAACTAAAGTTTCCCTTGCATAAAGCAAAACAAGAAAGCAAGCAAACAGATAGTGGTAAAATCCAGGAAGTTATGAAAATAAGGAGTAAGAGTTGATTATCTGTAGTTTATAATCACTTTTATTAATTTTAGGTAAAGAGATTTTAATTTGTTTGAAAGTATTTGGTGATTGATGAATCTAGAAAGTATGTTGCACTGGGAGTCTGATCTCTACAAAGGAGAGGATCTAGTTTCCCCAAATGTCAGATCTTTCATGTCTATCACCCAGGTAGATTGTGAACTACATGACATGCAGGGACCTGAATCCTTCATGTTTGACTTCTTCAACATTAACATGTATATTAAGTATATTTCTCTGAATGTACTCAGTGAATGTTCTGGTCACAGGTAGAAAGCAATGCCCATGAAGAAATCAGTATGATTCCTTGCATTTCATAGACACAATATATTTTGTTATATCATCGTAAAATGTTTCTACAAACATTTTTCAGTAGGAAAAATACCACCGTTAATGCAATTTTGAAAAATCCTCTTTGCTTTTAAGGAAACTAACAAACGCAAACATTCAACGTTTTCAACATTTAATTGGGTACCTGTGATGTGCCCAGCACTGCATTAGGCCCTGTGAGAAATTCTAAGGAGCATGAAGCATGTCTTATGTCTTCTAGGAGCTTACAATGCTAGCATATAGACAACAATTAGCAAGCAGCTCCAGTATTTAATTGTTAAATCGTGCTTTGCAGTCTATAAGTACTATGGAAAACGCATAGAGGAAGATGAGCGAGGGCTAATTGTTGAAGAATGCCTTATATTTTTTCTAGTAGTGTTTGTTTTTTACACTGTGAAAAAATTATCTAAAGCATCATATATTTACACCATTTAATATAATCTTTTTCTGAAATCATGGGGCCAAATACTTTACAGTATTACAGTATGTGAGACATACTGTACCTTTACTATTCTAAGCCTTTTAAGTGAAAGAGCTCAGATGGTAGACATACGAGTTCCTGTAATTAACTGCCTAGATAGATCATGAGTTCCTAAAAAACAGAGATTTTTTTCTTTCTTTCTTTATTATTGTTTTAACATTTTTATTGGAGTATAATTGCTTTACAATGTTGTGTTAGTTTCTGCTTCATAACAAAGTGAATCAGCTATATGTATATGTATATCCCCATATCTCCTCCCTCTTGCATCTCCCTCCCACCCTCCCTATCCCACCCCTCTAGGTGGTCACAAAGCACTGAGCTGATCTCCCTGTGCTATGTGGCTGCTTCCCACTAGCTATCTATTTCACATTTCGTAGTGTATATAAGTTCATGCCACTCTCTCACTTCATCCCAGCTTACCCTTCCCACTCCCCGTGTCCTCAAGTCCATTCTCTACATCTGCGTCTTTATTCCTGTCCTGCCCCTAGGTTCTTCAGAACCACTTTTTTTTTTTTTTTTTTTAGATTCCATATATATGTGTTAGCATACGGTATTAGTTTTTCTCTTTCTGACTTACTTCACTCTGTATGACAGACTCTAGGTCCATCCACCTCACTACAAATTATTTTTTCTTTATATAGCATACAAAAGACTGTCTAGCATGGTGCCTTTGTGGCAGGTAATTCAATATATGTTTGTTGGTTGACTAAGTGAATAAATGTACTCCTTTCTTACTGGGGTCTGTTGTCTCAATTATTCAGAGGTTAGTATCAGTGAAATCAAGGAAACAGGTTTGATTCTTACATTGTCCAACAGCTTTACATAGGAAACCCCATTTCATAACCCATGGAGTCTCAAAATTGAGCAATTCTGTGTACTTGGAGAGGATGTGCTGCACCAAAGGATAAGGGGAAGTTGTTTTTTTTTTTTTTAACTAGATACTGTCTGGACTGCCTTTCCTGTTTGTATAATACTACCCATAGAACTAGAATTTGGGAAACAAACAACCATGTCTGATCACAACTTTGACACCACTTCTGGCAGACACCACCTCCAGAGGTCAAAGGCAACATAATTTATTTCCAAGAATCCTTAGATTGTTGTCTGTTAAGCAAAGCAAATATCTTGCATAACACTAACTCTAGGATACAAACTTTCTTCACTGCTGGAATTCTACAACTCAGTGCCCTGGTTGTCACCTCTGTTTGGCAGATGATAGATGGGCATGACAGCAAAAATGTAAACGTCCAGTTTCTCCGCTCGAAGATTGGAATCGTTTCCCAGGAACCAGTGTTGTTTGCCTGTAGCATAGTGGACAATATCAAGTATGGAGACAACACCAAAGAAATCCCCACGGAAAAAGTCATAGAAGCCGCAAAGCAGGCTCAGCTGCATGACTTTGTCATGTCCCTTCCAGAGGTGGGTACCAAGTCAGAGTCATTCTCTATGGCAGACAGGGAGGAAGAGAGGTAGAATGACTAAAAAGTATTATGACTGTGGCTCACGGAGAAGGTCAAAGGCAACACAACATATTTCCCAGTGCCCTGAGATCGTCTCAGTCTTTTACGCAAAATGAATGTCCTTCATCAACATAATCTTTAGTTTTGGAAAGTAGTATGTTATCCAACGCAAAGGATGCTCTATTCCTTGTTGTAAGTGAAGCAGTACCACATTGAGCATCAGCTTAGCATAACGGAAAAACGTCCTGAGATTTGGAACAGACATTGATTTGAATCCAAGCTTGGCCACTTTCTAGTGTAAAGTTACTTCTGTAACAATTACTTTTCTGAGACTCAGTCGTCTACAAAATGCAAAAAATAACAGAATGAGAGAGCACACATAATAGCCTCAGAAAGAAAGCTGCTGCTGTTACTATTATGATCATGATCATGTCATTACTTGGCAGCAACTCCTGTGCGTGGTGGGTAAGTTGCATTTGCCTTGGAGTTCCTCACTTTCCCAGAGCCAAGTTTGAATGTAGTGTGATATTGACTCTGCTTTTTTCCATCCACCAAGGGTCTTTCTTGGTGGTTGATCACTAAGAAAATTAAGACATGGAAACTGAAAAATAGTAATCGGGAGAAAATGATTTCTGTAAACATTAAATGATAAGCTGGCTAGAATAGTTAGTACAGTACCTGATGCATAGTAAATACTCTGTGAATGTAACTGTTTTTTACATAGGCATCAGGTAGGGATTTTCCTTCATAATTTCATCTAAAACAACAAATATGTTAACTAGTTATGAAGCTCACAGAAATTTAAATAATTTGTTCATGATCACAGAGCTGGTATGCAGCAAGAGTGAAGATTGAAAGTTAGGCTTGTGTTCCAGAATGAGGCTACCTCAACAAGGGAATGGACCAGGAGATCTCTTGAAGGCCCTTATATGCCTAGGATCATTCTGTCTTGGAAAGATCTTCCAGACAGGAGTTGGGAAATCAGGGAATCTTAAATCAGGGAGGATCTCATACTCAAGGAGAAAGAGATCAAAAATACAAATAAAAGAAATGCAGAGAAAGGGATACAAAGTCCCCGTGTTTCCCAACATGAAAGGTCATAAAACGCCATATTTTTTTAATATGCCTAAATGGATTTGACATCCTTTATACAAATTATTCCCAATTTCAAAAAAAACAAATTGTTTAAATCCTCAGAGGGGTCATTGATGTGGGCTCCCTACAGCACAGGAACAATGGCTGTTTCTGGTTCTCAAACTTACCATATTTTTTCCAGAAATATGAAACTAATGTTGGGTCCCAGGGGTCTCAACTCTCTCGAGGGGAGAAACAACGCATTGCTATTGCTCGGGCCATCATACGAGATCCTAAAATCTTGCTACTAGATGAAGCTACTTCTGCCTTGGACACAGAAAGTGAAAAGGTAGGTACTGACTTTCTGAAGTCTTAGATCATTATAAATGAGTTTTTTGCTGTAATATTTGTCCTTATAAAATGGCAGTATTGTTAATTTTCTGATTCATTAATAGTAGAAATTGCCACTCCTTTGTAGTGCCCAAAGACAATAGTCTAGAGAAAGTGATTTAAAATAGGGTTGCTTCAAATAAAAAAATTTTTTTCACTTTAAAATAAGAATTGTTTTTAAGATTGTTTAGGCTAGGTGACACTTTTTTCATGGGTAAATAATGAGCTTTCTTAAATAAAATAAAATAATCCAGGCCATCTGATAGGTATTTCATATTTTATAGTTCTAAAGTTCCATGGCAGAGCAGGTGGGAAGCATACAACACAAAGTTAGAGGCGGTATCGGATGTGCAGTTTGCATGAAAGGAAATGTAATTGGGCGAAACACAATTATGAAATTTACCATTTAGAATTAACTCCTTAAAAGTCAGGATTCTGTTTTGGAGAGAGCTAAAATGTCCTCAATGAGGAACAGTATCAGGAGTGACCTTTTTTTTTTTTTTCCCTGCGGTACATGGGCCTCTCACTGCTGTGGCCTCTCCCGTTGCGGAGCACAGGCTCCAGACGCGCAGGCTCAGCGGCCATGGCTCACGGGCCCAGCCTCTCCGCGGCATGTGGGATCTTCCCAGACCGGGGCACGAACCCGTGTCCCCTGCATCGGCAGGCGGACTCTCAACCACTGCGCCACCAGGGAAACCCAGGAGTGACCATTTAACTGTTACCTTACATTGTTTCCTTGGTTTCATTTTAGCAAACTAGACCCTCAAGTATTGTAAAATTACTTTGTGATCTTGTAGTTTGGTTCATTCTGGCTTCACTGAAATTTTTCAGCTTATAGACTGCAATTTAAGTCACTGATGCATTGCATTCAGCAAATATTTATTTAATCCTCTCTCTCCTGTCAAGCCTTTGGGTTTAACCCCTGAATATAGAGATGTTAATCAGGTGGTATGAAACAGAACTCTCGTGATGGTGGGCCAGGGAACAAGCATGCGTCTTTGCATCAACTTTCCATCTTCCCTTTGCAGACGGTGCAGGTCGCCTTGGACAAAGCCAGAGAAGGTCGGACCTGCATTGTCATTGCCCATCGTTTGTCCACCATCCGGAACTCGGATATCATTGCTGTCATGTCACAGGGGATAGTAATTGAAAAGGGGACCCATGAAGAACTGATGGCCCAGAAAGGAGCCTACTACAAACTAGTCACCACAGGAGCCCCCATCAGTTGACCTGACTTGAGAACTTCATGCACAGTTGGTGCACCAATTACAGAAGTGCTGTGGGGGTTTTTTTTGTTTGTTTTTCTTTAAGCAGAAATAGTGATATTTTACTTTTACAGACGTGGTCATACATTGGCATCCGAGCTAATTTCTAATGACTTTCAATAGTAATTTAGTTTTAAGTGTCTGTATATAGAAAATGAAAGAAACTAGGGTCAGTGGCAGTGAGAATCCAGTGTCAAGCAGCTGCTCAGCCATCACCCAGTGCTTTCTCCATGCAGGAGCCAGTCCCAGTTACTACGTGGGTATTAGCAAGACTTGGAGGAAATGAGACTTTGAGTTTCTCAGGGACAGAGAACCATCCTTTGCATTTTTGAACCCTTAGTGTACACAAAGCCTGGTCGAGAATAGGCGCTCGACAAATGTTTACTGAGCTGGGCCAAGATCATATGGAGAAGAACAGAAGGACTGAAGACCAACTGTATTTTTTGACTGAAGTTTTCTTGCACGTGAAAGCAGATTCATTTATGTCTAAGGATGAAGATGGAGAAAGGAGGACTTTGATACTCTGGATGCTGTCAGGCTGAAAGGGGCAGAAAAAGGCAAGTATTAGCAGGAGCTTACCAGTCAGGGATGTTGATTTATAGATTCAAGGTGTAGTATGTGGGTGGTGAAGTCCCCATTTACTGGACTAGATTCTGCCGGTGTCCCTGGAGCAGGGGGCTCTATCCCAAGCCTTGTCCCCCTCCACATTGGTTGCTGTCCTTTGTTTCTTCAAATCCCAGCGTGAAATGAAAATAGTGAATTTTACCTTGTATAAGTGTTTTCTTCCTATGGCCAACAAATGAAATTCTGCCTACAAATGAAGCCTGAGCTATTGTATATTGAGGTATATTATTTGTTTCTGGTCCAGTGTTTCCTGGTAAATAACCACACAGGTGGTTTAACAGGTTAACTAGTTAGGTCAGGAGCATTGATGGTTGCAAAGTCAGGGAGGGAGAGGGTGGGGGACAGCATTCTAGTTAAGTTATGACAAATGGCAGTGACAAGTAAGTTGCAGAATAAAAATGCCATGAGAAGGAATTAAGCTTTGCAGTAAGCATGTGCTCATCTTGTAATATTGAAGAAAGAAGACCAAAATCTGTTTAAGTTTGCATTTCAAAGAGGAGGAACATAAGCTCTGTGCTGGGAGGCTGCCAGTTTCCTGGAATAGAATGTGTGGGGTGAGAAAAATGGATGATTAAGAGTTATTTTTTAGGGGTTTCCCTGGTGGCGCAGTGGTTAAGAATCTGCCTGCCAATGCAGGGGACACGGGTTCAAGCCCTGGTCCGGGAAGATCCCACATGCCACGGAGCAGCTAAGCCCATGAGCCACAACTATTCAGCCTGTGCTCTAGAGCCCACGAGTCACAACTACTGAGCCCATGTGCCACAACTACTGAAGCCTACATGTGCCACAACTACTGAAGCCTGTGCACTGCAACGAAGAGTGGCCCCCGCTCGCTGCAACTAGAGAAAGCCCACAGCCGGAAACGAAGACCCAACGCAGTCAAAAATAAATAAATTAAATAAATAAAAATTTTAAAGAAAGAGTTATTTTTTAAATAAGGTCCTTGGAAGTTATTGATGAGAGGGAAAATGTTGACTGGAGACGGCTTGAAATGATTTGGGAAAAACATTGAATTACAACTTCAAAAATACAGAAATGAAGTTGCAAGTTTATTTTGCAACACCAGGAGTTCCAATGTCTTCATTTTTGTTCCGTATCCTGTATCACTCACAAAGATTTGGTTT
Source organism: Grampus griseus (assembly GCF_964374135.1). NCBI lineage: Eukaryota > Metazoa > Chordata > Mammalia > Artiodactyla > Delphinidae > Grampus > Grampus griseus. The sequence goes on from NC_139001.1 coordinate 62,871,687, forward strand.
CTACAGTTTTATATTATTGTTTCTCAGGTGATGGAGGGACTTGCTTAATCTGTTGTGTCTGACACTTATCTCATCTTTCTGTAATTTCTAATGCTTTCAGGATGGGTTCTGCTGTGATCAAACTCTCCCTGTTACCCCAGTTAATAAAAGTTTACAGAAGAAAAAAATAGAAGGATTGGAAGATGAAGTTGGGGAAATTTCCCTGAGGGTAGGACAGAAAGAGATGAAGAGTTAGAAAACAAAATTTAGAGGAACAATTCAGGAGATGCAATAATTAGCTAACAGCAGTTCCAGAAAGACAGTGTAGAGAAAACTGAGGGGAAAAATGATTAAATAGTCCAAGAATATGTCCTATAATTGAAGGATGTGAATTTCCAACTTGAAAGAGTTCACCAAGTGTCAAATAAAATAAATAAACAAAGATCCTACCTGGGCACACTATTATGCAATTTTGGAAAACTGGGGGAAAGGAGAAGATACTAAAATTTTCTAAGAGACATATAATAAAGAAACATAATGACATAGGATCTCTTGACAATGACACTAAAAGTCAGAAGACATAAAGATTTGCCTTCAGAATTCTGAGGGAAAAATTATCTCCATCCTGGAATTGTATACCTAGCAAACTATTCTCAAGAATGAGAGAGGCCTAAAGAAATTCTGTCATGTAAGTGTCTCAAAACTGCATGAAAGCAGATACCCATAAACCAGAAATGCTACTATTTGAGAAAAAAATAGAAGAGTTGGCCTCCAGATCCTTTTGTATAGAAACACCTTTTCATACAGTTACTCTAAGTCTATTCTACATGTGCTGTTAGGAAATTGTTTCAATAAAAAGACTTTGAATTTAGTAGTGCAGTCATGCATGCAATTTTTTGGCAATCATACACTCACTTAAAAAGGTAGATCCTTTAATTTTTTGATGCTATGTCCTGAAAGAGGAAAATACATAGGATCATAATTAGGTATAGTTTGCCACATAGTTATTCATGAATTAAATGTAAGTTTCCTATCCTAAGATAATATCAGAATATTCTATTCAGGTTGTTTTAGGATCCTGCCTCATGTTTCCAACTAAGAGTTGGATCTGTTAATATCTCTTATGCATGCAGAATCTCTCTGCAGTCAGAGCACATAAGGATATTAGTGGAGATAAAAAATTGCAAATTTGGTTGCTGTTTCCAAACACATTTTGAGATAAATTTACATATGCGTGTGTGCCATTATAAAATAAGCATTATGTCCATTTGTATTTGCTGAAAATTTCCAGATCAAGTGAATAATCTCACCTGCCTATAAGAGACGTCAGGTGAAATTAACTTAAACGAAATTTGAAACACAATTCCAATTTCTTTCACACTGTATTCAATTAAATGTCAAATTAATTTAAATGGATAGACTGTAAATAAAGCAATGCACATGATTATCATCTAATTAGCACTGGCCAACATTATAATGTGCTCATTAGTGAGTTGTATGGTATCCTAAGGCTCATAATGAGTAACCAGGGTACGCGTGATTGGCATGTAGCTGTCTGGATGCAACTACTCAACCCAATAAATCAGTCCTAAGACAAACTGTGCAGTAGAAAAAGGAAGAATATATAGCCAGTGAGTTGGCAGTTCCTTCCTTCCTATAATTCAGGTACAGCTCCTACTCTCAGATACAAAGAGATAGATGTGAGAAGAACAGAATAGCTGGAGATAGAAAGGGAGCTGTTCACTGAAGGTGACCCAGAGCTAGTGTCTACAGTTAAGAATGACTACAGAAAAGAAGGAAAATTGTGCTATCTTACTGGTTGAGAGTATATATTCCTGGTATATCAAGTATGGAATCAAAGTAGGAGACGAGCAATGTTTTCATAAAATACCTTAGAGGGCTTCCCTGGTGGCGCAGTGGTTGAGAGTCCGCCTGCCGATGCAGGGAACACGGGTTCGTGCCCGGGTCTGGGAGGATCCCACATGCCGCGGAGCGGCTGGGCTCGTGAGCTATGGCCGCTGAGCCTGCGCGTCCGGAGCCTGTGCTCCGCAAAGGGAGAGGCCACAATGGTGAGAGGCCCGCGTACCGCAAAAAACAAACAAACAAACAAACAAACAACCTTAGAGTTTGAAAATTCAATTAATCATTTAAATATACCCCATAGTAACATTCACAAACCATTTCATAATTTAGAAAGCATCTTGCCTTCATAATTTTTGTGTGTTATTGTGAAACCATTTAGTAGGTTGCAGAGGAGGAAGGCAGCTGTAAGTTGCATTCATTGTTATATACGTAAGAAGTTGTAGGTTGACACCCAATCCTACACCCCTTCCCTTGCTTACCCCTTGAGATAGAGGGGCCTCTGTCTCAGAGGTTGGAAAGTAAAATATTTACCTTCCCAGACTCCTTTGCAGCTAGGGTAAGCCATGTGACTGTTCTGGTCAATGAAATATAGACACAAGTCTCTATGGAGGCTTTCCCTTCCGGAACAAAGCCTGGGTTAAGAAAGCCCATTTGCATTCCCCTCTCTTCTTTCCTGGATGCATGGCAGCCATGCTGTGGCCATTTGGATAGAAGCCACACACTGTGGATGGCAGAGCAGGAAGAGAGACAGAGCCTGATTCCTGGACATCCTTAGGCAGCTGTTGCAGCCTGGACTGCCCACCTCCAGCCAACCTGTTACACAAGAGAAAAACACCTCTCACTTGTATAAGCTACTGAAGTAGTTTGTCATAGTTGTAGTTTTTGTTGTTGATTATGGATTAACACACTCAGTAGATACACTTAGATTTTTATTAATAAAAAACGTTGAAACATAAGTATAAAGACAATAGAGCAATGTTGAAGTATTGATGTGTGCACAAATGACCTCAAAGTATGACTTTTATATCCAGAAGTATTCCAAAAACATTGAGTGAAAGAAGAAATTACTCAGTCTTTTTGCAAAAGTCACTGCTATGAGAAGGAGATGTCACTGGATGGATGTCCTTTGCAGCTCATTCTAGTGGTTTTTCGGGAACATACCATATACCCTGCTTTATTACACTTTAAGTGAATGAGGCCTTTACTTAGAAACTTCGTGTTTTGTGATTATGCTTTCTCATCCTCTCCCATTATAAAACTGGTCTCAGACTGGGAACGATCTGGATTCCATTGGCAAGATATAGCCAGAGTCGAAAAGCAAGTGATTCAAGAAGAGGATGAATTTGAAAGGGGGGCAGGCAGGGGTTTAGAAGAGATGGGGAATAATGTTACCAGCTAATTTGTAGCTGGAGACAGTGTCAATCCAAACCTTCCAAGCCCACAAGCCAGAGATATCCCTGGAGTCTACCCAGAGCCTGGAGCCCGTGGGGATCTACCCCAGGGAAAGGCCTATATTGAACCTTATCCTTGATTCTCTAGCACCTAAAGGCATTTAATAAGTGTTTGTCAGGTGAGTGGACAGAGGGGGTTAGAGAGAAAAAAGAGCAAAGACCGAAGGGGCCCTATTTGAGTCTGAGAAGATTTTAGAAGCTACGTGGAACTGAATCTCTAATTTAATTTAGCACGGTCATCCTCAAAAACCTTGGCATCATAAAATTTGGTGTTAGAATTTTTGCTGTATTCAAGAAGTACATTTCAACAGCCATATAGAATTAAAAAATAAATATTATCTTTATTTCTTTGAGAGATCCACAATTAGTCCACAACAAACTTACTAAAATGCTATTTCAAAGTTCTAGCACTTTCCTCACATAGCAAGTTGGTTAAACCCTTCCTCCCACAGAGTGAATTTTCTTGTTTCCCTTCTCACTCAGCCTGTTACTGTACATATCCCATTAGTATCTCTTCCAGCAAGAAGAATTTCTTCTTTACGATGTTAAGGAAGGGGAAATGGAGCTGGTGATTTAGTTACAGGATTTCTTTTGTTAAGATATTCGAGCAGGAAGTCTGTGAATACTTTCATATGAATAATTTTGCCCTCTAAGATCAGTTACATTATTTCACGTCTCCATGCATCTCCTTTCATAGCGATACAATTCAGATACTAATAGGAATAGGGTGTTTTAAAGACTTAAATGTATTACATAAATCTAAAATTGTTTATTAAAGTAGCAAATTACAAAATGGAGTACACTTTAGAATTTACAGCCTTGTTCATTTGCATGTAAGTAAAATTTAATGTACTCTAGCTCTTCTTCCAGTTTTATTGAATGAAATCCTCAGAGTTGCAGAATGTCAGAGCTGGAAGGAACCTTTCATTCTAAGCCCATTTTAAGCCCCTCATCTTAGAAACTGGTCAACTGAATCCACTAACATTAAATGGACTCCCAGTATCCCAGTGGTTAGACGCAGAGACAGGTTAGAACCCAGTCTAAGGACTCCATCCCGGGTGCTTGCTGCCAAACTCCAAGAAGTCTTTTGTACATCTATCTGTCTGTGAATTCTCTAGCACCTGCCCCCTTGAGTTCTGACACCTTTTGGGATCCATATAGGGATGTGCGGTACCATCTCTTGATTGGCCAGCGTGAGCAGGGCACCGATACTCCAATGCTAAAAGGATAAGATCTACACAAAAATCTCACAAACTCAGACAGGAACGTTGACTTCCCCCTTGTTAAGTCAATGCAATCTTCAAATAGAAAGGCAGCAGGGCCTCTACAATTTCTTTCACTCAAAAAAATTATAAAAAGGCAGAGTTTGGAATGATTCTGTAGAAAAAGAGATCTCGAGGATCAGATGCTTTCAATGAAGAATTACTGAGTTTGAGGGCAAGGGTGGCATCTAAGAAAGGCAGTGATGGGTGAACTCAATGCCCACCTTTAGAAAACCCCTTCCATTAATGGCAGTGCGTGTGAGCAGGGATGACAGTCTGGCCAGTACTGTTCCCAAGACTGAATTCAAGAAGAAGTCAAGTCTTTGAACAGAAGTTGGGGCGTGATTGGCCCAACTGATATGGAAGGCAGCGGGGAGCTAGAGGAGAAGGAAGCTCTTCATCTTAATCAGCTCTGGGTTACTTTCCCAGGCACATATGTGGACTGCACCTCCTGTGGAGTGCCCAGATTGTCCCAGGGCAGTGGTTTCTGCTCTCGCTTGGGCCAGCACTGGAAATGGGCCAAGGTGGGTGAGAGCGATCGCTCCTGTTGGCAGCCCCCGGTCTGTGCCACAAATCCCGCTCGGCAGGACCACAGCTGCCACTCTTCTCATTACCTTCCCTGGGTCCCAGCAGCTTCTTCAGGACATAGTGTTTTGAGGGGAAAATATCACAGTTTTTGAGCAGAAGATAGATTCAGAAATCACCTGGCAAAATGTTCGAAGAAAAGATTCTAAGAAATTAAAAACCAAATAATTAGTCAGCTTTGTGTTAACCTTTATAACCCCAACCTTTGAATTTCTTCCCTCCTTGAGTGCAATCATGTCTGCGCTGCCAAAAGAAACGAGATGCGATTTCTTCCAAGTCATTACTGTGATCTCCATCAAAGAACAGCAAAGACAGTAATTAGTACTCCACACCAAATCAGCCTCACATTTGACATAAATTGCATTTGTCCTCTGCAGAGCTAAAAGGAAGCGTTTCTAATTCTTAGAATTTTCTTATGAGTTGCTGTCATTTGGCAGAAGTTGCTGGAGTGTTGCTTCTTACAGACCTTTCTTGTTGTTAACTGTTTTTTTTTTGTTAAGAAAAACAAAATGAAGACTTCAAAAAATAAACAAGTAGCACTACTTTACCTTCAGTGTGGAATCACCATCAGAAAGCCTTAAAGGTAAGGGGAAGGAAAAATTAGGAACACCACCTTAGTTTCTTGGCAGCGTTGAGGTCCATTCTTCCAGAAAGCTGTTTGCAATTTCCAGAGAGGCTAGGACAATCAGTCAACAAGGGCCAAATCCTCAGGTGCAACTAGATACCAGCGATCCTTTTTGAATAGATTTTGAATATCTTCAGAAGTACTGATATCCAGCATATGGGTATGAGAGACCCAGACAAACGGGAAAACTTGGTCAGAAAGTCATCCAGCCATGTGAATATTGGATAAAGCTCCACTCAGTTTTGTCACCCTTCAAGGGTTTCTGGGGCACAGTGCAGGGAGGGGGAACTCAGACTCCCTGATTTGAGGTGACAGAGCTAAGAGTCCTGGGACACCAAAGCAGTTAGAGCTCACAGGACAGAGTAAGACAAGAGAGTTGCACAGAGAGAGACTCCCAGATCTGCAGAGGATTTCTCTCGAAAATGTAGCAGAGTTTACTATTAACTTTTTATGGTCACTTTAATCCTTCGAGCCCCAGAAATGTTTCGTGTCAGTTACCACACATGTTAAAATTTCTTTTAAAATGTGTGAAGATCACAATGGGAATTACTTATCACCATGCATGTTTTGAACCTGTTGACAGTAACTATTATTTTTTTCATCTGGAAAGTAACATCCGTGGGCTAATCAAAAGATCTCCTGGTTGGAATAAACATACCTTGTCCATGTTCCGCCAACAAACCACTGACACCTCAGTTTCTCCATATAGAATAAAGCAGTTAACATCGATTCATGCTGTCTCACAGGAATGTGGTACAGGTGACAACATAAAAAAAATTTTTTTTTTTAGGGAAAGCACTTTGGGACTTGATCTGTGTTACCCAATTCAGTAGCCACAGACACATATGACTATTTAACTTTAAATTAATTAAAAGTAAATAAAATTTTTAAATGCAATTCCTCAGTTGTGTTAGCTGTGTTTCAAGAGTTTAATAGCTGTGGCTACCATACAGATACAGAACATCTCCATCATTGCAGAAAGTTCAATTGACGTGCTGGAATATACAGTCTTCATATCCTTAAGAAATGACTCACATTTTAGATACCAAGTCTTTTGACTTTCTCTTATACCAAGTTTTTTTTGTATGTATATGTACCAGTTTGATCTTGAATTTATTTACAGGGTGTGAATAAATATAAAGCATTTAGAGATATAACTTTGAATTTAAAGGGCACCTTATAGTAATTTTTTAAATCACCCTTCTGTTGTACTGAAATAGGCATAGAGAAGGCATCAACTTAACCCGCTAAGGCATATACCCATTCAAAATGTTGTCAAAGGGAAGGGATTCCACACTCTTCTTGTTAATTTGCATATCTTTTCAAATGTATGTTTCTCAAGTCACTTGTCTAGATTTTCTCATCTTGAAAGCTCATGATATTGACATTTTTCTTCTGAATATGTAGATATGTGGACATTATGAAAATATGGTTATAGTTACAGTTAAGTCAAATAAGCTCAATTCCACTTAGTTTTGGCAAATAGATTGGAAGCAGAAGAGTCTTTTCCATCATTATTAAAGGCAGGCATTTTCGCCAAGGCTGTGAGAAGCTCTTCTTCTTGCTGCCTAAGAGGTTTCTTTCTTTCTTTTTTTAAATTTATTTTATTATTTATTTATTTATTTATTTTTGGCTGCATTGGGTCCTCGTTGCTGTGTGTGGACTTTCTGTAGTCATGGCGAGCGGGGCCCACTCTTCATTGCTGTGCGCGTGCTTCTTGTTGCAGTGGCTTCTCTTGTCGCTCAGCACGGGCTCTAGGCACGCGGGCTTCAGTAGTTGTGGCACAGGGGCTCAGTTGTTGTGGCTCGCGGGTTCTAGAGCACAGGCTCAGTAGTTGTGGCGCACAGGCTTTGTTGCTCTGTGGCACGTGGGATCTTCCCGGACCAGGGGTCGAACCCGTGACCCCTGCATTGGCAGGTGGATTCTTAACCAGTGCGCTGCCAGGGAATTCCCCAGTTATCAACTTAAAGTCCAGAATTACTAGGTCCAATGAGGGGAAAAAAACTTTACTGAAAAATTTTTAGTATATTAATATTCCATCAATAATAATTTTCTGAAATAAAGCTGTGGCTTTTCATCACAGTTCAGTACACACAGAACCAAGCTAATAGATATAAGCATTTCATAGTTTTCCTGGCTTAGAGCATGACCTTAAGAAAGGCACTTGATTTCCCTGGTTTTGAAAGATTAGCTCCTAAAAATAAAGTATAAGGATGTCATAGTGAAGAGATAACCCTTTGGGGGGTAAATAATGTTCTAAGCCGAACATCTTCAGCAGAATTTATTAAAATATTGGAAAGCACTACCATAAAACAGAGACCAGGAGTTAAGCAGAGATTCAAGTCCAGACAGTAACCTGGCCTGTTTCCTTTCCTGTGGATATGTAACCATAACTAGAGCTACTGCTGGCCCCATCAAGACCCTGCTTGCATGGTCTAAGTCAAACAGCATATGGTATTTTAATGTCATTTCTGAAAAAATAGCTGATTTACATGGCAAACATCATAGAACCTATGTAAAAGCATTCATTCTTACAGATTTTTACCTCTTGAAGAAACAAAACATGGTGTCATGGAAATACATGTCAGACGATTGGGTTCTAATTCCTGTTCTGACGGTGGTGTGATACCGGTGAGTTCTTTCACCTGAATAAACCTCTATTTCCTTATCTGAACACTGAGGGGATCAGGCTTGATTGCCGTTAAAATGCCCACAGGAGCCAGAAGCAGCCTGACTTTAAGATATACTGGGGGGCCTGTAGGGTACTGAAAACTGTGACAGCCTGCAAAGAGCACGTCTCCTACTGGGGGCAGTCAGCAACAGCGGATTGTCTCCAGGTGGGAATGCAGGCCCTGTGTTACCATATTGTCAGATTTTTTGGGAAAATACAGAAATTCAGGTTTTTGTGTCAAATATCCTGGTTTTAAATGTTGGCAACTAATCTAAAATAGGAAAAAAAAAAAAAGACCACCCCAAAGGCCAAACTAATCATACATGTGAATGGATTGGGTCCTATGGCCGCCATTTTGTGACCTCCAAATGGAAGCTTCCAGTCTCTCCCTGCCCTATGGTCTCACTGGAGGATGGAGGAGGAGGGTCACCCTGGGGCCACACGGCACTAACCCTCCGCACAACTCTAATTAATCTTTTTTTCACTTGGTTTCATTAACATATGAATACAGTAGGGAATCAGGGCAACCACAGTCAGTGGGATGGACGCACTTTTACAGAAAGACAGCATGTAAAATAAATACTCCGTGTGAGTCGGGATCTTGACGAAATGGTAGAGCTGCAGTGTGGTCAACGAGGCCAGGGTGCAGAGCAGCCGGAAGCTCAGCCTATAGCCGTTTTCCCCTCTGCAGCTCCTAAGGAACATCTCTGAGTTGACTGCAAAGCCCAAGCCAAAGAGGACCCCAAGGTTTCTCATGAGTCCAGCAAAAGGCGTGGTGTCAATGTGGATCCAGTCAGGGTTGGCACACCACTTCCTGGCTATGGGCACAGACCACAGCAGGTCAATGTCAAGCAGTCTGAGAAGCAGGTAAAAGCCAAGTGCAAACAGGAAGAGGAAGAGGTTGGTCTTCAAGTATGTGCTCAGGCTGGCCGTTTGGATCCTTGGAGTGTGTTCAAAGGCCTCTGCCACAAGCATGCCTGGGGATTGGAAAGAGACACTGAAGATAACTGTCTGCCTTTGAACCTCTCAGGAATTATTCCTCTCTGCATTAAAGAATTTAGCCATAGTTTTCAATGATAAAGGGCTGTAGAAACCTAGGTTCTATCCATTTCCAAAGCCTTTTTTTAAGGCAGTAACTAAAACCACACTTGCCCCGTGTCTTTTCACCATCCACATTAGTGCAGGGGCATGGGTCAGGAGTCCAGGGCACTGAGTGACAACCACTTCACAGGCAGAGCACTGATCTAGGTGCTTGCAATTCATGTTTCAATTGCCACAGCCAATTAACGTAGAGAGCCTTCAAAAGGTACATGGGGCTGAACAGTGTAAACTCAGTCATGGTGAACGCTGCCTTGGAAATACAAAGCAGCTGCTGAATGAAGTCCACGGTCAGGTAATAATCGCTGCAGGTGTTTCAGAGAGAACGGCATGGTGTGCAGGTTGGAAGGCCTTATTAAGTCCCCCAAACCGAGACACAAGCACGCCGTCCTAAGTGGTGGTTTAAGACTTGGACTCAGCTCTAGCCACACTTCAGAGAAGCCCATCTCATGAAGAGGTAATGGGTTTATCCTACTGAGTGAGAATGTGCCATTGTGTCCATGGAGAATTTGAGAGGTGTGTGGAACCCCTTAAGCTCCCAGGGTATCATTAAGTATCAGTGGCTTGATAGGATTACCTGAGATTGGGGAACATTAGCAGAGAGAGTCAACATAAAACAAAGGACACTAAAGCATTCAATGACACAACTAAAGGTAAGTGATCATATTTACCACCAATTACTCCAAGAATAACTTGATGAGGAAAATGTGTTGCTATGAATACTCTGGAGATGCAGACACTGATTTGAATCAACCAAAAAAGACTCCAAAGAAATGACCAGGTGAGTCTACGATGGAAGAATAGATACAAGCATAAAAGGCAAAGAAATTGTATCATTCATAAAAATGCGGGGGGCGGGGGAAGTGACACCAGATGATCTTTCTCAGAGGAATCTTCTAGCTGTGATATAATATCATGATTCTAGAGTTTTTTCTTCCAAAAATTTTTTCTATGTACTCCATAGGATTTGAAAAGCTTTAACAGGTGTTTCTACATTCATCAATGCATTAAACTTAACCAGTGCTATATCCTGAGATTTTAATAAATGCTATAAAAGGAAGCCAACTTGGCATCCTGATAATTATTTTAATGAAGTAGGGGAAATTCAAGTTTGGGGGAATTATTAATGTCCACAGCGATCAAGAATGAATTATATATATTTTTTGCTCTTTGTCATATGTGCTTCCTCTTTCCTCTCTCAGCCTCTCTTTGCTTGAAGAAAACTCACTGGAGAGGCAGCTGCCACGCTGATGGAAACACATGAGCATTCCATCAAGGGCAAGTTTTCACTGGGTTTAATTTCACAGACTCTCAAGAGTCCTGGCTCCTTGTTTCTTGACACATAGAAAATAAGGAACAGAAAAGTGACCGATGGGTTATATGTCTTGGATTAGAAGCAGCAGTGTGCAGAAAACTTATAAAAATATTTAAATCCAAGCAATGCTCATCATTTTAATAAAAAAAGAGTTAGCAATAATGAGTTCTAGGAATCCTTGAGTGTTCTGAATGATTTGTTCCTGATAATTGGACCAAACTTTGATTACTGAAAAATTATGGAATAGAGAGAAACAAGACTTTCAAAGAGAAAGTAAGCAGGAGTTATCCATATGGAAGAAGAATCAATAAGGGTGTGGTAATGTTTAGGTAAGATGTAGGCACTCAGTACATTTTGATGGCTGAAGGAGATGTTGCAGTTATAAGAATCAAAGAGGAGTCAAGAGAATTTCTTTTTAGAAGAAACAAATGATTTTCCAGGTTTGGGAATTGGAGGAGCAAATGAACTAACAGAGAAAAGGTGAGGCTTAGCTAGATTCCTACTTTGAAAAACTGTCTAGGGATAGAAAATGCTAATTTCTTTAAATTACAACAACTCTCTACTGTTGTTGTTTGAGATAATGAATACCTTAAGGCATACAGGTCACAGTCTCATCAGGATAAACTTTAAAGATACCCAAATTCCTTTGGTTACTTGTTTTGTATATTACCCAATATTACTCTAAAAAGTAGAATATGAGATGGATCTTGGAAATTTTTTATTATAAATAACTTATGTAATGGTGTACGTTTCAGTATTTTTTATGCAATTAACTGACAAATCTTATCTCAGGTAGCCTAATAATTTATGATTAAAGTGGTGCTCAGAATTGTTTTAATGATAAAGTATATCAGGAAAGAAAAGAAGGAAAAAGTCTAATTTCTACAAAAATTTTGAATAATCTTACAGGTCTAGGGCTTTCGGAATGTTAATCTACTAACATTAAATCTACTAACATTCAAATTTAAGTTTGTCTCTAGAATGTTTTTAATTAAAAAGGTTGCATAGTCTTTAAAGCTAGAATATATTTTATTGACTTCAAAATCATTAGCTGTTCAAAGAAGAAAGCATAATTATACGAAAGTAACGGATACATTCAAGGGGAATGATGCTTCTCAAATGTCTAGTTAATCTTAAAGCAAGGGAATGTGCATGCAAAAATACATCATTATATAATTTTAGGTGATCTATTTGTGAGCTACCAAAGTGATTATTGTATTATGGATTACACTGTATTATTGTATTATGGATTATTGTATTAATGTACCCAAAGGCACATTTAGAAAGTCATTAATCAATTAAACATATTCAACCCTATAATGTAATTGCTGTGAACTAATTAAGGTATTCTCTTAAAGCAGAATCTTAATTTTCTATTCATTTTGCTATTTTGGATATGATAGAATTGAATAAGCACATTTCAATAACTAAAAATACACTAAGCTGAATTTTTCAGAAGACTTTCTGTGTTTGAAACTGTCATGTTCCAGGGCTACAGAGACTGGAGCAAAGCTGACCTGTGCAGAGTGGTGAATGACTTATCCATCCGACTGATGGTGTGGCCCAGGGCAGCTGTCACCATGACATACCAGACACATGATGAGCCCATTGCATGGCCAGATGGACTTCCTGCAACAAGAAAGTGGCAATCCATTTGAAAGGTGGTTAATAGAGTATCATTATCAGAAATGGACAATAGAATAGCACATTAGCCATGAAAATTACAAATAACTCAGAAAAAAAAGCCACAGGGCACAGGCTCTATGTAAGGTTTAGAAATAGGTAGAAATAAAGAAAACTGAGTCAAATTGAGCCTCAAAATACTATTTCAAAATTTTTCCCCAGGTTATTCAAGTTCATCAAAGTCCAGAAATCAAAATGTTCAAGGGTAAGTAAGAACTCAGGCTGTTGCATCAGAAAATCTGCCACATCCTTAGTCATTCTTCATATCTAATTGTTTTTAATTGATGAGAAAACTGAAGTACTTGGATTGGATCTTGAATCAGCTTATTTTCCTTGGGTTGAAAAGTCAAACATCTAAAGGCTATCATTGCTATGTCTGATTTACCAACTGACTGCTGGGTACCAACAGCTACCCCCATGCCTATCTTTTGGCTGGCCGCTGCAGAAGGAGTCTTTGTCATTAAAAGGATGAGGGAAGCTATAAAGGGGTATTAATCCTGGCAGAAGAAATCAGCAGACAGGTAGACTTTCTATTCCCAGAATGCCTTTCCCATGTTGCTTGATCTTTTTTAAAAAATCACTTTACTTTGATGTCCTCCCTGAGTTTTTACCAAGGGGAGATTCATTCAGGTTAAACACCAGTCTCTCTTTCTTTTTTTTTTTTCCCGCGGTATGCGGGCCTCTCACTGCTGTGGCCCCTCCCGTTGCGGAGCACAGGCTCCGGACGCGCAGGCTCAGCGGCCATGGCTCACGGGCCCAGCTGCTCCGCGGCATGTGGGATCCTCCCGGACCGGGTCACGAACCCGCGTCCCCTGCATCTGCAGGCGGACCCTCAACCACTGCGCCACCAGGAAAGCCCAACACCACTCTCTTTGAAAAACACTAAGTTAAATAAAGACTAATCTATTTCTTATAGACCTGTTTCTTTCAAGTCTATTTCTTAAACAGGAATTTTCAGAGCCTTTTATATGCTTCATGACTTGTAAATCTTCAAGGAGTGAATGTAAAATGTATTATTTCTTTTCTTTTCTTTTTTTCAGAAAATGTCTCATAAGACAGAACACATGCTGGGAAGTTCTGGGGTAAACCAAAGTACCATTTCAATTGTCTGAAAGGCTATCCATCCATCCATCCATCCATCCATCCATTCATCCATCCATCCCACATTGCTTTCACAAAGATAAAATACACACCACCCTGACATGATGGAATGCACAGTCTATTGGAGGAGCCAGATATTAAAGAATTAACTATAATATAGTTTGATAAGTACTATAACAGATGGATGTCTACTCTTATGAGAGCAAAAAATAAAGATATTCAGAAAACTTATTAGGAACTTACACATTGACTGTATTCAGGGTTAGTCTCAGGATGTCAAATGCCAAGAATTTTAGTCTATGTAACAAATTGTGGTGAGGTACAATATAACACAGTCTTAGAAATTAAAACAACGTGTAGTTTACCTTTATATATATTTAAAAACCTTTTTAAAAATCTTAAACTCAACTCCCATAGTAAAGACTTTACACTCATACAGAATCTTACTTATAATAAAAAAGAAAATGGATCAAGAAGTCTACTTATATACTGTATACACAAGAGAAAAAAGAAATTTAAAAGAAATAATTATAAGCTTAGAGAGAATTTCTATAGGCAATAGTAATACCAGGAAGTCCTTACCTTTCTTACGGAAACTGTGTCTATTGTCTCCTCATTCATGTGATTCTCAGAAGATCTATAATAACTTTGAAAATTGCACAGCAGCAGATAAAGCTACATTTCTAGAATTTTAATATAGTTTTGGGGTAATTTGTTCTAGCTAATTGTTTTTTGTTTCAGTATCAAACCGTGACATTTTTCTAAAAAACACCAACTATAAAATCATTTGGGGCTTCCCTCGTGGCGCAGTGGTTGGGAGTCCGCCTGCCGATGCAGGGGACACGGGTTCATGCCCTGGTCCGGGAAGATCCCACATGCCGCGGAGTGGCTGGGCCCGTGAGCCATGGCCGCTGAGCCTGTGCGTCTGGAGCCTGTGGTCCACAACGGGAGAGGCCACAACAGTGAAAGGCCCGCGTACAGCAAAAAAAAAAAAAAAAAAAAAAAAAATCATTTGGGGAATATTCTCTTAATTAACCCTTTTACAAATAAAAAAAATGAAATTTTCTTACTCATAAAACTTTTGTCCTTTTCATTAGCAATTTTTGTTTATGAACTTTTAGCATCCTCATGCATGACATTTTCTTTAGTACGCTTTATGATATCATACAGTTATTAGCTGATCATCATGCACAATGGCTCTCTATTGGAATATCTTTAATTAACCTGCAGCTGCTATAATTGCTTACCTGGACCTGTTTCACACGTAGTGGGGAACTGTTCAAGGCATGGACTTGAGTGATTTGGGTAAATCTGAGTTTCTTGGACCCACCAGTAAGGCCGATGACCAAATAATATCCTGTATTTAAAGAAATATAAATATGCATATATATTTAAATATACAACTATTACTTAATTGGAGACCAACGATTCTCTCCTATAAAAATGAGTCAAGCAGAACATTGATGGGGAAAACTCGTGATTAAAAGACTTTGAAAGAACTTGCTTTCTGGCCTGTGTCTCAATACAGAGGATGACAGTCATTTGGAGTTTGGGCATCCTAGGTTCCAATAAAAACAGGGACATTTTTCCTCGCAGGGGAAGTCCTTGGGTGCTTAGGATACTTAGACTGGAAATATCAGAGTGGTTCCTGGAATTATCAGTCTGTTCATTATGATGCTGCTCGTTTAACTCACTTCTTGGTTAATCACATCATATATGTAACAGGCTTTTGGAATTTTCTTCTAAGTCAGATCAAGTATACATTTCTATGCCTTTATGTAAGTTCTATTTAGGAATAGATGTTTCAAGTTAACTGGTATGTTTGAAAGATTTTCCAAGTAAAACTATACACATCTGAAATGTGATCATTAAGACCAAGCTACAAATTTAAGAATAAGCTTTAGGAAAAATGAAACAAAACAGAAGGCTTACCATTTAAAAATAAGATTGAACCAATCCCCAACGACTGCTACCCATATCATCTTGGTTCCAACTGCCTGATTAAGTTGAAACCAAAGTGGAAAATAAATAGAAAAGATATTCCGGGGATCTCCAACATTGGACATAAAATTTAGAAAACTGTAGTAAGCTCGGTAGTCCTTCTGCAAATGCTGAATAATGAGCACTCCGTTCCTATGAAGGAAATCCATCTTGAAAGAGAGGCAATTCTACACATAGAGCAAGTGGAGCCAAAGTTCTCTGAGTCCCACTGTTTTTATATGGTACCTTCATGGCGTGTCCAGCCATTACTGCGACATGTGATACTGACCATCTGTGGAGAGGGCATGTCTGCCCTCCTCTACGGAAAAGCTCATCTGTTTATGATTTTAACTGGTGCCAAAGAGGTGAAGTACATGCTGATCTGTGACAAGTAGAGGAGAAATTTGGGTAGAGACACAATGCATTTCTTATGCAATCTCTCTTTTGTGTGAACAGTTGGATCATGTTTGCTTGAAATTTTTTGCACAGCTCATTTCCTTCAAGGGCAGAGACATTAGCAATTTCTATGCTTGGCTAGAAGACTATGCAAATAATTACTGCATGTCAAATAGCCCTTAAAGCCATGCATTTTAATTTAAAATAGACTGTGGCTCTTTGACTATTTTATTGGGTCTTTCAGGAAAATGGATGAGTAAATATCTGGGCATGAAAAATTTATATGATACGACAGATTGTTTTCTGATTGCAGACTTTTAAATAAAAAATATTTTGAGATTTCTTTAGCAAAGAGAATAATATGATGGATATGGAACAGAGAAGGAAATACATGGAATATATGAAATCTGGAAGTAAATGTGTTGCTTTTTGACCATGAAGCCAGAAGGCAGAGCTAGAGATCACTGGGTAGTAGATCTCCTGGGTAGTGGAACCGTTAGGAATGAGGCATATTTTTATTGACTAGAAAATACACTTGAGAGCACGGGAGAGTTGCTCACGTGACAGATTTCAAAGGGCTTTTGACCAATCAGGAAAATGGTTTGCTGAAAACAGAGCGTGCATTACGAGTACCTGGGAAGCACCAAAACAAACGCGTAGATTTGGAATAAACAGAAGGGCAGCTCAAAAGGAACTATGAATCCAAGTCAGAAATGAGATGCTGGATTTCAGAGAGCAAAGTTTTCTCTGCGAGGATGCCTGTGAAAGCTATCAAGCCCCACCAGGTGGCGGAAGGTGGAGGTAGGTAACCTGACTTATTTTACCATTCATAGTGTTGTCTTTGCTACTCCCAGCCACTTAGGCATCTTCTTCACAGTCTGTAAGTATCACTTTGAGCTTCTCTTGGAGCCCTGCCCCATCATCTAACGGCATCTTGCTACGGGGATCCAGTGTCTACAGGTACCTCCCCAGGCTCTGTGGCTTCTCCTAGAGGAAATGTCTTGATTGACCATTAATCAAGGGGTCAATTTGGGGTGCTTCCAAACATCTCACGTCTTTGTCCTACCCCAGATAAATTAAATTTCTGGTGATGGGACCTAGGCATTGGCATTTTAAAAATACTTTCCAAATGATTGCAATGTGCAGTCAGGGTTAAGAATCACTGGGATGAAGCATTCATATATATAACCTGTTCTCCTTTTGATCTTAAGCCCCTCTCTATGCCAAAAGTCAACCTGAAAGAAACTTCAGTGACATTTAATATGTCAGCTATTGGGTGTAACTGGATTTCCTGTCAAATTCGATTTTTGCACTAAGTGATTTATCTTGTTATCAAGGCTTCAGAGAATCTATCTCTAGAATTAAAGAATAAACCACCCTAATTTCCAGAAGAGGTGAAGCAATGGTAGCAGTTGAAATGTACTCCTCATAAAACAGGACATAATGATGGCAACTTTGCTCACTGAGTTTCCTGGGCTGCTCACCTGGCAGGAGCTTAAAATACAGCCTGGTTTCTGTGGATGAGAACTCGGGTCTGATAGTCACTAAGTGGGATGGCAAATGGCACCAGGTCATTTTTCAGAAAGTGACTTTACAAGGCTTCCAGGAAGTGAATATTAATCTCTGTCCACAGTGAGAGCCTTACCAGTCTCCTTTATTATTCTTATTGCAGTGGGAGGAGAACCAGGGAGTAGTCAGCCAGCCCTGGCTCTCCCCACATTTTGCTTTTCCCTCAGGCAGCCCATGAATTACACTCACCCTCCTTCTGCCAGTAGTGTGCTAATCTGAATCCGAGTGATGTAAATGCTGGGATAAAATCAATTGTGCTGAAAACTCATTTGTGCTTTAGAATGTCTTGCGTTTATGCTCTGCCAATTATTTACCTTTAAAAATACTCCATCTTATTATCCAATTTTACCTTCACAGAGGTCTAGTAATCCTCATTTTGGGGATGAGGAAATGAACAAGAAACCTGCCCCAGGTCATTTCTTTAGTGCAGGAGCCCTGTTTGGAGATGAAATTTTGTTTCCAGAGCAATGTTTCTTCTTAGTCTAAGCCTTGGCTGGGTTGCTCAAGGCCAACATTGGTGAGATTTTTAAACAGCTGCAAAATGAATAAAAGCTGATGCTATAACCAGCTTGTTTCAAATGCTTTCAACCACCCAGAACTCCAGTTTACCTGGATCATGACTGGTTGACACTGAAGCACATCTGGCCAGCTGCTTGATCACTAAGAACATCACAGATACATTCACCACTTTGAATTGTTGGCTGGCTTATCCCATCATCTGACACCAGGGACACAGTGGGGATTCAGTGGCTATTCTTACCTTCCCAGTCACTGACATCTTCCCTGAAGGAAATATCAAGCGACATGAAGGTGGGCACCTCAGGGCTTGAAGGGGGCTCTGATTCCCGTCCTCTACTGATGGCCCTGGGACCCAGCACACATTTTCTTCTCTGGGAACAGTCATGTATAGAAATAAATTAAAGCCACCCAAATGAGAGCAAACAGAGTTATTTACTATTCTGCTCACTATAGCAAGAGTCAGCCACCATCTCATGCATCTGACACAAACTCAAAAATTGGCAGAGGAGTGGAAACACTTTGTAGTGAAAAGAAGGAAGGCCTCAGGTATGTTCTGATAAGAGGTTGTTGGCATGGGCAAGCTAGAGAGGAGTTTACAAGAAACAGAGCATCTTAGGTGATTGGTTTGGGAAACATATTTTGTTTTCTCTGGTTGGTCCTGAGTTGAAGCCAGGGGCAAAAAATAGGGAAGCTAACAGTCACTGACCAAGTCCTGACCATTCTTGGCATTTTGCTTCAGAGGCTGTGGTCAAAGTTCTGTTGTCATATTTGGTCCAGCCATTGTCCGTTTGTATATTCAGTCTTTCACAAGACAAATTGAATAAGCATATGTCAGAAGTAGTTTATGTGGCATCCCACCAAGAAATAAGGGACTCCCATGTCTATCCTGTGATTCTGTAATTCTTATTATTCATTGAGTTAAAATGAAGACATACACTTCCTTGCCAAGGGCAGATCAATTTATTCAAGTATATCACTACTCTGTGAGGCATTAGCCTTGACTAATCAGAGTCTGTGCTCCTGGCTTTTTTGTTTTTGCATATTCAGGTTCTATAATTTCCATAATCTCTTTAATGAACCATAAGGAAGGACATTGTTTTATTCTTTTTCTAAGACGTGTTTGAGCTGCATATTTCATCATATGCATTTTCTTCAGAAACATCCTTAAATCAAGGTGTGAATGATATCAATACATTGTGTCTTATAATTAAAAATTCAACTTCCTGCTCATTCAGTCCTTCAGAGTCTGTGGACTGTATGGAAGTTGGCTGCACATTAGCTTTTCATCTTAGGTGGATAATTTTAGAAGACTGTTGCCTGGGGACCATCTGGTTCTGTAGACTGTGGGATAATTAACCAAAGCAAAGCACCTTGATTTCTTTTGCCTTTTAACAGGATCTGCAAAATCGGTTTCTTCGCCATAGTTCATCATTTTTCGTCTTTTCACATCTTAGCTTATATGAACTTTCTCAGAGTTGCCTTCTCTGATCAGCTTCCTCACCATTCCTGTAACAGTGCTTTCTCTCCAACACTCTTTTCTTTTAGGGATTGTATTAGTCTTCCAGGGCTAATATATGCAGTACCAGACTGGGTGTTTTGTTTTCGTTTTTAATTAATTAATTTATTTTTGGCTGTGTTGGGTCTTCGTTGCTGCACTCAGGTTTTCTCTAGTTGTGGTGAGCGGGGGCTACTCTTCGTTGCGGTGCACAGGCTTCTCATTGCGGTGGCTTCTCTTGTTGCGGAGCACAGGCTCTAGGCACGTGGGCTTCAGTAGTTGTGGCACGCGGGCTCAGTAGTTGTGGCTCGTGGGCTTAGTTGCTCTGCGGCATGCAGGATCTTCCCGGACAGGGGGTCGAACCCGTGTCCCTTGTATTGGCAGGCAGATTCTTAACCACTGCACCACCAGGGAAGTCCAGACTGGGTGGTTTAGATAACAGAAATTAGAGCCTACAAGTCTGAGATCAAGGTGTTGGCAGGGTTGATTTCTTCAGAGGCCTCCGTCCTTGGCTAGCAGGTGGCATCTTCTCCCTGTGTCCTCACACGGTCTTCCTTCTGTACAAATGTGTCCTAATCTCTTTTTATAAGGACAACAGTCGTACTGCATTAAGGCCCACCCTAATGACTTCGTTTTAACTTAATTACTTCTTTATATACCCTAACTCCAAATAGTCACATTCGGTAGTACTGTGGGTTAAGACTTCGACATATGAATTTGGGGGGATGCAATTCAGCACATAACAGGAATTTAATTACAATTTGTAATTGTATATTTGTCTTGAGCGTATGTGTTTAATCTCTCGCTCCTGCACCACAGTACAAGCTCCACAAAATAAGGGATCATGTTTGCTGTGTATACGAACCACCAGTACAGTCCCTAGCACAAGCCCATGCAGGGGCTGATTTCCCATGATGCTGGAGAATCTTGCGTGGGCCCCTGGCAGGGCAGGTTGTTGCTGAGAGCTGCTGCAAGTTGTAATACTAATTTTATAGTCTTTTTCTTAAAGAGAGGACCCAATATTAGAGAAGCTTTAGATCCCACAAGATCTGGAACTAACCCTAGGCCTGTTATAGTTATTTAGTAAATGTTTCTTGAATGAATGGATTTATTAAGTCACAAAACTTGATATGACTGCTAACTTATACAGAGGCAGTTAATCTAAACTCGAATGCATTTTTCCACAGAGACGATGTTATCAGGTGTCCAGATCAGGAAAGCTCCTTTAAGGTAGAGAAAATTATGTAAAATGTTTATCCAAGAAAAGAGTAATATTTGTAAGCATCTGCTTATGTTTAAAGATAATAGAAGAATAAACAATTTTAAATGTTTTAAGGTTATCTATAAAGGAGAGAAGGGAATAGAGTATAGGGAATGAGAAAAACTAAATTTCTTCCAATACACTTATTTTTTAGATTTGAATTAGAAGCCATGTAAATAGTTTACATAATTATAAAATTAAATTCAATTTTAAAAGCAATTCCTAAAAAATTTTAAAATGGAACACATGATGAAAAGGAGAACAGTGCTTACTTGACCCATTGTACCTGTAAACTATTCACTTCCAGCTCTAGAGTACTTATACGTGTTTATGATTTTGTTCCTGTGGGAACCCTGTTTTAAAGCATTTCCTTGGTCCTCCTCAGTTTGCCATCTGCCACCCGTTGCTTGGGGTGGAGATGCTCCCCAGAACTTTTCCTATGTGGGTCACAGCAGGAGGGAGATTCAGGAGGTTGGTTCTTTTTGGTACTAATAATCTTCGAGTGGATTTTTCCCACCAATAACAGAGCCTGCCTGACAAGCTGGGTCATTTCGAAGTAAAGGTTGGTAGAGTTCAAGGTTTCTCCCAGATCGATTCACCAAGTGATGGAGCAAAGCCATTTCTAAGCTCTGTAGATCAAGATCCAAAAATGGATAGTTTCCTCTTCCTCCTTTTCAGGTTGTCTTTCTCAAAGTGTGGTCTATGGACCACCTGCATGCAGATTACCAGGCGCAGTCCAGATCAGCTAATCAGACTCTTTGGGAACATGGTCCAGATATGTGCATTTTGGTAAGCTTCCTATGTGGTTCTTATGCGCATTAAATTTTAGAAGCTCCATCTTAATTCACCTCTCCCTTGATACAAGGCACCATACTCTTCCTGTGCATCCTGTGTGTAGTTTACCCTTCTTTATAGAACTTTCTCACTTCTACCCTAAGGCATTTTCTCTCTGTTACCTTATTTGGGGCCTATACTATCCCACTCTTTCCCGTGGATGTAGGCTTAGTGTGTTCTGGCATTCATCCTTTTATAATCTCATTTTCTTTCTTTTTTTATCTAAGGCCCATGGTAGACACCCCAAAAATCTTACCTATAATTAACATTAGTTTTTCTTATTTTGCCAAATAATGTGTATAAATGGAGTTGACTTCCAATTGTGAGATTCTTGATCAGAGTAGAGTAGAAGTAGGGCAAAGTGATAAAATTTCAGTCTTCCACTCAATTCTTCTGTTGCTTCTCCTTTGCACTGTGACACCTCTGCCTCTTCCTCCCTCTCTCCCTTTTCTCTCTCCTTCTTCCTCTCTCTCTCTCCTTGCCTCTGTCCCACCCTCACACTAAATACTTATTGAGCTCACTCTTTGAATCGGTCACAAACGTCAACCTTCTCCTATAGCCTGAGAGCAAAGACAACTCGAAGGGAGCAGACCCAAATCCGTACTGTTCACCGTTGTATCTCGGAATCAAGCCAGGTGTGCTCCACATAATGAGGGGCTTCAGAAAATTGTACAGCCAACCACCATCCCCTTTAGGATCAATACCTTTTCTTCCTGCTGTGGTAGAACTCTGCATTTAACATGTTCTATTCATGTTTTGTACGATGACTAGAACTCTGCTAGTCATCTGACATGTGCCAGTAACAGCATGTCTGAACAAAAGAAATCTTTAGGAGTGTGTGCTTTGGGGTCTAATATTAGCCAAATCTGGTCAGTAGGCTAGGAGTCCCTTACCTGAATTTGATTTATTTAGAGGTCGTTGAACTTCTTGAAATCATATGCAAAATATTAGTGCATGTGCACATTTCTTTGAAGAAGGCCATAGCTTTCACAAGATTCTCAACGGCATCCCTGACTCAGACAAGTTAAGTAGAACATAAGGCTCACTGGGATCCCATCCACTCACTGTCCGTGGTGCTTATGCCCAGGATCCCCTCATTTCCTCAGTCTCTTCAGAAATATCTTCAGTCCTCCAGTCTCCTCAGCACAATTTGTTTGTCTTAATGCATTTTTTCCTCTTAACAACTAGATTAAAAAAAATCTTTTGTTTGGGGGGCAGAGATAAATTAGGATCTTGGGATTAACATATACACACTAC
Organism: Grampus griseus; assembly: GCF_964374135.1. NCBI lineage: Eukaryota > Metazoa > Chordata > Mammalia > Artiodactyla > Delphinidae > Grampus > Grampus griseus. The sequence continues at coordinate 62,894,631 of NC_139001.1, forward strand.
TATATATAAAATAGGTAAACAACAAGGACCTACTGTATAGCACAGGGAACTATACTCAATAGCTTATAATAACCTATAATGGAAAAGAATCTGAAAAAGAACATAGCACTGTGCTGTACACTTGAAACTAACACAACATTTTAAATTAACTATATTTCAATTAAAAAAAATCTTTTAACCTGATAGCCAGTCTCAAAACCCTGTACTTGTTGCCTTATTTTTAGTTAATTCCAGTAGTTGAATGATTCCAGTTCTTCCCAGAACATTCTTATTCTGATTCATTTAGATTTTCCTGAGGTTTTGATTTTCAGTAAATCTTGCCTGTTTTACTTAGATTGCAACCTGTAGGACAGAGCCTAGAATTTCTTCAATATGCTTTGCCATGCCAAATATTATATAACCATAAGATATATTCTTATAACATGAACCATTCATCTATGAGTTATAGCACTCACTGCAATTCAACATCATTCAGAGATATTTGATTTTAGCTTGTGTCACTGGAGCAGAGGCAATAAACAAAAATTTCTTTTGGAGGTGTTGACCTTTAATGTCTCTGTGCATGGTCGTTATCCTTTTACCACAAGCTTATCTGCCTCCTGCAAAATAAATTGTATTTAAGATCTCTCCAGTGTCACCTTGCAATGTAAAATGGATTTATTTCAGACCGAGTTTATACCCTAGTGACTTTCAGAAAATAATTACCTCCACTCTGGCTAGCATCCCAGGAATACTGGCATTCCATAATGACACTATGATAAGTGACCCAGCTACATCTGTTCCAGGTACCCCCTCCATGAGTCTCATTATGCATTCTTCCCTAGAAATGATCATGAACTATACATTTATAAACTTTTTCCTGGATCACCAAAGGACCCAGTGGAGTTACCCTTGGACAATACTATTCATTTTCTTAACAGTAGAGTTAAGATACTTTATAGCTGGGTTCGTATTTTGTAGATGGTCTAAAGAATTCCTACTGTGGGCTTCCCTGGTGGTGCAGTGGTTGAGAGTCTGCCTGCCGATGCAGGGGACACGGGTTCGTGCCCCAGTCTAGGAAGATCTCACATGCCGCGGAGCGGCTGGGCCCGTGAGCCATGGCCGCTGAGCCTGTGCGTCCAGAGCCTGTGCTCTGCAATGGGAGAGGCTGCAGCGGTGAGAGGCCCGCGTACCACAAAAAAAAAAAAAAAAAATAGAATTCCTACTATGTGTATTCTCAAACTTCAGTGTGCATTAGAATTACCTGGATGACTTGCTAAAGCACTAATTACTGGGACCCACACCCAGGGTTTTCAATTCAGTGGGAATGGAGATCAGTCTGAGAAGTTGCATTTCCAACAAATTCCTAGATGAGGGTGATATTGTTGGGTGCATGCGGAACATCACTTTTGAGCAGCACTAGTGGTGCAAGACATAATTCTTACCTGTACTGGTCAGGACAGGGCTAACTCATACCTCAAGGAGCTTGTGGTCTCGCAGGGAAGATATTTATGTAAATGACATACTGCTGTGTCCTTAGGGGCTAACAGATAGAGTAAGTGGACAAGAGGAAAAGCAGATTTAACTTTCAGCTTATGAGATCAAGGCAGCCTTTGTGGAGGAGGTGGCAAGTGACTGAGCCTTGACTGATGGGTAGAATTTAGAAATGCAAGACAGCAGGATGAAATGGAGAAATGCATTCCATTTGAAATATATTGCATTAAAAACTGTAAAAAAAAAATCCCCTTTTTTTGATATTTACGAGACAATTCAAAATTTGAAATTGTTAAAATTTTCAATTGTCTCATAAATGTCAAAATTGTGTTTTTAAAACAGATTTTTAATGCAATATGCTAATCAATTAATGTTAATGTTTTTAGTGTTCTAATGGTGTTGTGGTTATGTCAAAACGAGTCCCTAACTTTTAGAAAGTCATACTGAGATATTTGTGGGTGATATGGCGTGCTGTCTGGGAAAGTGGATGGTGTCTGGATAGAGCAGTGTTGGCCAGTGGTTGATGATAGCTGGGGCCTTGTGACGAGTACATGAGAGATTCATTATACTATTTTATTCACTTTTGTGTATGTTAGAAATTCTTCATAATAAAATTTTTCAAAAACAGAAACTATATGAGCAAAATTAACCTAAAGAAGTGCAGGGTTCATTGTTTATTTCCATCAGAATATAAAGTAAACAATTGAACAATAAGGGTAAAATGGTAACTTGAGACCAAGTCAATCAATGATTTGACTTGAATGCCGCTAAGGAATATGGACTATATTTTTAAGATAATGAAGGAACACTGAAAGCGTTTTGAACAGGGAAATAATATGAAAAAAGTGCACTTTGAGAATATTATTGTGGCAATGGTAGGCAAAACTGATTGGGAGGGCAAGAGTCTGAAGGTAAGGACCAGGTAGTAAGGGCCTGAATAGAGATCTAGAGAATAGAAAAAAGGGAAGGTGGGGGTGGTGGAATATAGGTGAATCTGTAGGTGTTGGCAACCAGTTAACTATAAAGAAGTCATGGAAGATACCAAGATTCTGAACTGGAGGACTGGGAGAACTCCAGTGCCATTAAAAGAAAGGGAATATTGTGGGCTTCCCTGGTGGTGCAGTGGTTAAGAATCCACCAGCCAATGCAGGGGACACGGGTTCGACCCCTGGTCCGGGAAGATCCCACATGCCGCAGAGCAACTAAGCCCGTGAGCCACAACTACTGAAGCCCGAGTGTCTAGAGCCCGTGCTCCGCAACAAGAGAAGCCACTGCAATGAGAAGCCCACGCACCACAACCAAGAGTAGCCCCCGCTTGCCGCAACTAGAGAAAGCCCGCGCACAGCAACGAAGAACCAACGCAGCCAAAGATAAAATAAATAAAATTTTTAAAAAGGGCATATTTACCAAGAAAATGATAAAGTTTGTTTTTGAAATGTTACTAGTGAGGAATCTTTGTGATATGACCAGAAGATAGCTAGAAATCTGTGACTGGAATGCAGAAAAGTGGGCAAAACAAGCTGAATCTGAGAGACAACTATATGAGATGGGATGAGATTGCCCTGGGAAATAAGTTGGTGGGAAACGAGGGTCAAGGACTTTGGGAAGCATCTAAATTTAAGGATTAGGGAAGAGAAGAGGAACCAGAGAAGGGACTAGTAGAGAGGTAGAAAGTATAAAACTTCACCTTCGTGTAGGTACTTTAGCTTAGTGGCATCAACTATTCTGCCCATAACAATTAGACCAAAATTAAATTACGAGAAATAAAAACTGAATATTCTTTGTACACGCATGTTCATAGCAGCATTATTCTAAATAACCAAAAGGTGGAAACAACCCAAATGTCCATCAATGGATGAATGGAGAAACAAAATGTATATGCATATGTATTAGTCAGGGTGCTACAGAGAAACAGAACCAAGAGGATGTGTATACATGTGTAATAAGGAATTTGCTTCTGTGAGGATCTTTTGGATGTTTCTGCCCACTCATACTAGAAGTCAACCTAACAAAAATAGTCCACTAAAGAGGGCAAAAAAATGTCAGGTACAAGATGTTCACCTTAGTCTAAGAGACGTAGTTGCAGCCTGTGTCAGTCTTGATTATCTCAAAGCCTTGCTAATGAGCAGTTTTTCCATTTTGCTCACGGATCAGTCATGCGCGTCCAGATTCCATCAAAAATACATTAGAGAGATGGTGCAAGCATTATTCTAATCTGAAGAAATAATTTATTATCTTGAACTAGTAATGGCCTAAAGAAATTGCTGAAAATGTTTTTTGATTATTGTTAAAAATTTAATATTCATTATGCTGAAACTAAAATTGTATTTGTGAGACACTGGCAAATTATTAAATGGATAATGCTAAATAACCACACCTAACTGATTAATTAATTCAACTTGGATTGGGGTGGAAGGGTTGCATTCTGTATTTATCCAGACATAGCAGAATGCATGTTTCCTTAAAAAAAGAATTGTACAAGTAGTGTGATTGTCTTGTTTTGGGAGCTACATGCATCGCCTTAGCTAAAGTTAGTAATGAATTGCAACAATTTCTCTATTTCTTTGCTAACTTAGATTTTGTTCTATTTAAAGTCTTATTTATATGTGTTTTAATATGATAACCTATTGTATAGGAAGTAGGTAGTGTATAAATCATAAAAACAAGAAGGCATTTTGAGTACTTACCTTATAAGGACCTAGTCCAAGGTATTTGCATTTACTTTCTCTTTTAGTCTTCACATTGGGTATAGGAGGAAGATACTACTCTTACTGTTATTATTATTATTACCCTCACTTTACAGGTAAGGAAACTGAGGTTCAAGAGACCAAGTAACTTACCCACCGTCACACTTATCAAATGATGGAGCCTGGATGTCAAACCCAGGCAGTCTTACTAGAGAGTTGAAGCTGTTACCCACTGTGTAATTAATTGAAGAAGTAAATTGACTACAGGACATTAGCACTTGGTTAATATGTACAACAATATCCTCTGAAACTGAACAGATTAAAATTATAACTCATGATGCTTCTGCCTCTCCACAACACCCCTCCCCCAACACACCAAACCTACTGTGAAGGCAATTTCAATTCTGCCAGCAGTATCACCATTGTCTCAAACCTTAAATTACCTCTGACTTACGTCTCTCCTTGCACTTTTATATACAATACAGCCAATCAGAGACAGCAGGTAGCAAGAATCTTAGTTATTAAAATTTTTTTAATTTATTATTTTTTATTTATTTTTTTATAGTATTGAACAATACTATATTAGTTTCAGGTATACAACGTAATGATTCAATATTTTTATAGAGTATATTCTATTTAAAGGTATTTATAGGGCTTCCCTGGTGGCTCAATGGTTAAGAAACCACCTGCCAATACAGGGGACACGGGTTCTAGCTCTGGTCCGGGAAGATCCCACATGCCGCGGAGCAACTAAGCCCATGTGCCACAACTACTGAAGCCCACGTGCCTAGAGCCCTGCTCTGCAACAAGAGAAGCCACCTCAATGAGAAGCCCGCGCACCGCAACGAAGAGTAGCCCCCTCTCACTGCAACTGGAGAAAGCCCGCGTGCAGCAACGAACACCCAACGCAGCCAAAAATAAATAAATAAAACAAATTTATTTTAAAAAGGTATTATAAAATATTGGCTATATTCCCTGTGCTGTACAACACATCCTTGTTGCTTATTTATTTTATACATAGTAGTGTGTACCTCTTAATCCCCTACCCCTATCTTGCCCCTCTCCTGGCTATTAAAAGTTTTGTGTCATTGAATTTCTACTGGGTTAGGGACTACCAGTACTAGGTACTGCCTTTTAATGTCTTTGCTTTAATTTACAGGATCAAAAACAGAGAATGAAGAAATTTTGGAATTTGTTATTATTAGAAGCCAGTAAACAGTAATATTTCAGCCACTTCCCAATGGAGAGTTATTAAATCATGAGACAGATTATGCAATGGTAGTTTTAGTAGTTTTATTTAAGCTACGGGTAGTATCAAAGAAGAGGCTATATACTTGGCAACAGAATACAATTAAAGTCCAATATTTATATTTGTTACATAAACTTTTATTTGAAATGGATGAATGGTCCGTCAGGCCAGTCCTCCGGGAACTATTGATACTTTTCCCAAGGAGAGCGGAGAGTCCAGCCGCTCTCAGAAAGAACTACCTATCCCAGAATGCCCTTTTCTCCATCTTTCTCGCGAGAATCCCGGAGGGCTAGCTCAACCAATCCCTTCATGAAGAGCCTATACTATCAGCCAATCAGAAAGCGAAAGGTGCCCAAAGGCGGGAGGCGGAAGGCGCCATAGGTTTGAAATAGGAAAGTTGGCGCGGCTGCGGGATCCGGTTCTGGAGACCTGCTGTTGGCTGGTATCGGTTCGTGTCTTTGTGGGGCAGGTGGTCGGGCTCAGGCCTGCCGGAGAAGGTGGTAATTGAGCTGGGCTCCGAAACCCGCCTGTCGCGATTGGGGAAAGTGGGTTTGGAGGCGGAATGCGTGTTTTTGGGGAGGGAGTCTGAAATGCACGTCTTGTTGCTGTTTGGGCGTCTGGGCCTTGCAGGGTGGGGGCAGCGACGAGGCAGAGGGGTTTGGGGTTTCGCCAAGACATGTCTGTGACCTTCCTGGAAAGATTTGACGTCACTGGGAAGGTTTTAGCGTAACAGAGAACTGGTGGGTCCTGGAGTCTTACAGGACATCCTTTTACAGAGGAGGACACTGAGGCCCAGAGAGTCGAGGTCAAGTACTAGACCTGGACTAAGCCCACTAAACTCCCCTCCAGTCTCCGTTTTACTGGTATCTTTCCCGGTCTGGGGGTGGGGGAGGGAGAGGGAGTGTAGATGTGTGGGATCTTATTCTATGATAGGGGCCCTGTCATTTGGGACCTGACAATCCAGGGTGGAATCAGAAAGGTCAGAGTTGGAAGGGACCTTAGAAGTCACCAATTTTACTTGTGAAAAAAGGAGGCAGAGTCATTTCCCCAAGGTCAGAGAGTGTGTAAGTGATATGTGCGGTCACACTACTAACGAATTCCTGGGAGGTAGAGTGTCCTGATTTCCTGCTGCACCTTGACCGTAGTTAAGTCTAGGAGGCTTGATCTGCCCTGGAATATCTAGAGTTAAAAGTAAGTTGTTATGAGAGTAGGGGATTAACAGATGCACATTATCCTATATAAAATAAACAACAAAGGTTTACTGTATAGCACAGGGAATTATATTCAATATGTTGTAATAAACTATAATGGAATAGAATTGAAAAAATATAGATATATACATATATATAACTGAATCTCTTTGCTGTATACCTGAAACTAATACAGTACTGTAAATCAACTGTACTTCAATAGGAAAGAAAAAAAAAGTAAGTTGCTAACCATTTTCTAGCAAAGATCAAACTGCCAAAATATACTTGATTGGAATATGTGGCTGATATGGTTTCAATAACTTAAAAAATATAATGTGTCCTATTTGTTTTCTAGCATTGTCTTACAAAATGGTAGAGGACGAACTGGCACTATTCGATAAAAGCATAAATGAATTTTGGAATAAATTCAGAAGCACTGTCAGTGACACCTCCTGTCAGATGGTGGGCCTAAGAGATACCTACAAGGATTCCATTAAAGCATTTGCAGGTACATAAGTTTAACTTGTAACATGCTGTTTTTGTTTGTTTTTTAGTGTAATTTCAGCTGAATTGAAATTTCACCTCCCAATTTCTCTTTCAGAAAAGCTGTCTGTGAAATTAAAGGAAGAAGAACGAATGGTTGAGATGTTTCTGGAATATCAAAATCGTATGTGACAATCTGTAGAAATGGATCACAGAGGGTTTTTTTCTAAATTAAACATCTTCATGAAATCCCTCATACAAGTAAAACAATGTATTTATAGATATAGTGTATACACATATGAAAATAATGAACATATGTGTACCCATAATGCAGCTTAATAAATGGAACATCCCATGTTATACCTTCCTCTTCTCTCACCTTCTAGAACTAATCTGTCAATATTTTAATTTAGTATTGAGTTTTTGAATGTTATATAAATGGCATCATTTTGTATGTATTCTGTCCCTTTGTTCACTCAGCATTATGCTTGTGAGATTCATTTATACTGATGTGTAAATGCCTGAATTTTTTAAAAATGAGTTTCACAGACTAGGGTTTGAAAATCTGGAGTTCCCTCAGCTCTTTGGGTGTAGGGTTAACACTGACAGTTTTTCTTTCCATATTTTTACTGCTGTTCTTGCCTTCTCTTTACTACGCCTCTGCAGATTGTCCAGAGTGGATCGGCAGCTTTTACTGAGTTCTCACACACAGACCACAGACATATAGCCACGGTCCAAGATCCACTGGAGATACTAAATTTAGCTGCACCATGTTTTGAACACTATTAAATCAGAGTGCCTTTATGTGGGACACATGTGGTTAATATGCCACAGTCCCTGATTGTTTCTTCTGCTTTGCTTTGAGCACTTAGTTTACTCATTATCTGGAGCCTGAAGGCATTTGATCTTGGAAACCTGGTAGGCTGTTATGGTAGACTTCTACCCGTGTTTATTTTCTAAGCTGCCCTGAAGCTTCCATGTCCTTTTACTGCTTCTCATTCCCTCTGTAACCAGTAGCAGGAAGGAAAACCGTGTGTGTGTGTGTTTGTAAGAGTGATATTGAGTTTAGGTCCTTTAAGCACTCTTGGTTTGTAGAATCCCTAGGGATTAGAAAATTAACTTTGAAACTATAAATTTTCAAAAACTACAATTCATCTCAAAGTGTGCTCTGAATGATTATCTGTAGTGTGAAGATGTGTTCTAAATAGTTTAAAATCTAAAAGCATTATCAATTATTTTTCTTTAAAAAAATCAGTTTATACTTGAACAGAAATATAATTTACATAAGTTTGATTAATTCGTTGAACATTTAACTGCTATTTGCCAAGCACCAAGGAGGCCACAATTCGTAAGATGTAATCTATACACTGCTCACAATTTAGTGGAAGACATAGGTAGGAAAACTACAATTAAAATACATTGTAATAGTTGCTATAATGATGGGATGGGAATTTAGTGACATAGAATCTGGAGAGCTTGAATTTTCCAGTGAGGATTACAAAATATTTAACAGCTAACCCTTACGTTATACACCACATGCCAGGCCCTATACTGAGCTCTTTACATATAGCGATTCACTGAATCCTCACAACAACCCTCGGAGGTATGTTTATTGTTTTTAATCCTACCTTATGGATGAGGAAATAGGCACAGAGAGGTTAAGTAAGTTGCTCAAGGTCAGACAGCTGGTAATCAACAGAAACATGATTTGAATGTGCACAATCTGTCACACTGCCCTGGAGAAGGTCACATAGAAGAGGGATGGGGAAGTCCAGCAGAGTCAGTGCCCCTATTCTAGAGGAGGGAAGAGCATATGGAATGTGGTGGAAACATGAGAGCTTGTTGAGTTGTGGGATGGCTAGAGTACAGTGTGAATGGGGAGTGGCAGAGAAGTGGCTGGTCAGATGATGAAGTACATTATGTGTTGGGCAGAGGAGATTTATTTTGCAGATGAAGAAATTAAAAGCTCACTGAGGTTAGGAAACTTGCCTAAGATCATATATTTTGTAGATAGAGGGTCTAGGATTGCAGCTGAAACGTCTGTGCTCTTTCCAGTGTACCATCTCACCTTTCCACGTACAAGGGAAAATGTAAGGGCGGGTTCCCATGGTGAGTAGTGAACGTTTGAAATATTGGCCCTGGTGAATAAAAGAGCTGACTATAAACATATAAAATAATAGTCATGCAATACTGAGCGCCCTTACATTTGTATTGGCACAAATCCACACAATTGTTCCAATGTTAGAATAAAAACACTCATATATATGGTATTTATGTACCACTTAATAGTTTAAAACTTTTCATATTATCATTGGATACCCTAACCCTGTAGTGAAAGTAAATGGGCAGTCATTATTATTCTCATTTTACAAATGAGGAAAAGAGGCCCCGAAGTTGTGATTTGATCAAGGTCCTTGGGTAACAACTGAGAAGCCAGATGGGAACTGAGAACTTTTGACTTTAAAACTGTATCTCTTTTGCAGTACAGTTCTACTTAATTATCCTTAAAAAGTAGCATTTTTCTTTCTGGTAATTCTGATAAGATGTTTATTTTTAAATTACACCTGATATAATGTGATCATGTCCAAATTCTTGGAAAATACAGAAAAATAAAAAAATATCTGTAATGTTGAGAACCACACTTAACAGAAGACTTTGTAGTTTTTATTTTTCATATGCTATCTAGGTTTTTTTAAGATAATTGTGTTCAAAAAAAAAAGATAATTGTGTTCATGGTATCTATATAACTTTGTATCATTTTTTTTTCTTTTATCTACTATGGCAGGATTTTCCCACATTACTGAATTCTTTGAAAATATATTACACCTTATTGATATACTGTGTTTAATAATTTACTTATTAGTCATACACAATGTTTTCAGTTTTTCAACATTATAAATAACACTGAAAATAATTTTTTGTATATGAATACTTGCACACATCTTCTTTTCTTAGAGGAACTTTGTAAAAATGAAATTACTGGATCAAAGGACATGAATATCCTTATGACTTTTATTTTGCAATGTCAAAAATATTTTCCAAAAAAAAAAAAATTTCCACATGGACTCTAGTATTTTCATTCTTCTCAACACTAGCTATTATTTTTGTGAACATTGTTATAATAAATGAAAATTAGTGTGTTATTGCTTTATTTGCATTTCTATGATTACTGAGGTTAAATCATCTTTTGTATTTGATAACCATCTGCATTCTGTGTTTCCTCTGTTCATTCGTTTGCTGGTCTTTTTCTTAGGAATTTATATTTGTGTCTTCTTTAGATTAAGAATAATTACCTTTGTTGGGAGAGGATAGTTTAATGGTCAAAAGCATGACCTTTGGGCTTCCCTGGTGGCGCAGTGGTTGGGGGTCTGCCTGCCGATGCAGGGGACACGGGTTCGTGCCCTGGTCCGGGAGGATCCCACATGCTGCGGAGCGGCTGGGCCCGTGAGCCGTGGCCGCTGAGCCTGCGCGTCCGGAGCCTGTGCTCCGCAACGGGAGAGGCCGCAACAGTTAGAGGCCCACATACCGGGGGGGGGGGGGGGGGGGGGGGGGGGCATGACCTTTGAAGTTAAGACCTGAATTTGAATCCAGATCTTACTGTTGACTGCATTCTAGCAAGTAAAGCTGTGAGCAAGTTATTGAACTGCTGAGTCTTTTCCTTCTTTTTTTTTAATTGAAGTTATAGTTGGCTTACTATGTGTTAGTTTAGGGTGTACAGCAAAGCGATTCAGTTATATATATGTATCTATTCTTTTTCGGATTCTTTTCCCTCATAGGTTATTACAGAATATTGAGTAGAGTTCCCTGTGCTATACAGTAGGTCCTTGTTGGTTATCTATTTTATATATAGTGTTTTTTTTCTTTTAAAAAAGAGTAAGATGTACATGGTAATTGTATTACTGTGAAAGTTAAGTAAATTTATATAAATGTAAGAACACAGTATCTAGCATATAGTAGAGTTTTTATGCTTATTTGAATCAAATATGAGTTTATTTGCTTGCCTGCCTTTCTCTTTGATTTCTTTTTGCCTTTGAGTAAAACAGTCTTTCCCCATATAGTTAATTTTATATTCACAGATACTGCCTTTTAGGTTTCATAAGATTTCATTTTACATTTAAATATTTAATAAGTTTGTTTGGGGAACAATCTACTTCTTGACTTACGATATTTATCATATTAATTTGCTAAGTATACCAACATTTGTTTTCGAATTTTTTTTTGTTTTAACTGAGCTGTAGGTCTCTTCTTCCTCCCTACGTCCCTCTCTTCCTCTCTCATTTCTTCTTTGTGGTATATTCCAGAATTATTTATATGACATTAAAATTAGCTATTTCTTCAAAGCATCTGCAAAGCCATCTTCTAGAGTTTGGTTGCCTTTGGTGGTAGGTTTTATTCATGTATTTATTTGGAGGGGAGAGCTGCAAAGGTCATGATCTTTTGATTTTGTATTTCGTGGTTTAATTTAGTATTCTCATTTTAATAAGCATTTTTGTCTCTTCATTTTTGCTTTCAAAGACAAACAGGAAAGACTAGATATGGATTTTTGTTGTTCCTTTACAATTTTTACAATCATCGGGAAACGCTTATCAATTAAAACATTCTTTATTAATTTTATGCAAGTCAGTATTTTGCTCTTAGATACATGTTGACAAGCAAAGCATATAGATTCTAGCTAATACTTTGTGCTTCTTACAGAGATCTGCAGGCAGAATAAGCTCATTCAAGAAAAGAAAGAGAATTTGTTGAAGTTGATTGCTGAAGTAAAAGACAAAAAGCAGGAATTGGACGCACTGACCGCAAATATCCAGGATCTTAAGGAAGAATATGCTAGGAAGAGGGAAAGTAAGTTTCCAGTTGTACATGTATTTAAAACAACCTAAATTTCAAAGTGGTGATGGTTCACAGTGTGGACATCTTGCCTTCTCCCCAGCTCACCGCCACAGGTGGCTAACATACGTCACGGTCACAGCCAGCCACTCACCTCTCTGCAAGGTGTCTGTGAAGTTTGCTAAGTGCGTTTCATTTTCCTTCTTTTGCTTAAAGATCCTTTTGATTTCTGATAGAACCAGAGAATAATGAAATTGATATGGGAGTTTAATTAAGCAAAGTGGGAGACAGTTTCACTAAATAAGATTTGCCTGGGAGAAACCATAGTGAAATTTATGCAACAAATTTATTGATCATACATTCTCTGTCAGGAACTATTAAGCATGCGCTTCACACTGCAAAGCCTCTTTGTCTAAGACGTTCACATTTTTTTTTTTTGTGTGTGCGGTACGCGGGCCTCTCACTGTTGTGGCCTCTCCCGTTGCGGAGCACAGGCTCCGGACGCGCAGGCTCAGCGGCCATGGCTCACGGGCCCAGCCCCTCCGCGGCATGTGGGATCCTCCCGGACCAGGGCACGGACCCGTGTCCCCTGCATCGGCAGGCGGACTCTCAACCACTGCGCCACCAGGGAAGCCCCGTTCACGTTTTTTTAAAAAGGGTGCTTCTTTTGGATAGGAGCCTTATTTGCCCACAAATGAAATAATCAATTCTAAAATCTCTTGAAAATAGCAAAGTTTGTTTTGTGACTGCTTTTCCTTATAGAGTTTGTGTACCAGTCAACATTATTTTTCTTATCTGCTAAGTATTACTTAGGGAATATTGCACTAAATTAAAAAAAGAATTCTAAACTAGCGTGAAATAAGGCTGACTTCTTGTGAGAAGTAGTTATGTTTAAAGAATAGAATATTTTTCCAGTGAAGCAATTGATATATCTTTGGCTAACCAGGAAAAGCAAAGTAGTGTACAAGAAGTCTTTCTATTTCTGTGCTAGTCATGCAAGCCCTTGGCCTATTTATTCATGCTACTTCATAATAAAATAGAATAAAACTTATTCCTCATACTACCTGTATGTATTTTCTCATGCATTTTTTCCTTCCAGCTTGAATGAGCAGAAGCCCCTTTTTGCAAATTGGTAGAGATAGAAACTGTAACAAATGTAAATATAAGCTGATTCATTTGCCTGGCATCATTTTTATAGTTGTTTTTAAGTTTGTTTTAATTAAATAACATTAATTGAATGTTATTTAAAATATTCAATACTCCGTGTCTGTGTTTTTAATCATAGCTATTTCCACTGCTAACAAAGCTAATGAAGAGAGGTTGAAAAGGCTACAGAAATCTGCAGACCTGTATACAGATCGACTTGGACTAGAAATTCGAAAAATTTATGGTAAGTATATTAATGTAAGTAAAACATAGGATATTAGAAAAGTCTGTCTTAAGTAGAAAAGAATTTTTAAAATATTTTCAAGTAAAATAATGGCCACATTATTAACTTTTTAGATAGTAGGAAAAAATTACAAAATTTTTATCACCCTAATGTAATTACTGATCCTTGGTTGTTTATCATCCAGTATTTTAATAAATGTATTTTAGGCATGTTGCCAACATGCAAATAATTTTTGTTCCTGGTTCTTACTAGCATTGTATGATTAGTATTTCTCTAATTGCTATAGCCTTCATAATGGTGATTTTAAAATGGTGGTGTAATAATTCATTCCATAAGTGTAGCATAACTTATTCAATCTTATATCTATTGTTTAACCCATATTACTCTAAGTTAACATTTGGATTTTACATTTTTCAGTTTTAGAAGTACTATAGTGAACATAGGTAGACTTCTCCATTTTTTTGACACAATTTCCATGGAATTTCCAGAAATGAATTACTGAGTTAAAGCATATGAATATTTTTGTGGCCATTATGTAAATATGTGACAATTTACAGAAATATTTATTGTGTTGGGAGTTCCCAAGATTACATTCAGTTTTGGCGATTCACTGGAAAGTGTACAGGACTCAGCAGGGCTCAGATTTCTTGCGGTGAAAGGATACAAAACAAAATCAGCCCAAAGAAAAAAGGCACATGGGGCAAAATCTAGAGAAAATGAGCTTTTCAGACACAAGTTTTTAAGAGTCCTAACCCAGTGGAGTCACACAAGACGTACTTAATCCCTTCAGCATCGAATTGTGACAGTACGTGTGAAGTGTTGTCTACCGGGGAAGCTCATTAGAGACTCTGGAAGCTTGTGCCTGGTTTTCCGTGGACTTCACCCCAGGTATCTTTTCCTGTTGCTGATTTTGCTGTATCGTTTCACTGTAATCATAGCACTGAGTATAACCATATGATGGGTCCTGTGAGTCCTCCTAGTGAATTTTCAAACCTGTGGTGGCCTTGGGGATCTCTGACACACCAGGCAAGGACCAGCCTTGCAAGCAGGCCTTTTCTGGGGATAGCAGTCTCAGGCCTGCTATGTTAACTTTTCTGTGCAATCTGTCTACAATGTAAAGAGTACCCATTGCATTGTATTTGTGCCAGAATTGTAGTTTTTTTAAAGTTTTTTGGTTTTATTTTGTTTTTTAGCAGTTGACTAGATATAATAGAAACTATTTTTTTAAATGCATTTCTTTAATTATTAATGAAAATGTGACCATTTTTTCCCATTGTTTACTAATTACACTTCTTTCTGAGATTGATTGGGCCCTTTATTCATATTATCTATTTGCCTTGGTTTTTGTTTTTCTTCCTATCTGTCAGAATGAGTTTTTAATACAAAATATTAACCTTTGCTTAGAGCAGAACATAAGGTCCAGCTCTGAACTTTTGATCCATTGGTCTCTAAGTTTATATTCACTGTTATCCTGAGGTGCTTTTTTGTGTTTTGTTTCAAAACCAGTTTTAAAGCTTTAAAATTATTTTTATATTTAAAGTAGAAGTTTCTCATAGTCCTCAAAGTCAGGAAATAATGTTTTAAAGAAGAGACAACACCAATTAAACTCTTCATTTTGCCTAACTGAATATCTTACGAAATCTTTTCTTTGGCATGCATACCTCCCATTACTGTTAACAGTTTAAAAAATCTGGTATACTGACATAATTACTTCATTTTGAATTTAAATGCAAGACAAATTTTTTTCAGTGTTTCTGAAGATTTCTTTTTATAATTAAAAGCATTTTTTATGCTGTAGAGTAAAACTGAAATGCATGTGAATTTCTACTTTGTGGCTGCCATTTTGAATTTCTACTGAGTATTTACTCCTTAGTAAGCATTTGGAGGTCTTTTGAAAACTAGGCTTTAAGTCCAGATAACTGTGTAGAAAAAGTCAAGTTAAATTTATTGTCAAATTATTAAATGACAATAAAAACTTATTGCGGTTAAATATATATAACAGAATTTGCCACTTTAACTCTATTTTATTGTAAAATTCAGTGGCATTAATTACATTCACAGTGTTGTGCAATCATTACCACCATCTGTTTCCAGAATTTTTCATCATCACAAACAGAAACTCTGTACCCATTAAATAATTCCCATTCCTCTCTCCCCTCAGCCCCTAATAACGTCTAATTTACTTTCTGTCTCTACAAATTTGCCTATTCTAGGTATTTCATATAAGTGGAATCATATAATATTTGTCCTTCTGTGTCTGGCTTATTTCACTAAGCATAATAATGTTTTCAAGGTTCATCTATGTTGTAGCAAGTATCAAAACATCATTCCTTTTTATGGGTGAATAATATCGTGTATATATACGCTATGTTTTGCTTATGTGTTCATCTGTTTGTGGACACCAGATTACTCTCATCTTTTGGCTGCTGTGAGTAATGCTGCTGTGAACATTGCATGCAGTTATCTGTTTGAGTCTCTATTTTCAGTTCTTTTGAGTATATACCGCAGAATGGAATTGCTGGGTCATGTAATTCTTTGTTTAAATTTTTTGAGGAACTGCCAAAGTATTTTCTACAGCACCTGCACCATTTTACATTCCCACCAGCAATGTACAAGGGCTCCAATTTCTCCACATCTTTGCCCACATTGTTATTTATTTATTTTATTATAGTCATCCTAGTAGGTGTGAAATGGTATCTCATTGTAGTTTTGGTTTATATTTTCTCAGTGATTAGTGGTAAGGAGTATCTTTTCATGTGCTTATTGGCCATTTGTATATATTCTATGGAGAAATACCTATTCAAGTCCCTTTGTCCATTTTTGAATTGGGTTTTTCTTTTTGTTGTTCAGTTGTAGGAGTTTTTTTCATATATCTTGTATGTTAAACCCATATCAGATCTATGATTTGCAGATATTTTCTCCCATTCCATGGGTTGTATTTTCACTCTCTTGATAGTGTCCTTTTAAGGGCGAAGTTTTTAATTTTGATGAAGTCCAATTTATCTATTTTTGTTGTTGTTGCTTGTGCTTTCGGTCATATTGAAACTACAGTGCATTTCAAAGCTAATTTGTAACTTGTACGTTTGGAGACATTGGTTAAGTGAATATATGTACTTAGCAATGTAGATATTGATCAGAGATGGAGGTAAGAAAGCTCATCTCCATTGAGAGCTTTGGCACAATAAAATAATTCTCATACTAAATAATTTAATCCCTTTTTTCAGGTGATAAGTTGCAGTTTATATTCACTAATATTGACCCTAAGCATCCTGAGAGCCCCTTTATGTTTTCCCTGAGCCTAAATGAAGCGAGGGACTATGAAGGTATGTACTCCTGTCTCTTAACTGGTACTTAAGATTGGCATCCCAGAATGTTATTTGACTTAGAATATAAAGTAATGTGAAGGCAAGTAATATTCCCACAAGCTGTTGCTTTTTTTCCAGTCTTGCTTCTTGGGATATTGTCTTCTAAAGGCAATGAGTATAGTTTTTTTATAGATATTATCCAGGAGCCTTAATAAGTAACTTTTCTTCAGGATGACACAGTGCCACTATGGCTAAAAGACTTAAAAGACCAAAGATCAGTGCATTTCATATGCAAGTATGAATTATCCTCTTAGAGAATTTAAAACAAAGCTAAAGCTATAAAGGTTATGACTGCCTAAATGTGGATATTGTAAGTTATCTAAGTAGGTGGTTTTAAAATTGAATGTAAAGTCAGAATGTGATCATTTAACACCCCCGCTCCCCCCAAGTTATCCTATCCTGAAAATCCCGAATGTTGATAATTTAGCTTAGTTACTGATTCTCCAGCAGGCCAGAAGGGCTTTGATGCATGGGAAATATGTATGTTTGGCAGTAGTGTGAACAAGAAGAGAATGGAAATATATTTATCTCTTTTTATTATTCTAAGGCCCCCTTTAAAGTAGTCCTTAACTTATTGGAATTCAGAAAAATGGGTCTTAGCTCTTTATACCTATGTTCTCATCCTAAAGTGTTTATAGCAGACAGACGCTCAGGTAAACTGCTGAGTTGGCTCCCTGATGTGCTCTAGTGACTCAATTCCTATTCTAATGAAATTTATATTTTAGGAATCTAGTTCAGGTACAAGTGTTTGACTTTTTACTCTATAGGTAAATATCTTCTAATCTGATAATGGGTGCTAAATTTTAAAAAGCAAACCCCCAAACCTCCTACCTAGCGTCTCAGTTTTCACCAACTTGGATAGCCTCTATTGCTAGGTAGTGTCACAGTATTTGATAATGTATTAAAATAGAATCTACAGTATCAATTTTGAACCAAGCACTCTTTGCTATTCTTTCTCTGCTTTGGTCATGGGCATTGTTTCCTAAGCAGTCTCTACCAAAGAGCTGGAAATCTGACATGGTTGAACTTCTTCTTGGACAAAGGACAAGATTGACGGTAGAGAAAGTTGGATCATTCCTTTCCTTTGACCACCTTTACTGGAGACTTGCTCCCAGTGTGTACCAGCTGGTGCAACTGCATTCGAGGGTCATATTGTTCTTTGTCTTTTGAGTCTCATTTCATTACTAGGCCATGTAAATAACACTTTGGGAATAGCAACCACATTTTCTAATGACCCCCATTTCACTTGTAAAACTTCAGATATTTCTTTCCACAGCTGTAAGTTATTAAGGGTTGCCATTGAAAGTTGTTCTTTTTTTAATCCAGTGACCAGAAATTAGAATTGAGGCCAAATTTTGCAGAGAAAACTGACAACAGTTCAAAAAAAATTGTTAAAATATTTTAAACAGTTAAATGGGAAATGGCATGCTGTTCTGTATCTCTAAGCTCTTCAATCCCTTGATTACCTTCTGTTTAAATTTAAAGCAAGATTATAGTGCTTAACATTTGAATATTTAGAGATTAAACAAAGGAAAGGTCTAAAAGACAGGATACTAAAATCAAGTAAGTGTATCTATCATTCTATGCTGAAAGCATTTCAATAAAATGGAATTGAAATGACTTGAATCAGATGAGAACATCTAAGTTAGAAATATTTCTCTTCTATTAAAAAACTCATTCAAATTTCCTTTTTTTTTTCCCCTTCTAGTGTCAGATAGTGCTCCTCATCTTGAGGGCCTAGCAGAATTTCAAGAAAATGTAAGGAAGTCCAACAATTTCTCGGCTTTTCTTGCCAATGTTCGGAAAGCTTTTACTGCTATTGTTTATAATTAATGTATAAATAGTATATAAAAACCGTTATCCTATTGTGTTTCTCTTTTTAAAAAAGGTCTCATTATTTGTTGTTTGTCTATAATCCGTTTGTATTTTTGTAACATTTCTGTGTGCTATTTCTGTAAATTATTTAAATTAAAATCTTAGGAAAGATTTATAAAGTCAAGCTTTTGGAGGTCATGGACCAGTAATAATAAAAAATGAGGGGGTGTGGGCCCAACCTAAGGTTTGCAATTTTTAAAATGTACTTCACAAAATAAATATTGTCCTAATATCATAAAGGAAAGAATATTTTTATCTTAAACCAAGTGGGATCTACAGTTAAAATAAAGGACAAATCTTTACATCAGAAGAAGATTGGCAGTATTCTAAAATGTCTTTTAGAAAAGAATCTAATTTTGAAAATCCAAATATAGAAAATTTATAACCAATTTTCATCTTATAATATTTATACTGGTTAGTTGTGGTCTGGATACAAATTTGCCATCTTTGGAGTCTATTCAATACGAACTAGAACTCGATCAACTTCTTCTAAGATTTCATTTTTGTCACCATTCTTTCTTTATAAATTTGGTTGTCTTTAGGTCTGCTGGCTTTAGTGGAAGGCACGTACTACACCTCTCAGGATATCTTGGGCACACCTAAAAGCCATGGAGCAGTGGCCTTCGTGCTTCCAGCTACTGCTGTCTTCTCCTTGCAGTCTGGGGGAAATGTTTAGACCAGTTGTCTAGTTAGAGTTGGAGGGAGTTTCAGAGCACTCTCCCTCAGTGGCCTCTCATGCCTAGGAAACCCAGGTCTGGAGGTAGATTAACCTCAAAAACTGAGCTAAGAGTAGGGCTATTGTAGTTCTCTAAATGGAAATAGACACTACATGTTTAACAGAAAAAAATAGCAGATGACTACTATAGTGAGTACATATTTACTGCTTGAAATATATTCTCAAGGAACAAACAGAACTTAAGAAAATGTTTTCATTCATTGAAACTAGAGGAAAACCATGTCTCATACCACAAATTCTTGATACAATGTTTTGAACCATACAGCGAGAAGGCACGAGGCATTGATTCTGAAAGATCCTCTTCACCTGCAAGTTAGAGAAATGAAGACGGGGGATGAGAGACTAAATGGGTAGCTCCGCACTTAGGTCCATTTCTCCTCAAGGACCACCATTCTTCACTTCTTCTAACTGGGGTGTGGAGGTGGGACGAGACATCTGAATGAGACGTAGCAGGAAAGTCACAAAAGGATAGCATAGGAACCAGCTTTGCAGCTGGGATCCAAGGTCAGACGTATGAATAAAGGGCACTCTCATACCAAACAAAGGGCCTTAAGCCATAGACATTTATATCAGTTTGTTTTCTCACCTGGAAAGTTGATTCATTCTAAAAGTGGAATTGGGAATTGGTTAGGGTTGGCCACCTTAGAATAATAGTACTTTCTTAACTCTTCTTATGTGCCCAGCACTGTTCTAAGCCCTTTACAGATGTCACCTCATTTATATTCCCTCAACAACCTGTGAGGTAGGTACTATCCATAACCTAGTTCTACAGATAAGGAATCCAAGGCACAGAGAGTGTAAGTAACTTCAAGTCAGATAGCTGGGAAGTGTTAGAGTTGGGATTCAAACCCAGGTGGCAGTCTGGCACCTAACCCATGAACTTCACCTAGACTCTACCTTATGCCTTTCTATGCTATATTGCAGAGAAAGTATGTGAAGACAGAGTTCTTAACAAAGATTCTATACAAATTTGAATTTTTTTGTTTTTTTTTTTACAAATTTGAATTTTTGTAATATAATTTTGCTTTTTTGTTTCTATAGAAGTATAATGATTAAGAAAAAAAAAAACAGGGGGATATGTTTTGTCTGGATCCTTAGTACCTGGCCTTCAGAACCCAAGTGACTCACTGAGAACCATCTCTAGGTATTCAGACTGCACTTATCAACCCAGGTCTTTATGGAAATGGTGGATGGAGGACTGTTGACTTATGCGTAAGTCTTTATCTGTTCAATCAAATATAAATGCCCTAATTTTTGAGGTTTGCTCTGTGCCAACCTAGGAATATTCTGGAGTCAACATTATTAGTATATTAGCTTAAATTTTAAAGTTTGATACATTATGAAAATTGCGCTTTGAATACATGTGAAAGGTAAACCAAGCTATTCCATTAAATTTGCTCTATCCATTTTATTTAGGATGCTATGTTGTAAATAAGAAATAATACTTTTAAGCATTTACAGTCTTACTGGTACGGAAATAAAGCACAAGATACATAGGTAAGAGATTTTCTTAAATGGGAAACAAATGCACACAAGTAGTAAAACTGAACTGGAATCCAAATCTGGTGGACTAACCTATTCCACATTTTGTAATAAAATGGAACAACAAGCCCTCTAAAATTAAACTCAATCACTAATTAAGTTAAAAAAACAGAATCAGCACAAAATCTGCTAAAATGTACTGCTAGTGGATTTAAAGTTTTGATTTCCCAGGTAATGAGGATTAGAATGTGTTGCTTCTCTCCCACTTCAGAGGATTCTTGTACAGAGACAATTAGTTATATTTTAATTTGTGTACCATGACAGTGAAGTGCCTAGTATCACTCTAGCATAGTATCTAACACATAGTAGAAGCTTAGTAAGTATTTGTTAATGTCGAACACATTTCTAGACTCAATATGGGATTATTTAATGGGAAATTAAAATTACATCTTTGAAAAGGAGCTGACTTGTTCAGTAATACCTACAGGCATGTTGCTGAGATGTCCAGAAATTCTTAGAAGGTAAAGATATTTCTGCCGGCAATTCTTGACTAAATGACAAAGCTAATTGAGAATAAGACTCTTTCTGAATAAAGACAAGGGTTTCATCTAAGTAGAAAGAGAGTCCGTCAGTTAAGTAAGTAAACTGGAGAGTATATGAGCTGTTTAAATCAGCTCCTTTCTTGGTATTGTTAAACATACTGTAGTGTGAAGTGTGAACAATGTATGGTGAAATATGTGAAGAATGTTTGGAGTTTAGACACATGTTATCATTTTCCCTTAGCAACCAAGCAAGCTGGAGGTAGCTGCTGAAGCTAAGGTCCAACAAAGGGAAAAACTTCAGGGATGAAGTTATTTTACTCAGTTGGATAGATTTTTACAAAATTCAGAAAGTGGCAATATTTGAGATCAAATAAATGTGATCGGTATAATGGTAAATCTTGAATACTCTTTTTTTTGTGAAAAATTCTGCTTTCTGGCTCCAACATTGGTAATGTAGAAAGATTTGAGGATTAAGATGTGGTCCCGTCTTTGCTCTACTATTAGAATTGATACATGATGTTAGGCAAGTCATTTAATCTTCTGAGCATCAATTTTCTATCAGGCCAGACTGCACTATGTGTAGTTTCCCAAACTTGCTGTTTTCTTTTTTGTTGACCAGGCCAAGAAAGTTTTCTTCTATTTTCAGTTAACTAAAAGTAATTATCATGAATGTTTGTTGGATTTTATCATGTTTTTCTGTATCTTTATAGATTTTCACCTTGTATCTGCTAATGAGGAGATTTATATTAATAGGCTTAAAAAAGCAGTTGAATTAAACTTGCCTTCCTAGAATAAATCCAACTTAGTCATGGTGTGCAATCCTTTTTGTTTTGTTTTGTTTTTAATAACGTTGGATTCAGTTTGTGAAACTTTTGTTTTAAATTTTTACCTCTATAGCCATGAATTAGATTGGCTTTTAATTTTCCTTTGTATAAACTTCATGGGATGTTGGAGTCACAGTTATCCTAGGTCCTAGACCCTTGAAAATAGTTGAGATGTGTTCCTTTTTTTCTGTTTCCTCAAAAAGTTTGAATAAGACTTCCTGTTTTTGAACTCACATATAAAACTATGTGGGCCTGTGTTTTCTTTGTAGGAAGATGTTTTTAGAATGCTCGTTAAATTTTTTTAATAGTTACTGAATTATTCAGTTATTCTATTTCTTCCTGAGTTTTGATAAGGCATATGTTTTTGAGAAGTTTATTTCTTTTGCTGACATTCTTTGCAAATTAATTGGTATAAAGTTGTTGATAATATATAATTTTAGTCTTTGATATCTACTGCATCTGTAGTATGTCTACTTTTTTCTTAGAAGTAATATTTATTTATGCCTTTCTTAATTTTGCTAGAGGTTTGCTCAGTTGATTAATCCTTTCAAAGAACCAATGGATAGCTTTGTTCAACCCGTTATTTTGTTTTATATTTCATTAATTTCTGATCTTTTTCATTTCTTTTATTTGCTTTAGGTTGTTTCTGATGTTTTCATAAATTCATAATTAGGATGCTTAATTCATTAATTTTAGCCTTTCTCCTTTGCCTTATAGTACTTTTTTTAAGCTGCTTTCCTGAAACTACAGGTTTTAATACGTAGTAACTTTATTTTTTATTTCTAACATTTAAAATTTTCCATTAAGATTTATTCTTTGTCCATGTGTTATTTAGAAGTGTGTGCACATGTGCATTTGTATGTGTGCAGGGACATATACATATGTGTTCTCCAAACACACAGGGTTTTTTCACTTAACCTTTTCTTAATGATTTCTAACTTACATTGTGGTCACAGTTTCTAGAGTCTTACTTTGTGGCCTCATATGTAATCAGTTTTTTACGTGTGTATTTTCCAGGGGTTACGTGCAGTACTTTCTTATCTGCCCACAGCATCCACCTCACCCTTCCCACTTGCCTGACTCCTGCTCAGTTTGGACTTTCCCTGACTTCCTTGATCCTAATTAATGCCCCTCCTAAATGTTCTCATAACCTTCTTGATATACTCCTATTATAGCATTTATCACAGTGTATTGTGTTTACTGGTCTGTTGTTTCCCTTTCAGAAGAGAGACTAAGGGCTCTCTGAGGAAAAGGGCTCATTGTCTTTTTAGTATTGAAGTGACAGAGTGATAGTGCCCCAGCCACTCTGTATGGTAACATCTGTTCGCCCGTCAAAATCCCACCTTCTCGTGATCCCCTGCCCCCAGGCCCATCTTCCCTGAGTTAGACATTTTTCCTACTAACATTGCCACAGGCAATGGGATGTGTTGTTATTTTGATTCTCCAAATTAGGCTGATTACCCCCAAGGCCATCAAGACTTTGGGGGAGGGGAGACTTTTTCTTGGAAGCTGGAACAAGTTACATTATGCTCCAATTACTAATCAGTTAAAGCCTAAAGATACTGTACAATAAAATTTAACCCAAACTAAATATTGTATTACTTTTTGATGGATCCAAATGGATCATAATATTCATTGTGAATATTATTATGAGTAATTGAAAATGCAAAAAAAATTAATCTTTCTGGTTGACAGGATAATGGATAGTAAGCTTTTACTCTACCTGAAAGAAGACAGAGTAATGCTTTTGATATTTTTAGTGAAAATCTGGCTCAGACCTCCCTCTACTGCCTATATTTCAGGTTGTTAATGTTGCTAAAAACTTCCTGACATATGAAAACTGCCTAGTGGAGTATAATTAAGAAAGCCCAATTAAAAGTTTAAAAGTATTCATATTAAAAATTATTTTAGTCTCTGTGGAAGACTTGGGCACATCATTATTCTTACCAATATGCACTTAATTTTTACCTAAATCTAAGGCGTACCATCCGTACCTGTCCTGCCAGAAAGTTCTTCCCCTTCTAAAAAGATATCCAAGTCTGTTATCCCCAACAATATTTGTATTTTTATTTGGTTTAAGACTATAGTATTTCTTTGAAGTTTAAAAATTACATATCATCACAGATGCAAAAAGGATTTGCAGCAACATTTTAAACCAGGAAAACCATGTATGTCTTTACAAAGTAAAACTGCTTTATGAAGAAAGAGAGGCCCCCCCCTTCTTTGAAAATTACTTCCAAAGAGTTTCAGGGCCCAACCACCATTATCATCACTTTCTCTATACAAATGATCGAGTGTAGGCTACAGTCAATTGCTATACAATTTTTTATCCATCAAGGCTTAATGGAAAGAAGTCAGATGAAGAGGAAATGTAAATTCAAAATCTCAGTTCATGGTCTAATGGCCTATTATTCAGCCTACTTTCTACGTGTGGAAAGTCTTCATTAATACACCATTAAGGATGACGTTAAAACTTCTGATCTGTTCTAGGCTGTAAGTAAGTTATGTCTCACATAACAAATTTTACTTGTGCTCCTTCGGGTCTGATATCTGTATCTATAAATATCTCTATGTGTTAGTTATATCCTGCTATAGGAGTGTAATGGTGCAGAGTATAAAAAAATATATGTACCTTGGTTTGAAAATTTCCTTTGTGAAAATATAAAATTTGACAGGATAAAAAAATAAACAGAGGTAGAGGGCAGGAGAGTAATAGAATGGGTTTTAATTACTCCTTTAATGCCAGACTGTCTATTTGGCACAAAAGTAAATCTGCCCAGATGTATTATCATCAGTACCTTGACCTTCCATTCAATGGAGAGTGTGGTCTCCAGACTGACTTAGGTCATTTTCTGAAAGATGCTGCTGTACCAGTTCTCTTCATTCTAAAATGTTCCCCTCGGGAAGAGGGGAACCTTCTCATTCTCAACCTTTTCCCGTTATAGGGCATTTGAGGAAGCAGCATAAATCTCTCTAAATTTTCCATTTTGACAAGTAAATGCTAGTTTCTAGAACTTTCCATCCAAACTAGAGACTCATTAGCACTTAAAGTGTCTTTCACTAGGAAGTTGCTTAGGGTATTCCTTTCATCGTGACCTGGAAGGGAAGTGCAGAATTCCTGGTTTCTGAATTGGCGTATGAAGTTTCCAACTGGGCAAGGAGGCATGAAATTTCTGGCACTGTCTCCTTCCTAACCTTTTCCTATCTGCCTTGCTCTTATCCTCTGATCCCCAGCCATCTCTGGCTCACACTTGACCTCACTCTAAGAGCAGTTCTGGTTGTGGGTAGAGGGTACCTCAGAAGGTCATTGGCTCAGGATGGTACTCCATTCTACCCTGAAATCCTCTGCCTGGTACATGGTCCTCGTCTACCACCCTCTCTTCCGACCACACCGCCTCTTTGCCTTGGCTCCTGGTCCTTTATTCTAACGTCCTTAACCTGGGTCTGTCTCACTGGTGCCTTGCCTGCCTGTCTCTGCTAAGCTCTTCTTCTTGGACTTGATCTGTGTTCTTCCCCATCTCCCTGACACTGCTTGACCTCTGGTGGGCCTACTGTGGCTATTTCCACCCAAGACCCCAGGAAAAAAGACATCTGTGTCCTAATCTCTGTTGTGCTACCAGAAGACTGACTTCAGGCTGAACTGCCTGGACTCAGTTTTCTCTCTCTCTGTGAGCAGAGGCTGTATTAGGTTATCTCTAGGGTCTCTTAGAATTAGAAAACTCTAGGAGCCATCAGGCCTCTTTCCCACCTACCTTTACTCTCAATCTTCTGACTCTGTTTCAAAGAACTAAGTGCAAAGCACTGTGACATGCAGGTCACATCACCATCACCCAGTTAGAAAGACAGAAGATCACAGCATTTGTCTTTATTTGCACCACACTGTATAATTTACAGAGTGTAAGGCGATGCCTTCAGAATCTTGCTTACGCTTGTGAAGATGTGTCCCCGGCATTTGAAGGGAGTTCCTCCACATAAGCAGCAGGAAAATGGCCTTTTTTTCCCTTTAAAGAACCAAACCACCATCCTTCATCTTTCTTCTTGTGTATAGTCACAATGTCACCTGTAAAAATGCACATACATATAAACAAGTGGGTTTCTGCACTTAAGCATGTGCCCGAGTCTGATCAGTAAGACAGTTTTTAAGGAGATCCTGCTTTCAAGGAGTTACTTGGTAGCATCATTTTTCTGCATGTGATTCAGATGAAGCAAAATTTATTGACCACCTCTGCACAAAGCAGGCAGAATGCAGAGAATATTAAAAAGAGTAAGGTAATGGACAGCAAGTTGTGCCATAAAATAGTTGGATTAAAAACAAAATCACTTTGGATCCTATGTCCTCGTGCTGCCTGGCTCACTTTGGATAGAGGTGATGGGTCATCCCCAAACTCTTTCTTGGTGTCTGTGCTTTAAGGGTTCCTCATGTTGGTGGCCAAAATAGTTTGGTGTGTTGACTACTAAGAGTATGTCTCAAGCTTCCAGACTTTTCTTTAGATCGAGGCAGCTTTTCTCCATTATATGAGCCAGCTTCAGAGTCCAAAGTTCCAACTCACAGCTTTGCATGACAATATAACTCCCTATTCAACAATGTAGATAATTTGAATAAAATATCAATTTGAGGAAAATACTCCTTTAAAGCAATGATTCAAATAAACAGAATTCCTAGGAAACCCATGGCTCTTCTCTAATTCTCTATTAAAAAGAAAAAAAACACATTATTCCCTGTCTTGTAAGAGAGAGTCCTTTCTCTCTGGCTGCTTCCTGTACATCAAAGTGGAAATATCCACTTCCTTAAGGATCCAAGAGCTACTTGATCTTTAAGCATCATCATGAGGTCATTTTCAGTCTTTCTTTCTTTCATTCTTCTCCCCAGTAATTTTCTTTCTAAGGCAAAGGAGACCATTGATCCCCGTTCTATCTCTCCTTAGTCACATCACTATTTATTCTTGCAGGAGATCACTCTCAGGCTAAGGTCTCCATCTAATGAGTTCTCTCAGGTCAGTAGATTGACACAGCCTACTATCGGAATTCAAACGAATAACTTAAAATTTTATCACCAGCTTCCCTAAGCCTCCAACGAACTCGTTCCATTTAAAGAACCCACAGGATATAATGTATAAGTAGGCTTTGCAACCAACAGAACTGAAGACAAGATGATCAATTTGTGTTAACTATGTAACTCAGACTCAGGACCCTGGGTTCTAGGTGGCATCTGGGAAGTGTGTTAATTCATATGGAAGGTGGGACTACTGCATTTCATTTACTCACTGGTGTAGGCAGCCTTAGGATGACATGATGAGTAATGAACTGACTTCTATAACACTGAAAACTTTTAAATTAAAGGCAACATTGATTTAAGATGCATGCAGGAGAGAGTCTACTTTCCTTTTTTCTTGTCTTTACTTATGTCTGAGCTACAAGGAAAAGTAACTGCCTGGAGAACTCTGACTGGCAAACTGAAAAGGAAGCACCTGTGAACCAATAGCAAATACATGGTATCCCTGTTGTTTGGCTGCAAAATCCATCTCAACTTTCTGTTGGTTCTGGGCACCATGTCCTGGTCATGGATTATAAATTTTCTCCTATGACACAATTCTTTCTCACTAACCATTTCACTTCCAGATCCCTGCCTTAGCTTACCATCCAAATGTGGTTGATAATTGGACAGACAGAGAAAGTTGAGGCTGGTGACTTTTTCTTGTTTAATAATCTTGGGGTCTACACCATCCATCATATAATAACCTTTCCACGTTAAACAAAAATCTGTGACACAAAGAAGGGGGTCTGATTCCTTTAATTGGGCATAAAACCCTTTTTTGAGAGAGAAGTGTGAGAAATACTAAGCTGGGAGTCCTTTGACCGGGTTTAGAACTGGCACTTAGACTAAGCCATGAGAGGAAGTCACTTCACATTCTTGTATGAGTAACTTTCTGAAAAGGAAAAAGGTGGGGCTGCCTCTCTGATAACTTGCCATTACTGACGTTCTACCCCAGTGGAGCACTGTGATTAAGAGCGTGACTCTGAGTTTCTGAGTCCAAATCCTGTGCCACTACTGCTGGTGACTTTAGCCAAAGTACTTAACCCTTCTGTGCCTCAGTCGCCTCAGTCATAAAATGGGCATAAATAATACCAACCTCAAACGTTTTTAGGAATATTAAATTGGACAATGTGTTTGCAGCAATGTCTGGCACCTAGTAAACACCAAATACGTGTTAGCTATTTTTATCATGTGAGCTTTCTTTTTGATGTGCTTTATCTTCTAAGAAGAGTGATTATAAACCTGAACTGCTTTGACCTGGTAATAACTTTTTTTTTTCCATAGAAAACAATTTTATGGTTACCGAAAGGGAAGGGGGGTGGGATAAATTAGGAATTTGGGATTAACATATACACACTACTATATATAAAAGAGATAAACAACAAGGACCTACTGTATAGCACCTGGAATTATATTCAATATCTTGTAATAGCCTATAATGGAAAAGAATCTGAAAAAGAACATGTATGTGTGTGTATATATACAGATGTATACTTATATATGTGTGTATATATATCTATACATGTATACACACATAAATATATACATGTATATGTAACTGAACCACCATGCCATACACCTGAAAATAACACAACCTTGCAAATCAATTATACTTTGACAAAAAATTAATATATAAGAGATATTCATTTGGTTAAGAGTAATACATATCCTTGTTTTTAAGACAAACTGCAATTTATTTATTTATCTTTGTTCTTCAGCAAACATCTAAGAGGGAAGAAGAAACCAAAGAATAAGTAGTCAGTCAAATAATAGATTTGAACTTAGTCTGATAACAGCCAGGCTATGAATGCATGACCTGGTAATAACTTTTAAGGCTAAGACAAGAGTTTTTTTCAAGTTAAAAATTTCAATATGGGAAGGCAATTCAACTATTTGAGAATGATTCTTACCTTTTTCCAAATTCAGTTCGTCATCTTGCCTGGCTTGGAAAGAATATAAGGCCTTGCAAAGCCCATTGCCGAGCTGGGTCACACCGGAGGCTGAAAGTTGGATCAAGTTATAATGACTAATGCTGGGTCAGTAGGCAAGATGAACATGGTGGGCAGTGGTCTGGTTTTTCAGCCGTGTAGTGCAGAGCTTAAATGTACTGAAATCTTCCCAAAAGGAAAGTTTATAATTGTATATAACATTCATTCTCTGATTCAGTAACCATTTCTGATGTACATACTATGTGGACGAACTGTGTATATTACATAATCAAAAGCTCTAACATAGAAAGTCTGGACAAAAAGTTACTGTAGTATTAATAATGATGACAATTTTAAACTGTTTCCCACGTGAACTTAATCAACATCAGTTAGCTAAGCTGTGTGGTAACTGTATTCATGTTTTGGAAAACCAGCACCAGTTTTGCCAATCAGGAATAGATAGGAGACACTTGGAGCAGGTGCTTCCTCCATCATCCCCAGGTACTTAGGGAACTGTTTCTCAATGATGCAACCACGAGTCTTTAACATACCATGTGGACTACAATGGCCTGGGTTTGATTGAAACTTTTTTGCCAAGTTCTAATCAAGAATCTAGAGAGTCAATGTTATCGTTACTATAGTTGAACAATGACGGATGACAGGTGCTTGCATGTATATGTGTGTGTGTGTGTGTGTTGAAAGGTAAAAGGCAGTGGGGGTGTGGATGGAAAATGACCAAAGTCAGGTGGCTGAACACTGGGGGCGGGTAGGCCTTGGGATCACCGTGTTTCCTGAAAAGAGGTTGGGATTTGCATGGCAATTTGGAGGAGTCTGTGGAGACAAAACTGTAGAGTCCTCCCAATGTTTCCAGGCTGAGTGTGTGGACAGCAAACTGCAGGCTGTCTGAATAACATGGAGGCCAGTGACTGGAGGTACCTTCTCATATTAGAGAATTCTTTTCCCAACCCTCCAATCTTCTTGAGTCCTTCCCACCTTCTGGATGACATTTGCACAGAAAGCTACACATTTTAACAAATTAATCAGTCCTAATTGAAACGTAAATTTCTTTGAGCCGATTTATGTCAATGTGGCTCTGAAAATAAAATATAATTTTGGCAACGTGCTTTACTGATAGGACCCAGCCCCACATTATTCTGGGCATGAGATTACCTGTAGATGAAGAACTTGGAATTCTCTGCCCACCAGAAGATGACCTGCTCACGACATTCTCTAATCTCTTTGTCAGAAAAGGCCGAGATATTTTTACAGAACTATGTGTCTGCTGCTGTTTGAATAGTTAAAAAAAAAAAAAAAAGTCATTTTTTACAACATTGTCATCAAAAGTATTTGCGAAAAGTAACTATTCTGCAGCTGTTTTCCTCAGGAATTTGTTTTTCAATTGTTGGGAGGAGGGTATAAAGAAAAAATTCAATACATTCCTAAACCCTACTCTAGCACATTCTTGTTTCTGAGACCTTAATATTTTCAGAATTAGACAATTACCATATTTTATAGCCTGTATTTGCAATTCTGACCTGTACCCCTAGGCCAAATAGTAACATTTCCAGCATTACTTCTACAAATTGAACTTGGTTTTAAAGCAAGTGAAATGATCATGACTCTGTGTAAATGACTGAGACCCTTTTAGAGCTTGAGTCTCTTAGAAAGAAAACTGTCCCTTCATCACAAGGTGGTTACAGCTCCCTCTTCTTGTAGGAAATGGAAAACAGCTACCTGTGTATATTCACACGCTCATCAATTCCTAGAGTGTAACACTGGGAAAATTCATGTGTGTGAATTTTTTAAATTGTGCACACGCATTCTCTACATTAGGAACTATGTTAAATGGATGAGACTACTGCATATCACAAAATCTTACAATTTAGGTCTGTATGAATACTAAGATTTTGATTTAATAGAAATTTTACTATAACAGCATGTTCAAAGGATAAAGTGAGAAGTATGAGAAGGAAGAAGGAACCCAAAGTGTTTTTAACTCATTAATTTATATATGAATACAAAGCATGTATGCATTTGTGTTTAGCTCTTGTTACGGTGCTCAAAAAATAAATAAATGTATCTTAAAATTGTGCAACTGGGGATTTGAGCATATGGCATATATAATTCGTAACAGTTTTTTTGGCCTGTTGCTGCCTTAAGCCATTCCACCCAGCAAGCCCAGTCCAGAAATTATAGCCAACCTTTTAAATGCTTACCTTTTCTTTCCACTTGAAGATGGAGTTACTACAGACATGGCTGGGTTGAGGTCTTTGCTCAAGTTCTGCTAAGACGGATGACAGTTTATAGGCGTTTGCTTGCAAAAGCATTAGTTTCAAGTTATTCTGTGGATACATCATTTGACCATATGAGTAAACTTCTAGAAAATTTTGAGGCACAACTGCGTGGGTAAAGGGATATCAGGATAACTTCCAAAATGACAAAGAGGTCCAGAAAAATACACATTCAACTCATTTGCAACTCATATGCAGAAAATGCTGAAGAGAGAAAAACAATGGACACTTTAAGTAGTCTAGAGGAAAGCCTTAGTTGTTGAGTGTGTCGTATTCTAGACCCTTGTAAATAAGGTAAACCAGAAACCTTGATAGGTATATTACTCAGCATTTTTTGGCAATGAATCGCTTTACTCGAATTTCTGCTGAGGAATGAGGTAGAGAATAATAAGTGCTGATTGCAGAAGGTAGGCTTTCGGAAGGCTTTGAAGAAAGGCAATGGTGCCATGGGCACTTAACATAAAGAACAGAAGTGAACTCTTATCAATAGAATCAAATTAAAATGATGTGAGTCAGGGTTTTGTTGTTTATGTTATTGTTTCTTGAAGAGGTGAGGTCTTATATTACCCAGAAAGTCTGCAGTAACACTTCTGGAAACCAGAAACCATATTCTGGGGTATTTGAATATAAAAATAAAGACTGAAACTAAAGCTATTCTCCTAGTCTCTCCTGTTCTGATTTGACCTTGAGCTAGAAACTTTATAATGACTTCTCTGTCAAGTTGTAAATCAAATCATAGAATCTAAATATTGGAAGGGGTCTGCTTATCCAATCTTCTCCTCACCATTGTCTCTCCCTTTTCCACACCTCCCGCCTGGGGGTTCCTAATCCTAACATCCCGGCCAGGGGGTCACAGCCATGGAGCAAACACCTCCAATCGATGGGGAAGGGCTCTAATCCTTGGAACAATCCACTGCATAGTGGGCAGGCTCAGCTAGGATGAAATCAAAAGCTCCCCCATAGCTTCTAGCCTTAGATCGAGTCTGCACTTGAGAGCATCACAGATCAAGTCTCTCTGCTCTGTGGTGCTCCTTCCGGTATCCAAAGACAATATCTGCTCTAAATACCTCCAGTTTCCACAATTTCTCAGAGAATATGGCTTGCCAACATTCTTGCTTCAAACATAGCACTTCAAGGACCAAGAGTCAATGAATTAGGAAGAATTTCTATGAAACAGAGCTTCTCCCTGCAAGAAACCTCTGCGTAACACAAAATCAGTCTACCACTATCACGAGTTTCCTTCCATTAAAGGCAGACGTGCGTGACCGAATTACACGGATATTTGGCACCTACTATTTGAAGGCTCTTATTTGCTCCATCACTAGATCATAAACACCATAAACTCAGGGGTCAGATCATCTCCCATCTTGCATCCTCCACTGTGTGAATCAGGCCAGTTGTGTACCAAGATGATCCTAATAACGTGTTCTATGTCAATGACAAAATTTTATGCAAGAACCCAAAGAAATAAACTTAAATCTTAATGCTATCATAAAATGCTCCATATGACTTTCTTTTGGTAAATATCATTTACATCGAATTAATTAACTAAACATTTTATGCTGTCACAGAAAATGTCTAACAGCCTGTTTTATAATTTTATAAAAATTATAGCCATATGTCACTGCAAGGATATTAGACCTCTGTTCCCAAGTGAACAGAATTCAGGCCTGTCTTTTCACAGAAAGTGTCAGGTTTATTTCTGTAACACCACCTCCATTAAAGGAAGCCACTGCTAAAAAACAGATAAACTGTACCTGGCTGCATCTGTCTACTTTTACCAAAGAACTATTGAAATTGCTCATTTGGACAGAATTATTAGGTACCTACTTTTACAAGAGAGTTGTTTAGACTACGTGCAAGGTAAGGAAAGCTGGTTCAGCTTCCTGGATCCTTCAAAACATTGATAAAATTTTGATCTCTTCCTGAATTCTTCTCAGATTAACCGCAGTCAACTTCCTCTCCAATCACAGCAGAAACCCTGTATCTTGTACACATAGGTTATAGTAGCTGTTCATTTTTATTCCTGTTTAAAATTCATGGGCCTTTACTAACTGCCCTTATAATGTGGGTTCTTCTGAAGAGGCTGCATTGCCCACAAATCCCAACAAATGTCTCGGGGCTGCTGCAGTCCAGCCTTTCAGCTACAAGGCCCGGAGGTGCCTCTCCCTGCCCTCCGCTGACAGTATGTCCCCCTTCCTTCAAAACAACCTTGGTCTCTGAAGTTTTTTTCCTTGTTTCCCTGGAAGCTCTTGCCTCACACCCCAGTCGGCCATCTTCCTTCTGTGCGGTCACATCTCTCCTTTCCCCTGTTATACTCGGAAGACCCTGATGTTAGCTCAAGGATGAATGGAAAACAGCATCTCAATGATAATTACCAGGATTTCAATTCTCCTCTGTGCCCTGTGCTAGCATTTTCTAAATAATGCATCATCCTCACAAAACCCCTTAGGTAGCAACATCCCTCTTTAAAGGTGAGAAAACTAAACTTGTCCCAGGTCCCTGTAAAAGGCAGAGCTAGATGCAGGCCTCTCTGAATGCAGACGCTGTGTTTTTGGTCACATCTGTTAACTGGAGTAAAGTACACACGGTCTTCAGACCTTACTTGAATGATTCTATTTGGGGGAATTCTATTTTAGGCACTTCCCCCCCCACCCCCGGGAGGACACTAAATCAAACATTTCTAAGTAGCTGGATTTTTCCAGATTCCTCAAACCACTTGTCAAGGAGCTGAGTGTACAAGCTCTCTGACTAGACTGTTCTATGTCATGAGAAAGGAAAGGCAAACAGAGGTCAAATGGTCCAGAAAACAAGCATTCCCAAAATAGCTCCTTCATCATTAAATCTAGGAAATGGCATTCTGCAAATGTTTACCTCGTCCATTAAGGCTGCTGTGCTTTTTTGGCTCTCTGTGTCTGAGAAGCAGGGGTGGCTGGAGTATGCTTTCAGCATTCGTTCCAGGCCTGAAAGTGAAATAAGGCTGTCAGTCTCTGTTCCTCTGGTCCTAGTGGGACACAACTGGCAGGTGGTTATACTCGGAGGGAGCCTGAGCCCAGAAGTGATGCCGGGAGCATTTCCCAAATGGCTGGGCCTGTTTCTGTGTGTAGTTGTTACTAAATTTTACTGAATGGGTGACCTGTACCTTCATTTAATGGGATTTGAGAAATGCTGGTGCTTAAGGAGTATTGATTGTTATTTTTCAAGATGAGATTTTGCATCCTCCTTGTTGTCCCATTCCATGGTGGATTCCTAACATTTACCCCCATGTTAAGCTCTCCTCCACTGATATTTACATTTCTAAACATTTTGCTCTCTTGGATTTCCTATCAAGTATTACATTGCAACAGGGTTCTCTGGTCCACATAAAATAAGCTCTACATATCAGAATCATAAAAGTGGAGTTGTTTTTATTACCTGTAACACTTTAGAGCTGCTTCACGTTCTCACATACCTAACGTCTAAGTATAGGATTTAATTTGAATGACTTTCACATCATTCAGGAAGTTAGTTTAAAAAGAAACAAACAAGTGGTGATCATTCTGTAATGTATAGAAATACTGAATCATTATGTTGTGCACCTAGAACGAATGTAGTGTTGTACGTCAATTATACTTCAATTAAAAAAATTTATATAAATTAAAAAATTTTTAAAACAACCTATTAGCACCCCCCAATAGAATAAAATAAAATAATATGGGGGAAATACAAGAAAATGAAAAGCCTTGTACACAGGAGGTTTACTGTGTTTTAAACCAAACAAATTGTCCCTCATATCAGCCAATTTCAGGAACACTGTAAAATGATACACTTCTGGAAATGGTGGTATAGTACTTGTATAGATCTCACAGACCAGAATGTCATTTTCAATTTTTTTTGCTCTCTCCTTGCTTTTTCATTTTTCTTTATTCACACAAATTAGGTTTTATATCTGGTCTTTTAAATGAGATGATCTCTGCACCAGTCAGCAAAAGCAGAATCACCCTAACTCTGGATGAAACCTCCGAGTAGAATACTTTCCCTTACCAGGCCAGTCAAAGAGGTAATTACACACCTTGCTGGTCTCGCGAGGCTTTTTCAATATCTTTTTGCAGTCTCAACAGTTTTGACTTTATTGAAGATGCCTGTCGCTCTTTACTCATTGCATTTTTAGGATCTTCTTCCTTTAGGAAAAAAAAAAGGAAGTTTAACAATTTAAAGGGAAAAAAGTAAGAGTTGCTACTCCTAGTTGCACTGAGGCTTTCACTGACTGTATTCAATTTTAACTTGATGGAAGAAAAAAGAAAAAAAAATAAAAGCAGGGTTACCTCTGGTTTTCTACAGATTGGTCTACCTTTTCTAGACCTACTGAATAAGAAGACAGCTCCTCGTTTACAACTTGTAAGTGTATAGCTGAGCACTTTCTTTAATAGATAAAAATTATTCTTGGAGGGTGAACGTTACTATGGCTATTTCATAGGAGCATGTGGCTCACCAAGGGAAGGGGCATGAAAGCTTCAAGGAGACTAGCTGACTTAACCAGCACATTTCAGTTGAGGGGTAGGAGGGCAAAGGGTACTCCTTGCAGGAGAAATGGCACAAGCAAAGGACAGAGGGAGAGTTGTGTGAAATGTATGGGGAACAATAAACAGACCAGTTGCTTGAGCAAATGTAGTGGAAGAAAAAATTGTCTAAGTAGTTTAGGTCAGATTTTCAGGCTGAAGTAGGGATTTTATCATGTAGGTTATGAGAACCATTAACAATAGCAGAGCTTTCATATACGTTATTTCCAGAGTTGAAAGAAAAAAAAGGATGTTAGGACACAGTTTAAATGCCTAGTAACAAGTCAAAGCAAATATCCTACAGTGATATGCAACTTAAAATGATTAAAACCTTTATGTGAAAAAAGAAAAAGGATGTTAGGGTCAGGTTGGGAGGTGGCTGAACATAAGTGCAGTAGATGGACAGAAACCTTGGAGAAAGGGAAAACTGATGACTGAAGATGGAAGTGCAGGAGTCAGGACTTATCTGGTAGGAAGGAGAAAAGCGAGGACCCTGAATATTGGTGGAGAGATTAGCTTTAGATAGACTGTCCTGAAGAAAGAGAAGAGAAGATTTAGAGCAAAGAGAATAATAGCCTTTACAAAAATATAATGTAGAGACTAAAATATTTAATATACATACTGTGTATTATATATTATAAAAATTTTCTCTATATCCTTTATTACATGTGACTCTTTGTGATTCTTATAACAACTCGACGAGATTGGTTTTATTTTCCCCATTTTACCTGTGACACTCAGAAATAAATGAAGGCCCAAGACGAAACAGCTAGTAAGTAATTACTGATGAAACCCAACTCCTGTGACTCCCAATTCTCCACCAGAGTCCACTCCTTCACATGTCTGCCTGAGGCTGAGGCCCAAGCTGACGTTACCTCTGCAGGTGAGCTCCGAGTGAACTGCAAGGATGCTTCAGTCCAACCCTCAGTCCTTCCTTGCTGGAGGAACGCACCTCATAATCTGACTCTCATGCCAGTCCAAGACTTCATTTGGTTTCTTTGGGGATGCCTATATTGTTCACAAATGTATTTCCACGGATAGATCACTACTGGATCAACTTGAGATAGATTAAACTGCCGTTGTTAACTTTCTTAAATTTGTCCTTCTCTTTCAAAAATTTGTCAGAAAGAGGAGGCATTTAAACTGCAGATACAATCTTTTGAACATGGCCTTTACAGTAACCTTACAAATATTTTTCACACTGATCACCAGCCCTCCAATATTCACATTCAGATAGTTCTCCTGTCTTACCCTCGTCCATGTAGATTTCATAGCACTCCGTAAAAGCCAGTCTACACTTATTGCCAATGACTATAAAGTCAGATTTTGGAGGTGTTTTGCTTTAAGAATATTAGGACAATCCTATTCACCCATTTGGAGATACAGTCCATTCTCTTAGACAACAGATACATAGTCGTTAGTTCTGCTGCACTGAAATTGCATAGAAACCAAAAATTCCCATGGGCACATCAAATAAGATAAACCATTGTGGCTACTTCTTTACATTTCAATAGGAGCTTAGTCAAATTTT
Source organism: Grampus griseus (assembly GCF_964374135.1). Taxonomy (NCBI): domain Eukaryota; kingdom Metazoa; phylum Chordata; class Mammalia; order Artiodactyla; family Delphinidae; genus Grampus; species Grampus griseus. Next base: position 62,932,077 of record NC_139001.1, read on the forward strand.
CAAGGAGAATGACCCTTATTTTATTGACAGGTTAGCTGATAGAGGCATTTTTACAAGAAAGTAATAGATATATTTTATTGTACATTTTCCCATCTCAGTGATCACCTACACAGTTTGGAAGAAAAAAAAAAAGAAGTACTTTCCCCATGTAATCAAATCTTCCTTTCCACTTCCATCTCTACCTTTGTTTCCGCTTTAACAGACATTGCTATTGCTAATTTGCTTTGCCTTTGCCAGGGTCGGAAAAAAAGATTCAATTAAAGAAACAGCCAGCCACTTATTGCTGTTTAGATGGTGGGAAGGAGAAAGCCGGTCAGAATTCATTATTGTGTCAGATCTAACAGCCTTCCCCTCTCCCCTCATCTCTTGTTCCCTGAGTGGGGGTCCTGGGATGTTGGTTTTGGCTATACTTTTATAGGAGGACATGACCAGTGGTCCAGTTTTACACAGAGAGAGGGGTGAGCCTCCCAGACTGGACCTTGGAAGTTGAGTGGAATACAGCAGAGGGCCCAGGAAGGAGCAAGCAGGAGTTTTTCCTGCAGATTTTGGTAATTAACGATCAGCATCTAGAACACTACAATTAAAACTAACAAGAGGGGAGTGAAGGACAAAATCTTTGAGGCATGACCTGACCCAAGAAGATAAAGAATTTAGCCCAAGAGAGCAAACAGGCAAGATGTCTGGGCTCTGACCAGGGACACTGATCAGTTTTTAGCAAGGAAGGTCATGTGATAGTAGAATCACCTAAATGTTCTCAAAATAAGCCTCTGGAATGGCAATTAATTTATGACAAAGGAGGAAGAATATACAATGAGAAAAAGCCTCTTCAAAAAATGGTGTTGGGGGCTTCCCTGGTGGCATAGTGGTTGGGGGTCCGCCTGCCGATGCAGGGGACGCGGGTTCGTGCCCCGGTCCGGGAGGATCCCACATGCCGCGGAGCGGCTGGGCCCGTGAGCCATGGCCGCTGCGCCTGCACATCTGGAGCCTGTGCTCCGCAACGGGAGAGGCCACAACAGGGACAGGCCCACGTACCACAAAAAAAAAAAAAATGGTGCTGGGAAAACTGGACAGCTACATGCAAAAGAATCAAACTGGATTACTTTCTCTCACCATATATAAAAATAAACTCAAAATGGCTTAAAGACTTAAACATAAGACATAACACCATAAAACTCCTAGAAGAGAACACAGGCAAAACATTCTCCGACATAAATTGTACCAATGTTTTCTTAGGTCAGTCTCCCAAGGCAATAGAAATAAAAACAAAGTAAACAAATGAGAACTAGTCAAACTTACAAGCTTTTTCACAGCAAAGGAAAGCATAAACAAAACGAAGAAACAACCTACAGAATGGGAGAAAATATTTGCAAAAGATGCGAACGACAAGGCCTTAATTTCCAAAATATACAAGCAGCTCATACAACTCAACAACAAGAAAACAAAAAACCCAATCCAAAAATGGGCAGAAGACCTAAAGAGACATTTCTCCAAAGAAGACATATAGATGGCCAACAGGCACAAGAAAGGATGTTCAACATCACTAATTATCAGAGAAACACAAATCAAACCTAAAATGAGGTATCACCTCACACCAGTCAGAATGGCCATCATTAAAAAGTCTACAGGGCTTCCCTGGTGGCACAGTGGTTGAGAGTCTGTCTGCCGATGCAGGGGACGCGGGTTCGTGCCCCGGTCTGGGAGGATCCCACATGCCGCGGAGCGGCTGGGCCCGTGAGCCATGGCCGCTGAGCCTGCGCATCCGGAGCCTGTGCTCCGCAACAGGAGAGGCCACAACAGTGAGAGGCCCGCGTACCACAAAAAAAAAAAAAAAAAAAAAGTCTACAAATAACAAATGCTGGAGAGGGTGTGGAGAAAAGGGAACTCTCATACACTGTTGGTGGGAATGTAAGTTGGTGCAGCCACTGTGGAAAACAGTATAGAGTTTCCTCAGAAAACTAAAAATAGAATTACCATATAATCCAGCAATCCCACTCCTGGGCATATATCCAGACAAAACTGTAATTCAAAAAGATACATGCGCCCCTGTGTTCACAGCAGCACTATTCACAATAGCCAAGACATGGAAACAACCTAAATGTCCACTGACAGACAAATGGATAAAGAATACGTGGTACATATATACAATGCATATACTACTCACCATAAAAAGAACAGAAAAATGCCATTTGCAGCAACATGGATGCAACTAGAGACTATCATAATAAGTGAAGTAAGTCAGAAAGAGAAAGACAAATACTATATGATATCACTTATATGTGGAATCTAAAATATGACACAAATAAACCTATCTACAAAACAGAAACGTAAAATAGATAGCTAGTGGGAAGCAGCCGCATAGCACAGGGAGATCAGCTCGGTGCTTTGTGACCACCTAGAGGGGGAGGATAGGGAGAGTGGGAGGGAGGGAGACGCAAGAGGGAAGAGATATGGGGACGTATGTATATGTATAACTGATTCACTTTGTTATAAAGCAGAAACTAACACACCATTGTAAAGCAATTATACTCCAATAAAGATGTAAAAAAAATATATTGAAAAAACTGGAAGAAAATAAAAACACTGACAACAACAACAACAAAACCAGAATTATGGACATAGAAAACAGACTGGTGGTTGCCAAGGGGAAGGCGGATGGGGAAGGGATGGAGTGGGAGTTTGGGTTAGCAGATGTCAGCTTTTATATATAGACTAGATAAACAACAAGGTCCTACTGTATAGCACAGAGGACTATATTCAATATCCTATGATAAACCATAATGGAAAAGAACATAAAGAAAGAATATATATATATATGTATAACTGAATCACTTTGCTGTATAGCAGTAATTAACACATTATAAATCAACTATACTTCAATAAAAAATTAATAAAATAAACTCAAAATGGATTAAAAACTTAAATGTAAGACTTGAAACCATAAAACTTCTAGAAGAAAACACAGGCAGAACATTCTTTGACACTGGTCTTAACAATATTTTTTTTGAATATGTCTCAGGCAAGGGGAACAAAAGCAAAAATAAACAAATGAGACTACATCAAACTAAAAACTTTTGCACAGTGGAAGAAACGTCAACAAAACACAAATGAAACTTCCAACAAAACGAAAAGGCTACCTACTGAATGGGAGAAGGAATTTGCAAATGATTTATCTGACAAGGGGTTAATATCCAAAATATACAAGGAACTCATACAACTCAATATCAAAAAAACCAAACAACCCAATTAAAAACTGGGCAGTGGACCTGAATAGACATTTTTCCAGAGAAGACGTACACATGGCTAACAGGCACATGAAAAGATGCTCAACATTACTAATCATCAGGGAAATGCAAATCAGAACCACAGTGAGCTATCATCTCACACCTGTCAGAACGGCCATCATTAAAAAGACAACAAATAAGTGTTGGTGAGGATATGGGGAAAAGGGAACTGTGGTACACTGTTGGTGGAAACTACCATACAATCCAGCAGTTCTACTCCTGGGTATATACCTGACGAAAGCAAAAACATTAATTTGAAAAGATACATGCACCCCAGTGTTCACTGCAGCATTACTTACAACAGCCAAGATACTGAAGCAACCTAAGTTCCCATCAATAGATGAATGGATAAAGACGATTTGTCATATATATAATGGAATATTACTCAGCCACAAAAAAGAATGAAATCTTGCCATTTGTGACAACATGGATGGACCTAGAAGGTATTATTCTAAATGAAATAAGCCAGACAGAGAAAAACAAATACTGCATGATTTCACTTACAGTGGAATCTAAAAAAACAAAGGAACAAACACAACTAAACAAAAACAGAATCATAGGTATAGAGAACAAACAGGTGGTTGACAGGGGAGAGGGTAGAGGAGGAAAGAAATAGGTGAGAGAGATTTAAGAGGTACAAACTTTCAGTTACACAATAAATGAATCATAGGTATGAAATGTACATTGTGGGGAATATTAGTCAATAATAATGTGATAACTTTGTAGGGTTACAGATAATAACTAACTTTATCATGGTGATCGTTTTGTAATGTACAGAAATATCGAATCACTGTGTTGTGGTCCAGGAACTAACATCATGTTGTAGGTCAATTATACTTCAAAAACAAACAAGCTCATAGAAAAAGATCAGATTTGTGGTTACCCGAGGTGGGCGCTGGGGAGAGGAGGAATTGGATGAAGGTGGTCAAAAGGTACAAACTTCCAGTTACAAGATAAGTAAGTACTGGGCATGTAACGCACAGCATGATAATAGAATGAACACTGCTGTGTGTTATATATGAAAGCTGTTAGGATAGTAAACCCTAAGAGTTCTCATCACAAGGAAAAAGGTTTTTTTTCTATTTTTTTAAGGTTCTATCTATATGAGAACGGATGTTCACTAAACTCGTGTAATCATTTCATGATGTATGTAAGTCAAATCATTATGCTGTACACCTGAAACTTATACAGTGCTGTATGTTCATTATATCTCAATAAAACCAGAAGAAAAAAGAAAAGATATAATCCTCTAATTAGGTTAAAGTTTTTCAAAGGCAAGGACCAGAAAGGATGTTGACAATAATTTGCACCTCCTAAGATTCATGCCTCTGTGTGATCCCTTCCCCTTGAGTGTGGGCTGTTTATTGACTTGCTTCTAACAAATAGAATCTGATGAGATGTCACTTCTGAGATTAGCTTATAAAAGACTATGCTTCCATCTTGGACACTCTGGCTCTGTCTCTCCTGCATTGCTAGTTCCAGGGGAAGCAGGCTGATATGCTGTGAGCTCTCCATAGATGGAGAGACCCACACGGCAAGGAACTGATATCTCCAGCTAAAACTGTTCCCGAGGACCAGAGGCTTGCCATCAGCCACGTGAGTGAGCTTAGAAGCGGATCATCTCCCAGTAGAGCACTGAGATGTCTGCGGTCCCAGCTGACACCTTGATTACAGCCCTGTGTGGGACTCGGGCACCCAGCTAACCCACACCTGGATTTCTGACCCACAGAAACTCTGAGATAATAAATGTTTGCTTCAAGCTGTTGAGTTTGGGGGTAAGTTGTTATGCAGCAATAGACAAACCAATGTGATACACAGTAATTATTTATAGAGTGTGAAGATTCAGTCTTGGGGGGAGGGACAGATCAGGAGTTTGGGATTGACATGTACACACTGCTATATTTAAAATAGATAACCAACAAGGACCTACTGTATAACACAGGGAACTCCGCTCAGTACTCTCTAATAACCTAAATGGGAAAAGAATTTACAAAGGAATAGATACATGTATATGTATAACTGAATCACTTCGCTGTACACCTGAAACTAACACAACATTGTTAATCAACTATGTTCCAATATAAAATAAAAAAAAATTTTTTAATTAAAAAAGTAAATGAAATAAAATATTTCCTTCAAAAAAAAAAAAAGATTCAGGCTAAAACCCTGTTTGGAGTTCTTCCCTTGCAGAGAATATCAAAGACAGGTTTGCATTGCCCAGTCTGTAAACCACACAGTTTTTAAATTTATACGGACTGTGAAAAAGTCAATATTTTTGTTTCCTTTACAATTGCTCTCAATTCTTTTCAAAATGAATCCCTCAGTATATGACTAAGGTTTCCCATGAATGAAACTTCCTTCCATCCCATACTTACAAAGTAATCAGTTAATAGGAACTCAGATTTATTTTCTGTAGATGAAACTGCGGTTTCTTCCACGAGAGCCTGGATATCATTTTCGACATCTATCTTGCTGATGGCGCAGTGGATCTGCGTGTGGCACTGCAATGCCGAGGAAAGCAGAACAAGGTTGCAGAGGACATGTTTCCCGCCAGTTCTTACCATGCATACCAGAGATGGCGAATTCTTTACTACTCACTGTGGTCAGGGTTTGGCCAAAAACAGAAATATGTTGTGAGTACTGGTTTAAGTTATTGCATAAGAGTTGAATTCTTTCCTTCTCCAGCTCCAGGATGCTCTGAGAAGGATGAAAAATGAGATTAGATCAGCCCACTGTTATACAAAACTGAAGTCACCCACTAAGCACAAACACAACGAAGAAAGTCTGAGTGAGCCGTCCTGTCTGTGCCTCTTGATTACATTATATCCACATTGTGGAGGGGGGTAGTTTCCCAGGACAGGAATGTGATTTGATGTCTGTCTTATTTTATCCTCCATTAGGATCAATTTAACTCACACACTTTCTCCAGGCTTTTGTGGGTCAAAAAGCACATAGGTGGATGCCACAGGTTACCTGATGTTCACAAAGAAGGGGGAGAAAGGAATCATTTGAAAAGAATCTGTGGGTTCCAAAAAAAGAATGAAGCCCAGTAAAACCCACGTCTGTATCTTGGAAATGCAGTCAGACACTAAGTATTTCTAGAATTGTTTGCAGCACATACAAGGCATTCTGCCGGTTCCGGCAGGGACAACGATGATGAGATGCAAATTCTCTGCTTAAGGAAATTATGTGATGAGAGCAGAAGCTTAAAGTCTGATCAATTCATCATCCTGACCTAAAATTAGGCCTGGGGGTCAGAGACCACTCTTGGAAGGTGGCAACACAGCCTCCCTGTTTTATGCGGGATGACAAAAATTCCACTTTTAGAGTTTTATAGCTTTTAGCTAAGAAGAGTAAATAAAGTAAGGGAGGTCACATTTGCCTTGTCAGCCATTAACATTTTAGAAAAAGTTAGTTATTTGACTCTCACCCCTCACTGCTAGCTGAGCTACAGACTGTTTGTTTTGAGGAAATACAGGGACGCTCAGCAACTAGGCATTGTCCAAGAAGGCTGGGTCAAGTGGAAATGCAGGGGGCATTCCTAAGCCTTGTGAGGGCCATAGGAGGCTGCTGGGTATGTGCCCAGAAGCCCATGGGCTTCGACAGGGGTGGCAAGTGTCCAAGACAACATGCCTCATCCCATTTCTGTAAGGACAAGGCCTGGGCTTTCCCCCTTTATCCAGAGGCTAGGTTCGTTCCTTTCATACCCGCCATCCCACCCTGCTTCTTCCCACACAGTAAAGAGTACTCATCAATAGTCTTTCCTGAAAAAGAAAGCCTTCTTGGGCAAATTGGTGGGTGGCATTATCGTGGAAGTAAGAAGGGCGGACTGTGTCTCAAGGCCTTTTGTAGGGTGGAGGTGGGGAGACATCACAAAGGCCACTGGCTTCTGCCATCCTGTCTTTCAGCACACCTGCAGGGGCCACTAGCCTGTCCAGCCTGGTGTTCCTTTATACCCTTGTGTGTAGACTGCATTCACATCCTGCTGTTATTTAATCTATGGTATATAATCATTAAATTTTCAAGAAATTTATTTGTGTAATAGTTACATAAAGTTTACCTGTTAACCATTTTTAAGTGTACAGTTCAGTGGCATTAAGTCCATTCACATCGTTGTGAAACCATCACCACTACTCATATCCAGAACTTTTTTCATCTTGCAAAACTGAAACTCTGTACCCATTGACAATAATTCCCCATTCTCTCTCCCCTCATCTCCCCTGGCAGCCACCATTCTACTTGTTGTCTTCCATGAATTTGACTACCCTAGGTATCTCTTATAAGAGGAATCATACAATATTTGTCTTTTTGTGTCTGGTTTATTTCACTTAGCATAAAGTCTTCAATATTCATGCATATTGTAGCCTGTGTCAGAATTTCCTTCTTTTTTAAGGCTGAATAATGTTCCATTGTCTGTACTTACCACAGTTTGTTTACTAGTATATAGTCATTTTAATGCTGCTATTAAATGCAAGTGGTAAGAAGCTGGCAGTAACTGTGAACATCTGTGTCAACCACATGCAGATTTCAATTCTGTACCAAGTGTCCTGACATTTGAATCGGGAAGCCTAGAGCTCTGTTCCCCCATGGCTACCTTTTTTGTCTAGTCAGAAGCTGCATAATTTTTGTAAGTCAATGGGAATGAAATACCTTTGTTTCTGCTCTTGGTCTCCTGAGTCTTTCTCCAAAATCTCAAGTACCAGCCATTTAAATGTGCCCTCTGTCCCCCAGGTACAGGTTTAAAGACACAGAAGAGTAGCCTAGCAAATGTAATGCTTCATCAAAGGGCATAAATCATATGCCTCCTCTAACAAATATGTAAAATAAATTCTGCTCAGTGTCTTAGACCTCAAGTGGGACAGTCATCAAAAAAGAAAGCGTCTTTATATTATGGGAAAAGATCTAGAAAGCAGCTGTTCTAGTTTAGTACCGTGAGCAAAGGACAGGACAGAAAACAAAAGCCAGGTTTGGGGAACACACTGCATCCCTGCTGGGCAGCTGTTTCTTTACTGTGACAAGTGCTGAGCCACTAGCATCAATCTGAGACTAGAATAACCAGTGTCCCTTGGTGGCGATGGCAATATTTAAAAGATTTTAGTTTCATTTCAGGGAAATCATTAAGATGATCTATGTCTGCTCGTGAAGAGAGGCTGAGACAAATTCCACTGTGGGAAGTGGAAATCCATATCTCATTTAATGAATTATTGCTTTCTATTATTTTGTTCTTTTTGTATAAAATAGGTCATAGAGAAGCAAGATACTCTGGAGGACCTCAAATTATCCTCCTGTGCTTTCATAATAGCACATGAGAGGAAAGTGGGATCAAAGAGTTATCAAGGAAGAGTAAATGGAGAGGCTGTCTGGGGCCCAGGCTTCGTGATGATGCACACTCTTCATTCATGCTTTTCACTTCCTGCTATCCTGACCTTCCGGTTTGTACTAGCCGGGGAGATTGGAGTGACTTCATTTTCATCTAAATTGTTTTCATAAAACTGATCAAAGAAGTACCTTGTTTTTTCTATAGCACGAACTCTCAAACTTTAGTACGTCTAGAGATCACCTAGACCCCTTCCTAAAATCATTCAGAAGTTCTGACTTACCCCGTCTAGGAAGGCACTCAGGAATCTGAATTTTAACAAGCACCCTTGACATTGTCTTGGGGCCATAAAGGGCTACAAGAAAATAAATTTTAAAATCATTTATAATTCTTCCACCTAGAGATGACCACTGTTAACATTTTGATGTATTTTAGTCTGTCGAGGTATGTGTATGTATGATTTTATCTTCCTAGTTATCAACCAAATTATTCAAATTGGTATCCTGTTTTTTCACTTAACATTATACATAAGCAGTTTCCAACGCCACTAGTCTCCAAAACACCATTTTAATTAATAGTGCCTTGTGTAGAGTGTATTGATTTATTTAGTCATCTCCTTAATTTTGGCCATTTGTATTACTTCTTCCCTTTTACTTTTAATGTATTTTTAACAGAAATCTGTATTTTGTTTTTCATCTACTTCCTCAAGATGGATTTATGGAAAGGAAATTAGGTTTTTCAACCGAGGTTCTAGGAGAGAATTAAACCCTAATGTCCTAAGGCATCTGTTATCTGCAATGAGTTACCATTTCTTCTCTGCATCTAGAGGCTATTAGTCACTACCATCCTTGGGGAACTGAGAAAACAGTCACTCACATTATTTTCTGTGTTCCGTGGTTCAGATGAGGAACACTAGTTGATAATGTGAACATTTTTAAGGCTGTTTGCATTTATTGCAAAAGGCTTTCTAAAATAATTCCTCTAGTAAATACTAACAGTACCAAACATTTGATTTGTGGTCACTTTTGATAGAGTGGCTATTATTATCATTATCATTATTATTATTTGGCCACACTGAGCTTTCCACACTTCTAATAAAATTCCATTTTAATTGAGTTCAGCCCACTTTTGTTATGTGTCTTCATGAATATCACATTTTACTCCTGTTGTTTGCAAACAACAGAGAATGAGGAATACATAGTGTAATATGTGAGTCAATGACTTGTTGGTATAGACTGAGTATGTACAAGCCAACGAAATACTAAGTAAGGGAATCCTTATTGGTTACAGTTAGGCAAGGATGACTCGACAGGAGTATCTCAAGTGGGTCTAGTAGGGCTTGGTTTGGCACTCAGGGGGCAGAGGCTAGCTCTAAGCAAGAGGATAAGCTTAGAACTTAAACTTAGAACTCTTATGGGAGTAAGAGGAACTGTGTGAACTTAAAGGAAGAGGGGGGAGAAATACCAGTGGCCTCCAGCATGGTGGTAGCAATAAACCAGGAAACAAAGAGGATGAAAGGAACCTTTCTTTTTTTATGGAGATTCTGACTTGTAGTAGATTCTCTACCTGATTTGGATTCTAATTAAGAAACCTAAAGTCTTAAATATTTTTAAAGCTCAGTTGAAAGAAGCTCTTTTGAAAGGTAAATGATATATATCTTGTCACCATCACGAAGACTTTATAAGCAAAGAAGATAATTTCCATAGCTTCAACATAAAAGTTGGGACTGCTGAAAGCAGGCTGGGGTGGAAGGAGAAGGTGGAGGAGGACCCTAACAGGAGAAAAGGACACTGAGAAAAAGGAAGGAGAGACCTAGTAAGAGCCTCTGATAAGGGTCCTTAGTAACAGCAATACCTAACACATCTTGAAGGCCAGCTAGACGTCCGCTACACCAGGAATCCTGGCAGCCATACCAGTAAGAATCATAATTATCTCCCGTTGTTGTGATATAGGTAGAAAAATGAGACGGATGGAGACATCTAGGTTAAGTGTTTTTCTCATAGCCCTTGAAGGGTGCCTAGAAGATAGAATGCGAGCAGTGATTTCTCTCCCACACAAAGCTCTTTGGAAAAAGAAAGAAAGAAAAAAAAAAAAACTTGAATGCATAACTTACCTGGAAGCAATTTTCCAGTGTGTTCTCCCATTTCAGTCTGGTAGAACAGCTGGCCATGTTCTTTTGGTAGTAATTTTCATCTTCTTTTGACAACTTCTCAGTTGATTTTTTCAGTTTATTGAGGAGCTAAGGTAAAACATCAGTGTCACATATTTATGAACGCATTTATGAAAGCCCTTTGTAATTCTGGAGAAAGAATTATATGCATCCCAATGATGGTTTCTCATCTCCCAGCTAAAGTCATAAACAGTGACGAGAGATGACAAAATCAAAGACCTTTCTCAGAAAACAGGGATGTCAGAACTGAAGGGAAACCTAAGAGCCTTTCAATAGGATTCCTACAATTTTTCACATGAGGAAATGGAGGTCCTTAAATACCATGTGATATGCCCACTTTCATCAGATGAAGGAAGAAGTCAAATGACAGGTGCAGAGAAGCAAGTACAGATCAGGAACCTCCAACTCAAGACTGTAATCTACCAATGATTCCCGTGCTCTTATTTCGTAAATCCTTCAGGTCTCCGCATTTCTTACCGGGACAGGTAGAGATTTGCACAATCAGATAATTTATAAAACTAGCATTAGGCCTGGAGACCATCCTCTCACTTCACTTTCACTATTTAAACTCTGCATTATAACTCTGGAATCAGACTTCAGGATTAGAGTCCTGGTTCTGACTACAAGTGAGTTACTTAAACTTTAAAAGCCACAGTTTTCTCATCTCTGTGATGGGGACAGCGATGCTCCCACTTCACTGTGTTGCTCTGAGGAATCAAGCAGGTGATACAGGTAAGGAACAGGGCACACTGCTTGACAGTTAGTGTAGCACTCAAAGACTAGTGAGTGTTACTATTACTAGTGAAGAAAGAGCCTGAGATACATGCCATTGTTCACTGCAAGTTATGGACAGCTTGACAAATGCTTTCCTGTCATCCTGACCCCCAATGATACGCTCCTTCACAAAGAGCCCCTTCTAGCCAGTCACCAAAATTGGCCATCCTGATTGTGAAAATCAAAGTAATACAAAACTCTCTGGACCAGGGTAGTTTGAATTGAATTCTCAAAATGCTCAGACACATAATTTCACATCTCTGAGAAAGGAACAAGTTGTATTTACATGAATGATTCTCAGACTTTAATATGCCTAGGAATGACCAGAGATTCTTGGAAAATTGCAGATTTTCAGGGTTCCACCAATAGCAATACTGATTCAGTAGCTCGGTAGTGGGATCAGGAAATCTGAATTTTCACTGCCTCCTCAGGTGATTCTGATGCAAATGGTCCTCAAGCCACAGTTCAAGGAGTACCAAGGAGCCCTGTGATTTAAGCAGTTTAGGATTTTCAAGGACAGAGATGAAGGTTTTTAAGAATGCTCCCCTTTATGTTTAAGGACATTTTGACTAAAGTTTCAGTAGTGAAGAACATTCGTCCAAAATGCTGAATATTAACACCACTCACTTTATTATTCCAGTTGATATGCTAGCCATTCAACTGTCCCTCAGCTCTGATGTATGGCCTACCCAGGACACGGATGGTTTTGTATATCAAGTGTAATGAGCCATTTATCTATAGAGATATGAGCTTGTGAATTTTAGCCTGATAATGATACAGAGAAAGGGTTGAATGTGTACCATGGCTATACTTGGCTAAGTCATTGTTCTTTGATTCTTACTGAGTGTGCCCAGCAATGAGAACAGAGTCAATCTGGAGACTGATTGTACAAATCTCTACCTGTCCTGGTAAGAAATGCCAAGGCCTGAAGGATTTACAGAATAAGAGTACAGGAATCATTGGTAGATTACAGTCTTGAGTTGGAGGTTCCTGATCTGTACTTGCTTCTTCTCACCACTCACGTTCATCAGCCTACACTCTATAGCTATTGACTAGAAGTTTCTGCTCAGCAAATTTGCAGCAAATAACCCCAAACATATACAGAAGAAGAATGGAGACTCTTATATTCTTATTTAAGGAACTTCTCAGAAAATTTCCTAAAATTTGTCAAAGATAAATACTTTTTCTTTCCTCTTTTCTTTCTCTTGGAACAAACATCGATTCATTAATTCATTCATCAAACATTTCTTGACTGCCACACCGTGTCATGTACTAGACACTGGGAATAGATAAAGGAACTAGATAGGCTCCCTCTCTAGTCAAGAACCCACACAGGCCATTGTTATCCTGTTTGATAGATCCCAAGATGATAGAAGTATTCAGGTGTCACAGAGTGGGTGCTCACAGAAATGATCCCTGTGTGAATAAACCTAAAATGAAAGTAGGAATTGGTGAGGCAAAATAGCATGACATGATACCAAAAAATATTTTGGTGAGGTTGGAGCACACAGTTTGAGAGAAATAATAGCAAGTGAAAATGCTGAAAAGTTAAGCAAGGGCCAAGTCAGGGACGGTCTTGAGGGCCACATAAAAGAGTTTGTGCTTTATCCTGAGGTCACCTGGAAACCTTTGAAGGCTTTTTAAAGGAGAATAATATGCTCAGATTCGAGTTCCAGAAAAGTCAGCTTGGCTTGTGTATGGGGGATAAGGAGAGGAAACACTGAAAGCCAAGACACCAATTTGTCAGTTGGAGTAACCCAAGCAGTGGTGATGGTGGCCTGGGAGAGAGTAGTGGCAGTAGGGATAGATATAAGTAGATAAATTCAGGAAGTATTTGGTTTAGGACTTAGAATTGGGAGGATATGGTAGATGGTGATATTCAAATATATAAAAAACAGAGGAATAAAAAATATTTTTGGTAGAGGGAAGTGATGGTTCTGATTTTGGATATTGAGTTTGAGATGCCAGAGAGCAGTTCAGAGACTGGTTTGGGCTGGAGATATAAGTTTGGGTATTGTCAGCAGAGACATGGTAGCCAAAGCCTTGAGAGTATATTTGTTGAGTACGTGCTATGTATTGAACACTTGATATTGAGAGTACTGTGTGGGACACTGGAGATATGATGCCGAATAAAACAGAATGAGGCCCAGGAGAGAAATCATCAGGCACAACAACATAGAAAGTTCAGGCAGAACGAGGGAAGTCCATAAAGGAGCTTAAGAAAAAATTGACAGAAAGGAAAACCAAAAGAGTAAGATGGCGTTGTAGTTAAAAGAAGAGAATGTTTCTAGAAGGGGAAAGTCAATGATGCTTAATGCTTCTAAGAAATTAAATAAAGTCAGAACTGGAAAGCACCCATTAGCTTTAGCAACAAGGACCACGTATTCAATGGTAAGAACATTTCTAGCGAATTGGTGGGGAAAGCTTGGTCAGTGGTTTGAGGAGTGAATGGGAGATGAAGTGGAGACAGAGCACAGATAACCCTTCCAATAAATCTTATTGTAAAAAGAAAGAGATGATGATATCTGGAGAGGAGCAGGAATAGGAATATCAGGGAGACAAAGGGTGTCTCCCTGATTCTTCCTACTCTCCCAAGATAGAGGGAAGTTGAAAAGGCTGATGGGAAGCAACCCTTAGAGATACAGGAGAGAAGGGAATAATCCAGGGAAGGGCCTCTGAGAGGAGGCTGGGATGGGAATCAGAGCACAGGATGAAGAACTGGCCTGTCGCATTGCACATAGGACTTCAGTAGGGAGGTGGCTGTACTGACTTCTATTTACTCTGTGACGCTGGAGGCAAGATGGTCTGCTGAGAGTGGGTGGTGAGGATGGAGGAGCGAGAAGAATGGAGATGTAGATAAGCTCCTGGTGAGAACAAGGATTGCTGAGCAGGAAAACAGGAAGGATTGCTGAGCAGCACCGAACCAGCCCGGCTCAAGTGGGACATCATGGGCACGTCTGTGTGAGATGCAAAAATGAATGCCGCCTTAGGCGTTGAGCTTTAGGACTAAAAAAGAGAAAGCTACCAGATAAAGTGATGACGATGGTAGGGGTCTGTGTTGTAATGACAGCCAAGGGCTATGGTTGACAGGACCAGGTGGAGGAGGGCAGGGGAGGATCATGAACTTCCGCCTCCCAGGGAGGCTGCTAATGAGGGAAGGAAGCAAAAATTTACCACTTAGCTGCCCACGCTTTTGCCTTTGTCATTCCTCGACATCAATAAAGAATAGCTTCTAATGAGGGCTCCAAATGCCTACAACGAGGTCCTGGGGCTTAGGTTTTTAACTTACTTTGGTTTTGCCTCCTCTTCGGAAGCTGTCTCATTATTCAGTACCTGTTATGGTCATTTCAAACTGTGAAGATTGACACAAGAACCTTGTAATATCTTGCTAACAATGAATCTAAGTTATTCAACTGATAGTTTCCTCAGATGAAATAATAGAGTTACTTGGCAATGACAATTCTCTTTTTCTTTTAAGAATGTTTTGGGTTGCAGTGGTGCTGCCTGCACTTCCTTAGGGGGACTCCATCTCTGGGGGAAGATATTGACTATTTCAAAGGTTTCCAATCTGGGGCACATACCATAAGGGGTGTCCAAGATAATCTAATACTCCAATATTAGTTGTGTTCATTTTTGCCTAAAAAGAGTGTTCAAGCTTACTCTTATTCAATATATGAATTGATATTGGTGCCCATGTGTGGACAGTTGAGGATTCTGAAGTGTTCTGGAGGGAGAATGGGAGTTTTATAACATGAGAAGCTGATGTGGGTCCCACAAATGCTTTCACTCTCAACATCCTGGGACATGTGCCCATCGGCAGGAGTCTGGATCATACGGATTTACAGATTTATTATCCACTTTAATTAGGTTAACACACACAAAATGAACACATGCCTTAAAAAGATGTCTGCTACGAAGCTGTAGATTGATGTTAATACAAACAATGCAAGCACAAGAAAGCCACAGGAAAACGCCAGAGCTGACGCTTTCTCCCACTCCCGATTACAGGTGCATCATCACCCACATGAAAAGGCAAAAACTGGCATGATCTAGTGAGAGCTGATGAGAAGTTGACCAAGAAACTGACATTATCAAGAAGACATACTAGAAATACAAATTTATATTTACTATGGGTAAGGGTGAGCCTTGCCCCACATGTATATTTTGTCTGTATATGTCCCTTAATCACTATATGAAGACATCATGATTAGCTAATCACTGAAAATATTATTTCATTTTTACCACATCCTTCAAATATTTCTACTTTTTTATGTTGTATAATGTTCATAACATTAGTTTAATATAAAAAGTATTCTATATAATATACAAGATAGGTAAAGTACATTATATAATTCATTATGCTATGTGTATATATTTTTTACTTATTTGGGGTGTGAGCTGAGAGGTGTTTAATCGGGCTCCTTATCAAAAATATTGGAGGGGCTTCCCTGGTGGCGCAGTGGTTGAGAATCTGCCTGCTAATGCAGGGGACACGGGTTCACGCCCTGGTCTGGGAAGATCCCACATGCCGCGGAGCAACTAGGCCTGTGAGCCACAGCTACTGAGCCTGCGCGTCTGGAGCCTGTGCTCTGCAACAAGAGAGGCCGCAATAGCGAGGCCCGCGCATCGCGATGAAGAGTGGCCCCCGCTTGCCACAATTAGAGAAAGCCCTCGCACAGAAACGAAGACCCAACACAGCCCAAAATAAATTAATTAATTAATAAAAAAGAAAAAAAAAAGAACTTAGCACAGTGCCCAGCACACAGTAGATAATTTAAAAATATATATATATTGGACACCACTGGTTTAATTTGTCATCTGTCAATAATACCTTTTGAAAATATATGAGGACTGGGACTTCCCTGGTGGTCCAGTGGGTAAAACTCTGAGCTCCCAATGCAGCGGGCCCGGGTTCGATCCCTGGTCAGGGAACTAGAGCCCGCATGCATGCAGCAACTAAGAGTTCACATGCCGCAACTAAGAGTCTGCATGTTGCAACTAAGAAGCCCACATGCCGCAACTATGAGCCCGCATGGCACCAGGAAGATCCTGCGTGCCACAACTAAGACCCAGAGCAGCCAAAATAAATAAATATTGTTTTGGAAAAGATCTTTAAAAAATATATATATATGGAGACCAGGAATAACTTAGGATCCTTCTCATATTCTGCCACACTACAGCCCTGCAGAGACCCCGCACAGAGGGGGAATCAGCCACTTCTCCTGTGTTCATAGCTAAGGGCAGGAAGCCCATCCATCCCTAAGCCATATGCACTCAGCCGGCCATGAGAGGTTACCTTCTGCTTCTCCTTCTCGGTCGTAATTTGCTTGGAGCTTTCTACAAGATGGAAAAGCGCTTCATGCTTCTTGGTACTAACCATCAATTTCTTCTTGGCCTAGAGTCAAAAACATACAAAAAAAGCAAAAAAGGATCAGAAACTGATATCAAGAGAAAAACTCTTCTGTTCTGGAACAAGTCATGTTCACGTGCTAGCTTGAATGATTGTGTATGTTTAGTTCTTCATTTCTGCCCTCACCTCAAAATCTGCCTAAAATATCACAGTGGCTAACATTTTGCCCTGAGAACCACTGTGTATTTTTTTCATTACACTGAGTTCATTCAAGAGGGTTATACATTTTGTTAAATCACCGAAGGCTTGCGAGTTTCCAAAACATTGTTCTAGCTAGCATAATGGAAGGCAATGGCTTTACCACCCCCCGTACCCCTGCCAAAAAAATCACAACAAACATGGAAGACTGCTGGCATCATTCTTTTAAATCTGCCTGGCCACAATTGAGGTCATTTTAAGATGCTCTCTTAAAACTTAGAGCAAAAGAACAATTTTGCTCCCTGATGCCTGGGCTTGAGAGCTGGGCATCTGCCTGGCATCCCGTGAACTACCCTGCATTTGTGGTGGGCAGGCGGAGGGAGGGGTCAGGAAGGAAGCAGCATTCAAAGCCCCTTATTCTGTTGATGCCTCCAGCCTTGGCCTGGGTTATGATGTGGGTGATCCGTCATTCCCTATACAGTCCCAGCTTGGCAGAACAGGATGCTCCAGAGATAAAGCCAACAGCATTTGGTCTGAGTTGGATTTAGCCTATTCAGGAACTGGGTTGATTGGAAGATGGTATGGTTTTTCACCTCAAGTTGCAATGACTGTAAAACCAGACAATGAAGGGAAAAGTCCAGGTCTTTCTTTCCCTAGGAAGTCAGAGGCAAAGCCTTCTGAAGGTCTCTAAACATATGAAACCTCTACAAAATGGATTTCAAGGAACAAGAAGCTCAGAGACCCTCCCCTCCACCTTCTGTCAGTCACATGCCTGCTGATAAATGCGAGCAGGAGCCAGGAGCATTTGGTTCTTTAAGGCTCTTCATTCGAGGCTCCAAAACAGACTACACCGCATTACTGACATGCTGAATCCCTTGAATTGTAACTGGAGAGAAAGCTAGTATAGTGCAAGCATTTTATGTTCTCTAATTTCTCTGTCAATCTTCATAAAAAATAAAATCGTTCTACTTAGAAAAATTACTTGATGGAAACTGGGAAATAAAAAAAGATTTTTTTTTGTTCCTGAAAGCAGCAGCAGTTACTGAGCAGTTTCTCTTTTGGTCCATTGTACTGCATTTCCTGTGAAAGCTGAATATTTACAGAATGTATTTTTAAAAACAAATTCTGTTTAAGAAACCTCATAAAATCAAGAGCAAAACTGAAAACAAATGACTGGACCCTTGTTTATGGGACCTTTAAATATTCACTATAAAAGTGATTCTTGTGAGCATCCCTTTACCAGGACTGTTATTGTGGGCATAGAAATTCATTTATCTCAAACATTTCTGATTAATGTCCTTGTCTTATGGGGTCCTTGGTTCCAGCAGGAGCTTCAGAGGCAACACTGAGGGCTGAGATGCGGCCGCCTGTTTCTGAGGGTGTCTCCGCTTTTTTTGCACTCATGGCCATCTACTTGGGAAAGAAAGTTCTCTTTGGGCACCAACCCTTTGGAGATGAAAGAGAGAATTTCAACTTTGGTAGCACAAGTCCCCTCAAAGAAAATCATTGGGTTTTCCGAGCAGATTCCCTCTCCACTGGCTTCTAGTCCTTCCTACTCGAAATGAATTCCTCCTAAACTGGATTGTTCTAGAATAATCATATATATATATATATATATATATATATATATATATATATATATATAGGCACCACCTGTGATTATCTCTGCTTAAGACCCTGTAATGATATGCTCTAAATTTTCACACCAGATCATAATTCCTCTCCTTAGAAGGCATTCACTCTTTCCTGCACACATGTTATCTAGCCAACTAAATTTTAAATTACATGGAAACAAGAACCATGTCTTAGTACAGTGTGGTGCACAAGGAGTGGGCCGTACATACTTGTGAAACCAATACAGGAATCCCCCTTTACACATCTTTACCCACCCGTCACTGTGCTCCTCTCACTGGTGAGACAGAGATCACAAATGCCCTTATAAAAGATAAAACCAAAACTCAGTATTCATATCTTGCCCTAAGTTTCAAATTATACAGAGAGGCAGTCAGTGTAGGTAATGCTTAAGGGCAGTGACCTTGGAACCCAGTGACTTGGAATAATTCTTGGTTCAACCATTAACCAGCTTTGTAACATTAAGCAATTATTAACCTCTGTGTCTCTGCTTCCCCACTCATCTATAAAATGGGACAACACAAGGTCATATACCACATTGGTTGGTTTTTGTGATGATTCAACACATAAATATATAGCACTTGACATACAATAAACACCACATATTAGCTATAAATAAAAGTCATATTTAGAGTTCTGCTCCTCTATTGATTTAGTTGAAAGATATATCTATATAATAACTCAGACGAGAAAACATTTTGCTTTTCAGTTAGCACTTAGAAATACTGACACTAAAACACACGATCACATTTGTACAAAAGCCAAAAGCTTCAATCCTGAAAATTGGGTTTACACAAATGACATTTGTGTATACTTGCCTTAATTTGATGATTCCAGTTGCTAATGACAAGATTTGCTGTCTTTTCAACTTCATTATCAAGCTATCAAAGGGAAAAAAAGAAAAAAAAATTTTTTTTTGCTGTCTTCTTGTTGAGTCACAGTGCTGGCTTATTAATTCTGGTACAATTAGTAGCACAATTAAGTGGAATTTTAAAATCCTATAGAGGACATATTTCCTGAGAAAAGTGGTCAAGTCTCTTTTCCTCAGGTCAAGAATCTCTTCACAAGATTTACCCTGAATGTATTTAGTAAGATAATTATTTTTAATATATAACTCTGTAGAAACAATATAAATGGGTACAATCTGTGTGGAGGAGTATCTTGCATAGTTTGGTATCACTTCCAGTCCCATTACTTCCTCTTCAGCATTATTCCATGTGGCCCAAATTTTAATACCATGAGATTCAGTAAAAGTCCTAGCAGTGCTAATTTTACTAACTGTCTTATTGCCTGTAAAGTGAATATTGCTTTAATTTCAAAAAGATTGAATTATTAATCATAATTAACTTTTTCTCCTACTTTAAAATAGCCAATGGGGCAGTAAATGATGAAAATGGAACTAGGCAACCTCCTGAGGAGATCAGACTTCAGTTAGCGCAGAACCTTTTCTCCTGAACCATAGACCTTTCTTCAAAACCCACAGATCAGCCATTACTCAACCACTCTGAGATCTAGCAACACTGTACTTTTTTCTTTTTCAGTTCATTAAATTTGGAATATGTGGTTTAGCACAACAAATACAATTAAAATAATTTTATGCACTATGTCACTTTTGACTCTATGTTGCCGAAACATGGAACAAGTTCACTTTAAAAAATTCGACTTTTTTGTGAGAAAATGTGGCAGGGTGATAGGGGTGCAACAGAGAGGGGCAGATGCTAAAAAGAAGATTATAAGCTGGACCAGCATTCTGAGGCGACCATGACATTAATTATCTAAAGCACTGTGATCATAGCACTGTGCCTAATTTAGTAGGTACTAAGGAAATTCTAGTGATAATCATATTATTATGTGGTATGAAAATATTTTGTTATTAATGAAGTATAGACTAGTGTTTGGCTTTTATTAAGTTGGTTTGCAAAGGCAGAAGATTATATTACTTTCTAGTAATTCCTGTAAACTTCCCCCATCACCCTAGCCCTAAGGAGAACATCCATTCTGGTAAAAATACATGGATGCCCACTAAACATCTATTCCATTTCCTGACTCAGTTTCATACGTTTGAATAAATTTTTTTTGGTATCATTTCTCTTCCATCAGGGCTTTCACAAATCCCCTCATCCTATGGACTTACCACCCTTAAGACCTGCTTTATCTGGCTGTGATCACTTGAAACTCCCCTTAGCCACTGCCCCTGCCCTTCTCAAATACCTCCTATTACTGCTCTGAACTTCTCACCTGTACCTGTCATTGACACAGATAATGACCATGACCCCATCCCTATCAGAGCTAAGCAGTGTTTATTAAATACCTCTTCATGTTGCCTGAAAATATATTTTAAAGTGCTTACTGACTGTATTACACGCAAATAAAAAGAAAACGGAACACAAATGAAATTGTTCTGGAAGGAAAAGTACACAGACAGACCAGAGAATACGCCATACAAGAGGACCAGGTGCCCTGAAAGAATTGTTTAGTTATTTTTCTTCAATTTTAAGGCTATTTGATGATTATACCTAGTATTTCTTTTACCTAATTCCAAGGTTATAAGTATAGAGAAGCATTTCCTTTTAAAAATTGCGTTTATAATTCTATTTACAAACGGTGTAACAATGTAAATACAAAAAAGTACAAAAAATGAAATAAAAATAACCTCTAATTCCACTATCTAGAGATAATTCTTATCAACATTCTGGGGAGGTGCTTCCAGGTTTTTTTCTATGCATATATTCACACATTTATTTTACAAAACTGCAGTTATATTGTTAGATTTTCTCAGCTTGTTTTTTAATTTAGCACTACATCCCCATGTCATTAAATTCTGCTGCAATAAGATTTTTAATGGTTGCATAGTATTCCGTCGCTTGAATTCATTGTAATTTATTTTTGGATGATGAAGAAGTTTCCATTTATTCACTACTATAAACAATGCTTTAACAAACATCCTCGTACATAAATCTTTGGGTTTGTGTTTATTTTTATGATAAATTCCTGAAACGTAGGAGCACCTTTAGATCACCTTTTATTTCTTGAGCCAAAGACAGAAATCTTGCTTTAACAGGGAGAAAAGAAAGATTTTGACTCACTGATTTTCTCTTCTTTTCATGTGCACTCAGGACTTGATGAGTTGGTTTTACTGCTTCCAACTCAATTGCTTTGCCAAGTTTTCTGGAAATATAACATGAAAGACACACAAGCCTAGTATTAGGATTTATATCTACTTTCCGAATTATTTTCTGGGGAAATAAAATGGTGTGTTAGGCATTATCTACTCAGTGCAAGTTTGCAGTGGAGTATTTGTAGCATATCCACTTTAAATATTTATGACTCCCTTTAGGGCTGGAGCAAGGCCAGCGTGTGGGTACTCACTGATGCAGGTCCGCTGCCGACTTCATGCCCTCCGAGACCCAGGCCCAGGCACTGACAACACAGCTGGAGGCAAAAACAAGGGAGCACAAGTGTGGGTGTCATTTTCCCAGGAGTCTGAGAAATAAAGCATCATGTCTGAGCCATTGCATTCGGCAACTGCACTCATATCCCTAATCCTATTTCAATTTCTCCATGGGATTAAATTCTGCCAACACATTTATTTGCACTATTGTCATTACATAAACTGCGTTTTTTTCCCAATCATTTTTCATCCTGATTTCCACTTTTCATTTCATGTCTGTAGAAAATCAGGGAAATAAAGTAGCCAAGGGTGAGAAGCCACTTAGAACAGGCAGGAGAGAGCATGCTACCCTTAAAGACAATCTTTTCAGGCTCTTCATTTCACAGATGAATAAACGGAGGCTCAGAAAAGTTAAGTTATGGAGACTCCAGAGCCCTGGTCATGTCCTGCGTGCTGCTCTTGGGGTTGGGGTCTAGGTCCTGTTCCCTGCTGGCCTTTAGGACAAACACTCAGATG
Source organism: Grampus griseus (assembly GCF_964374135.1). Taxonomy (NCBI): domain Eukaryota; kingdom Metazoa; phylum Chordata; class Mammalia; order Artiodactyla; family Delphinidae; genus Grampus; species Grampus griseus. Next base: position 62,954,706 of record NC_139001.1, read on the forward strand.
TTCTACTGTCTTGTGAGTATATCTCAGTTTAACAAAAGGGTAACTCTGTCCTGACCCTAGCAGCACAAAAGGAGAATTAGGAAATATGACGCTATTTTCCTCCTACATATAGCTGGCCTTCAAACAGGAAGCCCATTGTATCAATAAACCTCAGGGACAGAGCCAGTGTAGACTCTGATGGAAGGGAAGGGACAGATCGGTGCCCATACTGAGAGCAAGACGGTGCAGAGGTTTGCCTCCATATGACTTAGGCTGCACCTGGCAGCCAGAGAATGGGAGAACTACATCAAAGGATGTCAGATTTTCTGTGTATCCAAAGCCCGGCACAAAACCAGGTACAAGAGAGTACACACTGTATGCTTCCAATTATAGGAAAGTCCAGAAAAGACAAAACAATCTAGATTGAAAAAAAGCAGATCAGTGTTTCCTTGGGACTGTGTTGGGGGAAGGATTGTAGACAGGTATGAGGAGTCTTTTGGTGATGAAAATACGTATATTTTGATTTTGGTGGTGGATATATGGTGTATACATATGTTAAAATCAATCAAACCATATATTCAAAACAGGTGCGTCTTATTGCATGTAAACTAAATCTCAATAGAGTTGTTTTTTTTTTAAAAAAAGAAGCCCAAGCACACTTTCGGGAAGAGAATCTGACATTTGCCCCTGGGAGGAGCTGGGCAGCAGAGCAGGAAGGAGAAGGCGTTGGCCTCAGAGGTTCTGTGTCTGAATCCACAAGCTCCCCTTTGTTTCCTGCATGACCTTGGAAGAATCACTTGATTTCACTGATCCTCACTTAACTGGTCTTTTAGAAGAGAAACAATTTGAGTTATTATACAAGTACCTAACAGATTTTGGTATAGATAAAAGTTCAGTTAATGCTTATTATTAAATATTGTTGCACTAACCCTGGTTAACCAAGCATTCTGTTCATGCCAACTCCTTGGGAGCACCATGCTGGATTCTAGGGTTGCCACACAATAAGACACACACCCCTACACCTACACCTCTCATCCTTTAGAAGGTAATCAAAACTAAAATCATAATGAACACTTAGGGAGCTTTGGCTCCAGCCAGGTGTTAAACACATTTCTTGTGTTATTTCATTTACTACTCACAGGAGTTATATGAGATGTGTTTTATTTCCATTTTAAATACACAATGAGAGGTAAAATAAATTGTCCTAATTTACCTACTTGCTAAGAGGTAGAGCCAGAATTTAAACATGGGTAGTCTAAATAAAGTCTATTTATACTCAACCACTGTGCTCTACTGGCTCCTTTGCAGGCTTCTAAAATACCATCCTAAAAATCAAGCTTAAAGTCAGAGCAATTTCAAAGCCATTATTTGCTGTTATGGATAATGCCTAGGGAGTAGGAATGTGGGCTTCAGAAGCCTTCCTTTTTTCTTTCCCTCTTTCTTTTACCATCAGAAGGGGTCTTTGCAATGGCACGGCCATTGGGTGGCATCTGCAAGCATTAGTCAAAAATCTTTGTAAGGAATTATCACTAATGGACCATTTTTAGAATACTAATACCTTTTTTCTCTCCCTGAAGAGAAGTAATTGACTTCATTCTCAACTGAATTGAAAAAAATATGAACCAACATTTTTTCAGCATCTGATGTGCCAATATTTTTACATATATTACCTTGTTTAATATGCACCCCCCGATACACACACACACACACACACACAATGGAGCACATCTTGTTACTCCACATAACAGAGGAGGAAATCAAGGGAGGCCAGGTTGCTTGCTGAAGGTCATAAATTTGAGATAAAGCAGGATTCACACTTCCTGATTTCAAGAGCTTCCGACTTAACCACACCACTTCCCAAGTTAATATCCTCACCAAGCCCTTTTATGAATATGAGCTTAGGAGTCACAAAGACACAGGATGAACCCAGCTCTGAAATTCATTATGTGTGTGACCAGGCAAGGTTCTTAAACTCTCCAAGCCTCAAGTCCTTGTTTGTAAATAGGGATCATAAAAAGACTTCTCAGAGATTGTTGTGAGGATTAAATGTAGAGTATCTATGAAAGCATTTAACACAGTGTCTGGCACACAGTAAGAGCCCAAGAACTGGAAGCCATGCTTGACTCTCTGGACTTACCACATTTATATGAGGAAGCTGGAATTGAACATATGTCGCTTTTTATTACTTTTAGGAGTGATTTTGCCTTATCTCTTCCATATACTTACTTTTTCTTTGTGCTCTGTAATGTTTTGCTGAGTTTGGTTGCCAGTTTCTGAAGTCCTTTGGCATAACTGATCTCCAAATTTGCCCTGTTAGCAAAGGGATAGTTGTTAGATAGCATACAACGGCTGGAAATCAAGCAAAACCACACACACACACACCCAGAGAGACACACAAATATATGAAGGAGGACTCAGGCTGATAATGCAATGAATAAAGAGATGATTTGTCTACTATAAGGATTCTCCTGTCCTCGGTGTAATCTTTAAGGATATCCAAGAGAATCCTACAAAAGGAGAGAAGTTTTTATTTAACCTTCTTGTACACTAGTGTTATGGGTTGAACTATATTCCCCCACAAAGGTGCTTAAGTCCTAACCCTGCTGTCTGTGAATGGGGCCTTATTTGGAAATAGGGTCTTTGCAAATAATCAAGTTCAGATGCAGTCACTAGGATTGGCTAGAACTCAGTATGGATGTGTCCTTATGAAAGGGAGAAATTTGGGCACAGTCACACACACACACACACACACACACACACACACACACACACACACACACGGAGAATGCTGTGTGAAGATGAAGGGGCAGAGATTGGGATAATGTATTATAAGTTAAGGGATGCCGAAGGTAATCGTCAGCAGACCACCAGAAACTAGGAGAGAGACACGGAATAGATTCTCCCTCACAGCTCTCGGAAGGAACCAACCTGATCAAACACATTGATCTCAGACTTCCAGCCTCCAGGAATGTGAGAAAATATGTTTTTGTAGTTTAAGCTACAGTAAGAGACTGTGTAAGTTAAGTAACCCAGTCTGTAGTACCTTGTTATGGCAGTCCTAGCAAACTAATCCAGCTACTTTCCTACTTATCCTGAGACACAAGCACCATCAGACTAGCTCTAGATTATAATAGCTGGCAATACAATAATACATTATGATGGAATTAACCAAACAGTAACTTTCTAATGGGCCAGCACGAGATTTAGAAAATGAATTCCCATTACCTTCCATGCAGGACAAGACTCAGTAGGGAATCTGGGCATATCCTCCCAAAGAAAACTTGGTTCTTTGGATGGATTGAGTCACTCTTAGCTTAAGCTGATTTTTCCATGTCCTGATTTAAGCCCATCTATAGCTAAAATGAAGACACATTTTTATTCATTTCACTTTTCAATGAAAATAATAAAAATGTAGGATATTAAGTTCAATTTACACTACTTTTTTCATCTTTATATGGACCAGAGAGTCTTTGTTGCATATTTTTCAGTCTTTTAATTCTACTTTTATTATAAAACATCATTAGAATTATTTGTGACTCCATTTCATTTGGGGAACAATCCCAGGACTCTCCAGTAATTAACTTAATCCTTGGATGTTTTTACACAGATTAGGCTCAGTGTTATAGACCAAAAAAGGAAAGACCTCTTTTATGAATGGAACCCAGAGATCATGGGCTATGGACCTATCGCTAAGATTCTCTTCATTTTTCCTCTTTAGTACAGCTGTGCTCCAAGTTATTTTTAGCACCTTTTAAAAGAAAGAAAACCATTGTAGGATGCATGTTAAGGCCTAGGTGCAGAAAATACCCATTTAGCATTAGGCCTTGGCCAAATATAAGAAAAGGTTAGGGCAAATATTTTTAAATAATGAAGATGGTAAAGAAATATCTCATAGTGTTTTAAAAAAGATTTTTCTGCTCTAGGAATATGTGGTGATTGATGGAGAGAGAAAGTCCTGGTCAGCAGCAAGCTGGGAGAGACTGCCACCCTCAATGAACTTGGATGCTCTAGAATCCCAAGAGAACGCTACGGCTCAGTAGGGTGGCTTTGGGCAACATTAAAATGAATTAATCAGACTTACCTCAAGGGGGTTTATGATAATTAAAAATTAAACTAAAAAAATTGTAATTAATTTTTAAAAATTAAAAATTTTAATTAAATAATTAAATTTAATTTTTTAAAATTAAATTTTTTTAATTTTAAAAAATTAAAATTAATTTTAAAAATGTGGTAATCACCCAAACCCAACAGAGGTTCAAAGACTGAAATGATTTTTATTGATCTGCACAACCCGAGCCCTGGCTCCCTCTCTGATTTCCCCTCCTACTAGTCATCCCCTTGTTCATGGTACTCTTGCTTAGTGGCCAAATGATTTTGTGTTGCTCATTGCTATATCCCGAGGCCTAGAACAGTGCCTGCCATGTTATTGGTGCTCAGCATGTATTTCTTGAATGAATGAATGAATGAATGGACTTCCCATCAGGTCTTGGTTAGAATTTTTAACCAGTCTCCACTACAAGTCTGTTCTCATTTCACCACTTTTGAAAACTTTAAACTGCTGAAGTATTTAAATTCAGTCCCACAGGTTTGAGGTGTGCTCAGCTCTGATGTCAGCGTACGTGGCTTTCTAGCACTTGCAATAGCTAGACTCATTAAACCCTCTCCTAACCCGTCTTTAACCAGAGGGTTCCTTAGGACTTTCCTTTCCAGCATTCCATTCTTGCTTGGAAGCAGCACATAGAACATTAAATATGATGATGCATTTGTCGTGCTCAGCTTGTGCTGGGCACCAAAAATTTCTTAATAAATATTAATTTTTCTAATGTTATTATGAGTATGTATCCAAAAGGATCTCTAAACATTCAGAAATACACAGAGATGGGGAGAAGTGGGGGAAAGAATGCACATTTTTCTCATCCATCAGCTCTAAAACAATCCTGAATGGCTTCCCACAGGAAAGGGAATGCTGTCAGGGACAGCCTCTTCCTCAGAATTCAGTTTCACTTTTACCCTGTTCTTGCAGGTCCTACAAAATGGCTCAGAGGCTAAGCAGAAATAAAAAGGACAATGATGAGAGAGAAGTGTGGCATTCCCTTACATCGTTAACTTAATCTGATTCTAGAAAAAAGTTGGGCTTTGGTGTCAAGAAAGGGAGAGGGTCCTGCTCTCTTTGAATTGATGGGCTCTTGTTTTGAACCTGGCTTTATTCTTGAACCCCTGTATTTCTGCTGGCTTTCTCTTAAGTACAGTTGAAAACCAGCCTAAAGAGAGGCAATTACGAGAGGAGGGGGAGATGGTGAAAGAGTAAGACTTGGAGATCACCTTCCTCCCCACAGATACACCAGAAATACATCTACACGTGGAACAACTCCTACAGAACACCTACTGAACGCTGGCAGACCTCAGACCTCCCAAAAGGCAAGAAACTCCCCACGTACCTGGGTAGGGCAAAAGAAAAAAGAATAAACAGAGACAAAAGGATAGGGATGGGTACTGCACCAGTGGGAGGGAGCTGTGAAGGAGGAAAAGTTTCCACACACTAGAAGCCCCTTCGCAGGTGGAGACTGCGGGTGGCGGAGGGGGGAAGCTTCGGAGCCGCGGAGGAGAGCACAGCAACAGGGGGGCGGAGGGCAAAGCGGAGAGATTCCCGCACAGAGGATCGGCGCCGACGGGCACTCACCAGCCCGAGAGGCTTGTCTGCTCACCTGCCGGGGCGGGTGGGGCTGGGAGCTGAGGCTCGGGCTTCAGAGGTCGGATTGCAGGGAGAGGACTGGGGTTGGCAGCGTGAACACAGCCTGCAGGTGCGCCACGGCTAGCCAGGAGGGAGTCCGGGAAAAGTCTGGATCTGCTGAAGAGGCAAGAGACTTTTTCTTCCCTCTTTGCTTCCAGGTGCGCGAGGAGAGGGGATTAAGAGTGCTGCTTAAAGGAGCTCCAGAGACGGGCGCGAGCTGCGGCTAAAAGCGCGGACCCCAGAGACGGGTGTGAGACGCTAAGGCTGCTGCTGCCGCCACCAAGAAGCCTGTGTGCGAGCACAGGCCACTATCCACACCTCCCCTTCCAGGGAGCCAGTGCAGCCCGCCACTGCCAGGGTCCCGGGATCCAAGTACAACTTCCCCGGGAAAACGCACGGTGCGCCTCAGGCTGGTGCAACGTCACGCCGGCGCGACGTCACGCCGGCGCGACGTCCTGCCGGCCTCTGCCGCCGCAGGCCCGCCCCGCACTCCGTGCCCCTCCCTCCCCCCGGCCTGAGTGAGCCAGAGCCCGCGAATCAGCGGCTCCTTTAACCCCGTCCTGTGTGAGCGAAGAACAGATGCCCTCCTACGACCTACACACAGAGGTGGGGCCAAATCCAAAGCTGAGCCCCTGTGAGCTGTGAGAACAAAGAAGAGAAAGGGAAATCTCTCCCAGCAGCCTCAGAAACAGCGGATTAAAGCTCCACAATCAACTTGATGTACCCTGCACCTGTGGAATACCTGAATCGACAAGGAATCATTCCCAAATTGAGGAGGTGGACTTTAAGAGCAAGATTTATGATTTTTTCCCCTTTTCCTCTTTTTGAGAGTGTGTATGTGTATGCTTCTGTGTGAGATTTTGTCTGTATAGCTTTGCTTCCACCATTTGTCCTAGGGTTCTATGCGTCCGTTTTTTTTCTTTTTTTAAATTTTTTTTCTTAATAATTATTTTTTATTTCAATAACTTTATTTTATTTTACTTTATCTTCTTTCTTTCTTTCTTTCCTTCCTTCCCTCCTTTGGACAACAAATCATCCCAAATTGAGGAGGTGGACTTTGAAAGCAAGATTTATGATTTTTTCCCCTCTTCCTCTTTTTGAGAGAGTGTATGTGTATGCTTCTATGTGAGATTTTGTCTGTATAGCTTTGCTTCCACCATTTCTCCTAGGGTTCTATTCATCCTTTTTTTGTTTTTGTTTTTTCTTTTTTTTCTTAATAATTATTTTAATAACTTTATTATATTTTATCTTACTTTATTTTATTTTACTTTATCTTCTTTCTTTCTTTCTTTTTTCCTTCTTTACTCCCTCCCTCCCTCCTTTCTTTCTTCCTTCCTTCCTTCCTTCCTTCCTTTCTTTCTTTCTTTCTTTCTTTCTTTCTTTCTCCTACTTCTACTAATTCTTTCTTTCTACTTTTTCTCCCTTTTATTCTGAGCCGTGTGGATGACAGGCTCTTGGTGCTACAGCCAGGAGTCAGTGCTGTGCCTCTGAGGTGGGAAAGCCAACTTCAGGACACTGGTCCACAGAGACCTCCCAGCTCCACATAATATCAAATGGAGAAAATCTCCCAGAGATCTCCATCTCAACACCAGCACCCAGCTTCACTCAACGACCAGCAAGCTACAGTGCTGGACACTCTATGCCAAACAACTAGCAAGACAGGAACACAACCCCACCCATTAGCAGAGAGGCTGCCTAAAATCATAATAAGTCCACAGACACCCCAAAATACAACACCAGACGTGAACCTGCCCACCAGAAAGACAAGATCAAGCCTGATCCACCAGAACACAGGCACTAGTCCCCTCCACCAGGAAGCCTACACAACCCACTGAACCAACCTTAGCCACTGGGGACAGACACCAAAAACAACGGGAACTACAAACCTGCAGCCTGCAAAAAGGAGACGCCAAACACAGTAAGACAAGCAAAATGAGAAGACAGAAAAACACACAGCAGATGAAGGATCAAGATAAAAACCCACTAGACCTAAGAAATGAAGAGGAAATAGTTAGTCTACCTGAAAAAGAATTCAGAATAATGATAGTAAAGATGATCTAAAATCTTGGAAATAGAATAGACAAAATGCAAGAAACATTTAACAAGGACCTAGAAGAACTAAAGATGAAACAAACAACAATGAACAACACAATAAATGAAATTAAAAATACTCTAGATGGGATCAATAGCAAAATAACTGAGGCAGAAGAACGGATAAGTGACCTGGAATATAAAATAGTGGAAATAACTACTGCAGAGCAGAATAAAGAAAAAAGAATGAAAAGAACTGAGGACAGTCTCAGAGACCTCTGGGACAACAATAAATGCACCAACATTCAAATTATAGGGGTTCCAGAAGAAGAAGAGAAAAAGAAAGGGACTGAGAAAATATTTGAAGAGATTAGAGTTGAAAACTTCCCTAATATGGGAAAGGAAATAGTTAATCAAGTTCAGGAAGAACAGAGAGTCTCATACAGGATAAATCCAAGGAGAAATACGCCAAGACACATATTAATCAAACTGTCAAAAATTAAATACAAAGAAAACATATTAAAAGCAGCAAGGGAAAAACAACAAATAACACACAAGGGAATCCCCATAAGGTGAACAGCTGATCTTTCAGCAGAAACTCTGCAAGCCAGAAGGGACTGGCAGGACATATTTAAAGTGATGAAGGAGAAAAACCTGCCACCAAGATTACTCTACCCAGCAAGGATCTCATTCAGATTTGATGAAGAAATTAAAACCTTTACAGACAAGCAAAAGCTGAAAGAGTTCAGCACCACCAAACCAGCTTTACAACAAATGCTAAAGGAACTTCTCTAGGCAAGAAACACAACAGAAGGAAAAGACCTAAAATAACGAACCCAAAACAATTAAGAAAATGGGAATAGGAACATACATATCGATAATTACCTTACATGTAAATGGACTAAATGCTCCCACCAAAAGACACAGATTGGCTGAATGGGTACAAAAACAAGACCCATATATATGCTGTCTACAAGAGACCCACTTCAGACCTAGAGACACATACAGACTGAAAGTAAGGGGATGGAAAAAGATATTCCATGCAAATGGAAACAAAAAGAAAGCTGGAGTAGCAATTCTCATATCAGACAAAATAGACTTTAAAATAAAGACTATTACAAGAGACAAAGAAGGACACTACATAATGATCAAGGGATCGATCCAAGAAGAAGATATAACAATTGTAAATATTTATGCACCCAACATAGGAGCACCTCAATACATAAGGCAAATACTAACAGCCATAAAAGGGGAAATCGACAGTAACACATTCATAGTAGGGGACTTTAACACCCCACTTTCACCAATGGACAGATCATCCAAAATGAAAATAAATAACGAAACACAAGCTTTAAATGATACATTAAATAAGATGGACTTAATTGATATTTATAGGACATTCCATCCAAAAACAACAGAATACACATTTCTCTCAAGTGCTCATGGAACATTCTCCAGGATAGATCATATCTTGGGTCACAAATCAAGCCTTGGTAAATTTAAGAAAATTGAAATTGTATCAAGTATCTTTTCCGACCACAATGCTATGAGACTAGATATCAATTACAGGAAAAGATCTGTAAAAAATACAAACACATGGAGGCTAAACAATACACTACTTAATAACGAAGTGATCACTGAAGAAATCAAAGAGGAAATTAAAAAATACCTAGAAACAAATGACAATGGAGACACGACGACCCAAAACCTATGGGATTCAGCAAAAGCAGTTCTAAGAGGGAAGTTTATAGCAATACAATCCTACCTTAAGAAACAGGAAACATCTCGAATAAACAACCTAATCTTGCACCTAAAGCAATTAGAGAAAGAAGAACAAAAAAACCCCAAAGTTAGCAGAAGGAAAGAAATCATAAAAATCAGATCAGAAATAAATGAAAAAGAAATGAAGGAAACAATAGCAAAGATCAATAAAAGTAAAAGCTGGTTCTTTGAGAAGATAAATAAAATTGATAAACCATTAGCCAGACTCATCAAGAAAGAAAGGGAGAAGACTCAAATCAATAGAATTAGAAATGAAAAAGGAGAAGTAACAACTGACACTGAAGAAATACAAAAGATCATGAGAGATTACTACAAGCAACTCTATGCCAATAAAATGGACAACCTGGAAGAAATGGACAAATTCTTAGAAATGCACAACCTGCCAAGACTGAATCAGGAAGAAATAGAAAATATGAACAGACCAATCACAAGCACTGAAATTGAAACTGTGATTAAAAATCTTCCAACAGGGCTTCCCCCGTGGCGCAGTGGTTAAGAGTCCGCCTGCGGATGTAGGGGACGCAGGTTCGTGCCCCAGTCCGGGAGGATCCCACATGCCACGGAGCAGCTGGGCCCGTGAGCCATGGCCACTGAGCCTGCCCGTCTGGAGCCTGTTGCTCCGCAACGGGAGCGGCCGCAACAGGGAGAGGCCCGCGTACCGCAAAAAAAAAAAAAAAAAAATCTTCCAACAAACAAAAGCCCAGGACCACATGGCTTCACAGGCGAATTCTATCAAACATTTAGAGAAGAGCTAACACCTATCCTTCTCAAAGTCTTGCAAAATATAGCAGAGGGAGGAACACTCCCAAACTCATCCTATGAGGCCACCATCACCCTGATACCAAAACCAGGCAAGGATGTCACAAAGAAAGAAAACTACAGGCCAATATCACTGATGAACATAGATGCAAAAATCCTCAACAAAATACTAGCAAGCAGAATCCAACAGCACATTAAAAACATCATACACCATGATCAAGTGGGGTTTATTCCAGGAATGCAAGGATTCTTCAATATACGCAAATCAATCAACGTGATACGCCATATTAACAAATTGAAGGAGAAAAACCATATGATCATCTCAATAGATGGAGAAAAAGCTTTTGACAAAATTCAACACCCATGTATGATAAAAACCCTGCAGAAAGTAGGCATAGAGGGAACTTTCCTCAACATAATAAAGGCCATATATGACAAACCCACAGCCAACATCGTCCTCAATGGTGAAAAACTGAAAGCATTTCCACTAAGATCAGGAACAAGACAAGGTTGCCCACTCTCACCACTCTTATTCAACATAGTTTTGGAAGTTTTAGCCACAGCAATCAGAGAAGAAAAGGAAATAAAAGGAATCCAAATCAGAAAAGAAGTAAAACTGTCACTGTTTGCAGATGACATGATACTATACATAGAGAATCCTAAAGATGCTACCAGAAAACTACTAGAGCTAATCAATGAATTTGGTAAAGTAGCAGGATTCAAAATTAATGCACAGAAATCTCTGGCATTCCTATACACCAATGATGAAAAATCTGAAAGTGAAATCAAGAAAACACTTCCATTTACCATTGCAACACAAAAAATAAACTATCTAGGAATAAACCTACCTAAGGAGAAAAAAGACATGTATGCAGAAAATTATAAGACACTGATGAAAGAAATTAAAGATGATACAAATACATGGAAAGGTATACCATGCTCTTGAATTGGAAGAATCAACATTGTGAAAATGACTATACTACCCAAAGCAATCTACAGATTCAATGCAATCCCTATCAAACTACCACTGGCATTTTTCACAGAACTAGAACAAAAAATTTCACAATTTGTATGGAAACACAAAACACCCCGAATAGCCAAAGCAATCTTGAGAAAGAAAAACAGAGCTGGAGGAATCAGGCTCCCTGACTTCAGACTATACTGCAAAGCTACAGTAATCAAGACAGTATGATACTGGCACAAAAACAGAAAGAGATCAATGGAACAGGATAGAAAGCCCAGAGATAAACCCACACACATATGGTCACCTTACCTTTGATAAAGGAGGCAAAAATGTACAGTGGAGAAAGGACAACCTCTTCAATAAGTGGTGCTGGGAAAACTGGACAGGTACATGTAAAAGTATGAGATTAGATCACTCCCTAACACCATACACAAAAATAAGCTCAAAATAGATTAAAGACCTAAATGTAAGGCCAGAAACTACCAAACTCTTAGAGGAAAACATAGGCAGGACACTCTATGACATAAATCACAGCAAGATCCTTTTTGACCCACCTCCTAGAGAAATGGAAATAAAAACAAAAATAAACAAATGAGACCTAATGAAACTTAAAAGCTTTTGCACAGCAAAGGAAACCATAAACAAGACAAAAAGACAACCCTCAGAATGGCAGAAAATATTTGCAAATGAAGCAACTGACAAAGGATTAGTCTCCAAAATTTATAAGCAGCTCATGCAGCTCAATATCAAAAAAACAAAAACCCAATCCAAAAATGGTCAGAAGACCTAAATAGACATTTCTCCAAAGAAGATATACAGACTGCCAACAAACACATGAAAGAATGCTCAACATCATTAATCATTAGAGAAATGCAAATCAAAACTACAATGAGATATCATCTCACACCAGTCAGAATGGCCATCATCAAAAAATCTAGTAACAATAAATGCTGGAGACGGTGTGGAGAAAAGGGAACCCTCTTGCACTGCTGGTGGGAATGTGAATTGGTACAGCCACTATGGAGAACAGTATGGATGTTCCTTAAAAAACTACAAATAGAACTACCATATGACCCAGCAATCCCACTACTGGGCATATACCCTGAGAAAACCATAATTCAAAAAGAGTCATGTACCAAAATGTTCATTGCAGCTCTATTTACAATAGCCCGGAGATGGAAACAACCTAAGTGCCCATCATCGGATGAATGGATAAGGAAGATGTGGCACATATATACAATGGAATATTGTATTCCATTGTACATTCCATTCCACAATGGAATACTCAGCCATAAAACGAAACGAAATTGAGCTATTTGTAATGAGGTGGATAGACCTAGAGTCTGTCATACAGAGTGAAGTAAGTCAGAAAGAGAAAGACAAATACCGTATGCTAACACATATATATGGAATTTAAGAAAAAAAAATGTCACGAAGAACCTATGGGTAAGACAGGAATAATGACACAGACCTACTAGAGAACGGACTTGAGGATATGGGAAGGGGGAAGGGTGAGCTGTGACAAAGCGAGAGAGAGGCATTGACATATATACACTACCAAACGTAAGGTAGATAGCTATTGAGAAGCAGCCGCATAGCACAGGGAGATCAGCTAGGTGCTTTGTGACCGTCTGGATGGGTGGGATAGGGAGGGTGGGAGGGAGGGAGACGCAAGAGGGAAGAGATATGGGAACATATGTATAACTGATTCACTTTGTTATAAAGCAGAAACTAACACACTATTGTAAAGCAATTATACTCCAATAAAGATGTAAAAAAAGAAGAAAAAAGAAAAAAAAAAAGAGAGAGGCAATTACCACAGAGCATTTCTTGCTTCAGAGCAGTAAGAGCATGTGTAGTTTTACAGCTTGGTATACAGCTTAAAAATTCTTGTAGTCCTGCCCATGAAGTTCGTGTCCAAACTGTGCTCTCTCTCCCAACAAATGTGCTCCCATCACCTTTGTGACATGTTGCTGATGCTTGACCTTGTGTGTTCTGTCTACACACAAACTAGTGACATCCAACATTTATTGTAGACAATGTGCCAGGCACCATTCTGAGTGTTTTAAGTACATTTCGTCATTTAACCTGCAATACCTCCTAACAGGAAGGCACACTTACTCTACGCATTTCATGGAGGGGAACACCAAGGCACGGAGTTTAGTCAGCAACTTTTCCGAGGTCATTCATGGAGAAGTGACCTCTGGGATTCAAACCCTTGTCTGGCTCAAGAACCTGCCTGCCCAGCACTCCACTCTCCTGCCTTTGAAACTGTGGGGAAGCAGCTGGAGAAGGAGAATTGCGGGGGAATCAAAGGCAAGTGCTTTTTAAAATTGACACCGCCTCTCCCTTTGCCTTTAATTGCGGTGTTCTGAATCACCACAACTCTGACGGCTTAGCAGCTAGAAACGGGATCCACAGCAGCCTCTGTGTAGACAGAACGAGCTTCCCGGGGCCTCTTCCAAGAGCATCTTTGCAGTTCCTGGACGTGTTGAGGGTCTAGAAAAGTGGGGAAGAGGGGGCTCTGATATCAAACGTCACCAAGGTAGCCCTCTGAGACCAGACACGGCCTCTCTGAGCAGCATGATTGTACCCTTCAACTCCGCCTTCAAAACTATATCAGTGACCCTAATATACAAATACTATATATTTCATATTTAAAACCAGCTTTAGAATCAACCAAGCAAAACAGGCTGCAATCATTTTCTCTTGCATTTTCAACCCTAATAACCATTTCAGAATCCTCAGCAGATTACCCCACACATCAGAAAGAAATGAAATGATAAAGTCGGGAGGATGAGTTTGGATACGTGAGGAGTGGAACCCGTCACTCGGCTTCTTTTCTGGTGAATTTGCCTACAACTGAAAAACTCTCTGGCCTCTGACCCTGAATGGCCTTTATCTTAGCACAGGTTAATGGGTAAATTCCTCCCCAGAGGAAATCGCTCTAAGAAGCCACGTTCCAACTGGCAAGCGTGGAGAGAGCTGTCACTTTTGTAAGTTGGAACAAACACTGCCATGTGGCTTATCCGTGCTTAGGGTCTAATGAAGCAGAATAGATAGCCTTTCAGAATTCCTGCTAAACAGAAGTGAAAGGACAGAGTTCAAAAGGGACACCTTTTCCCAAGGCAGAGGTGGCAATTTGCACCTCCAAGCACACTGGTTTCTTCTAAGGGAGCTGTTTTATCATGGTTTCTGGCCTAAAAAGCACCACATGCAAAAGAAGTGAAGAAAGGCAGAGCTAATCTCAAACTGAGACATGGAAATTTTTCCCCTCATTAAAATAATCAGAAAAGAGTTTATAAGAACATTGAGCTTAATGTTCTAGCCCTACAGCTACTACATCTAATAGGAGTTGAGATTCTCCAAGCAATTGTCTTGGCACATGTGAAATTGATGATATATATTTCTTTGGATGGGTAACTCAATCTCAGAATATTCCGGTGAGTCTTAAAGATCCCTAACCAGGGAAATGGCATGCACTGACTTTTAATCCATTTATATTCTAATTTCCTCCCAGCATGTGGAGGCAGGTCAATAAATTTTCATTAGTAATAATGAAGACCGACCAATAAGTCAAAGACTAACATTTGTCTTAGATTTGAAAATAAATTATATTTATATTTTTGAAAGAAAGGAGAGATAGAAAATATCAGATTCAATATTTTAGACAGACCACAAATTAAACTGTAAGACTATAAGTGACCAGGTAATAAATTTTAGAGTACCGTGCTCTAAGAAAATTAAAATGATAAAAAGTGATAGAAAACGAACACTGTAGCTGGGCCCTGTGTCTATGAGGAATTAATTAAAATTGAACTAAGGCTCTCTTAAGCTTGAAAACAGCAGGTGACTGAGCCCTCCCTTTACTACGAATTAAGAAGAAATTTTAGTAATCTGAAAATCTTTGCAGTTTCACACCCCCGTCTCTGCCCTTCTACTTTCTATCAGCAACAGCTTCTTGGGGCCTGGTATGCTGACATTTTCCACCCAAGCTTTATCAGTTTGCCTTTTGAAAGAGTCACAAGCTCATACAAATAGGCTTGTGTTTAAAAGTTAGTTATTAACAATCTGAAAGACATTTTTACACAGCAGCTCTGTTTCTTGAGTGGTTAGGTTCTCTGGCTAGCCCACAACGCCCACTTCGTCATTACTCATTGCCTTAATTCTGGCTCCTGACGGCAGTATAAAAAAGGAGAAACGGG
Organism: Grampus griseus; assembly: GCF_964374135.1. Lineage (NCBI taxonomy): Eukaryota > Metazoa > Chordata > Mammalia > Artiodactyla > Delphinidae > Grampus > Grampus griseus. The sequence continues at coordinate 62,970,157 of NC_139001.1, forward strand.
AGGATGAGACCTGGAGGTCGCCCTGTCTTGGGCCAGTCTGGGAGTTCCACTGAGTCACTGCTCACTTCCGGCCCAGGGAAGGCACAGCTAAGGTAGGTGTAGCATTTCAGATCCTCTGTGTCTGTTAATTCCTGAACTGAGTGAGTTTATGTGGGGTGGGAAGGAGTGTTGTCATGGGGGAAGTCAGGTAAAATGGACAAGAAGAGCGGGTTTTTAAACTTTTTAGCTGGAAAACAAAATTTTATACAGCATCCCACCATATCATATAGATATTATGTTCTGAATAAGTGGGACAAGGGCTCTGAGCCCTGCCCATTTAATTGCATCCTACCCCCTGAAGTGGCCCTTGAGAGCTCCCCACAGACCCCTGTGCTACCAGGTTTGAAAGCCACTGAGCTTGATGACCGCTGGTATCCCTTCCCAGAGAAAACCCTCGGTGAAGGGAGATGGGCCAGGACCCCAAGTGTGCTGGGACTCCCACAGCAGTGCCCCAAAGTGCCTGCCCACTCGGAAGATGCCCTTACAACAAGCCTGGGTAGAGCTGGGTAGAAGTCAAAATGTATCACCTTCTCCATACCCCTATCTGTAAATCAGGGGTGGATGAGAGTATTCGCACACTGCATTGGGTTCTGAGAATTTAAGTAAAAGAGACCAAGGATCGACACATCTAACGCAGTGCTTGATCTCTAGATGGTGCTGGATAAATGGTCTCTTCTGTGATTTTATTATTCTTTTCTAGCTTTTGTTCAAAATAACATTCTATACACAATGTAAGTAAATTTCTTTGACACACTCATTTATTGCTCCTTGTAAAGAGCCTAACTTAAACTTCTTAAAAGTTATGAGTGCCTGAGGCACAGAGTCGCTCATACACGAATGCATTCATTCCCTCAGTGAACATCTATTGAATGCCTGCTCTGTGCTAGTCACGTGGGATACAAAGACCCTCAAGGAGTGGAGGAGACAGACAAGTCAACAGAAAGTAACAGTGTAGGCAGTAGAGTGATAGCAGAGGTAAGCACTGGTTCTGTACATCTCTGAGGAGCATTCTTTTGACACTGGGGACTGGAATCTTGACTTGAAGGCCCACCAGGGTGGGATGACTGAATCTTGAAGAATGCATTGAGTGGAGGCTGGCAATGCAGGTGAAGAAGTGTCTACCGGGCAGTGGATACAGCAGGTACAAACGCAGGGACCCATGGAGGCGGGTGGGAGGGATGGCAGGGAGCCATGGGGGGTGATTGCAAGTGGTTCTGTAAGCAGTGACTGTAGGTAAGATGGAGAGATGTGGGGTCATGCAGAGATGGAGAGAGACAAGCTGGATAGGAAGGCAGGGCCCAGATCTCAAAGTTCCTTTTATGAAATACTACAAAGGCTGAATTTTATACTAAAGGTCATTGGAGTCTTTGAAGGGTCTTAAACAGGGTCCTGGCCACAGAGTAGAAGATGTATTAGATGCTCCCTAGTTGAGGCAACTTGCTTGGACTAGAAAAAGGAGATCCTCTGAAGGGACAGAGCTCTGAGCCCATGTACCAGACTCGAGGGTTGAGAGTGGATTAGATGTCTGCCTTCACTCTGCCCATCAGCCAGGTGATTTTGTGCAGTGTACAAACTGCACAGCTGCAAGGTAGTACCCCAGGCAGGAGGACGGGTTAAGAGTTCTGTCAGAACAATGGCAGAGGCCATGAAATGAAAAGAAAGCTATAGGAATAAGAGGTGTTTGGAAGAGAGAAATATACAGACTTGGTCATGAGTTGAGACAGAAGGGGTCATGGGTGGCTCTGAGGTACTGGGCTTGATTGGGTGGGCAGAGGTACCAGTAATCATGGTTAAAAATCCAGAAGGAGTACCAGCTTTTGGGAAAAGCCGATCAACTCTGTTTTGGATAGGCTGCCTTTGTGGTTTCATGGAACGTCCAGCTGGAAGTGTCCAATAGACTGTTGGATATATGGTTTGAAGTATAGATAAGACATACTGCCTAGTAATGTATATATGGGAGTCATCAATATGCAAAAAAAAGAGCTTAAGTTATGGGAATTAAGATCACTCAGGCTATGGGTAGACTAGAAAAGGTAAGAATTTAACAAAGATTTCATTTTAATCATTTATCTTTCATTGACAGCATCTGCAATGAATTGTAGATGGAATAATGACCAACTAAATTTCCTTCTTTGTTTTTTTCTTTTCTTTTCTTCTATTTTTTAATTAAAAAAAAAATTTATGTCCAGAGTTGTGGTACTTGCCATTTGAAAACCTGACCTTAAGTTTCCTTAGAGAGAAAAAATTGACTTTCCCCATCAAAGTCTGTTTAAACCTTAGCTGTGAGGGTGCAGGGAACCAAACACTTAAATCGTTTCTGGAAATGTGCCTTTGTCTTTTTGAATCTGATCTGTGATTGTGTTGAAATGAACCTGATGACTTTGACATTAGGCATCTTAGGAGCTGCTGTGTGTTTCTGGCTAAATCTGAGTTACTACTATAAAAAAAGAAACTGGAGAAACTAATTGGATAAAAGAAGCTAAGCAATACCATGAATTGCAGAATTTCCAGGCAAAATGGTGTTTCAATACCAACACTTTTCTATCACCACCAATTAGAACAAATGCAAGAAGGCAGCTGAGATTGGAAATAAACCATTATCTGGTCTCGAAGCTTAATTGGGATGCAGTCCCTTGTAGCCACAAGCTAATACAGAAGTGTTAGAAGAACCACATTCCAATGGATTCTTAAGCAAGGTGTCTGGAATTGTTAATATACAACAATAGTAAAGACCCTGTTCTAATAATGTAGATGTAATAATAAGAAAATAAACCCTTAACTATCTTTCATTTATTTATTCATTCAATCTACAAGGATTTACTGAATGCATTTTTTTTTTTTCCGGTACGCGGGCCACAATTGGCCACAGCAGTGGAAGGCCCGTGTACCGCGAATAAAAAAGCACATTTGGGGACTTCCCTGGTGGTCTAGCAGTTAAGACTCCACGCTCCCAATGCAGGGGGCCTGGGTTCGATCCCTGGTCAGGGAACTAGATCTCACATGCCACAACTAAAGATCCTGCACGACGCAACGAAGATCCCACACCGGGCAATGAAGATCCCGCATGCCTGCAACTAAGCCCCGGCGCAGATAAATAAATAAATAAATATTAAAACAAAAGGTAATCCAAATTCTTTACAAGCATTCGTTAAATAAATATAATTTTTTTTAAAAAAAAGCACATTTGAACTCTCCTGTATCTTTCCTTGGCCTCATTCATCAGTCCTGATAAAGCTAATGTTCTCCCTTGCTCTTGACCTACTGATACAGGATGCAATCAACTCAGGCATCTTTGTCCTTATGGTACACATGCAATATTTTAAATTTGAAATGGGTTCCCTTGAAAGAATAAACAATCTTTTTTTGCAGGTCTCTTTGGAGTTGTTTATTACAGAGCTGTCTGGACATAGGGAAATGGCCTAAGCACCCTTGATGGCCCCATTCAGTCCTCGTGGACTCTAATTTTAAGCAGGAGTTTTTGTAACTTTCTTAACTGAGTTCAGTGTGTTCATTTCACCACAGTGAACAGCTTTACACGTGATCGTATCTAGTATTAGGAGAAGATGATAGTGTTGGGGATATATGTATATCTATAGCTGATTCGCTTTGTTATAAGGCAGAAACTAACACACCATTGTAAAGCAATTATACTCCAATAATGATGTTAAAGAAAAAGCAAATAACAAAAAAAGAGAGAGAAGATGATACTGGAAAAGGTGACTTTTCATTCATCCATGCATTCATTCAACAGACACTGAAGAAGTCAAAAGGCCAGACTCTAAGAGTTCAGTGTACAAAGATGAGTAAGACACAGCCACTACCCTCGCTAGGGAGACAGAAATGTAAACGAATAATTGCCATCTGTGTGAGGAGTGCACTAATGGTAGAGTACACATCGGTACAATGGTGGGCCCCAGGAGAGGGCAGTGATCAGAAGGGACCTGGCTGAGCCTTCCCAAGCAGAATTACGTCCTGTTGTTTCCTGATTCTTTTTTTTTCTTTTTTCTTTTTTTTTGCGGTACGTGGGCCTCTCACACTTGTGGCCTCTCCCGTTGCGGAGCACAGGCTCTGGACGCCATGGCTCACGGGCCCAGCCGCTCTGCGGCATGTGGGATCTTCCCGGACCGGGGCACGAACCCGTGTCCCCTGCATCGGCAGGCGGACTCCCAACCACTGCGCCACCAGGGAAGCCCTGTTTCCTGATTCTTATGGTGCCCCAATGATAAATGTGCAATAACAGAGAATCACTCTTCAAAGCAATTTCTCAAGTACCAAAATATAATGCTGTGTTCTGGAAAGTAGGACAGCTGTAATCACTCCTCCACTTATATCGCTTGCTGCAACTAAAGAGGAAGAACTGCTTCGTGCAAACATGCATTTTGTACCTTTGCTGAAGAATGGATGTGATCTGCTTGCAGAAATCTTCTCCATTTTGAGAAAACTCCTTTAGGTTCTTGTATACTTTATTATACTGAAAAAGATGCACAGAAGGTTTATGAGCACTTCCAAAGACGGAACTCCTATAAATTCAGAACAGTGCTGTAATGATGACTGTCATTGTAAATGATCACGCAGCTACAGAATGCACACCTTTTGGGTGAGTTCTTAAAATAAAGATGAAGTCTCTTCTGCGTGGATGTGAAAGATCCTGGAGAACTTTTTAAAAATAAAGCTGGTCTACCTGTCTCTTCCTAGGCCAAATGCAAACAGTTCAACAGTGGGGTACATTTGGATTCCTGTCACCCCTATTATTCCCAGGAAGGCTAAAAGTACATTCTGAAATATTCCCTGCATATTCCCCACAAATTCCAAAATACTATCCCTGGACCTCATGACAAACCCTGAACCATTAAAGTGAGTACTTCTTGGCTGAGATAGAAAATGTAAGTGAATAATTTGGTAATAAAATTTCTCCTAGGCCCCTCTATGTCTCATTTAACTCTAGTAATAAGAATGTTATAATAATGAGTTGAACATTTTGGTTGAACCAAACCTTATAAATTTATCTATATATGAATTTAGCCTGTAGACACAAAAATCAGTCAAAAGATTTTGTCATGTGACTTCGAACTCCACAATGTTATTCCGAAAATTGTATTGGTAAGGCTAGACATTGATGACAATAGATTTTAAGTGCCCAGGTGGAGAGGGCAAGTGAAAATTGATTCTGCTGCTCCCCTGACACAGAGTGGATGAGTGAGGTGATCAAGTCTCAAACACACTGTCTCAACGTCTCCATCTGGGAGATGCGATAGCCCATCACATCTTTCAAAATAAGATTGTACACAAGAGGACGCAACTTCTGCGTAGACTGAGTGCCGTGTGGTGGCTCTTTGTTCATACAATGAGCCAGCCTCTTCCAGCCCTCCAATGTCTCGGGCATGGTGCTGGTCACTTGTTGAGAAGGGGAAAGGGAGGGAAACTCACACTTCCTGAGCACCTACTATAGGGCAGGCATGTTCCCATTATATGAATCCTCAGAGCTGAGGCAACCGTTCAGCTATAGCACCTGGAGTAAGCAGCTAGCAGAGTAGCAAAGAGGACATAGGGCACAGAGGTAGAAAGACCTAAAGAAATGACCTAAGCCAGGTCCCTACCTTCAGGGGTGGAACCAACCAATACCTAGGACATAGAAACATAATCCTATAGATACCAAATCTTTTCCTCTTTATGCAGTAGTTTAACTTTCCCCTGAATTTAACACAGAAAGCCATGACAGGATTTGGTAGACACACAATAGGAGCAAACAGCTTCACTGAAACTGGCTGGGACACAAAAACAACTGTGAGAGGGCAAAGCTCTTTAGAAGGACATTGTTAACTCCTAAAGCAAGGTTTGCAAAAATTCGGTGCCTATAGGCACCTGGATGAGGGAGGCGCAGGGCAGGGACAGTGAACTGGAGAGACAGCTGCCACAACAACTCTGGATCATGGACCAGGTTTTTTTGTGCAAAAAAGCTGAAATGAGGATTGGTATCTGAAACATAACTTTTAAAATTTTGCAGTAAACAATTCACAAAATTTTCAACTCTTTGCCAAGCAAGCAAAACATACCTGTAGTGCAATCCAAGTGCAGCCTCCGTCATGAAGAAATGATTCTCCTCTAAGCCATGAGAGTAAAATCACTATTGGGCAACCAAGCTTTCTCATTTTTATTTCCACAAACATAAGTTGTCATCTATGAATGATGTGATACTTTCAGGCCTCCTTCCTCCCCTTACAAGTACAATGGAAGAGTTTGGTAAGCATTTTTAAATTGTTTAGCTTTTTTGTTTATTCCTTTGTTACCTAAACACTTTCACTAAATTGTCCCTTAAGGCTTTCATTTTCTTCCCATAACACCAAATAACATCCAATAAAACACACGTAGGTATCATGAGAAGAAAATAGAGACATGTTGGGCAGGCACATGCCCTTGGAATAAAGTCATTTCTCAGCCCCTCTCACCCGTAGCTGTAGTAGCCATGTGACTAAATGCTTCCCAAAGAGGTATGGGTGAAAGTTTTGTGTTGGGTTTTAGTGAAAATTCCTTCCTCCTTTCTCCTGAAACCTGGACTTAAAATGACAGCTGATGCCGTAAGGTGATCTTGAGGATGGATGCCACATGCTAAGATCTTAGATCAGAAAGCGAGAAGGAGCCTGGGTCCCTGATGCCCTGGGGGCCACCACAGAAGCCCCCAACTCTCTACTTTTGGACTTAGTTTATGTATGAGAGAAATATAACAGTAGGCTTTTTTAAAAGCCACTTTTATTTTGGGTTTTCTAAATATGCAGGTAAACATAGTTCTAACTCATACACAGTCTTTTAACTTTTTATTTTAAATTATGAAACATTTTTATGTTTTATAAATAAGAATGATACAAACAATAATTATGATACACATTATATTCTCACTACCAAAGTTACAGAGATATTGACACTTTGCTTCTGCTCTTTTTAAATAACAATTTTTCCTTTTAATAATTTCTTTGACTATTTTTGCACATTTGTTCTTCTGTATCAACATTTATCTAATTACAATTTAAAAAATCCCTGTTGAGATCCTAAGTGGATCGCATTACATCTATATATCTCAATTTGAGGAAATTAACTTTTTTATGGTATTTAGACTTCCCACTCACGGGCATAGTAAGTCTTTTCATTTGTTCAAATCTTATTTCATGTTCAATAAAATTTTATGGTTTTCTTTATAGGTCCTGTAGCATTCTTATTTACTTAGAAATATCTCACAGTATTACACACTATTAAGCTATCTTTTAAAATAGTGTCTTACCTGTTTCTCTCTCCAGCTTACACCAAAACAGAAACAAAGACCAAACAAAAACATCAGGGGGCCACGTGCAGGAGAGAAAGATTTGGATACATGCTTGCAAAGTGAATTTTTCTGTTCTCAAACACTTAAGGCTGGGGCTGGGAGAAGATAAAGCAGAGAGTTGGATGGAAGGATGCCTTCCGAGCAGCAGAGAGAAGAAACTCCCATCAGGAAAACTAGGAGGGGAGGGAAGGGACTCTGAGATGAGCTGTCTTAGGACGCGGACCCCCATCAGCCCACCATCACCAGAAGAGGCGATTTGCATCCAATAGTCCTGGGGAAAGAATAGGGTGCCTCAGATACCATGTATGAGGATGAGGAAGGTAGGGGAAAACTTGCTCCTAACCAAAGTGGAAATGAGCAGAACTAGTTGAGAATTTTTCCCTGTCCTGGGGCTGCAGGGGCTACTGCATTTCCCGAACTTATCAAGCCATCAAAACTCTCCAAGACACATTCTTAAAATACTATCTCCACAGGACTAGTTCTAGGAAGCCAGAAAGCCTGGAAAGTTTATAAACCAATGATTCAAAACTCGGTTGCTTTTAGAGGAGAGTGGGTGAGCTGTGGCAGTATGGAGACCACCTGTCTTTCCCTAAGGTATTCAGATTCAACTTTTTTAAGCAAGAATCTTTTTTAAGCAAGAAGCACATCTTATGGCATCAGTTGCCCCTGGGGCTCCCAGTTTTGGATTTTGGAAGGATTTTCCTGTCATTTAATAGGCTAGTGCTTTCTAATTTCCTAATTTTTTCACATCATGATATACATGGAAAATGATATTTGTACTGAAACAATGTGGTAAATGGACAAATTTGTTCAAGGTAGAGGCAACTGGCCCATGAGCTCAGCCCCCCAGCTACACCCCCCCTGTAACTCATCCCCCAGACCCCTGGGCCCTTGTGTGCCCAGGTACACACAAGTCAGGAAGTTCTTCGATACATTATGTTGTTGTTAACTCAATGATCAGATAAGAGTGGGACGTTCTGCTTATTACAGCAATGGGGAGAATCTTTATCGTTGACTCTACATATAATGTACTGGACACTCCATGACAAACCCTGATCCAGACTGAGGTAAAGGTGATATCCATAAATAAAAGAGTGACTAAGAATGGTTCCATTATTTCAGCATAACCCCTTTTTTGATGCAATGATTCTGTACCTTTCATCTTGTGCCATCTACTCAGACTTGAAGACAAAATCTGTCTTGCAAAAGCAGACTTGCATAAACATCAAAGCAGACCCCAGAGACCATCTCATCCAGTGCGTGTGTGTGTGTGTGTGTGTGTGTGTGTGTGTGTGTGTGTGTGTGTAATCAGAAAATCTTAGAACTTATCTGCTTTGAGGGGATGAAGTCTCTTGACGTTGGCTTTGGCTCTCCTTCTCCTCTCCCATCTTTCTTCCCCACCCCACTCTCACCCAGCACAGGGGCTCTGAAGGGATTCCATGGAGCACAGTTTGGAAACCACTAAAGTCCAATCCTCTTATTTTATAGTTAAGGCCGTAACAGCAAAAGATAACCTCATTAGTTAGAGACAGAACTGTGATTAGAAATGTTAAGTGAGCAAATCAACTAGAGAATCTATTAGAAATAAGTATATTTATAAAGAGCTAATCAGTATAATCACACTAAGTGTACTCAGAGTGGTATTACCTTTCAGTATTATGAGCAGGGCAGATCGCTCGCCAATGTCATCAACCAGCACAGAAGGCTTTGCTCTACTCAGAGTCGTGGAAGATGAATTTTTCCTGTTTTTTTTCCCACCTACTGAACTTTTGAATACCCCACCCCCTACCAAATATTCATTCCAGGAAAGAACCTACTGTTGATCTTACATCTCCATTTGAATTTATATTAACATGCTACTTTTCCATAACGTCATTAAGTACTAGGAAAAAACGACATGTTTTTTTGTTCCCTGATAAAGGGATTGCAGGCTGGTGGAGAAATATGTGGGATCTTTCTGAGAATCTAAAAATCCCTTCAGGTAGATAACTAATGTACACAGAGATGTCCCATTCTGCCATTAAGAAAATGCTTCTGCCCAGCACTTATAAGCAAATTCTGTCAGATAAATATTATCGTTACGAAAAAACTTAGTAACCTAGGCAATTGGCACATGAAATGATTAGACAGAGGTCTTGTGAACAACAAAAAATTCACTTTCTCAACCTTGGCCTAGCTGCTCTTTCTGACTTTCCATGATCTGAATGATTAAGAAGGTTAAATTCAATTACTCTAGAAAAATCCATTTTCATTCTAGGTGCAAGTATGAAAAGTTTGCTTTTTTTTTTTTTGGTGGGCAGGGAGTAATGATGACCCTCATAGTGTTAAACAAACCATGATATTCTACTTAATGTTAATCAAATAAGCTTTTGTTGGATGCCTTTCACATGCCAGGCCCTGTGCTACTGATTTCATGTGGTGTACTATTTCTAAGTACTGCTTTTGTAAACTAAGAAATTGTATTTATTAGGCACCTAGGTAATATTTAGAATCTCCATGGCAGGCTGTCATAGATTGTGAGATACATTAAAGAACATAGTCTACTTCATCCTCTCCCCCTCTTACTTTACAGATGAGGAAACAGAGGCCCACAAAATGTGAAATGGTACATCACACATCTCACAGATGTACACTGGGGATGCTGTGGGCCGACATCCAAGCCAGACCCAAGCTGCCTCCTTATCTCTGCAGTGTCCCAGAACCCCTCAGGAGCCATGGACCATTGCCCCAGCATCTTTTATATTAGTGCCAGTTAATATCTTTGGACCCAGGCTGAGCCACTGAAATGGGATGCTCGGGTTGGCGTCTGAACCAGGCTGAAGGAGCAGCCCCACAGTACTGTTTCGACAGCTGATGAAGTTAAGAGAAGAGGCTGACTATGTGGACCCAGGGAAGCCTGCTTTGACAGCTCCCTACCTGGATACTGAAGGAGTGAGTAAAAGGAAAACCTTGCTTATAGTTAATTATTTGCCCTTGATTTCTATGGCATTGTTTCTTAGGAAGGTGCTATTTTTTTTTTTAATGATTAGATTATTTCATTTGGAGATGATCTGATCCTGTTTCCTTGCACATGGATTTGTAAATGATTTCCCTTGGCATATTTTGAGGATTAGAAGCTAAGCTCACAGGCATTAAGGCATCAGGGCCCAGAGCCAATTCTTGTCTTTTTCAAAAAGAGAACTTTAAAAAATCTCCTTCAAATAAGTTCTGACTTTCTCGAGATTAGTTAAAAGTCCTACACAGCATTCAAGCAATCTTGTGTGCTACCCTGGTTACTGATAATTTGTGCATAGACACTAACCCAGCTCTTTGAGGTAGAATGGCCCAGCTATCAGCTTATCTTACTCATTGGAGCATGACATAAAAGAAGAGGTTTTTAAATTTTTTCTGGAGTCTGGTGAGACGTATTTTACTCAGAAAAATATTTTCAAATGCATAAAACAAAATAACAGGATTATAAAGGAAACTAATTACATTGATATGTGTTTTATAAAATATAATTTTAAATCATATTTTATATGCTTTTTAATTAACATACTAAATAATGAGTCTTAAGATTTACCCAAATTTCTAAGTCACACTGAGTGTGAGTAAATAGTATTTCTAGATATCTGTAAACAAATGTAATGTTATATAAAAATATAAGTGATTTTTATTAGTTACAAAGTCACAGACGCTGCAGTTGTACTAGGGCTTGCTGCTTATATCCAAAATTGGAGGAAATTCTAAATTGCAGTTAGAAACTAACACAAATAAATAGGTCATGCTTTTCCCATCGAAGGTCACACAAACCACTGTTTCCATATGTGGATCCGCTGGGGTAGACCAAGTTAAGAACTGTAGCTAAGCTAAGGCTTGATGAATTAGTTGTGTTCCGTGTAACCCTAGGGACTCATGAAATGGAATATTTTGCAGAAAGTTAAAGCTTTGCGTTCTTTTTGGTTTCTTCATGAAACTACCTGTTTCATGAAGCATTCTTTTGCAGTCCACTCCCTTGTTTTATTCTGTTGCCAAATTGCAGCCTCATCTTCACACAGCCTTGTTGCCCAAGCGCAAACTAGGACTGCACCAGGAAATCAACTTGAACACTTGCTGAAGATGAAACAATTGCAAATAAATAAAGATTCTGTGACTTCAGAGGATTCAGAAACCCTGGCTGAAGGAATATCCTCCCACTCTCGACTACGTTTGGTGGCAGTGGGCCCAGAAAGATGACTTTCAAGTTTGGGGACAAGGACAGGAGTCCTTGGGGCAATAGTTAAGCACAGGGAAAAGGGCTCCACATGTCAGGGAGGGAGCATTAAGCTGACGTAGAGATATGGTGATGGGTTGTCTTGGGAGCTGCTCAAAGGAAGTATTTCTCCTAGGTCCAGGTCTGAAGTCAGCCTTAGAAAGGGATATTAGGCTTTTGGTTTTTAGTTTCTGTTTTTGTTTTAACTTATCCTGGCTTCAGTTTTCCTCTCCACTATCTCACTCTTCCCTTGGTCTTGATTTCTTCTTTGGTGACCGTTGGTGCCAAGGTTTTGCTTCCACTTATCCCATCCCCGTCCCACTCACCCACCCTATACAAAAACATTATCGCTAACCTATCAGGAGAAAGGAGAGGAGTCAACATTTTGGTAAGGGAGCACATGCAAGGAGTGAAAAATAAACAAATACATAAATGAGAAAAGACTTTTTGAAAAGTTATCTGTTAGCTTACCAATAGAGATAAGATTGGGGTGGAGGAAATCAAATGGAGGAGGTTTTGCCCTTAAAATCTGTATACAACCATATTGTTGGAATTTCTTTTTACCTTAGACACATGTGACTATTGTGTGTCGTTTTTTTTTTTACCATTTTTAAAAATATTTATTTATTTAGGTTGCACCAGGTCTTAGTTGCGGCAGGCAGACTTTTTTTTTTTTTTTACAAGACAAGACATAAATAAACTGACACCAAGGATTGTAAATGGATGACCACAACAAAAGCAACAATGATTGCAATTACCAAACACGAAACACACTCAGACTATGTCATAATATTGACATTCAGTCCAGGAATCCCCCACTGTAACAGCTCCTTTACTTTGCAGTGAAAATTGATTTGTATATTTTTTGCCTCTGAGACTATTGTGTTTTTAAAAAGTAAAAGTAGGCAGAGCCTGCTACTACGCTGTCATTATTAATATCACTAGCCACCATGACTTTATCTCATTTAGCTCGTCTGATTCCCAAACTCATTCTGCGGGATGGTGGATACAGTTTCATCTTTGCTAAGCCTGTGCTTTCCACATCCACTGAATAAACACAAACGAAACCAATAATTCTCTGTTGATCTTTTTCTTTATGGGTTTATGGCAGCCCCTGTTTATCTGCTTCTCCACATTTTTTTTTGTTTGTTTGTTTTTAATAAAATACTTGAAGGATGAATGCAACCCCTTGCTTCTGATGTCACCAGTTTTAGTTTTTTGGCACCATTTCTTGGGATAACACACTGACAATCTTTGATTACTTTATTTCCTCCCCCCTCCATTTTAATTGCTCCTCATTTCCTAAATTACATCTCTGCTCTTGCGGCTAACGACCTCACAACTTGACCACCCTTCTATTTTTGGTACGCTCCCAGGATTGAAACAAACACGCTGGTAAACGTGTCCGAGGACCACCGCAGGACGGACAGAGCGCGGAGCCTGTACTTCCTCCCTCGGCCCTTGCAGTTCTGGGCTCTAAATGATATGGGAAAATACGTAAAACCCTTGCATCCTGACTTCATTCCCAGAGCCCCGAACTAGCTGCAGATATTCTGCACATTTGTGTGTCTACAGTATGCACGATATTGGCACCACTGGCATACATTTGAAGAATGTTTCCCAAACAGCCACCATCTGCATGCAAATATAATGCTACATACACTCAAAGTTTTTTCAAGCATGTGAGAATAAAAGATGACAATTACCTGCCCTGTCATTTGCTAGAAAGAGCTCTGTTTTAAATTGAACCAAAGAAAAACCACAGACCTTTGTACCAGTGCCAATATCTAAACATGTTTGGCTTCTGAGTGTCCCAAATTTCTTAAGTTCAAATCCATTAATACATAAATCTACTCTTCAGCCGCCCTCTCACACACAGGCAAACCACACTGAGCTACTCACCGAACAATCTGTCAATGGGTCCCTCATGGTGAGATGTTTGCTTCAGTCCTTTTAGCTATGCTCCGGCTTACAGGATGCTGCACCAAAGGTTGGGTGTGTCCTGGGCTTCCGGGATTCAAAGGGCCTAGAGTACGTCAGTCCTTGTCAAACACCCCAAGGAGGAAGTCCCAGCCCTGGACTTTAATCCTGTTTGTTTTCTGAAAAAGCAAAGAATGGCTCCGGGTCAAGAGAGCTGGAGTGAGATGGTGAGAATGACTCCTGTAAATACTTAGGGGGTCAGAATACTGTGTCCTGAACTGCCTGGCCTTGAAAGAAATCCCAGAGGTTATAAAGCATTCCTGGTAACTCAGTCACTCAGGGCTGAGAGTAGAGGGATTCTCTCAGCTTGCCATATGCATCTTGTTTTTATTTTCTGTATTTTCAGTTGTTGTGACACACTGTGGTCTTTTGGGTTGGGGAGGAGGGACTGCTCCTTCCAGGGTTAGCTAATTCCTAGAGATAGTAGACAACTAGCTTATAAGCATGGCTTTGATATGCGATCCAACCCTCCAGAGCTCAGACCCCCAATCACTTCCCTTATCTACCTCTCACACACCAAGCCAATAGTCCCCCTGCCCCAAATCACCCCAGGGCCAGGGTACCAAACAACTAAGACCACCCCTATATAACCACGACTATAGTGGAAAATGTCCAGAAAAGGCTATCAGGGAGCAGGCATACATTAACTCCCTCGAGGGGCCTAACACAACAGAACCCTCACTCCTGTCCCAAGAGGACCAAGAAGCTAAGCTATCAAGTCAAGGAGGATTTTTCTATGTCAACCTCATGTTTAAAAATCACTCAAAAGGATAAACAGAACCGGAAATCAGCCATCAGCAACTTATTTTTTATTGCTTTCTCTGCACCTGTGGCCCAGGGGTCAATCCTGAGATTTCCAGCCAATGGCCGGTTGCCTTGTGAGAGCTGGTCTGTGGGCAGCTTTGCTCTGCCGGCAGACAGTTCCCCAGCCCAGAAGGAGCTCCATCCACACAGCCCAGGGGAACACTCCAGAGCTGCCCAGGTGACTCAGACTCCACCCATTTGCCCTTGATGTGCAGGTTCCATTCACAGTCCCTGGAAATAACACAGGAAGAGGGAGAGACAATGAGGGAGGAGGACTTGCCCTGTAATCTGAGGGAGGGGTCCTTAGTTGGGGATCACCATTCACACACTTAACAAGGTTCTCCCCTGAGCTTCTGCAAAGGAACGTTATCACTGTAGGTTACCACGTGGAGCCGTAGCTATGGACAGATTGTAAAGTGAGGTTAGTAATATGTCACTCCAGATATGTCCCACTGGAGGGCTTCCTTGCCTTCAGAGATGGTAGATAGACTTGGCTGGTGCCTTGGATCCAGGGCCTGGGGCAGCTCCGTGTCTTCCCCCAATTCCTGCTGCGCTTGGTCTCATATCAGGCCCAACTCAGTTCAGAATGGGGAGACTGGCCTCCCTTGCCAACCCCACAAGAAATGCCATGACACCAAGCTTACCGTGGTCTCTGTGGCCCTCTGGGAGGTTGGTAGGACATGCTCACGCCCATACTCCTCATGTGTGTCTCTCCCAGCAGGCTAACTAGCTTTCCCTTTGTCCTCCTGGAGAAATTAAAGCATCTCCATCTTACTACAGTATTCCTTCCACAGACCGTTGTACAGGCAGCAGGGTGTCCTGGCTGAATTCATACTGAGAATCAGAGTTTGGCTATTTGTTGAGCTTCTCAGTAGGGTGTTGGAATCTGCAACAAAACCTTGATTTTGGAGGTTAGAAAGAGGGCTGTATCAGTCACCTCTTGTCACAGTAATGCTGTGTAATAAACAGAAAACCCAGTGGCTTCACATGACTCTATTTAGTTCGCAAGTGTGTGGTTTAGTTGGGTGATTCGTTGGGTCTCCCTGGCCCTACTCTTGCGAAAGCAGGTCATCTACAAATGTCTCTTGATCTTGGCAGGGCGGCTCTTCTGGGGTCTGCTGGTCGGGTGGCTGGCTGCGAGCTGAGGCGAGCCTTCCTCAGCCTGAAATCTAAGCCAGGCTGTTCTAGGGCGTGTTGAGGAACCAAGAGAGTGAATGGAAGTGCTCAGGCCTCTCGAGGTGCAGGCGTGGAACCGACACACCATCACCTCGGCCTCATTCAGCTGACCAGAGCCAGTCGCAGGCCAGCCCAAATTCAAGGGGCTGTGGGAGATTCCAGTCCTTAACGGGAGGAGCTGAGTGTCTCATTGCAAAGGGCACACACACAGAAAGGGGCAGAGAATTGGGATTTCTTTTACATTCAACCCACTGCAGTCGTCAGTTAATATTTGTTCTTCAGTGACTCGAGAGATAAAGCAGATAGGACACCGGAGGGGGACGGCTGAAGTATGTCAGCCTTTCCCTTTCTTCAATTCAGCCTCAGGCGACTTGTCTGGAACTTCAGCAGACTGAGGTCAGGGAGAGAAATGAGGGGAGTTAAGTTCACGGCAGACTCTAGACACAGATTTGGAGATAGGGTCATTCTCCCCTCTGACCCCGCATCCCACCTTACACATACTCTGCCATGCACACCTCCCCCGCTGTGGAGGGTAGGGGTGGGGACGAAGTAGCAGAGCAGGTTCTCCAAGGTGACTGCAGCACCTGAGGCTGTGGCTGGTGAGGCACCTTGGCAAGGAGGTTTGTCCTTGAGCATATGAGAATCCCCAATCTCTGACTCCCAGAAATGGCCCAGGGAGACTGGGAGGAGGAAAGTGAGTTCCTGTGTGCGCAAAAGGGGGAAGAGCTTATAGTTCTGGAATTGATATTAACATCACCTCGTTTGTATCTACAGGTTGATGAGAACTATATATAGTGAAGCATCTCAAAGAACGTATACTATACTTCGTTCAAAAGGCTGGTGCCCAAGGCATCCTTTTGAGTTCTCTCACTTCAGGTTTGTCTCTGGCCATATGTTCCCAGCTTGCACTCATTCTCTGGCTTCTTTCCAGTCCAGGCCTCCAGCTTGACCTACCGTCCGATAATTCGGATCCTCGTCTTCCTGCTTTCTGTCCCTGCGTGTGCTCAGCATTTGCCTGCTGGCATGGCCTGTCTGCAGAAAGAAAACCTGCAGCGGACTGATCTGGAAGACACTTTGCCACATCTCACCCACCCACCCCTTTGTGTGCTTCCGCCAAAGAGGACGTTCCGCCAAAGAGGACACATCTGCTGAGTGTCTGTAAGCGGATGTTGGCGCCAGTAAGTTAGTAAGAAGGACCCCAACTGTAACAGAGGTTAAGGGCAGTTCAAAACTTGCCTTGAAGTTTCTTTAGTAGCCAAAGCATGCAAAGAATTGGAAATGGCGCAAACATCCATCAGTAGGGACCTGCTTAAATAACTTATGGTAATATGGGCTCAAGTTTAGAGGACTTACCATGTGCCAATATGTAATATTTGTAAAGATATTCTAAGTGCTTTGCAAATATTAACTTTTAAAATCATCATAGCAATCATTTGAGATAGATCCGTATAGATCCTTATAATACACATAGGAAAACTGAGGCACAAGATGGTTAAGTGACTTACCTAAGGTCACATAGTTAGGAGTGAGAGAACTGGGATTCATCTAATTCCAGTGCTTCCGTGTTTCATAACTATGCTGCACTGCCACTCAACCTGGATGTTGGGAAAAAACAGATCCAAACAATGAGGATAGAATATAAAATATTTAGTTGTATATACTTAGAAACAGGCTGCAAAAGAATGAGTATGAGTGTAGTTTGGTACCTATATAAGAAAAAATATCCAGGCAGATATACACCAGGCAGACAATAGTATATCTCTGAAGGATGGGACTGTGGAGGACTCCTCCTTTCTAGGTCATACATTTCTATATAATTTTAACGTTTGAAACAAACATGTATTGCTTTAGAAAACAAACAAGACAAATAACACTTTTTTAAAAGGATGACAATTATGCTAACTTTAATCTTTTAAAAAGTTAGAACTAATAAGTGAAATGGTGACAGCAGGCCTTGTTAGTTCATATCTTCAGGACTTTGCGTAATGCTGGTTCCTTCTACCTAGAATTCCTTCTACCTTTACGTGGCCTTCGTGGGCTTTCGTTTATCTCCAAAGTCCAGCTTGTGTCATTTTCCCCAGACACAGTACACTCTTGCCTTTGTACTATTGTTATCCATGGCTTGCCATTCTTTTGATTCATTTACTCCATTGTGTCGCGATTATTCTTTTCATAGTCTGCCTCCCACTCTACTCAGTGAACTCTTTATATAAAGTATGTGGAGCAAAGTAAATGTCCAATAAATAATTGTTTTCACTTAATTGAATTCAACTCTGAGAAAGTGGCCCCGGTAGCTAGTTCCTCTCCATCCACAAGATGGAGAATGTTGCTTATGGGTAGGCCTATATCCTCAGCTCTTGGGAAGCAGAGTTCAAAACACTGAGAGCAAAGATAAGTATGACGGGGCAGGAACTCTAAAATGGGAAATGGGCCCAATGCCCTTGGGAGACTCCACTGCTCTGATTAAAAATGGCCTTGACAAGCAGGAAACTGAGAAGGAATCAGAAGAATCCCAAGGGGCCACTTAGAGAACTTTCTTGGAGAATAGTTGGTTAAAAATATATACATAGGAGATAAGAAAAGTCTTGGGACCAAGGATAAAATCAAAGGGTGGCCTAATGCTAAGAATAAATTTAAGAAAGCTGGAGTCTAAAATAAGCCAAGTTCTGCAAAGTGTGCCAAGAACATCTGAGATAATTTTTACCATATCTACAGCAAGAAGAATATAAAGGGACAGCATCTGGGCTTGGGGCTGCTGGCCTCTGTTTCTGATGAAAGAGTAAGCAGGAGCGCTTGGTCAGGTTGCTGGGCTCCAGGGGTTAGAGGGTCAGGCAGAGAGGCTGGCCACCAGCGTGCCACATCCTCACTGTGCCTTCACGCATCCTGCTTCCTGAATCCTGGACAAAGCCCCCGCTCCCTGGACTGTTTGAGCTGACAGAGGACCAGTACCATCTCTGCAGCCATTCTAAGCACGTGAGAGCCACGGACAGTGTTTACAAGACATGACATCACTTCCACCAATCACCCTCAGAGGGAACTATAGAAGCAATCTCATTCTGACTAAACAACGTTTTATTTTTAGTCTCTGGTTGCTGCAGTGATTAGTTTCCTTAATTTCCATATCTCTCCAAACCTGGAAGAAACATTTCTAAAGCCTTGCCTTAATGCATACATTAAAAAAAAAAAAACGTACCTATGCCCAAAGCCTGAGGATGAGAAAAAAAAAAAAATCTGTCTAATTTAGAAGCACTAATGAGTGTTTTAAACTATAGCAGGAGTGGAGGAAGGGTAGGGAGGCGGGCACCCGGATATCGTTATTGTTAATAGCCAGCCTAATTTGTAGCATCTGAAGTAACTGTTTACGCTCAGTTTGTACTAATTGTCTTGTGGTTTTTAAAATTGCACAAAATAGGTTTTTTTTTTTTACCACTTTCTACTTCATAAAAATTACCTAATTTTTAAATTAAAGTCCAAATGGTCACAATTAACTTACTTTATAAATACAAACCTGTATTCAGCGTGCTAGGGCTGAATTTTCATTGTTGTGCATGTCCAAGTTTCATATACATTAATTTAAAATCTCCAGGTGCTAATGGAGAATAAAGGAGAAATCAAATAGATGAATTTGCATAAAACAAATTAGTGTAAATTTACTCTTCCCCAATAAGCCCTAGGAAATGAAAACTTAATTATCAAGTCATCCTACAGCCATGATCTATGGCTTGACTTCCCCCCCAAAAAGCCTAAGAAAAATATTTTACAAATGCAGATTAGTCTGAATTACATTATATCTTCATTGGATCACCTATGTTAATATTCATGTGCTATTACTTACATTTTCCTAAGCTCATCTAGGACCAAACTTACAGATTCCAATTAAAATGCACTCTGGAATGTCAAGCAGAGGGTTGCTTGTCTCCAGGGCACAGTATGAGTTTGGCATTTTTGCTTATGTAAATAAAGTGCCACCCAGGATTTATTTGCCTTTTTCAGCATGGTTATACTTCTACGTTATAAATCATCGATTTATAGTCATTTGCTATAAATCATTGCCAGGTTATGGAGATAGAATCTTAGAAAACAAAAGCACTCCACAGGGTTATTTACCTTGATTCCTTCTGCAACTGGAACTTAGGAGCTGGGGGATGGGTGTGGAGAGGAGGAAGAGCTTTACTATTTCCCTTTTCACATTTAGAGTTTTATATGATGTGCTTGCATTACCTAGTCAGAAGTATAAACTAATTATTTAAAGCCGTTGCTCATCCCTGAGACTGAGGGCACGCAGTATATAAACAGGTTTACTCAGAACTTAGGTTCAGTCAACCAGCCCTCTGTGTGCTTGTTTAAAATCTTCCCGTTGTCCTCTTACTCAAATTATTTAACCCCTTATTCAGCTTCTCCCACAATGCTTCTGAAATGGTTCTCCTGAAAATCACTGCTTCTTTCATTTTTGCCTCTCGGAAGCATCTTGTACGATCGATAATTCATTGATGCCTATTCGTTCTTTCAGTCATTCAGTGAGGTCTGATGTAGCCCCCTCTTTGATCCAGGCACTCTGAGGGACACAAAGACAAATAAACTCCAATCCCTTCTTTCAAGGAGCTCAGTGTGATGAAGGAAGGTTATATTACATTGTGATAGGTTATATGAAAGAGGTCTTTACAGAAATGTGATGGGAACTCTAAAGACATACCCTGCTCAGCTTGGTTGGGGAAGGGGAGAATGCCAGAAAATGATGGCAAGAGACGGTCACTCTTGCTGATGCTTCAAGGGCACAGACTAATTATCTGTGCATAAGAGAGTGTGTTGGTGTATTCAGAAGAGTGCCTTGAGTACACAGTTTGCGTGGGACTTTATAGTACAGTTGAGGCTGAAAAGATACTCAGACACGAGACATGGGAAGCCTTAGGTGCCAAGTTTTAACTTTAACCCAAAGGTAATTGGAGCCACGCAGGGGTCTTCTCCCACGTAGGATTTTAAGCATATTTGTGATATTCAGATGCGCATTTCAGACCAGTCACTCTGACAGCAGTATGGAGACTCTAGAAAAGGAAGACATAAGGATCAGAAAGACTGGGAGTCTGTTGCCAGGAACCAGGAGAAAAATGGCAAGTCCTTAACTTACATGGAGAGGAAAGGATAGAGTTTTAAAATGGAACCAGGACGACTCAGTGATGAATTGGATTGGGAGTAAACAATGAAGGAATGGTTGGATCTGGAATGAAGCCTAGGCTTCTGATATCTTCCCAAAGATTCCCTTCTCTATGGCCTCCATGGGAGGCACTAGAGGGCAGGAATTAATAGTATAGGCTTTGGAGTGTAAAAAATATGGTTTTAAAAGTTGGCTGTACTATACATTAATATGCTAATTTTGGGGGAAATTTCTTAACCCCTTTAAGCTTCAATTTCCTGATAGGTAAAATGGAAGTGATATACCACATAACTCATAGCAAAGTGTACATAATAAATGTTCAATAAACACTAGCTGTTTACTATTACTGTTATCTTTATCGTTCTAATTTATTTTTGCCAAATAAAGTAAGGCATTATTAAAGATGATTGTATTATACACATAAAACATTGAAAACTGCAACTATTATAATTCAAAAATTGCAAAAAACTAACATGACTATTCTACTTAAACAATTTAGAATTCTCAAGAAGTTTTAGCTAATGTATTTTCTTCTTTCTCTAAACTTCCCTTTAAGTGGCTGAGACAGTTTGTATTGCTTTATTGCTCTTGGAACTCAAAGATGGCATTCTCATTTTTAAAAAGTGATCTTGCTGCATCTAAATATCTGAAAATTTCACTTGAGACATTGTTAGGGTTTTGAAAACAAATATATTGATTTTAAAAATTATCTCAAATTTACAGACAAATTGCAAGCTCAGTACACAGAATTTTTTCTTTTTTCCATGCTTTAATATCTTAGTGTGTATTTCCTACAAACAAGGACATTCTTCAACAAAACCACAATACAACCATGGAAAGCAGGAAATTAACATCGGTTCATTACTACCATCTACTCCTCGGTTCCACCCATTGTCCTCATTATGTTCTCCATAGCAACAGGATGCAGTTCAGGATCATGCATTGCATCCAGTTGTCAAGTCTTTCGTCTCCTTCACTCTGAAAGAGTTCTTCAGTCTTTGCTTGACTTTCATGCCATTGAGCTGAAGATTACCAGTTAATTATTTTGTAGAACCCCTCTCCATTTGCATTTATCTGATATTTGCTCATGATGAGATTCAGGTTATGCATCTAATCATATATATGATTCCTCTTGGCAGGAATATCAACAGAAGTGATGCTGCTTTCTTATTGCATCCAATCAAGTGACTCAAGATTCCATTTGTACCATTACTGATGGCATTTACTTAATTAAGATGGTGTCTGCCAGGCTTCTTTGCTGTAAAATTACAACTTTTGCCTTTGAGGTTAATAAACATGTTGCAGGGATGTACCTTGAAACTATGCAAACACCTCATTCCTCATCAAACTTTCAGTTTATTCATTTACTAATGTATATGAACTCACAGTTTCCCATTTTATTCAATGCATCATAATCAGTTACTATTATTAATTTTGATGCACATAATGTCCTAACTTTGGCCAGTGAGAGTCCCATCAACTAGGTTCTGTGCCTTATACCATTTTCCCATCATTCTTTGAGCATTTCCTTGCTTTCTGGCTCGACACAATGTTCCATTCCAGTCTGTCCTTTCCTGCCCAGCCCTAGATTTAGCCACTTCTTCATGAAGCCCTGGTTCCTGTCAGTGGAGAATGGATTTAGGATGGATTTAGAGACCTGGGGCACTAGTTGTGTTCACTGGGGAGTCACTGGTTCCAGACCCTGAGGTGGACACCTAGGGAATGTAGAATATAAATACACTCACATATACACAGATATATACTTACTTTTTTTTATCTATTTATATTTATTTTGATATCTATTTGATATATTCATTATATATTTATATTTATCTTGATATCTATCTATATATTGAAAATCATAAGTTTACATGGGTACTTATAATTTCTTTCTTTTTTTTTTTTTTTTGAGGCTGGAACAACACAAGCTTTATTCAACGGTCAAAGAATGGAGAAGTGGGCACCTAGTTCACAAATCAACTTCTCCATGTATTTATAATTTTTTTTTTTTTTTTTTTTGCGGTACGCGAGCCTCTCACTGCCGCGGCCCCTCCCGTTGCGGAGCACAGGCTCCGGACGCGCAGGCCCAGCGGCTCCACAGCACGTGGGATCCTCCCGGACCGGGGCACGAACCCGCGTCCCCTGCATCGGCAGGAGGACTCCCAACCACTGCGCCACCAGGGAAGCCCTAGATTTATAATTTTAATCCAATACTACTAAGTTCATTCAGTTTTCTCCCCCTCCATATTTGCAATTCCCTTTTCTTACAGTGGCTCCCATTATCCTTAATATATTATATATTTGATCAATTGACCTGCATGTAACCAGTCTCCCACTGCAGCCACTCCGACTTTCTATGCCAGGCTGCGTCTCTGCGGGGATGCCCTCATCCTGCTGCTCAGGCTCAATGACTTATGTTGGGCCCCACCTTGTATGGGCACCCTCTTCACCCATCCACCTCCAGTTCTCCATGCGGTGCTGTCCTCCCTCTGCAGAAATGTCCATAAGCCCATTTGTCCTCCAGCACCCAACTCTGGGCCATCATGACTCCCTCACCTGGCACAGACATCACCCTGTTCTGTCCCATCTTAGGTGTTAGGACCAAACAGGTCAGGAAGAGAAGGAAAGGAAGAGAGAAAGAGGCAGAAGGGAAGGTCATCATTATCATTAATATCATTGTATTTCTTTCTATCTTGGTTATCAGTGAGTTCTTTCCTGGCTTATCTTCTTCCTTGTATCCGTCTACTCTGGGCATTTCCCAAAGTTCTGCTTCAGTAGGCAACAGGGGAACAACTCAGAGCTTGGACTAAGTTATCTGCATTACTGCTTTCCGGCTCTGAGACCTTGGCAAGGTTCTTATCCTCTTTGTGCATCTGTCTCTCTATCTGAAGAAGTGGAAATAATAATGGTACCTAGTTATAGACCCATCTTTCCAATTTTGGGCACACAGTTCCAGATGAATGGGCTCACATCAGCTCAAATTCAAAATGTAAAAATCAGCTCATTTTCCCCTCACAAAGCATCTTCATCTTCCTGAATTTCCTATTTCTGTAAATATATACATTCATTCTACAAGAATTTATTGAGTGCTTACTATGCAGCAAGCGTGGTGGCTAAGGATCCGGATGTAAAAAGCAAAGTCTTTGCCCCCAAGATGCTTACAATCAAGTGAGGAAGGTAGTGTGATAAGCACCCTGATGGAGTGAAATGGTTGCACCTTTTCTCCTCTAGGAAGAGTCCCACGTTCCACCTTTCTAACAGGAGGACCATACAAGAGTTAGCTGGATGGAGAAGAGGGAAATGGCCTTCTGGGCAGAGTGAGTAGTATGGCCAAAATGCCAGAGATATAACACAACAGAGCACATTCTGAGGCTATGGACTTGAGAACTAGGTCGAGAGAGGCCATGAGGAGGGATGAGGTTGGAGTGAGAGGTGACAGGGTTCAGGGGGCACTGCTAAGGGCTTACTCACTGGTTCTCCTATACCCTTGGTCTCAAATGCCCTTCCTCTTCCCACTTGACTCATCCAAATCCTATCCATTCTTGCTGGCTTTCTCCTTGAAACCTTTTCTTATCTGATCCTTAAGCAACATCCCTTTCCTCTGAACTTTTCTGGCAATGACTATACTACACTGTATTTTATATGATGACGATAATAATGTCTTATATATGTAGAGTAATTACAGTTTTCAGAAACATTTTACATTTATCCTAAAGTTTGATCTGCATACTAGAACAAGTGTTATTTCTTTTACAGCTACCTGACCCATTAAAATAACCACTGCTTGTGCCCTGCCCCTCTAAGTAGATTGAGAACTCCTTCAATGCAGCAGTTTTGCCTTTGTCTTATTTATATCTCTCACGATGCCTACCAGAAAGCCTCATAGAGAACTGGTGCTCAAGACATGTATTGTCTTAATATTGATGTGAATTTTATTGAATTCATTAGCATTGTAGTGTTTTTAGCTAGTATGGCATAAATTGTCTTATATATGCTCAGAAATGACTTGTAAGTGGTATAACTAAGAAATGGCAGCGCTGGAAGTATACTACGTCAGGGCTCTGTTCTATGAACCATCTAGTGCCCTCAACTGAGAGGAAAAAACACTCATTACTTTTAAAAACTTTAGGGACCCTTTTGAACTCATCTTCGATGGTATGGCTCCAAATGGCCTGGCATCTTACACTTTGCTTGCTGGCTGGCTTACTGGGTAGTTACTAGTAGCCTGGGTCAATAAAACTAATAAGAAACAGGAGTTTAAATCTGATAATCTAATTAATTGCTGCAACTCAAAAAAGGAAGGCTGGTAATCGCCCTTTTATTTCCTATAACCTCCTCTCTCTCTAGCTCCATCTCTGCTCACCCTTAGGAGTACTTCCCTATGAGATTTTCAGCCGAGTCTTAAAACCTAGATGTCTGAATAACTAGTTCCACTACCTAGATATCTTCTATCCTTCTAACCTGCAATGTGTTAAATTATTGAACTGTTTGAATTGGTTCCTTGTAAACCTGTGTTCTGTGTTATATGTTTGTGTTATATGTTCTGTGTTATATGTTTGCCCTTACAAGCTCCCAGGGTTAGGTTGGGGAAAGATGTATGTGCCTTGTGAACTGGAAAGATGCAGTGAACTTGGAAAATTGAGTTCAATCACTGATGTATTAGGTTTATTGAGAATCTCCCCTAAGAAGGGCCCCTGATGTAGCTGAGAGCACTAAACAATATAACATTGAAAAGAGGGAAAACAGGGATGAAAACTACAGGGGTAAAATTTTGAAATCTGTAAGAAAAAGTAAAGGTGGTAATAAGAAAAAGCCAATGGACAATTTGAACGTGGTAGAAAGCTGGGCATCCCAAGTCTCCACACAAAGGCAAATATTGGAAGAAGTGGAATGTACTAGAAAGACATAGGTCTAAGTTTTGAAATCACTCAGGTCTAGGGTCAAATCTCACCTCTACTGC
The DNA here is from genome assembly GCF_964374135.1 of Grampus griseus. Taxonomy (NCBI): domain Eukaryota; kingdom Metazoa; phylum Chordata; class Mammalia; order Artiodactyla; family Delphinidae; genus Grampus; species Grampus griseus. The sequence goes on from NC_139001.1 coordinate 62,995,814, forward strand.
TCGATAGCTGGGTGACAGAGATCCATAACTTCTCTGAGTCCTAGTTTCTGCATCTGTAAATTGTGGGTGATTGTGGCGTGCTGGTAAATATTTAACAACTGGATCATAAAAACAAACATCGCAATTTTCAGGTTTTGCCCATTGCCATAGAGTAAATACTTCCACCACAGCTGATTTCAAGCTGCCTATTTAATGTCGCTGAACATAGGGTCAGGAAGAAATGCATAATAGCACATCATCATATAGTATTCCCATCTTAATTCAAGAGCATAGGCCATATTAAAATGTAGGCAAATAATTAGAAAGGGATGTTTTTGAGAATTACCTATACTTTAAAATATAATTTTAAATTGTAAGTTTATATCATTTTTAATAATGGCTGTTTAATAACCAGTTTGCAAAATTTCAGAATATTTCACAATTAGCTCGTACAAGCTTGGTTCAGGCATATGTTTCGGTGCTTTTAGCTGTGAGTTCAGTGTTGATGAATTTACAATATGTATTACATAAAAGTGTCTTTAAACAAAAGCAAGTGTAAAACAAAGTTATGTATTGATCAGCTGATGAAACTGTTGTGAACAGAGGCTCGCAGGAACCCAGCCCTGTGCTTCTCATAGGAGCGATGATTCACACTGAGTTTATAGAACATCACTCCAGTGAGTAACAAGAAGCAAGTGTATCTACCTTTTCAGAGATGGTTTGATTGAGATAGTTCTGCACTTAGCATGATGCCTGCACACAGTAGGAAAGCCCTAAGAGGTCCCTTCTCTTCCGCAGCTCGCCTTCCCTGTCTGGGGAGTGCTGTGCTAAACCAGGCAGGCTAGCTCAGACGCTACCATCAGTTATGAAATGTACAAACAGCAAGTATTGTTATTGTTGGATGCTCGGCTCCTTCAGGGAGGTGTTTTGGAAATTGTGACCATCTGTCAATTTGCAGTCCATGAGATGCCTTTGAACTACACAAAGAAATGTGTTAACTTGACAACACAAAAGAACTACATTCAGTCAGGAAGTTTGCCCTCCCCGCCAGGGTTCTCCCTGGCTGATGATTGCCAATGTCATATTTTTTCAAGCTGCTTTCCTTAAAGGAAACTGGAGGCTTTTCCTGTCCCACAGCTCAGCATCAGTAAAATCTTACAGTAAAATCTTACAGTAAAATCTTCCACCTCTCATTCTCTGTCCAGACTTACTTTGTCGCCTATGGGTTGAATCCTCAGCAATGCTTAGTCCTTTATTTCTTCCAATGGCCATGTGCCCATCACCCTGCCTTGTCACGTGATGCCCACTACACCCCTGCACACACTGCTGACTCGCTCGAAGTTGGAGCAGTTTTTCCAGTAATGGTTAGGATGGGCATTGCTTAGCCCATGTTCTTTTTCTCATGAAAAATGACAACATGGGGCTTCCCTGGTGGCGCAGTGGTTGAGAGACCGCCTGCTGATGCAGGGGACACGGGTTCGTGCCCCAGTCCAGGAGGATCCCACGTGCCGTGGAGCGGCTGGGCCCGTGAGCCATGGCTGCTGGGCCTGCGCGTCCAGAGCCTGTGCTCCGCGACGGGAGAGGCCACAGCAGTGAGAGGCCCACGTATAGCAAAAAAAAAAAAAAGACAACATGTCAGATTATGCTACTTCTTGCTTAAGTCCTTGAAAGGTTCCCCATTACTCTTATTCTAAAACTTGCCCTCCTTACCCTGGAACACAGACCCTGTATGACCCGTCCCTCCCTAACTTTCGAACGTCGTCACCTGCTCTCTCCTCATCTATCTTGCTTCATCACATTGGCCTTCTCGGTGCTCCTTGAACTTCCAAGCCTGTTCCCTCAGCGGCTTGGTGTTTCGGGCTCCTGCTGCCTGGTCTGCAGCTGTCCAAGTTCTTCCTCCAGCCCCTCCTCTCAGTTACATCTTAGCCCAAATCCCCTGTCTGGAAGTTGTCTGTGACCACCCAGTCTGAAGAGCCCTGGCAGACATGCAATCACTTTGTTTCTTCTTTACTTTTGTCCTGTGTCACTATGTGAAATTATCATGCTTTATGCACTAAGTTGTGTCCCCCCAAATTCATGTTGAAATCCTAACCCCTAATACTTCAGGAGATGACTGTATTTTGAGGTGAGGCCTTTAAAGAGGCCTTGAGATACCTTTCACATTTATGCATTCTATGTACATATCCCTAAAAGCCCCAGAAATAGATTACACGTATGAATCAGTGTTCATTGCAGAAGATGGAGGATGTTAACTTTTTGCCAAATTATGATGCCCTTGAAACTTTTTTTCCGTTTTGTTGGAAGAAGGAGATTAACATGATAAAAATTTCATCGATGGTTAGAAAAAGACGTGATTAAGGTAAAACGAGGCCCTTAGGGTGGGCCCTAACTCAGTATGACTGCTGTCCTTAAAAGAAGAGATTAGGACACAGACAGATACACAGAGAAATGACCATGTGAAGATACAGTGAGAAGGCAAGCCAAAGAAACAATCAACCCTACTGACACCTTGATCTCCGACTTCTATCCTCTGTAGAGAAAGGGGTTGCAGGGGGGATAAATTTCTGTTAAGTCACACAGTCTGTGATATTTTGTTATGGCAGCCCTAGCAAACTAATGCTCCTCGTTTCTTTGTTTTCTTTTTTCCTTTTCTTACTAGATTGGAAGTTGCATGAAAGCAGGAACCATATCTGTGTTATTCTATTCTTAGTGCCTGCAACAATTCCTGGCACCTAATGGGCTCTCTATAAATATTTTTAAATGATTGAATGATGCAGCCAGGAACCTGAGACTTTGGTGTTCAAGTTGTCTCTGGCTAGGCCAATAGATTCATTACTCATTAATTAAAAAACAAACAAAACTCTTGCCTAAAGAATTGCTTCAAGACTCAAGTCATGAGTCCCAATGCTTAGACCTTCTCACCCCATATTTTTCACAATTCCATTTGATTAATTCTCCAGCTCTCCAACACCTTCTCTACTCAGTTCTTCTGTTTGTTTCTAGACACTTCTCTAGCCTGCATCTTTCTCCGCTGATGCCCTGCATGCCTGGGTCTGGGAAGCTGGTACCGCAGGTGGCTTCCCTGACCTGAGTCCTGCCACAAAACCCCTCAGCTTTCGTGTCCGCAGCACCAGTGAGGGGAGGTGGCCCCCACACAGGGAAATGTCGAGTTCAGAAAGACTTGGAGGCGAAGTGTGATCTCATGCTCACCTTGTTTCCTAAGAGATGGAATGTTATTGTTGATAGCTCAGATCTCACCAGCAGTCTCCTAAGCGGGTTCTTTCATTCTGCTAACATTCTCTGTGCCCTATTACCTGCCAGGCCCTAGGTGAGGCTCCAGGAACACCACCAGCTTTATGCTGGTTACTCTGTTTGCCCTCCAGCTCCCCCTCCCACCAGATCTCTGCTCTACATGTGGCAGGTGGACCTGTGCTACCCACATCTCCCTGGGTGCCCACTGGCAGCTTTCTGGCGGAGCTCAGCCAGTGGTGGCACGAGAAAGCAGGAAGAGAGAGATGTCAGAGATGTTGACTCCCCATCCAAGTTTCCAGCTCCCATAAGGCAGCTTCTCCACCCACCCCCTCCCACTGGCCTCTGGTTACAGCCCAGGGGGCTAACAGCTTCCCATGCTTGCTGGCTTCTGGGTGCCTTACCATCCAGTTTGACCTTATAGTCCTGCCCAGGCCTCTGAAAATAGTCCTTCGGTTGAAGTTTCTTCCACTCAAACATCTACTAGTGACTTGTTTCCTGCATGGACTCTGAAACACACTTTACATAATTCTTAAACTACAGTGTTTAGGAATGATGTAACTTTTCTCTCCTCATGCTACAGCGGCTTTGGGGATAATCCAGGATGTGGTCTTCAGGCTCGTCGCTGAGGTGATTAGTTCTGAGGGACCACCCTGCACCCTAGTAGATCCTGGTGCGTGACTCCGCTGTTGGGTTGTCCTGCCATCTTTCACCATTGTGGACACTGCTGCCACTGCTCCAGGTGAAGCAAGTACAGGGTTGGTAGAAACAGAATTAGGGGGCAGAAATCACATGCGCCTTGGATGGATGTGGCCCAGCAATAAGGAAGGGGGCCCAAGAGAAGCTGAGTTGCATCGTGGCTATTTGGTAGAGATGCTTGCAGAGTTAGACTCTGCTGTGTTAACAGAACTGGAAGAGTTCTTGGTCTCCCCAAATGGTGCATTTGCTTATAGTCTATCTTTCTGTACCTCAGAGAAATTCTGGTGGTTTAATTTATTACAATAACTCATGCTTGGAATCAGAATGTTGCTGGGGGTGGTTATAATATTTGTAAGATTTTTAATAGGCTGTCTGCTTTATTTTTTATAATGCTGGTGGTGGTGGGCATGACTGGTTGAATGTCAGTGCTATTTTTATGGCTCTTGAGATATGAGATGACATAAGCTTAAAGCAGAAGAGCAGCTGGGGAAGACAGAGTTACACAGGAAAGACAAAGAGGGAGAGAAGGTCTAACAAAGTGGGGCACAGACCCCGAGAAGATGATGTCAGCCAAGCTCCTAAGAGTGCACAAACTCTGAGGGACCATTTTGTGTGTGTTGTGCATCCCAAATGCCTCTTTATAGTTTGGAAATACAGTCTGATATATTTGATCTGATATCTTTATAAATTACATTTTTCCAGAATGAAGTACTACATAAAACTTAACCTGAAGCTTTTATATCTTAATTTGCAAAGAGATACTATAACATAGATATATGTTATGTACGTGTGTGTGTGTATATATATATATACATATATATATATATATATATATATATATATATATGAGTTTGTTAAATTAACCTTTGTTAAGTGGAGCACAGGGTGTCGGATGGTGAACCGACAACAGAGTTCAACAGACCACAAGAGAACTTGAAACAGAGAGGTTTATTATTCACAGGTCCTGGGGGGAGTAAATGGCACACCTGAAGGGGCCACACAGGGAGGTCAAGGCAGGGTACAGACAGAGAGAAAGAAACAGGACCTGGGGTACATGCTTTTATCAGGGTCCACACGTGGAGTGCTCTGGGGTCCCTGGGCTATGGCCAGATCAGTCAATTCAAGCCAAAAGAGGGAGGTTTTGGTAAGCCCCCTGGGGGGGGTCTTATCTAAGGGATGCATAAGGCATACAAGCACTGGGAGGCAGGAGAGACTGTTGATCACAAGGGCTGAAGTCATATATCGGGGACTTACATTTGCTTGTGACTCTGGGCTGCTATTCAGGACATGCACCTGTATGAGGGGCTAGTGTCAAGTTACGGTCCCTGCAGGCTGCGTGGCAAACAAAATGGTTGCTAAGGCAACACCACCATCAAGTAGCTTAGCTAAATTCTCGACAAAATAACGTATAAATAGAACATTATATGGAACGTATAAATATTACATCCTTTTTTGTAATCATAGCGACTACTGGGGTTTGAGGAGGCTTACAAGAAACTCATAGGATGATGTGAGGATAAATCTTGTCCAGGAAGATGTGACGTATTACCAACACAAGCTCGGTAGTGCTTACAGAAAAGGGCATTTACACTGTACTCTTAATACTTATCTTTATTATGAAAGTGTTTTCAAAGTAAAATGATCCTCATTACAATGATTGCTTCCAGGGATCAAGAATGAATAATTATATTTTCATATAAAAATCAGCAAAACATAATAACAATACATAAAGTAATTCTAATTGGCTAACAGTACATCATTCCATTTCTGACAGAGATGCTCAAGCGCTGAATTGTCTTAACAAGTAAAGGTTTTGTCACCTATTCTATTTCTCACGGCAAGTTGAAAAAAATCAAATCCCCAAACTAACCACCTTCCCCTTGCATGACACCAAATGGCTATGGAGGTAACTGATCAGGTGGGTAAAGAGGTGATGAAAATCATGAGCTTAGAGGCTTTATGAAACTTTGGGAAATCAGACTTGGAGGGTGTTTTCCATGTTTAAATTAATGAAGCTCTAAGTTCCAGAATCACCACATAACTATTCCTATTACAGAGCTAATTTCTCTTTGGCAACTAATCTTTAAAAACCCCTCATTTTTAAGAGCAGTTTTACAATGACAGTTTTAAAAAATTACTGTAGATCCAAAAGAAAAAAAGATGTCTTTATAAAATCTAATTTTTCACTTAACATAGAAATCATACCAACAGCTGTTGTTCCCTGGTTTCCAGGCCATGCAACATATACCGAAATAGGAAGCCAAGCTTTCACGGACTTGTGTTAAGGAAAACAGGCTCACGTGGGCACAATACTTTTTAGGAAAAATGGAATCAGGCATAGAAGGAAGTATGGTACACAACTGATCCAAAGGCTATTGGGAAATTGATAGCAGATAAGTGACAATATTCTGGCTTCCTTTTATTAAGAGTCCCAGGAGACTTAAAGGAATGTGAGTGAAAGATAAACAAGACAGATCCTAGGCTAGTGGTCCCCTCCCATTGCTTCCTGGGCAATCTTGAGACTGTCTAGTCTTGTGGAGACACCATATGATGGGCCGTGTGCCTGCAGAGACTTTGATCGGATGGGGTCTCAGCTTGTGGCCATTTGGTAATGTGCTCCTTTCAAAGGCTTCAGGTTGAACTCACGTTGGGAAGACTAAAGTTCTCCTTTGGGTGTCTACAGATCTTATTAACAGTTACTTATGATGTTTTACATTCTCTAACACAATTTTCTCCATAAAAACCATTATCAGGTATGCTCCCTCTGAGCACACGTTAGAGGTGTTCCAACAGCATAGAGTGGCCCAGTGAACAGGCCTCCTCGGCATCTACTGAGCGCCCCCTAGGGGACGGGAGGGGACCATGCATACAAATGCAAACCACAGGGCCTTTTTCTGGCCTATTACTAATGAAGAATAAAAATGTGGCCACAGCGAACCAGTGCTAATTACTATCTGGTAATTTGATAATGGTACAATTTCATTTAACCAAGAGAAACTTATCCCTGCTCTGGGGACAACAATAACTTCATTTAAAAAAATATCTTGCTGCATTTTGCGTGAACTGTTTGTGACTGACAGTACTCCTTCTGTGGACAGCACACAAGTGCAGACTTTGATCTCATTTGATCTTTTCTTATTTTAACGTTAGGAACATTTCAGGGCTACTAATATTTATCTACAAAGCAGGAATGAGCCAAAGACAAAGTAAAAAAAGTGAGCTAATTAGAACCTTAAGATCTCAAATAGCACATGAAATGTAAACATTTAACCTCTTACTTCCAAAGGATTTCTTGAAACCTCTTTGGACATAATGATATCATCACACATACTGATAAAGAGAATTATTTAATACCTTCAGAATTATTCTGTATACTTTTCATACTTCAAATTAAGAAAAAAATACTCAAATATTCAGGCAACTTTGGCATTAACATCTCCAAGAAGGGGACAAAAATAACTACCAATGCAAAAATCATGAATAGATTGGGAACAATCACGGGTGTCCATAAAGTTCTCTTGGAAGAGCTCTTTTGTAAAGACTCAGGTGACTTGGAATGAAATGTAATTTTTTACTTTGGCCCAGATAAATGAGGTTGAAAAATACAGAGTGGAAGATTCAGGCCCTTTCTACCCAAGGTGCAAGCATTTAGTTTGCTCAAATTCAAACGCCATCCAATACTCAGAATGGAAAGTTTGGGAATAGAACTGGACATTTTGAGATTTACCCACCATTTTGGCTAAAGGTGACCTGATTTTATCCCACTAAAGAGTTATTTCTCTCATCCAATTGCTTGTTCTCTTTGGAGAGCCTATCTTTTTTCCTAGTTCATCTTTGTTAGATGCCTATTTCATTATCTGATGGTACCTCAGGATACCATCTGTCTAGCAGCCTAGCAGGAGTTGGATGTTAATAAAATCCTGGGGTGAAGCAGAAATCATGTGCATTTTTTCCAACACTTAGTTTAATAATCCAAAGTAGTTGCTACCCCATTCTCAACGTTCGTATCACTTAGTTTGGAAATGGGAACTACTTAGATGCTGACTTTAGGGCCTCCATGATCTTAGCTCTGAGACAAAGAGGCTGAAGGAGTCTACCACTCTCAGCTGTCGGGGGGCCATGAACAGGAAGTGGAGAAGGAGGTGGGAAGTTTCTATTGCACATGGCAGATGGTTTTCATGAAAAAAATATGGATAAGGACCAGTCAGTGATATTCTGGTTTTATCACCTTTTTTTGAGAAACATACAGGTACATACATAGATCACACATTTTTATATCATTTATTGACCCAAGGCCAAATTCTACTTGATTTTCTACATTTTTCTCCTTCTAATCAATCTACAAAAGCTATAGAATTGGAGAATAAGATATTACCTTTTCTAGACTCCTTCCTACATATCTCTTTGTACCTTGGGAAGGTTTGAATATGACCAGGACAGGCTAAGCTAATCAATGGGAAACAACACTCTTACTAAACCTACAGTTTACTTTACAAAATCCACTTCCAAAGCTATGGCTTGGCACAGGTAGAAGATAGGCTATCTCACATATTTTCCTCTCTCAGCCTTATCAGGCCACCATGGGAGAGCAGTAGACAAGATATATTATTCTTCATCTCAAAAGCCCTACAAACACCATTCTGATTAGTCAAAAAGAACTCTTTGCCTTAAAATGTAAAATGAAATAAAAATCCACAGATACACAGAGGACTGCGTTAAGTTACTGCCATTGGTCAGAGAGGCTCTGAGAATTCTCAATCCTTCTAAGTGACTTTTGGGAAAAACAGAAGATTGTTCAGATGTCTTTGCTAAGGACAGACTTAATTTTCTTCATTTCATGCAAATCTTCTAAACCTTTAATTTACAAGCTGATATTCTGAAATTATTTTTCTGTGCTAAAAGTGTCAGATGATCCAAAGTGGAATCACTGGTTTATTTCACCCATCAGGGGACTTGCTCTAGACACTAAAGCAAGGCACGAGTCATTCTTCTGTTCCATATTTTAGCTGATAAGAAACTTTCACCTTCTCAAAAATTTTCAGCTATAACATGCATGCTGTTTACTTTTTATATATCTGCATTTTAGCAGATGTTCAGATGACTTAACAAGTATATTTGGTATTTAATGATAGGTCTTACAAATACGACCATCCACAAATTACACTCCTAGACATATCCCTGTTCTGTGAAATAAAATAATAAGGCTTTACAAGAGGAGTTAGTTATACTGTTTCTTCAATAAACAAGCAGACATATTTCCAAGGCTCTTCAATCATTACTATGGACCATACCAAAAACACACTATTTTATAAATAGGTGGGAAAAGGGTTAACATTACAGCGTGAGGTTTTTGTTTGGAAGTATTAACACTCATGTTGCACACTGTGGGCACAAAGCTTTATTTCAATTTTTAAAAAATTGAATTGAATACGAATGGTTTTGGGCAGGACATGCACTTGCTAGTATTTTGCTGTTCCCTTCACTAGCCCTGACTTGCACATTGATATCACTGCATTGTGGTTTGGGGCTCTTTTTTTAGAAGATGGTCTTTCTGATTTATGAAATAAGTATTTATAATACCTTTTTATTCCCTCTTACTAAAAGTTGGTTTCAAGAAAAGAGATAAAATCTTTGGTTTATGTGTGTGGTTTTCTTATCTATACATAAGTAACACTGCCCTGTAGGAGACTATGGAAACTTATTTTTTCAGTAATCTTTCTCATTGCTGAGTAGAATTTTTATTGTTTTTTTTCTGGAAATAGCTCCCTTTGAACAAAAATTCCTGGAAACTGAGCAAGTTCTTCAAAGAAGCAAACAAAAGGACTTAGAGCGTAACACTGCTCAGTTTCTAGTAACAGGAAATTCTGTTATGTTATGGGTTATGTTTAAGGAGAAAAGACGAACGGTAAAATAGTCTTTCTCCCATTGGCTTTATTTTGCTCAGAAAAATAAAAACATCAAGATCAAATACTAGAGAGGGCACTTTCTTTAAAGCTGGTTGCGGTAAAGTGCTTTGCATTAGAGGTGACTTTTGCCAACTCTTGGAAGTCTCCTTTATCTGTTCCAAAATATACTTAGCTTCTTTTTTTCATGACATGGCAAAAGACGGCGCTAATTACAGGGGTAGTGGTAAAACCTGGTTGAAATCTGCTGCTCTCTTTGTATTATTCTCAGATCATGGGACAAATTCCCAGTAGGAAGAGTGACTTCTTTGTTTGTAACCATGACCTTAAGTCTTCCTTCAGAGCCGGAGCACTGACCCCGTAATAGAGAATAAAAAAATCTCTGTAACCTCCAAAGTTAATCCCCAGCTAGCTGCCATTCTCACTGAAGAGATCTTGGCTGTGTGAATAAGAAATGACATCTAATCCAAAGCAATTTACTACAAAACAAATTTTTTAAGTCCTCCAATAACCACACTCTTTAATTGCAACAGCTAATCGACCACGAAGAGTGACAATTACAAAACTGAGCTCATCCTGTTCCAACTTTACACCGGGACAAAGCTCACTGAGACTGTACAGGCCGTTTCGAAACAGGCACTGTAACACAAAGAAAGCAAACCTATTTGGAGCTGTACGAGAATCCTGCACTGGGATTTGCTTGCTCTAAGTGACCAATTAAGCTAAGGCTCCTAGCGGACTGGCTTAGGGGAATAAAAAGGGATAGAAGCAGATGGAGCGTCTCCCTCACTGTCATGAACCCAGAGAGTAAAAAGGAGTGAGGAAACCCTCTTTTGTCCACAGATTCACAAACAAATACAAAAAAATAAATAATATTCTAAGACAGTACAAATGCAAATACTGTTCCCTTGTGCCAATTACATAAAGCATGCCTACATATACAGAATGGTAATTCTTCCTCATTCACAGACAGGACATATGGCAGTGCACTATTCAAAATGCTTTGATAATCCTAATTTTTGTTTCTGGTGCTGAGAGATTATGAAAGGAACTGCATTTGCAACTTATTAAATACTTCCAGGAACAAACAGTTCACTTTATTTGGGACTTGTAGTTTTGAGTAATTAATCTTCCATGGAGCAAGGGCCAGTGAGGAGATACCCGTTGGTACCACTGGTCCCATTGGTGGTGGTCGCGGCATGGGGGTTACTCCCCGGAGGTTCCGAGTCCTCCTCATCTGAGCTAGACTCAATATCGCTTCGATCGTCCTTGGACACCTGTGGAATACGAGAAGGTGAGTGCAGCCAGCTCTGAAGGAACCGTTAAGGTATGGCATGCTCAGAAGTATATGCACAATCACACATGAAGAAAAACAGATCTAACTATTGAAAACATCGAAGAGGATAGGAACATTGCCATAGTAATAAGTTCCCCTTCTTTGGAGATAGACATTTGGGTGACTAAGTCAGTTATCAAGGAATGTAGGTGGATTTAGGCATCGCAGGGGGCTAGCTTTGTTGACTTCCTTAAGGTGCCTTTGGATACTGAGAATGTACTAGACCATGAACCCCACTCTTACTGGCAAAGTAGCATATGGTACTACCGGAATGGCACTATAGGAATTCGGTACAAATGGATCCATTTATTCTCGGATGATCACATTCTCTCTGAGAATCATTTAAAGTCAGCTCTTAATTAACTACACTAATGGAGATATTCACTAGCTCTGTTCACTAAAACATCATTCTTATTTGGCTTTTTTTTTTTCTTTTTTTTTTTGCGGTACGCGGGCCTCTCACTGCTGTGGCCTCTCCCGTTGCGGAGCACAGGCTCCGGACGCACAGGCTCAGCGGCCATGGCTCACGGGCCCAGCCGCCCCGCGGCATGTGGGATCTTCCCGGACCGGGGCATGAACCCGTGTCCCCTGCATAGGCAGGCGAAGTCTCAACCACTGCGCCACCAGGGAAGCCCTTATTTGGCTTTTTAATGCATTCGTTGATGATTTAATTTTTCTTTTTTCTCTGCTAGAATTAAGTAGAAATTTTGTTTTGTATACCACATAACAACTAATGGCAGCAGGAGGCATCTGGGGCACTTGCTGGGTGAGGTCTAGTTGAAAATATTTCCCAAGAAAAATCTACTGGCTCGATCATCATGAATTGGCTCCCATCATTCCAGGGTTCTTCCCTCCTCCATTCAGACTCTACAAGTCATGAGTAAGGCACCAGGATATAAATCTATATGTTACCATAAAGGATGAAAAAAAATCATACTGTCTCACAAGGAGATAATGTAGGAAGAAATTACAGAAATACTCTACTGCTTATAAAACTGAAAGAGTTTGAACCTCCTACTCTATGTCTACATCATGGTAAACATTTTTACCCCACAGGCCTTAAGACCTTTGAGTAACTGCGTGCTGTTTACTTATTGTCTAAGGCGGGTGGTGGTAGCAATAGGGACCTGGTGGCTTGCTTGGCTTCATAGAAAGTTTCCCAGTCTAGTCCCTTATGATTCTCTAAGAGGTGGCTTGGGAAGTCGGCAGAATCTCCTGGGAGGCTTTTCAGAATGAACTGAGTTCCACATCTCATCCTCTCTGTCACTGCTACCCCCAACCGGAGAACCCTGGAATCCACTGCCCTCCCAATTTGAGAAGCCACCATCACTGCAGGAGAACGTCACCTTCGTCAGGTGGGGTGGGGTGAGGTGGGGACAGGAGAAAGTCCTGAGCTGAGCACTGCTGCTCCAGCCTAAGCAGAGATGACTGAGTAAATATGTAAAAATGGATCTCACTCCAATGGCCCTTGAGATGAGATGAGACTCACAAGGACCATCTCCAAGAAGATTTAGATACTGAAACACCAAAATGACTGGATTATAAGGATACTTTAACTTAAAAAAACATGGGTCACAAAGACAGCATTAGAATAAAAGCTCCACTACGTTTGGAAATCCATTAGTCATAAATTAAGCTGCTAATAGGAAAGAAAACTCCAGTTTCAGAGAGCGATTAATTTACATTTGCATGCTTAGTAAGATTATTTTTAATTGCATTTGGGAAAAAAAATCTATACTTATGTTACCTCCAAAGGAAGGAACAATTTAGAATATCTCAAAATAAACCACAGGAAAACAGAGTCCATAACTCATGGCCAAGATGAATCTTACTGCTCTAGGTGAACAGCAAAGGCAGTTAAGATATTTTGAAGCCTGAGGTCTGGAATAAAATTGACTGTCTCCTAATAAAGTTGAAGAAGTAAACTAGAGAGAAGACAGCGTATCTGGTGGAAATAGCAATGCAATAAGGACACAAATCATCTAATCTACAGCCTCCCTGCATCTTCAGTTACCATTATCATACTGACAGTATTGTGCACATTGATTTAATTTGTATCCAAATGAGAACAGGAGCGTTTTTTAAAATAGAAATACATGCTCATTTTAAAGAGTACGAGGTCACAGAGAAAAAATGAACTCTTGCTTTTAAACAATTCATTGCTAAAAATATTTTGTATTTACATAGGAGCTGATGCGGAGAATTGGCTTCATAGTACGTGACTAGATGTCCCAAGCCCCGGCGGAAGGGGCTCACAAAGCGGTCACGTGCTGTTCCGCTGCCCAGGGCAGCCCTGGCAAAGAGCCGATGCTCTGGCCTCCCTTCCGGACCGCGTTGATCCTCTCCCCAACTTAGTTCTGTTTCTCATACTTCACTTTGGTCTATTTCTGTTTTTTAGCTGACATGTTGAACATCAATTAAAGAAATCCATCTCCTTCGTTGGATCATGCAAAATTTAGCAGAATGAAAGCTCACACAAAAGGTCACTAACTGAGCTGTCCCTAGCATCCCTCACAGCTGGTGGGAGCCACACCTCGGTTACAGCCTCCAGGCAGTGCCAACAGATTAGACAGAACAATATGCATGGAAACAAAAGCATCAGAGTGCCCCTCCAACGGGCTAACGTGGGACCCAGGACTGGCATAGAGAGAGAGGCGTGAGAAACTTACATGTAAAGGGTTCCACTTCCCAGACTTCCAGGTTGGCAGAAGGAAGAGAACGAACAATGAAAGTAAGAAAATGTCACAGAGAACGTTCCAGAAAAGTCACTGCTCTACACAGAGGGCTTGAGGCCTGGGAAGCTTTATTCAAATCAGCTTCATGAGCCCATTTTTAACCAAAGGGATTTAACTAAATTTTTACTGACAAAGTCATAAATGGTCATACTACATCAAGCAACCCTTTCTCATAAAATAAAAGAATTATTAAATTTCTGTCTGGTATAAGTATAATCAGAGGAGGACCAAGGGAGACAGAGAAAGGGAGAGTAGGAACACAACAAATAATATATCTCCATTGAATCTAAAATTATAAATGCAGATCATTCAGCAAAGCGATGCTACATGTAAAATAATCAACTAGACAGAAGAAAATGAAAGTTTGTATTATGTTTCAAAGAGGTTATGCTAAACCTTGAAGGAGAAAAAACAGTTCTGATGATATTCTAAATAATAAATAATGTTCTTGTTGATTAGAAGAACACAAAACCATAATTTTCTGGGACATATTAGAAAGGGTGAGTTTTATCTTACCTTGCCTTTTGAAATAGCTTTGCAAGCTATTTTTACGATCAAGTAAGACCAGAAGCAGTTCAAGCCTTGTATTACCAACAGCAGTAGGTTAAAAACCCACCAGGAAGGGTAAGGTCCAACAATCTCCCAACTTTCAAATAATGTGGTATTTAACACCCTAAGGAAAAGGAGAAAGTAATCATTGAACACAGCTTTTCACTTTGCCTTCAAAGGAACTCTAGTTACTGCAAAGAAGCACGAAGTCAATGATATCCACTGACTACTCCCTGCAAGGATGGTCTGAAGGCTGACAAGGTACTTAGAAGAGTCATCACCGGAACGATTCCCCTGGTGGCATAACATTCCTTTGGATTCTAGCTTGAATAGTGTACTTGTGCTCCCATTCACTTTTGTTGTCATTTCTCCCGTTAATTTTCATTACGTTTTCAATTGATTCTATTTCTCACTACTGGTTAAAAGGCCTGTATCATCCTTGAAGTTGCTTTTGGCCTTTAAATACATGTGAGGAATACCATTTAATAATATTACATTGCAAGGAAAAGAAAAGAGTAATTAATTCCAGACACACTAGTTAAGTTTAAACTATATGTTTAGCACAGTGAGTTAGAATATACTTAAGACCTAATGCCTGTCCTCAAGTGGTTTATAGTCTAGTAGGGGAGCCTGTACTGGGTCCTGAATTTTGTAAGCCTTCCCCTGGGAAAGAACTGGCAACTGAAAGATATCATATTGAAGTGATGTCTTGAGATGAGTGTTGGAAGGAGTTTTTTTTAAAATTATTAGAATATAATGAATATACGTAGTTTTAAGAGTATGTACTTGAGGCAGGTGAACATATTTGAAGTAATTGGTTCCCTCTGTTATCCACCATCAGGACCAGGATGGAGCAGCCACCTGGGGCAGATACAGGACGGCTGGTTTCAGGGCTTGGCTCTCATCCTTGCTGTATCTGCTCCTAAGCCTTTGGAAGTTGATTCATGCCTTTCGGACTCACACTGCTGCCACACAGAAGCACGGTAGCCACAAAATTTTGGAATTACTCTCACTTCCTTGCTTTCCTCCTTAGCTTAGTGATGGGCTGGTTTGGAGATCTAAGTGGACTGACAAAACTCATCGAAGTGTATTTCCACCAACTGTCCCTGCAGTGCTTTGCTGGGACCCTCAGGAGAGGTTAGGTGGACAATACTCAGTGACTAAGGGGGAGGGATGGAAAACTCTTGAATGTAAGACACAGACCACTCATACAAGAACAGAAGGCACATATACAGAAAATTTTAATATAAGAGTGTGATGAATGCTTCGAGAGAGGTTAAGAAAAGTACTTAGTGAATTCACAAAAGGAAAAAAAAAACACATTGATTTGAGGTGGGATAAGAGGTAAAGAAAAAACAGAGAATGAATAATAGACATAAACAGGTTCTCCATGCCCAATTTCAGCAACCTGCATTCATAGACCAGAATGAGACAAACAGAGTGTGTCTCTAACCCTGCCATATTAGTTATCTCTCAAGAACAATGCTCAATACACATGGATTTAAAATCCTAAAATCAATAGTATGGAGCTGAATTTGACAATTCATTAAAAGTATATTACTCTATGATATAGTAGTATTCATTCTGGTGGAGGGGGACCAACATTAGGAAATCTATTAATATAATTATCACACGTCCACAGGCCAAATTGGAACAAACCTAATTATTCCACCTGCACTGAAAGACATTTGGCAATGTTCAATTCTCCACTGCTGATGTTTAAAACTTGGAACTTAAAGCACTTAATATGATTTTTATCCAGCTCAACTCAGCAGTGGTCATAATACTTAACAAATACCAGAGTTACTGACTTTATAATTAGGAACAAACCATGAACAACCAGCATCACCATTATTATTTAACCCTATTGTAGTAGTTCTGGCTGTTAAGTATGGTAAAAAGTCAGAGTTCATTTCAAATAATAGGCATTAAATCTCTGTAACTATTTCAAAAACAGCAAACAATCAAAATCTCCAATAACAGGTAGTGGTTAAAAAACTATGAAGATATTCCAGAAATTATAAAGTCATCACAATATTAAACATGTTTCAAGAGTTTCTTATGACAGAGAAAAATCGTAATATCTCAATTCCATAAAATAAATATATATTTGCACATACACACAGAAAAAGTAAGAGAATTATAATTCATTGGAAGGAATTAAAGCCATTATAGACTTTCTTTCTTTGGTGGATTAGGGAATTTTGTATTTTCTTCTTTATATTCTTCTCTTTTCCAAATCCATGACAAATAATTAGGGCAAAGTACAAGTAATTTATAAAAAGGAATGTTAGGATAATGCCTATATTCCTGCCTTGTTTGTTATCCCAAGAGGCAGCCATGTCTTTATACACAGTCTGCAGGCTACGGGACAACAGGTCTAAACAAAGGTGAACTCCACGACAGCAAGGGAGGACTTACACACCTTATGCTTTTCTATCTCCAGCACCTTGCAAAACACTGCGAAGTAATGTGCTCGCTGGACCTGATGGCTGATTGACTGTGTGTTTGTTCAGTAATCAAATAAATAGATATGCACAAGACAACTCGGGAATAATCACAATAATTTTATTTCAGAACCAGCTCTGCTTCTTGACATATTAAACATGTTGACCTTCAGAGGGAATTCAGTTTCATTTGAACAGAAAGAGGTCCTGTAGAAATGGCAACCACGACTGCGTGATGCTACGCGTTATAAATTAGCCTTTGCTGAATTATAAGTTTGAGAACCTTTCTCACCATTACAGTTTGCTTGGCTTATTATGAACAGAGTGTCATGCAGTCGCTGGTGACATGATATTCACATTAATTTCTGAAACACTGCATCAGAATTTACAGGCTTTGCCATGACAATCAGCGGCACCTCTGAAATGCCACTCAAAAGTAATGGGATTTCTTTGAAAATTGACTTGGCTGCCTGCAGAGACAATTGAGAAAAAACAATCAGTGCACCTAAGAGCTGTATCTCTCAGTGAGAAGCTTGGTAAGGAAAACAATATGTGAGGAATTGAGATTGAGGAGAGAGACATGATGCCACTTGGATTCTGAAAAACAGCAAACCCAGGAAATGGCGCCTTTGTTTAGCCACAGAATGTTTCTGATGAGAAAACTGTCCCCTTTTGGGCAAACTATTAAAATGGTGATTACAGGATTTTATCCTTTCCCAGAGGTTAGGGTTAGGAGTACATACTTTAATGATGTCATTACAAATCTATGGTGACAGGGCTCTGACGAGTGGTATCTCTGAGGGAGGATTGAGGGGACAGGACAGGAGGGAGGCTGCTGGCATGCTGAAAACATTCTCTATCCTGATTCAGGTAGTGATTATGCAGATTATACATATGCAAAATTTTACAAATGTAAAAATGTATCATGAAGATTTGTGGACGACACTGTGTGCATTACACCTCAATAAACTAAAATGGAAAAAAGTACTCTGGGGCAAACACTGCCAATATGCAACCTCTGGCTTGCATAATTACTATAATATCAGTGTTTCTACCCACCCCCCCACTAGTTTGGGGTCAATATATGGCTTCTAAGAAAATAGATTTTTTTCTTCCCCCAAAATAGCCTACAGCATCAAACCTCCTGCTGCTCCAATCAAGTGGTGGAGAGTTTGGAAGCATAAGGGGCCAGAAAAGACCATTTTCCTTTTCATTAATGTTAGGGTCACTTAACCACTAGATGGCGCATCACGCATGTACAAAGCGTGCTCAAGTAGGTCTATTCTGCCAGAACCTTCTGCCAGTCTGGGTCCCAGCACAGAAATCACTCCATCTTCAGGTTACACCTTCCCTTCTAAGAATCTTCCCCAACAATGGAATGAAGAGGCTCCCGTCGGTGCTTGTTTCTTCCTGCGTGATTCCCAATAGAAACGATGCCTGCAGGGCAAAGCTCCAAGCAATCCACTGGTGATGTAAAGATGCACCACTTACCACCCCAACAGCTTAGCCCTGATGGGTTCTTTTAATGGCTGTCTAATGAATCATAATTTCATTTGACTTGCCCTATAGTTACTTTTGCTCAGGCTTATTACCCTTTATGGATTTTTCATCTTCAGTTTGATTATCACAGAAATATGTATATACAGGCTATGTGGGGATAGGAGGAGGGGAATGTATACATTCATGCAGAAAAGTTTAGCCACTTTTTCTTAAGCAAAGTCAGAGTAGTCTCATTTTAATACTATATCTAAGGCTTTACTCATTCATACTCCAAGCATCAATGTGACTTCTGCTTGCCCCTTAAACCTCAGAAGTCCAGAAGTCTACTGTCATAGAGCACAGTGTGAAAAGATCTCCACTGGTGTCTCATTCAGAAAAGCTATAACCAATGCTTTTTTTTTTTTTTTCATTTTTATCGTGACTGCCAACTCAGAAGTTTATCTTTAGTATGCAAAGTTAGATAAATATCCTTCCTTTCCGCTCCATATATCTTACTTTTAAAATATTCCAGTGATTAAGAGGCAGGATCACATAATGGTGGTTGAGTTATTAAAGATGACAGAGGCCTAGGTGCTCTCACTGTGTGAATGAAGTTACAGGTGGACGTTTACGATAAGGCCATGGCAAGTAATCATAAGCTTTGCCTGCGTCCCTTCCTCTTCTACCCCCACCAAAGAGCTCCACCTGAGCCTTGGTTGTGTGTTTCTGGAATGATCTATAGAAACACCACAATAATTAGATCCATGTCAAATATCCAAAGAGAGCCAAGATTGCTTCTCAGGGAGAGTCAGGTTCAGGGCCTCATGCTGAGGATTGCTGCATGATGCCAGTGAGGGTAGATTAAAAAGGAAAACTTGTTTTACAGTCAAAATTAAGGTGTTCTTTACTTCAGAGCTTTTGAATGGTCTTGACTTTGCTTTCCCAGACAGACCGCAGTATATTTCAGGATGTGTGTGCTTCTCTGGCATTTACTTTCATTTGACCTACACAAAACATAAATGAAAAGTAGATTCTACCTAAAGCTTATCCGTAATCTACCGGCATGTTTTGCTCATTTTAAAGTAGATGGGAACAGAAAAGCATTTAAAATGTACTCTCAACAGAAACCATGGACACTTAACACCTGAAAAAGAAACGTCAGGTAATTATTTCACTGTTATATGCAATGCTCTTTGTCCTGGTTTTTCTAAAGTAATAAAAGCTCCAGACTTAAGAACAATTTGGTCAAGCGTTGGGTAGTCAAGGCTGCTAGACAGCCGCAAACCTTGCTCACAATGCCTGGATGCCTAATTATCTCGAATAATAGATTCGCAGCCTGTAGCAGACACAGAAGTAGCTTCTCTGTCCCTGAAAGGAAGCTGAACTTGAACACAGAGGGACCATCTGTCTTTCCTCTAGCAATGGGCATATCGGTTCTGTCATATTGTTATCTGAGTAAGACATGGGGATCATCTCATTTATTTTTACTTTTAGGTCACAGCCTGGCCAGACTTAGACACTGATCCCTTATATCACAGGAAGTTTGTCACTAGTAACTTCCTGGCTGGGGTGGATGTTTTTCTCAAAATGAGTCATTGCCCTCTTGGTGCCCCATTTGCTGTCTGTCTGCCTGAGTTCCCAACCCCTCCACTGCCTGGTCTGCCTTTCTATGTTCCTCATCTCCCAACCTGAGTTTCCCGAGAGAAGAACATGTCCTTCAGGCTGTATCCTGATTCCAACATACTTACACTTTCAACCCTCCTCTTTGTTGCCTACGTGCCCCTAAAACAGACTTGTCTGGTTCTCAATAACTGCTCTTTTTTTAAAGATTTTTTTGATGTGGACCATTTTTAAAGGCTTTATTGAATTTGTTACAATATTGCTTTTGTTTTTTATGTTTTGGCTTTTTGGCTGCAAGGCATGTGGGATCTTAGCTCCCCAACCAGGGATCAAACCCATACCCCCTGCATTGGAAGGCGAAGTCTTAACCACTGGACCACCAGGGAAGTCCCCATAACTGCTCTTTATTGAGTAATTAGTATGTGTTGAGCACTGGCCCAAACACGTTATATACATTGTTTTACTTAATCCTTTCAACACCTCATACAGAAGAATCCCCATATAGTAGAATTCTTACACTAGGCTAATATTTATTGAGCTTTATGTGTCAGGAACTGGGCTCAGGCTTTAATGTGCTAACGCATAATCCTCATGAAATAAACCCTATGTGATAAATTCTATTTTTTTTCAAAGTAGGTATTATTATGTCTATTTCACAGATGAAGAAACTGAAGTACAGGTTTGTGCTGTATGCCCAACACTGTCCCCACTGTTGGGGACACATATTCGTGGGCCTCAAAGAACTCATAATCTAGTTGGGGAGCTGGGGACGGAATATAAGTCGGCATATTGTATTTAGTGGGTAGTGTCACCACATGTATCAAAATGTACATACCTACTGAGTCTATGATTCTATTTCCAACCTTTTGTCCTAAGGAAGAATTTCAGGGATTTGGAAGATTTAGCCATAAGGATGTTCATTTAAATATTATTTATAGTAGCATACTACTTGAAACATCCTAGATGATGTTTACAAATAGGGTACTGATGAATAAACCATGACCTTCTCAGAAGATGGAATATTCTGTAACCGATATAATTATGTTATAGAAGAATACTTAATGAAATGGAAAAATGCTTATAGTACAACGTTAAATGAGAAAGACAAAGCTATGAAACAGTATGTGCAGAATGATCGCATTTTGGTAAAGAAAAAGATGTAATTTTAAGCATATAAAATGTTAGAAACAAAGACATCAGATTATGAACAGTGGTTATTTCAGAATTATGGGATTGGGATTTTGTTTTCTTCTTTGTGGTGTTTCATATTCCATAAAATTTCTGTAATGAATATTTAAGAATAACATGTATATAATCCCTATTAAATAAATATCAGTTTAAGTTAAAATTTGAGGAGACCATAGGAGAATGATAACAGATAGCCAAGTGCTAACAGAAGCCTCTAAAGGTCTTAACTAGGGCAAGGAGGGCAACAGGTGTTCGCAGAGCTGGATGCATTTCCCAAAAGCTACCTCACTAAGTCTCAGAGCCGCACAGGGGCGGCCTGGCTTGGCCATACGCGGTTTTCCTCAAAGTCCCTGCGTCCTGCTCCAGACAAGAAGGCAGTGACTGACGGAACTTGTCTGTGGTCACACCAGCTGGTGCCCTCTGTCCCCTCAGGCTGGCATGTTTTATGTGAGTGGGGGATGGCTGGCTCCTGGGAGGGTCGAGGAGGAGAGCTGCTCGCAGGGCAGAGCAGGGCGTCCCAGTGGCGGCAAAGTCCCTGCCTCTCTGGGATAGGTCTGTTCACAGCGCTGCCTCCAAAGACAGATGCTTTTATTCCCCCTGAACAAAGGAAGCAGCTCTCTAGGTTCATTCGTGGTTATGGGTGTGGAGATTCTGAGACGGTAGAGAGGCCAACTTGAACACACATCATAAGCACATTTGATCGCTTTTGTCCCTGGAATGGGGCTTTGTTGGCATGTTTGGAGCTGTTTTTGTCAGAGTCCCCTGATTTTGTTAGAGCTTAATAACTGGCCTAAGAACTGTGAAACCTGCCTGATCTCTGCACTCTCCTTCTGTTACCTTCTTATTTCATGATTCTGTGGAAGAAATGTGTTTTGCAAGATATAAGACAGAGCTTCTGGAATCTATGGGGGCAATACCTGCAAATCTTGTCTTGGGGGCAGGAAGAAACGGAAACGAGGAAGGGGAAAGGAAAGAGAGAGAAGGGGAATGGGCGGATGGGAAACGGGCAGACAGAGGGGACGAGGAGACCTGCTTCCCTGAGGCACTGCTCGTGTCTGTAACTTGAATCAGGACCAGGCCTTGCACAAACTCTGCACGACATTTAATACCACACCATTTCTGGGATTACATATTACACTAATAAAAAGAGAGCCACAAGGCAAATGGTTGTGCCCTGGAGTTTAGGAGGGGGAAATGGCTGTGCAAAGCTCAGGGCCTGAAACTCAAAAGCTTCTTCCACCTGTAACTGCCGGGCTGGGAATCTGCTGGGTGTGATTTATCTGCTGGCAAACTCAGCGCAGGTACATATTCTAACAATTTACTGAGGAAGAAAGAAATACAAACCCTGCTTTGGAGAGAAGGATGGCTGAAATGCAGCAAACCCAGAGGCCTCCCCCGCCACCCCATCTGACTCAGGTGGTCCCAGGACAGTTGTTCAGCAAGGGTGTGCAGACTCAGGAGCTGGATAGCAAAGAGCTCTTTTGCAGAAATCCCAACCGCCAACATATCAAGATAGTGGCCCTCGAGACAGTGGTTTTATTTGGTAAAACTTATCTTCGAATACAGTATACAGTGCCCTAGGGCAGCGGTCCCCAACCTTTTTGGCACCAGGGACCGGTTTCGTGGAAGACAATTTTCCCACGGACGGGGTTGGAGGGGGCGATAGGGTTTGTTCAGGCGGTAACGTGAGCGATGGGGAGCGGCTGTAAATACAGATGAAGCTTCCCTCGCTCCCCCGCTGCTCACCGCCTGCTGTGCGGCCCGGTTCCTAACAGGCCACAGACCAGGGGTTGGGGACCCCTGTCCTAGGGGGCTTCATCTAAACGGCAAAAAGCCAATTTAACTGACAGGACAAGACACTCTCTCTGCTCCTGCTAGCTATAGTGTGCTTAACAGTGCTTACCCATTCAACCTCAATCACTTCTTTCCATAGTCCGTGGCCATGAATAGAATGTTTACAGTCAATGAGATGAATATAAGCCTTCTCTTCTCACTGACAGAAATAGCAATAGCCAAGGCCATACCTTAAATCACAAGGAATATTTCTTACACACCATTGGCTATCCGTGTGTACTGGGCCTAGCACCTTGTTAGGAGGTTTGAGTGGTATTTGGGTAGCATTTGATGCAGTTTTCACTCACATGCATCATAGATGTTGATGATGAAAGTGCTACATCATCAATGGAGAAGTAGGCAAAGGATATGGACAGTTCACAGAAAAAATACAAATACAAATGACATATGAAAACATGCATGAAATGTTCCACTGCGCTTATAATCCAATGAATACAAAATTAAAACAAGAGATATGTAGGCCATAGTTTTTGGAATGATGTGTCATGACATCTGCAACCCACTTTCAGATGATTTGACAAATGTAAGAGAAATGCATGTATGTAAAAGAAATGCAATGGGTACTGCAAGGGGTAACAGTTGATGAGGGCAGGTGGGACTATATGAGTATTCATTATATATGTTTTTCAAATTCTCTGTGGGTTTGGACATGTTCAAACTAACAAATTAAATTAAAAGAGAAAACGTTTAAACTATCAAATCAAAAGGCATAGAGTGGCTGAATGGATAAAAGAACAAGACCCATCTATATGTTGCCTACAAGAGATTCACTTCAAAAGTAAGTACACACAGAGACTGAAGGTGAAGGGAGGAAAAAGGATATTCCACGTAAGTGGAAATGAAAAGAAAGCTCAAGTAACTATACTCATATCAGACCAAGCAGACTTTAAAACAAAGAATGCAATAAAATCAAAACGAAAAGGCCACCTACTGAGTGGGAGAAGATGTTTGCAAAGCATACACTTGACAAGGCTTAATAGCCAAGCTATATAAAGAACACATACAACTCAACAACAACAGAAAAACTCAATTAAAAAATGGGGAGATGGGCTTCCCTGGTGGCGCAGTGGTTGGGAGTCCACCTGCCGATGCAGGGGGCGCGGGTTCGTACCCCGGTCTGGGGGGATCCCACGTGCCGCGGAGCGGCTGGGCCCGTGAGCCATGGCCGTTGGGCCTGCGCGTCCAGGGCCTGTGCTCCGCAATGGGAGAGGCCACAGCAGTGAGAGGCCTGTGTACAGGAAAAAAAAAAAAAAAAAAAAATGGGGAGAGGATCTGAATAGACATTTTTCCAAAGAAGACATACAGATGGCCAACAGGCACATGAAAAGATGTTCATCATCACTAATCCTCAGGGAAATGCAAATGAAAACCACAGTGAGATATCACCTCACACCTGTCAGAATGGTTATCAGGAAAAAGACAGGAGTAACAAGTGTTGGAGAGGATGTGGAGGAAAGGAAACCCTTGAACACTGTTCATGGGACTATAAACTGGTGGAGCCACTATGGAAAACAGTATGGAGATTCCTCAAAAAATTAAGAATAGAACTACCACATGACCCAGCTGTTCCACTTCAGGGTATTTACCTGAAGAACATGAGAACACTATTTTGAAAAGATACGTGCAAAACAGAAGCAATCTAAGTGTCCATCAATAGATGAATGGGTAAAGAAGATGTGGTGTGTACACACACACACACACCACACAATGGAATATCCCTCAACCATGAAAAAGAGTGAAATCCTACTATTTGGGACAACATGGATGGACCTTTTTTTTTTTTGAAGAGTAAACGATTCGGTTTTTATTAAATGAGTAAACATTTGTTATTCAAGTCACATATTATTTGACATTTCTTGCAAGCAAATAACTCCTTAGAAATTCTGTGATTGTGAAAATTAGACTGTTATAACTTACTGTATTTAAGATTGTGTTAATTGCCTCTGACTTCTTTGAACTCAGACACCCCTAACTTCATACACTGTCTCCTACTGAGAATAATCTTCAAACTTTATACTGATTAGAACATGGATGGACCTTGAAGGGGTGATGCTAAGTGAAATAAGTCAGATAGAGAAAGACTAATGCTGTATGATTTCATTCATATGTGGAATCTAAAAAAAACAACAAACAGACAAAACAAAATAAAAAAAACCTCCTTGATACAGAGAACAGAGTAGTGGTTATCAGAGGGGAAGGGGGTAGGCGAAGTGGATGAAGGGGGCCAACTATATGGTGCTGGATGATAACTAGACTTGTGGTAGTGATCATTTTGTAGTGTATACAGATGTTAAACTATAATGCTGTATACCTGAAGCTTATATAATTAAACTATCAAATACATGTAAAAAAGAAGATAAATCACTGTGCTGCCAAAAATAAAATAAAAGCAACGCTCTTGTAAGTGGCTGGTCGGAGTGTAAATTGGTGAAATCTTTATAGAAAATTTGGCCATACATATAAATATTTTTAAATGATTGTTTATCCTCATAAATTTACTTTTCCAGTTATCTATCTTTATCTTTAAATAAATACATTGTCAACAAATTTAAAAACATACTGTTTTTCATGGCAAAAAAGAAACAAATAAATGGTTAAAATGTGTATCTGTATGGTAGAATGTTATTCATACATTAAGATCATCTCTTCTATTTAATAACATGGGAGAATCCTCACAATTTAATGAAAAGTGAAAAAATCATATTAAAATCATATGCAGTATGAGCTCCAGTTTTCATATGTATGTGTTAATACATGCGTATATAAAATGCGATTAAATTGTGATTAAAAGAACATATTCTAAAATGTTCACATTGGCTACTTCTGATTCTAGGAATTTAAAATAAAAGATTTTCTACATGTATGTAGTATTCTTAGAGAAAACACTTAAGAACTTTTTTCAAGGATGATGGTCTAAAACACTTTAACCCTTTCAAGTTAGTTCAAAAATACCTATTTGTGTTCCACTCTCAGCGGGGGAAAAGGTGAAGCTGAATCTTCGGTGTCGGGGCCTGAACACCTTTAGGAATGCCCAAGGTGTACACATGGAGGGGAACTCGAACCTGAGCCACACCTGTTGGTTTTAGGATTCACATTTCTATGAGCGAGTATCCTTAGCATGGCACTCAGATGGTACTAGAGAAACAAATCCAAGAAGAAAAATCCCAGGAGGTCAGATGGACCTTCCCGATTATTCTGCCCAACTCTTCCTTTGACTGAGATCTCACCTGGAACATGATGGCAAGACATGGCCCTCCACCTGCATTCTTGTCCTGGGACCCCCAATGTGAGGGTGAAGAGTCTAGGGTGAAGCATATAGCAGGTGCTCCACAAATACCAAGTTTTTGGCAAATATTTTAGGTTAATGAGTAAATATACATGTGATTTCTGGAGTCTCTATAAATATATATATATATATATATATATATATATATGTATAACATGTCCATTGACAATGTTCAAAATCAGTTTTTAATCAGAATGGTGTTTTCCAGTTTTAAACTAATTCCCTTTAATCTGTAGAATTTAGAAACCTGGTTTCTTCGAGTCCCACCTTGTGCCACGTGCTTCAGTGAGGCTGTTCTGCAGGGCGGCAGTTCCCAGGCCTGCTGCTCACTGGGATTCCCTGGGGAGCATTAACAGTACTGATGCCTGGGACGGCCTCCAGAGACTGTAATTCAGACGGTCTGGGGCATAGATTGGGTGGTGCAATCTTTAAAAGGTCCCCAGATGACTCCAATGTGCCGACAAGTTTGGAAACTGCCTCTTTTGTTCTCTAATTCCCTTTTGTACTTGTTTTTTTTTTTTTTTTTTAATCTACAAACAATTCTGAATAACTTTTGATGATCCATTTCTGCTCTCAGTAGACGTGATGACTGCAGGTCATTTATGATTGTGTGTGGCTGAATGACAGTTACCAGGCTGTGCATGAAATGTTTAAAATTTTGTCCCCTCGCCCACTTTAATGAGAACAATAGCACCCTGGCATCAGAACCCCCAACTCTGAGGTTTCAAACTGCCCCAACTCAGAGATAGTCGAGGACCCCACTCTTCCCAGCCCCTTGCTTACCCTCCTTTGGGCTACACAAAGCTTATGTTGAACCTCCCAGGATTTTGCAGAAATTGTCCTTCGAAGAAAGGGTCTGAAGCATGAGCTTGTAAACTCATTCAGACAATAAGTAAAGGCTGATGCAAAGGAGGGAGAGTGTCCACAGAACCAGATCAAGAAGCCCAAAACTGGAAAAGAAGATGGCGCCCTTATCCCTGCCCACATACAATTGATATTAAAAATGATTCCAAACCACAAAACAATAAGAAAATCCCTAAAAATCTTTTTCTCTTTTGGCATGGGGAATCAAGTCAATTCTTGTTGAAATGTAAAACTACAAAAAAAAAAATGCTTATGGCCCACTTTGCTTGTGTCCTAAGCACACACTTAATTGATCTATTAGGCACCCAGCATGGAGCGTCCTTGGTGAGTGTTTGTGGTTCATCACCCAGTTACAATGACTTGGGTCACTTAACAACCATGTTGCTAAAGAGAGAGCAGTGTTCATTATAGATTTTTACTTGATAAGAATATTCCCCTTTAGCTTCAGTCAATGTCATCAAGTTTCCTAAGATATATCACTGGGCTTGTTATGTTTAAAACACCAGAGGAGACTATATAAAAGATTTTCATGTTCATTTTTGAAAAGCAGCTCTCACACGGCTCCAGCTAGTAACTCACTGTCTCTTCAACCTTACCTCAAGTTGCCCCTTCCATCAGGATGGAAAATATAAATATGGACACAAATATGACCCTACTTCTCTAACTGGAAGGGTTAGGAATGGTCCCAAGTAGTGTGTGAAGGCAAACTATCCCTTCCTCACCTAGGATATCGGGAAAATCAGTCTGCCTGGAAAGGCAACCGAAGTCCCAAATAATCCATCCCAAGGAGAAGGGTGTCGAGGGGCAGCAGGTAGCCATTCTACTGCTCTGTAGCAGTGATGCCGAAAGGTCTCAGGAATAATCATAACTGTTTGAATCACTCTCCTGCTTTGAGCCTTCTAATCACGGCCCACTACAATAAGAATAAAATCCCAAACACATCCCAAGGCCCATAAAAGTTCCTAATCTGGACCTCTCCTACCTCTCCAACCTCAACTCTGACCATCTCTCTCTTGTTCATCAAGCTTTCTGTTCCAGAAATAGGCCAACACTCTTCCCACCTCAGGGTGCTGGCACTCGCAGTTTCCTATGCCTGGCCTCTTCCTATGACTTGTTCTTTAATGTGTGTCTGTTTCATTTTAGATATTTTCCCATGATTTCACTGCCTCTCGCTTTAAAGCATAAGCTCTAAGAGTGCAATGATTGTGTGCATTTGATCTGCTTTGGATCTGCCAATACAGAATATTAGGTGCTGAGAATGGGGGATGGTTGATCAGTTCCCTTTCCAAGAAAACTGACAGCAGGCGTGGCCCTCACTTCAGCAGTCCCCAGAGTATTCCTGCTGGATACACTGATTTACAAGTACCGATAGAGCAGGGCTGCTTTTCACACTTGCTTTGTGATATTTATACCCATAGGCATAATTATTCAGTGCATTGTGCCATGATAATTGTTTTGGGCTTGTTTACTGCCAAGATGTTCGTTTTAGCAGCAGCATTAGACACGCAACAGAAAAAAAAAATGAGAACATTAAGCCCCTGAAAATAAAATTATTAGGATGTTAGGCAATAAAGGAGATGATATCTCACATTGAGACTAACACAGAGTGGCTCTGGAAGCCTTTTCAAGTGAACACTATAACATGCAGAACCGAAGCAATTTGCAATACCAACAAAATGCTAATGTGCATTTTTATCATTATCCACTGTGATTTGTTTCTTTCTCCGCAGAACAAGAGAAATGACAGTGAAGTCAAAGCTCAATTTTTTTGTCCTTAAAGCTCTGACTTTTTCCCTTAAAGCCTGGGTCCTCAACAACCTCGGAGCTGCCAAGAATGCGCTCATCCTTTGAAACAAATGCTACGCTGAGATTGAAGTTTTCAGATGCTAACTGTATAACCCGGGGACTGCTATGTTATTCACATGCCCCTTGTACCAAGGAACCAATACTTAGAATGTTACCCCTGCTGCTCTTGAATGCAGCGGTCACATTTATGGTCTTTGGATATGAAGAGTGACACACCTTTACAGTGTGCCTGCCTAAGCCAGAAGCTGTGGTCCTGAAATAACAATTTTCTTGATGTCTCTGTGAACTTTGATCTCACTACCAGCCTGAGCTCATGAAACAAAAGAGCACACGTTCAAAGCCATGCTTGTGATTCTTTTCTTCAGTCTGGTTTTCCAGGCAAGTCTATCTTCTTTTGTTTTGTTTTGAAATGCTCCTAGACACACACACACACACACACACACACACACACACACACACACACACACACACACACACACACACGCCTGCATGGCACCCCCTCTTGGATATTTATGAGGCACCTCCAAAACCAAGTTTATATTTTCCCCAAGCCTATTCCTATTAAATGTAGCACCACTGCCACAACTACTGCCACTCTTATTATTAACCGTCATAACTCCAGGGACATACTATTGTGTTCATCCTCAAATTTTGCAGAAGAGTTTAGAGTGAGTAGGTAATCCACCCAGAGTCATACAGTCAGAGTGACAGACCCAGGATGTGAACATATACCAGGTTTATCCAGAGCTCATTCTGTTAACCACCATCTCCTTACTTCAGTAAATGGCGTTAGCCCTCATTGAGTTACTTAAGTCAAAATTGTGGTGTCACCCTTTACCCATCCCCTCTATCACCAATGTGGCTCTACACCCTGTCAATCTCCTGAATTCCTCTGGAATCCAGTTACTTCTGTCTACACTGCTACTACTACTCTCTACCACCATCAACTCCTACCTAGGAAGTTACTGTAACAGGATTCTAACTAGATTAGTCCAACCTAGATCTTGTTGCAAGGTGATTACAAACAAAAAGACAATGTGAACATGTCAATCCCACACTCCCAATCTATCCCTCCCCCTTACCCTTGCCCTCTGTATTTAACCAACAGGGGCCTACTGCATAGCACAGGGATCTCTGCTCAATATTCTGTAATAACCTATGTGGGAAAAGAATTTGAAAAAGAATAGATACATGTATATGTATAACTGAATCACTTCGCTGTACACCTGAAACTCACACAACACTGTTAATCAACTATGCTCCAATATAAAATAAAAATTTAAATAAAAAACAAACAAAACTACCAATTCCATAAATACCACAAAAACCCAAGAAATAAAGTAACACTTTAACAACAAAAATAACAAAAAGACAATGCGAGTAATGAAATCATGTGGCAGTATTTGGTCAGGAGGGGGTCATCAGATAATCCAGATTATATATATTTTAAAAATTCAGATTATCACTGTGAACCATTTCAAAACACATTCTCAGTTCTTGAGTAGATCTGTGAGCCCTGAGTGCCCAAGCTGACCCAGACTCATTCTTCAGACGGCAGCTTCAAAGTCATTCCTTAGGGAATCATCCTCTGACCCTCAGAATAGGTCAGATCCTCACAGCAGCCCGAACGTCATCACAGTACTCACCACTGCAGCTGTGTGACTGGTATCTGCCTCCCTGGATTGAAAGCTTCATAAGAGCAGGGACTGAAATGTCTACCTTTTCACTGCTGGTCTCAAATACCTAGTAGAGTGTTTGGCAAAGGGTAGGATTTGAAATATGTGTAGGATAAATGAAATTTTTCCATAATTAGAATGGCTTTAATATTTTCTAATTCTGAAGGTCATATGTACCACATAGAAATTTCAGGCTATCTAGAAAAAGTTAAGAAAGTAAAGTCAATTCCTTTCCATTTTTTCTTCAAATTGGGCTAATCAACATTTATTTTCATCTGTTGAGAACCAAAGTTTTGTGGGAAGTGTCTTTAAATCATGTATATGTGATTGAAAATCCATGGGATTTTGCCCTCTTTAGGCAACATATATGCACAAATTTTGGAAAAGGACACAAGACTAATCTTTCTCTCACTCTTTTTGCCATATTGAACTTGTCAACATCAGTTTCTAATTTGACCTGGAGAACTTAAGCCACATCCCCCTAAACGCTGGCTCTTCCAACCTCCTCTCTTTCGCACATGGTTTCCCATCCTCTTCATACCTTGCTAGACAGTAATATCAGTTGTGTTATATAACATAAAACTGAGGATCCAGCTATTTGTACTTAGCAAGAATAAAATAAAATAAAATAACAGCATAAAATAACTGAGAACAAAAGAAAAATAATTTAAACAATGTGCTTAAATAATTTAACCCATCTGTCACTTTCTTAACTCACTGGAGTTAGGGGACATGAATCCTTTGGACACTTGGACACTCTCAGTTCTTACCTTACTTGCCTTTCAAAATGAGACCACCTTGTTACATGCATCATAAATTTAGGAATATACACTCAATTTTTACCATATGACCTAACCTTGGAACCTAGTCCCTGGGTGACATTCTATTGCATTTCATATTGTGTTCTTTCTTCTCTGCTTTCATTCATGGTGTTACCTTAGGATGGCCTGTCCTTCCTCCCATTTACCACCTACTTATCCCTCAAGGCCCAGCTCAAATATCACTTCCTCAGTGAAACCATCCTTGCATCCCTGATCAGAATTAATCAAAGCTTCTACTGTGCCCCTACCACAAAATTTTATACCTCTCTTTACTACTTTTTGCTGCCAGCTGTCTAATGTCAGAACTGAAACAAAAGCTCCTTCAGCAGAGGCATCATATGTATTTTTGTATCCCTGGTGGGTAGCCCAGAGCCTGAGTAAGTTTTTGATAATTTATACTTGGTAAAAAACAGAACCTCATGAAATTTTCTTTGACTTACAACCTCTTAAAACATCCGTGATACAAATTCTAAGTTATGATGTTCAGTTCCACGCTTGCTTCAAAGTTCATCCCCTCAATGGATTGTTTAATTTAATATATTCAAGTTTTATTCTGAAGAATGATAGTTAACATTAAGCCAGAGTTTAAAACTTTCTGAAGTTCAGTGTAATCTATAAAAATATTGAATCACTATGTTATACACCTAAAACTAATATAATATTGTAAATCTACTTTAATTAAGAAAAAAAAGAACATTAGGGAGAAGCAGAAAGTTGGAAACAAAACTTCCTGAAGTTCTAAACTTCCATACTTAGCAGAGCACACCAATCACGATGTTAAAATACCGATTATATAACAAAGGACAATTTAGACGCATCACCAGAAACTAAAAGTAGTTCTTTTCTGTTTGGTTCCTGATAAACTGGTATTGTTTATTGTTTAATAATTACCACCATCTGTCATTTGAATTTTTCACACCACCTGTCAAAAACTACATGGCAGAGCAAAGCTGATTCACGCCGCTTCTATTTGGTCAGATGTAACGAGCCCTGCCCAGATAAATGTTAGCAAAGAGCAACACTTGACTTTCACGCCCAGCTTCATTTTTCACAGAGGGAAGCTAAACTTAAGTCAACCAATTCACAATATAAGTCTCTCATCCTGTATATAAAATGGAACTAAGTTTCCTATTTTGGTTTTTAACTTCTATTACTGAAAATTTCAAATCCATACATGAGGAGAAATACAATAATATAAAGACCCGACACCTCAATACACGCTCAGCATGTATTCAATAATGATCAACTCATGGTAAATGTGTTTTCATCCCTATCTCCCTCTCCCTGCTTACCTTCGATTATTTGGAAACTAATCCCCAACACCATATTATTTAATCTATAAATATTTCAAACTCTTGGGAAAAAAACCTAACCACAATGCTATCGTCACACCTAAAGACATGAACAATAATTCACACTCACCCATTGAGCCCATTTTGGTTCTGCTGCAGAAATGGATCTCATTAAATATTTCCCTGTAAGCAGCTCAAAAGCCCTTTATAAACTGTACACATGGTGATTGATTATACAATGCTACTTGAAGGGCAAAGGAAAACAGTTTGTTCCCTGAATGCTGCTTAATACTAAACTCAGTTTTTGGGAAGGGGTTGCATATTTTATTCCTCATTATTATAAGGTAAAGAAAACAGTCACTGGCGCCCACAGCCATTCTTTCAAACTTGCCTAGGGTCACAAATGCAGATAATTTCATGCTGGGCTTCAACTGTACATGTGAGCAATTGGTTTTAGACACTGCAACCATTCATTTTATAATCTCACATCTCCCCTAATGAATACTGGTATTAAAGAATCTGAAAGAGGTAGATCTTTAAAAAAGAAAACAAAAAACAAATGCCATATTTTTCAAAAGGTTGCTGCAGAGTTTTTTCCTTACACATTAGAGAAAAAGGACATTCATGCAGTGAAGTGTCTTACTGTGAGCCCAATATTGAATTTTCCATTGTTGGTGCTCAGTCACTCCTGGGAGGCTCTTAATTGAATCAGTCTTGAAAGGTTTTCATTGTGTTTTTCCTCAGACCCTCTTATGAACTACAGATGCATTCAGAGTGAGTATAGCTCTAATGGAAAATGCTGTCATCCCATTACTCAGTCTGGTCTCTGTCACAATTGCTCATACCTCTTAAGTGGCTGGCATACTATCAGGTCAAAAAGAGGTCAAGGAAGACAGACACAGGAAGCAATAGCTTTTCACAGGGGACAGAAAAATAGTGGTGGAGAGAAAGAGATAGTACAACCATCATTTAATAACCTTAGCACATATTCTAGACTAATTCACCCAAGCATACAGTCAGATCCACACATATATCCAATGAGGAAGAGAGGCAAGGGAACATAACAGAATTCTTTAATGGCTTCTGAGGGCAAGGCACAGTGAGACTCAAGGAGCTTGTGGGGTGGGTTAGCACTAGTGGCATGGCCTTCATGCTGCCTGCCGTACCAGGGTTGTTTTCACACATGCGTCATCTCAATCTGAAAACTTGGAAGGGAAAGGCTAGCTATCAGGTGAAAAATCCCTGTCTCTGTCTAAATGCTGCAGCTGAATTACTTGCAATTTTCCCTGTTCTATATTAAATAGTCGGACTTTTTCTTGACTTAAGCCTTATTTCCTTAAAGAATCCTCCTCTGCCTCAGTACCCCCATCTAAACTCCCTACCTAAAGCCCCCTGTGTCTGATCATGTCCTCATCGACATATATGAGCCATTATTTTCAAATGAGCTAGAAGCAGTGCTATCTAGCGCTTTAAACTTCTTAAGACACTTTTACATGCACTCTCATTGGTGCACATGAAAACTCTCTGCCAAAGAATGCTTTACTACACTCACACTTCACTCACTTACAGTGGAGATAGCAAAAGAAGGGAGAAGGCAAGTGATATGATCAGGTTCACTAAAAGTAAACTAGTATCAAAATGAAAACTTGAACAGGATTTTTTTTTTTGCGGTATGCGGGCCTCTCACTGTTGTGGCCTCTCCCGTTGCAGAGCACAGGCTCTGGACGCGCAGGCTCAGCGGCCATGGCTCACGGGCCCAGCCGCTCTGCGGCATGTGGGATCTTCCCGGACTGGGGCACGAACCCGTGTCCCCTCCATCAGCAGGCGGACTCTCAACCACTGCGCCACCAGGGAAGCCCCCGAATAGGATTCTTAATTCCTAGTCCAGTATTGTTTCCACGTTATCTCACTTAAGAGGCAATTTTGAAAAACAATCAGCCCCTCCAGACTATTGGGAAATAGCTTTCTAATATCCTTGGCCCATGCAAGTTCAATGACACATTCTATACATACACACATACACTCATACATTCATATATGTTGCTTTGTCATTATTATCTGATTAAATTGGGAGGAATGGTTTTAATAAGTGAAAAAGTAGGTGAAATAGGATAATAATTAAAATGATATCTATGTACCCCAAATTGTGTATGTGTGTGCGTACATACATGTACGTATGTGTATATGTGTGTACACACACACACACATATACCTTTATTCATCAATTTTTCTTTATGTAGGGCCAAGGGTTTTTTTTTTTTTTTTTTTTTGCGGTACGTGGGCCTCTCACTGTTGTGGCCTCTCCCATCGCGGAGCACAGTGCAGGCTCAGTGGCCATGGCTCACGGGCCCAGCCGCTCCGTGGCATGTGGGATCTTCCTGGACCGGGGCACGAACCCGTGTCCCCTGCATCGACAGGCGGACTCTCTACCACTGCGCCACCAGGGAAGCCCTAGGGCCAAGGGTTTTACTTTCGAATATCGGCTCTCTGGTTGGCCTTTCTCGCATACACCATTCTTGAAATGCGAAGTCTACGATTTCCACTTTGGGCTTCTTTAAAGTAGAGTGAAAACTAAAAGCCACTTGGAAGCGATATGAGTGCAGAAGACTTTTGGGTTTTTATAATTTTCCTCCCAGTCTTTTAGAGTTATTTCATCGACAGTCAACTTGATAGCAATCTCTTAGATACGGTCATCTCTCGGTCTCCATGGGGGATTGGTTCCAGGACCCCATGGATACCAAAATCTTCTTGTGCTCAAGTCCCTTATAGAAAATGGCATACTACAGTCACCCTCTGTATCCATGGGTTCCTTATCTCTGGATCCAACCAATAAGCAGTTTGAATTTGTGGTTGGTTGACCCATGGAGGCAGAAACCAAGGGTAAAGAGGGCCAGCTACACCGGCTTTTTAGTTTTTACAAAGCATTTAATTTTTATAGTTTTAGAAGAAGCTATTTTGCTTTTACACTTATATGTTAATGCATCATTTAATATTATATTTTAATATTTATTTATTTTTAGCTGTGTCGGGTTTTAGTTGCTGTGTGCTGGCTCTTCCCTGTGGTGCGTGGGCTTCTCTCTAGTTGTGGCACGTGGGCTCCAGAGCATATGGGCTCAGTAGTTGTGGCGTGTGGGCTTAGTTGCTCCATGGCATGTGGGATCTCAGTTCCCTGACCAGGGATCGAACCTGCGTTCCCTGCACTGGAAGGCGGATTCTTAACCACTGGACCACCAGGAAGTCCCCAATATTTTATTATATTGAATGATAAAATCACACACACAGCTGGCACAAAGAGTTTTGCAGACAATCATTTGACTCTTGGGTGGCATGTGACTCGACCACTGGAAGCAGTTCTCAGGCATCTTTCACAGAGCAGTGAGCGCATCACGAGCTGTCTGAATGCCATGGGTTTGCTCTACTGGGGAAAAGGAGTGTCTGTTCACCTAGGCGAGCAGGGCAGGTAAGTAGAAGATGGCTAAGTGTTTCTGTTTTGTCTTCTTCTGAGAAGCTGTGCAGTTTGGTAGAAAAAACGTTTAGCAAGAAGATGGCTGTCAAGAGCTCTGGGTCTGAGTCTGAAGGACTTTCTCTGGCATTTAGTTTTCTCATTAGAAAATTAAGAGAATGGACAAAGTAGTGGTTGCCTAGAGCACTGGGAATGAAAAAGATTCTTGGCCCTGGAATTGGCCCAGCGGAAAAATCATGCCCTGACTGACTGGCAATGTCTGCTATGGGTAGTTAAAGGGGAAATGGTAGAACACAAACATCTCTTCTTGGAGCTAGATAATCGATGATCCCTGTGTAATGAAAAGGGTGCCAGCTTTTACTTGCAATTACTCTTGTGACCTTCAGCAAAGTTAATTACTTCTATGAGCCTCAGAAAAGCAGGAAAACTCCTTGGGGACCTAGCCAAGATATTTTCTAAATGCTACCCCTGGATTAACCTCTACCCTAACCCAATTAGATGTTCCTTATATAGTCTCCAATAACATGCTGTACATCCTCTGTCTTAACATTTACTGCATAGAAATAAATCGTAATTATATTGTAAAGATTGGGGCTATATCTAGGTTATACTTTAAGGGTAAGAAGTGCATTCTACATATTTAAGCCCTAACAAAATACTAGCACATAGTGTGTACTCAGTAAATATTTGTCAACTAAGTGGAACCATTGTTGTTGTGAGAATTAATTATCCAGAGCTTAGCACAATGCAGGTAACAGGTGCTCTGTAAATGCTACTTTTCCTTTCTTTCCTACATTGTACAATCCTGGATGACAAATTCCATACGCATAGGGACACAATTTCCTTTTCTCTTCTATCCTTGAATAATATTTATGCTGAATATAAAAATACAGACACCTGAAAAATGGGTTGGAAGTATCTTAGTATTAAAGTGTTGGAGTTTTTTGAGCCTTCTAACCTCACATAAAACTTCAATAGAATATGGGTGTTTGTCTAGTTCACTGGTTCCAAAGTATGGTATGAAGATGATTTTAGGTGTGAGATGAATATGTATGAGTTATATATTTATGTGAATGTTTATTTTACAAAATGTAACTCATCCTGTTTAATTTTCTGTAGTAATATATAGATTAAAAAAAATAAACTTCTATAAATAAAAGGAAGTGAGTCTGGGGCTTCCCTGGTGGCACAGTGGTTGAGAATCTGCCTGCCGATGCAGGGGACACGGGTTCGTGCCCCGGTCCAGGAAGATCCCACATGCCGCGGAACGGCTGGGCCCGTGAGCTATGGCCGCTGAGCCTGCGCATCCGGAGCCTGTGCTCCGCAACGGGAGAGGCCAACAGTGAGAGGCCCGCGTACTGCAAAAAAAAAAAGGAAGTGAGTCTATTAAGGAAAACTTTCAAGCAAGTAATAATAGTATGTGATTCTGGCACAAATTATAGTTTGGAAGTGGCCAAAGTTTAGGAAATTTATAACTAGATAAAAGCATGGAAATTCTAGAGCTAAAGTGAAATTTGCCTTTTCTCAGTTGTAGGAAAGACAATTCTCAAGTTTTCTGTAAACTTTTGTCATTTACTTAAATTAAACTTAAAGATATATACAAGGAAATTGTTAATCATTTATCCTAGGCATGTGTATTGGAGATTATAATTTTCTATAGCTTATATGTTATAAAGCCATTTTCTTCTAGGAAAATCATTCAGAAATGAAACAATAGCATTTTAAAGATGACAATATCTTATGGTGTCCTATAAAGCACATCATTATTTCTAGGTCTTCATTTTCTAAACAATTTTGAGAATCTCTGGTTTAGAACAGTGGTGCGCAAGTGGGGCTGATTCTGGCTCCCAGGAAGCATTTGGCAACATCTAACAACATTTTTGGTTGTCGTAACTGGGCGTGTGTGCTACTGGCACCTAGTGGACAGAGGCCAAGAACGCTGCTAAACATCCCATAATCAAGAGGATAGTCCACAACAAAGGATTATCTGGCCCAAATGTCAATAGTGCTAAAGTTGAGAAACCCTGCTTCAGAGCTATGGTGATAAATGACTTATGAATATCCTGATCTAACACCCACAGCTGAATGTCTAACTGAATGGTTCTGATGAAAGCTGTAAATACCTACTTCCAGATTTATTTTCAGGAAGCAAGAGGGAAAAGAAGACCTCACAGAATTTTAACATGCGTCCACCTTCCCCTCCTCCTTTTTTAAAAATTACTCCTCCATTTAGTTTTTGAGAGTAAGCTGCTTGAGAAAAGCACCTACATTATTATGGTACAACGTCTACCCTCAGTTTACAGGTCAGCTCAAGTCATCAGCTAAGGTCCTCCAAATGTCTTCTACTCTCCATGGCAAATAACCTCCAGTTTTGGGAGAAAATGTTCTCACTTCTGATTGTGTTGGCATCCACACGGGTGTGCGTGGGGGACATGTCTGCAATCCTAGTCTGTATTCTCAACGGTCACCTGGCACAATGCTGGGCCCAGTGCAGGGGGTCCACACATTCTTACTGTGTTCTATGATATACCAGGTGATGGTAAGCTATCAGTGGGAAATGAATTTATTTAGCCTTTCTACACTTCCTTTCTTTTCTTTCTGTGCTCTGTTAGCCTAGAAAAAATATTTCCTAAGTGCTGCCAGTGACAAGGTCTCACTAGCATTTCATGCTCTGTACTCAGAAACCATTTCAGTCCAAGGATCACACTCTTAAGAGGCCTAAAGCAGTCTGATAATAAATGTTTCCACATTTAATCTAAACAGAAGAAACAGATTAGGGTGTCACCCTCCACCCCCGACACACCTCAAGAGGAAACTGTTCTTGTATACAATTTTAGGAAGCAGAAATGACTAAGGAGGGTACAGTAATTTGTAGACCTAAATCTACCATAACATCAATTGAATTAGTTCTTGATTTTATATGCTTTTTGGGGGGTTGGGGGAGAGGGAATAGAGGTGAAATTTGTTAAAAGCGTTAGAGGACATTAAGTTACATTAACACTGATAGCTCCGAATGAGCTAGACACAGAGCTAACTGGTCCCATACTGACTGAATAATCAAAGTGCTGTACTGTTCAACGGAGGAGGGGTGACATGTAAAGATCAGTCCTGTCAACTGAAAAGACACACACTCAGTAAAGAACTGGTCTGTTTGAGCAGAACGAAAGTGTTGCAATACTTTGAGATTTGTGACCGACTGGTTTTTAATTTTTAGCTCACAGGCCTGATTTTTATTTTTTCAAGATTCTTCCACTTTCTAGGCTTAAGGAGCTGAAATTCTACAGTGTCCTTTGCTAGGATACTGATTATATATAAGTGGGAGATTTTTTTTTATCAACAATAAATGTCTTGCACTGTGAAAACAGCAGCTTGACTCCCACATTCATTTAGCAGCAGGAGGCATGAAATGGATCGGCCCTTTTGAATTATTCCAGAAACGTGCTCCAGATGCATAGAGATAGACCACTAAACATAAACCTCGTTGTTTCTTTCTTTTGTTTTGCTTCACTGCTAAGCAACTTTTTGAACTAAACTGGTATAGGATAAGTTCTTTATCATTACTGTCCTTCAGAATAAAGTTAACTTTATCAGAAAGCAAAGCAATGTAGGTTCCCCAAATACAATCTGATAAACCCTGTTTGCTATTGAAATTTGTAACTGATTGGCTGCCAAACGCTGCCATTTTGATGTGTGAGTCTTTTGTTCCTGAAGGATTTGTTCATTTGAACGGTTTAGTATTAGTTTCCTGTTTATCGTGGCCTATGTTATACCAACGAGGTGTGCTGCTTACATCTCCTTTCTTCTTGAAGAACTTCCCATTCAGCGGTGAGAAGTGCAGTTAGCTGGCAGGCTCCAGCGGCAGGGCCTTCAGAATCTGCCACAGTGTCTGAGATGAGGCCTGGGCAGTGCTTAGCCAACAAG